>NC_084599.1:36336254-36936254 GCF_033807715.1 Cololabis saira
GTGGGTGGAACTTGGGTCAGGACGACAGCGCCGTCCACGGTAAACATCTCCCCCCGTCGCCGCGCAGGCAGCCCAACAAGAGCAGCCTGAAGGGGTCCAAAGGTCCTCCAGCAGTCCCACCCCCGTCCCCTCCCCGCGGTGCCGACACCCCCCAGTCGCACCCTGACCCCCGACCTCCAGGGTCACGGCCGGGAAGCCGCGACTCCCCCTCGCTGTCCCGGAGAGCTGCACCCACGGCACAATCTCCCGGTTTCTCCCACTCCATCAGTTCTCCGGCAGCCAAGTGTTCCCCGACTCCAGCCGGCCGCTCGCGGACCTCCTCGGACCCCCAGGGCGCCCCCGAGCCGCCCCAGAACCAGAACCAGACTTCGTCCACCGGCATCTTGAGGAGGAAGGTGCTGTCCAAAGAGACGGTGAGGCAGTTCCAGGAGAAGTCCCTGCGGCGGCAGGGCAGCAGGGGGCCCGGCGAGGACGGCGGGGGCTCGCCCAGGAACAGCCAGGCCGCCATGCCGGTCCCCTGGGAGAAGGACCTGTCCAAGGACGGCCTGCTGGGCTTCGGCCTCTGCCTGGGTCAGGGTAAAGGCTCGGGGGCCGCCGCGGGGCCGGACCAGGGCCTCCTGGAGGAGATCGAGTCCATGTGCTGCCTGGGCTCGGTGCTGCAGAGCAACCTGCCGCTCCCCCAGGTTCTCTGCAAGAACAGTCACCCCCAGGTCCAGGGCCAAGCCGCGGACGAGTCCTGAGTAGCACCGGAGCGGGTTTTTACTCTTCTATTACAGCAACCTTTGTCTTGTAAACTGTGAGCAGTTTTTACCTTTTTGTTTTTTATCTGAACATTCAGCTACGAGGAAAAATAATGATCCGAGACAGGTTAGCACAAATATACGAGGAGCTGAGAACGGTGCGCGAGTCTCCATCCGGACAGAAAGAAACGATAAAACATTACCGAGGGAGAACAAATCATCCTTCGTGCAGATATGCAAACATCAGATAAATAAATGTGATGGAAGTTGAGGCGGAGCGGTTTCATCCTCCGTGGTGGAGATGGAGACTTCCGCAGCCCGTTCTCAGTCCCGTTAATCGTTTCCATCGTCGATCATCCAAACATGTTGTCTTAAAGGAACAGTCGATACTTCGTAAGGATTAAGAAAGGGACGAGAACTCACAAAGTAACTTTGCACTCGTGGATTTATAATTTATAAAAGTCAGCTCCTACTACCTGGTACTAAACTGTGGTGAGTGAAACACGGCGGCAGCGAGGAGTTCCCTCGCGCAAGCCTCGCTGTGATAATCTGATTACTATGCCTTATTCGGACAGGTGATTTGTTTTGATACGCTGGTGTCTTAATCTGCAGACGCCACAGCAGCTTATTTATAAACAAAATCTAAAATGCAGCAGAGGACATTTTTTCTTATTAGATTGATAGAGTAGTTAATATATATATATATATCTATATATATGACGTGCTTTAAGCTGCTGTGTTGACGGTACTCCACGTTTCAGGATGTGCATGAAGAGACATGTCTGTACTGTAGCCCGACCCCCACGCTCTTCGTAGGTTCCTCAGGACGCTTCAGCCACCTTGAAGAGCCAGTATCTGCGCCACATTTCCTTTTACCCCCCCTCCCTCGACTCTCTCTCTCCCTCTCCATCAGCACAGGCCACTCTCGCCCCTCAACCTCAGAAACAAAGGCCAGTTTTGGGCGAACCGATGCCGTTTGGCGTGGAGATGGAGAGAGAACGTGGAGGGGATGGCGGTCGGTCCGTGTACTTCGCGGCCATCCGTTTTTTGAAATGACAAAATAAAAATATAGAAATAATCCAAAATAATCTGTTTCCCATCTTTGTTTTGATAATAATTAACGGAAAACGGATCATTATCCATTATCTGTTATCCGATTTCATTGATGTGTTTGAAAATCGAAATTGGGAATTAAAACAGCGAGTGGACAACTCTTTTCTCTATTTCCTATTCGTTTCCAACGGGGGGGCAGTATGTTAGAGTTCAGTACATGTTATTGATTGGACGCTGCTGCTGAACGGACTGTCACAACATCACTGCAGTTTCATGATGGAGTGAAGACAGATTACAGATTAAACTCATGTTTCACTCCCACGTTTCACATTTGATTTATTTTCTGTTTCAACATTAAAAAAATCTAAAACTGTTAATTTTCAATCTGATCAACAAAAGAACCAGAAACAACTTTCTTCATTTATTACTGCGCATGTGCAATCCCCCCATTTGTCCAATCCTTGTTTTCAGTATCCTTGGAAACAAATAGGAAATAGAGAAAAGAGTTTTCCACTCGCTGTTTTAATTCCCAATTTCGATTTCCAAACACATCAATGAAATCGGATAACGGATAACGATCCATTTTCCATTTTTTATTATCAAAAAAAAAGATGGGGAACGGATTATTTTGGATTATTTCTCTATTTTTATTTTGTCATTTCAAAACAAAAAACGGATGGCTGCGAAGTACACGGACCCCGCGGTACTACGACCCGAACGTGGCTGGTTCAGGGTTCAGATGTCAACTTTTGAAATGAGTTTTGGTCTTTGCATCAGATTTGTCGACGAAAAAACAAATGTAGATCATTTCACACCCCTCCACACCTTTTTCTTTTCATCTTTTTGCCTTTTTCTGCGTCTCCAGCCTGAGTGACAAGCTGCAAAGCCATGCAGCCCTGATGATTGTACTGTAGTGAAGCAATATAGCGTCCTTCTCGTCGATGTAACGCACACGACGTCCGACGTCACCGTCGCACAGACTCAGTGGAGGGAAGAGCTGCTTGTCATTCTCTGCATCACCACAACCCCGGGAAGGGGAGATGGGGGGGTTGTGTTGGGATTACTACATTTATGGTCGGCTGTTCTTATGATTTATGCCAGACGCCAGTCGGTGCGGCAGTTTAATAGCAGCCATTTCTCCCCTTCTTGAGTGCTGCTCTGCGTTAACGATTTGCTCATAAAGTCCTTGGCATGCGTCTTAAAGCCCGAGAATCAGTGCTGGTCATTTCAAAAAGAAAGAAAAGAGAGGGGGGGGGGACTCAAGAACAATCTACACTGACCTCAGTCACTGAAAACACTTTAACGAACTCGTGTACTATGCAAATATTTACAATTCTTTAAAAAAAAAAGAGGTCAGTTTCTGAAAATTACATTATATTTAAATACAAATAATATAAATCAGATTAGTTTTTGTGGGGAAAAGTACGTAAATAAGCATCTAGAGATGATGTCAGTGTGTTTAAGTGTGACGTGCCTTAATCAGTGAAGAGTACTGGCCCGGATCATCACGGTACCGTGTTAGAGATGTTTCCGGGCCGAACCGACACCACCGGAGGAGAAGCCTGAACACTTTTCTTTAGTTTAAGTTCTGGACCGACATGAAAGCGTGTCCTGGACGTGAGAAGCTGGTGGTTTCAGCGCGTAAAAGACCTTCTCTCGGTTTATCTGTCTTATTGTAAAGTAGATGCTTTGCTTATTTAGTTTGTCAACTTTGATGGTTCTTTTTTTATTTTTAAACTCTTGAAACACTTAACTGAACAAATAAAAAACAAACAAACTCAGCCAAGTTTGTATTTGATTCCAGATTGTATTACTTTCAGCTGAATAGATGTGTATTTTTTCTGGCTCGAGTATATTTTACATGGATATTTTATGACCTGTGTTGTACGTTGTGAAAGGACACCTAAAGGTAGAAGGTTTTATTTTTGGAGAAAACAGGAGGGAAGATGAGCAGATGTCAGACGCAGCCAGTCAGTCGCTGGTTCTGATCCAGAACCAGGATCAGAACCAGCTGGTCCGGTGCTGCCTCCCGTAAGTGCATGACTGTGCGGTACGCTGTGATTAGTAGCTGTTTTGCAGACGTGATCTGTCCCGTTGATCCTCAGTTGTAGTGTTTCCTGCATCCATGAAGCGGTGGAGGTCTCCGGTACGATTCCCTGCTTCCTCTTCAACATTTCTGCTGTGTTTTTGTTACTACTGTAAACCTGACTGAGTGGGGGGGCAAACATGATGAGTATTTAAAAGGTAAACCCATCCCGTATTTAGAGGAATCTAAAACAAAGAGAGGGGGATCTGCATTTCAAAGCCAGAAACTGTGCAAACATTAGATTGTTAAAGTTATTAAAGGGGACCTATTATGGCAACTAATACCTATTTTAAACAGGCCTTGAATGTCTTAAAAACAAGCTTTTGATTGTTTTTGCTAAATAAATTAGAAATTCAGCCTCTGAGCCATGTCTTTATCTTCCCATTCTCTAACCTCATTATCCATACAGGATTCTGAGTGGGCGGGGCTATGATAATGAGGCTCTGTGCTGATTGGCTGCCTGAATGACGCAATACTATGGGCAGAAATATGTGCCACTAGAAACTGAATTTGAATAATTTATATTTGAATTTGAATTTTACTGTGCCAGACATCCGGGTCTTCCGGAGGAAGAGCAATCGAGTGCAGATACAAAGCAGAAATTTTTCTACAAAACGGCAAGATATAAATCTACACTTTTTACACAGAATGGAGTAAACACAATAGGTTTCAAAATATCTAGCTCCCATTGGTCGTTTAAATCGTTGAAAGAAAATAGAGGTTATAGTAGGCTACGTGAAAAGGAGTTCTTTGTATCTGCACTCGATTGCTCTTCCTCCGGAAGACCCGGATGTCTGGCACAGTAAAATTGAATTTGAATTGTGAGAACTGAATGTAGATTCAGTTTTTCAATGCAATGATTCAAATTAAACAATACAAATTCAAATTATGTGATTCAGATTCAATTTTTTAATGCAATTATTCAAGTTGATCCATTCAAATTCAAATATGTAAATTATTCAAATTCAGTTTCTAGTGGCACATATTCACATATTTCTGCCCATACAATACACCACTACAAAAAAATGGTGGAAGCTCCGGCCGGTGGAGTTAGTTGTTGTTCCGGCCAGAGTTAGTTGTGGGCGTGGTTTCACGCATCGGAGGCCAACCTATGTAAATTGCATTTTGGTTACAGTACGTAACTACAGGAGCAGAATCTGAACGGCTCGTAGATCCACATCACACTGTATGGATCATCCGGGCGGCTGTACAGACACTGCAGAATTTGGTTGCTTTCCTCCTTCTCTGCGTTGGCAGGCTGAGGGGAGACCACTTCATATATGTTAAAGCAAGAAAAAACGTGTTTTTCATAATAGGTCCCCTTTAAGTTCCACATTTGGAGAGTATGGGGGGTGACTGATGACGTAGCAGCTTCCACCCATCATAGAAATGTTGACACTTCTCCCTGAGACAGAAGACGTGTCCCGGCCTCCGGTTCGGGTGCCGGTGCCGACGAACGCGCTGTTTTGCCTTTTACTGGTTTTCTGACGGCGTGCACGCTTGCATGTTGTCATTGTGGAAGAAGTAACTTTCTCAGACAGCTGAGATCAATCTAATGTGCTTTTCATGAGTAACTTGGTACAACTGCACACGATGTATGCACTGTGAACTGAAAATAAATTATACCGTTTTACGCTCGTGCGCGTCTGGACTCTTTCCTGTTGTCGTTGTTGCTCTTTTGGGTTTTAAACAACAGTAAAACTTGATTATGAGCATATACCTGGTTCCCAGCTGTGGCCACGCCCCTGACCAGGGTTATAACAGTTCTGAATTTTTCATTTTAGTTTAGTTTTATTTCGTTTTGACTTTTTCTCCTTCAATTCAGTAAGTTTTAATTAGTTTTTAGTGTGGGTTTGCTAGTTTTTATATTTTCAAAAATGTTTAGTTTTTATTAGTTTTAGTTTTAGTTTTTTCATACGTTGGGTTATTTGTGAGGTTCGGGATTTAAAAAGGTAAGAGTATGTACAGGACTGTCTCAGAAAATTAAAATATTGTGATTTTCTGTAATGCAATTACAAAAACAAAAATTTCATACATTCTGGATTCATTACAAATCAACTGAAATATTGCAAGCCTTTTAAACTTAAACTTAAACTTTATTTATTTTTATAGCACCATATACATTTGAAAATTGCAAGACATGGTGCTTTACATTTTTATTATTTTAATATTGCTGATCATGGCTTACAGCTTAAGAAAACTCAAATATCCTATCTCAAAAAATGTGAATATTCTGGGAATCTTAATCTTAAACTGTACTGCCGTAGTTGCCAGTTGGAGATAAACGGCCAGAGCGGAATAAATGAATCATACCCAGAGGCTTATATTGACAGGGTCGAAAACGGAGGAAATTATATCTATAATTTCAGTTTCTCATTTTTAGTTAGTTTTCTAAACACGCAATATAGTTTCAGTTAGTTATCGTTTTTGCCTTTTAATTTTCGCTTTTATTTAGTTCAGTTAACGAAATTGGTTTTTCAATTTTAGTTTTCGTTATTTCATTAGTTTTCGTGAACGATAATAACTTTGCCCTCGACCACGCTCAGGTGCACCGTGACGTCACAGACGTCCCGGTCAGCTTTAATAAGCGTCCTCGCTCGGATGAGAAGATCCGTTAGTGTGAACGGAGGCAACGCCGAGCACCCTGGCTTATGAGCGTGCATATTGGTGTTTAATACTTTAACTTTATTCACAAGGAAACATATGGCAGATGTGACAGAAATGAAAACCAAATGTTTTTTATTCAAAAAGCACTTGGGGTATTCAAGATTTAAGGAAATAAAAAAGCTGAGAAAAAGAAAAGTCAAAGCAGTATTTACACACAAAAACTTTAAAAAAATGCAGAGCATAAAGAGTTTATTCTTCTATCAAATCCCCGTCTAGCAGCTGATCCTGAAATGTGCCTGCTGAAGGACGTTATTGTCAGTCAGGAGCCAGCGCAGGAAAAACAGCCAAGACATTCACCGAAAAAGACAATAAATCAATTCTGGCAGCAGCGTTTGGCACAGTGATGTTCAGTACACAGTCAGATGGGCTTTTTTCCTGAAATAAATACACACAAATGAACATTTCCTGAATTTAAATCTATATTCTGCCATCTGGATGCAAACTTGATTAAACCAACTGTCTTGCATGGAAGTTTGTATAAGATGCCCGTGGTGACTGTGACCCTGCGTGGTTTTCACTTTGATCCAGCCAGAGTTGGTGTTTTCTTCCAGCACCAACACCCAGGTAACCGGCTTCACCTGCGCCGTGTTTCAGCTAGGTGAAGCTCTCACCTGCACAGCTGTTCATGGCGTCACCAGATCTCTTCCAGATGTGTAGGAGCCTCACAGAGCAGGTCCAGAGCTCATATCAGCCTCTCCATGGGCGGCGGCTGCGTGATGCTCCACATCTCCACCCGCGAGCCGTCCTTCTCCTGCCGGCTGGGGCTGTAGGTGCCGTGCGTGGCGCGCCGGCCCAGCGCCAGCACCAGGCCGGCGGCGGCCAGGACCAGGAGCAGCAGCAGGACCACGGACCCCAGACCCACGGACAGCCAGTAGTCGGAGGTCAGGCCCTCCTCGGTCAGCTGGAGGCACAGGAGGGGTCAAAGGTGATATCACGGCTCAACAACACTCACACCCACTGAACATTAACTTTTCTTTATTTTGTTTTCCTATCACACCTTCCACCCTTGGAACCGGCCCGGAAGCCAACCGCGTCTGTGAGGCATCACACACACAAACACATATGCGATTGCCATGCTGTATGACATCTTGACCTTAACTTTCTATTGCCCGTGCTAATGGGGCCACAGCAGAACATGTTGAGGTTCTGTCTAAGGCAACTGAGAAAGGTAGAACTATGTACATAAAATACATTTATTTAAATGCACTAAATTGAAATGCAATTGTAAGGAATGATAGGAGGTAGTGACCTCCTAAAGTCTTCCTCATTCTGATGCCCTTTATGTCATTTAATGAGAAAGAAAAGAAGGTTTTTGCAGGTTTTTTTTTATATATCTTATAGATATTATTTACTTTTCCTTCTTTTTCATTTCTCTTTATTTTCTTTTCTCCTATGTTTAGATACCACAGATTCTCTAAGCCAGTAAGGGGAGTTGGCCTGTGTTGAAAAATTTGATTTCCCAATTCTAAATCGATTCTCATATTAATTCCTAAAAATCGATTCATATGTCTAAAGATCAATTTTCTTTAATTTTTTTTTCTTTTATTTATTTATGTATTTTTTTTTTCATCATTACATTACAACTTTTGGTTATTTTTTTGTTTATCCCCAAAAAAGGAATGTTTTGTTGGACACGAGAATAACTGGTGCCATTTTTTTGCCTTTAAATATGTTTAAAGGTATGAAAACATTAAAGTGTTCAGTTATAATTGCATAAATTGTCTATATTTCATTACTTTATATACTGTCTTGGGGTTACATTTGCAAAAAATGCTAAAAACCAAATGCTCAAAAATTAAAAACCAAAATAGACCGAAAATGGAACAAATAAAAACGGAATGTGGGAAAAAATAAAACTGATTTCCTCCGTCTCTGTTTCCTCCCTGGATCTGTTTGGTAATTCTGACCCACACGATGTTTCTGAAAGCAGTTCTATCAGCATTCTGGGAGCTGATTGGTCCTTACAGCATCATTAGCTGCAATACTTGCTGTTTAATCTCAATATAATACTAGTAGTAATATTTTGCATAACTACAGTCATATAATTCATGCAACAGCTCAAAAAACAGTTTTAATAACACTAACCCAAATCAATATCCGAATCGAATCGGATCAAATCTTGATAATCGATTCTGAATCTTAAGAATCGGAATCGAATCGATTCTTGACACTTGAATCGATCCCCAGCCCTAAAGGGGAGGTAGTTGTGGGGAAACAGCCCAGTTATATAAGCTACAATGCCTGCAACAATGTAAAGAAATTTACGATTGCGTATGAATATAATCTTTGAAACTATGTATATATGATTTACTGTTTGTATGCTGTTGGGCGTGGGGTGGTAAAAAGCTCAATAAAAATAAAAAAAAACAAACAAATACACGCGCGCTTAAAGGCACATGAACAAAAGCCGGAATCCTTCCGTCCGAAATAGCTCAAACACGCGCGCTCCTTCTTTAAAGCAGCTTCACATGAAGAGCCCGATTCATGTCCAAGTGCTTGTAAAAACCCGCGCTGGAAACCGCCGTCTCCATCCCTGCCATTAGTCTCTGTCCCGGGAGAGTCGGGGTGGATTAAAGCCCCACGAGCGGCGGGTGCGTGATTATGTTTCATTACGCAGCAGCAGGCACAGGAGCACACCTTGTTGGCCTCAGAAGCTCAGAGGTTGGTGAACTTTACACCCAGCTATCAGCACGGAGACATCCTCCTAATTTCTGTTTCAAATTTTATTAGAGGGTATGCATTGACGTCACTTTCCCACTGGACCAGCCCCCTTTCTTGCACTGAGTGGCAAAACATCAGCAAAAATGGCTGCAACTAGTGGAGAAGACGGGATAACAGCAGATTATGGGCTTAGATTAAAGGCAGTTGGACTTGACAGTGACCCGTACAGTTACCCCAAGAACCAGTGGTCCATGGACATTAATATTTGGCCACGAATCCAGTTTCCTGATATTTATATGGACTTAATTTTTACGCCGGGGAAATACACGAAGCGAAGCTTGAAGGCTTACAAAAGTCTTGACGCTTGGACTTCAAGGCAGAATTTGTTGGTGAAATTAAAGTGATGAGGACACCAAACTTTATGATTTGACCGTTTAACGTTAGCTACCCAAAAATCCAACATTACCTGATACAAAATGGGAACCGCCAATCCACGTTTCGGTGCCTGGAGTCAAGTTGTTTCTGTGAATTGCAGTGATACATTTGTCTCTCTTAAAGGGATTGTGACATGAAAAACACATTTTTCTTGATTTTTTGTGTTTTGTTGGGTGTCTTGACATCAATTACACCCAAAAAACAACGAACTTTTAACATTCAGTGTATTGTGTGCTTTCTGGGATTTTCCGCATAATTATGCAAAAACGGCGCATGTGGTTTGGTGGCGGATCGTTACGTAACGATCTGCTAAATCACCGCCCCCTCCACCCAGCTCCCTGTCTCCTCTCCTCTCCAGCGCACCATAAAGGCTGATTTATGGTTCCGCGTTACACCGACGCAGAGCCTACGGCGTAGGGTTACGCGGCGACGCGCACCGTACGCTGAACCCTACGGCGTAGGCTCTGCGTCGGTTTAACGCGGAACCATAAATGAGGCTTAACACGGAGCTGTTTAGAGCCTGTTTTGTTCTAATCACCGGAGGAAAACTGCTAAGAAGACCCGCGGCCACTGACTGGACTTAAGATAAGGGGACAGTGCTGCTTGCATGCCTTTATTTTTATAATTGTTTGCTGTGGTTCGCCCTGCTGCTTTTCCGTGCTTCGCCTGTCGCTCCCGGCTTAACTCTCCGACGCCGCTGTGAGCGTATGGTTGGGTTGGAAAAGGTTTGGAGGAGGAGCGGCGCAATGATTGACAGGAAAGGGGGGAAAGGAAGCGTTTTTCACGGCGCAAAAAAACACTGTAATAAAAAGCCAGGAATGGAGAACTAGAGTGAAGTTTTTCTTGTTACACTCTTTTAGACACATTTGAGGGATGTTGGCCAAGACTTTTAATAGTGTTAAAAGCATGTTAAAAATGATGTCACAATACCTTTAAGCTAATTTTTCAGCAGTCTGTAAAACGATAACTCCAATTTCTAGCTATATCTACGAGTACAGTCAATCCCACAACAGCTCTTTCCCATTTTAGATGTTTTCCAGTTGCTCAAACTGAAAGTTTACTCAGTCTTTCTGCCACTCAGTGAGCGTAACCCGCTGTAAAGTCGCATCTGTGATGTCATGTGCATTCCCTCTATATAAAAGTAACAATATTACATTGAGAATGTATATCACAACCATAACAAAAACAAAAATGCCCCCCACTGAGGGTTGTGCTGGTGCAGGTTCAGATGGTATCAAAATTGTGTTCTTACAAAACATATCGAAGAGAAAAAAGAAAAGGAAATCTTGGAATCTTGAGGTACAGTGACCCCACCAATCCACCCCCGACCCAAATCTTTAAAAATGTTAAGTAAAAGGCACACAAAAAGAGGAAAACAAAGTTGTCAGGCGTTAATATCTAAACCTTGAGCTTCTCAAACGTCAAGGGTCCACCGTGTTCACTCTCTCACGGTATAATCTGTTGTATGAGAATCATGGAAATAAGTTAAAGGGGACCTATTCTGGCATCTAATACCTATTTTAAACAGGTTTTGATTGTCCTAAAAATAAGCTTTTGATTGTTTTTGCTAAATAAATTCGAAATTCAGCCTTTGAGCCATGTCTTTATCTTCCCATTCTCTAACCTCATTATCTATGCAGGATTCTGAGTGGGCGGGGCTATGATAATGAGGCTCTGTGCTGATTGGCTGCCTGAATGACGAGATACACCGCTACGAAAAAATGGCGGAAGCTCCGGCCATTGGTCTATTGGACTGTCCTAACTGGGCGCAAGCGACGCAGCGCGCTATTTTGAGCTGAACATTTGTCGGACGCCCTGCTTCTATTTCCTTCCTGTCGCTCGCGTTGAAAGCCGGTTGAAAGCGCTGTAGGAAACAGTCATGATGAGGAATGGCTGATCCAGTTAGTTGAAATGAAATCTCTATGATTCCTCCTCATTTCACTACAAAAACCTCAATAAAGTGGCAGCTGCTGGAGGGAGATGGACAGAGAGCGTCCGATGTCACGCAGTGCGACGCGATAGTCGGACACTTGCATGCAGTTACACGTTTTTATAGTTGTGGGCGTGGTTTGCATTTTGGTTACGTAACGAAAATCAGCAGAATCTGAACGGCTCGTAGATCCACATCACACTGGACGGCTCATCCGGGCGGCTGTACAGACACTGCAGAATTTGGTTGCTTTCCTCCTTCTCTGAGTTGGCAGGCTGAGGGGAGACCACTTTACATATGTTAAAGCAAGAAAAAACATGTTTTTCATAATAGGTCCCCTTTAAAAAGGGTTGCCAGGTCTTATAAAATGTACCCTCTGAGCCTCTAATTGAAAATCTTATCTTCTCTAGAGTAAGACAGTGCATAATGTCTCTGAGCCCCTGAGTGTGTGTGGGCGAGGCCGTCCCCTTCCATCTGAGCAAAATGGCCCGACATCCTCCTAATTTAAAGTACAACCATCCCGAGGCAGAAAAACAACAATAATAACTCGTGCGTTCACGCGCGGCGCCGTGGACATCAGAGTCTCCCTCCTCGGCTGCAAGTTCCTCTTGTTGGCTCTTGGAAAGTGCTTACCTGTCACTGCAGCACAGTGGGCTGTCAGAGCCAGCCTGACACGAGCCTGACACGCCCGCAGCCAGGACCTGCCATCAGTCACGACGCCGACGCCGAGGTGTCTAACTAACCCGTCTGAGGCCTCTGAGGCTGTCAGCACTATCCACCTGCTCCGCGTGTGTGTGTGTGTGTGTGTGGCTGCCAGGTAAGCTGCCCTCATACGTCTCTGTGAAGCCGCCTGAACTTCTGTGGAAGCCACCATTTCTCTGCTGAAGCTGCATTTCAGCAGCAGATGCTGCTTTTCTCTTTTTCTTCCTCTCTCTCATTTTTTTTTTTTTTTTGCTGGCAAAGCAAACTGCTTCCTCTCCTCCACTCTCCTCGCTCCCAGAGGACGGCCACATTAGTGCCAACACTGAAAAACTGCTTCCCGCCCCTCTTACCCCTCCATCAGGGCTACCTGAGCTGGAAAAGCACACATCAGGCTTCAGAAATACGCGCGTAAGAGGGAGGATGGCCGCGTGTTGCTACCCCATTACGCAGCATAAATACTGATTATTAAATATAAATGAGGAGGGATGTGAGATATTAAGCTGGTTTTATTTTCTGTTTAACTGAAAACACGTTTATTTCACCGTACACCTTTTTGTGATAATATTTGACTGAAAAACAGCTCTGTGGTAAGAGGTGTCAAGTAACAAAGTACAAATACTTCGTTACCTTACTTAAAGGAGCTGTATGTAAGAGTAATAATAAAACGAATCATAAAATGACCCCGATATGTCAACAGACATTTAAAAATCATGTTCATTTCAAATACTTATGTCACTGACAACAGCACTCAAGCCAGGATATTCCAGTTTAAAACGAGGAGTTGCAGCCCTCAACTGATGTTTATGTTGTCATTTTTTGTTTTGGCCTGAAGCTCCACCCTCCACCTATCTCCCAATCACCAAGTCAGTATTGTTTCTGAAGCTCCACCCTCCACCTATCTCCCAATCACCAAGTCAGTATTGTTTCTGAAGCTCCACCCTCCACCTATCTCCCAATCACCAAGTCAGTATTGTTTCTGAAGCTCCACCCTCCACCTATCTCCCAATCACCAAGTCAGTATTGTTTCTGAAGCTCCACCCTCCACCTATCTCCCAATCACCAAGTCAGTATTGTTTCGGCATCCGGGTTGCCAGCTCGGCTCTAATTATGGCAGCCATGGCAGCCTACGTTCCTGCTGCATTCTGCAGCCTACCTGGCAACCTCTGGTTGGGGGGAGGAGGGGGAGGGTACACGCCGCTCAACAATATTTTGAAAGTGACTGCAGTACCAGTTTTGTCCATTTCTTACAGACGGCTCCTTTAAGTAGAAATTTTGGTTATCTATACTTCACTGGAGTAATTATTTTTCAGACGACTTTTCACTTTTAATCCTTACATTTTCACACAATTATCTGTATTTTTTAGTCCTTACATTTTAAAAACAGCCTTGTTACTCTATTTCATTTCGGCCTTTAATAAAAAACTATCCAGTTAAATTGCTCCATCCGGAAAGAGTGAATTTGGTTGTGGTTGTTTCAGATGTTCTTGTCCAGTTTTGTTCTTACATCCGTTCCCTCAGATTCCTGCAACTAAACTTGGATGTACATTCCAATAAAGGTTAGGATAAATGATAACATGCCTCTGAAGTTTGACTTTTTGCACCATTACAATACTTATAGGC
Source organism: Cololabis saira (assembly GCF_033807715.1). NCBI lineage: Eukaryota > Metazoa > Chordata > Actinopteri > Beloniformes > Belonidae > Cololabis > Cololabis saira. The sequence continues at coordinate 36,350,149 of NC_084599.1, forward strand.
AACTAGTCATCATATCTCCTGCTCTCTGAAACACATGTTAATGCTCAATAGTACACATATATGGTTCTTTAATATATTTGCATTATACTAAGATGCATTCATTTTCAATGACTTTTGTCCTTAATGGCTTTTTTCCCCCTTACATTACTTTGACTTTTATAATTTAAGTAGTTTTGAAAGCAGTACTTTTATACTTTTACTTGAATAAAAAACTTGAGTTGATACTTCAACTTCTACAGGAGTATTTGTAAACTCTAGTATCTATACTTCTACCTGAGTAATGAATGTGAAAACTTTTGACACCTCTGTCTGTGGTGAATTTTTAAGCAAATGTTCTCTAATTCATCTAAGTCTTAATTTGTGGGTCACAAAACACATATAAACCATTAGTTTATAAGTTTGAATTTAAAAGTCGTGCAAGATCTTTGTTCTTCCGGCATCCACCTGTCCTGGAGTGTGTGTGTGTGTGTGTGTGTGTGTGAACTTGTGTTATTCTGGGATTTACATCCTGTTAAAACAGATTAAGGGTCTATTTACGGCCTCCTGGTTTGCACCAGACTTCAGCGGGTTTAAAAACACACAAACACGCAAATTGATGTTTGGAAAAAGAAAAAGACAGAAAAAACGTATGGATCAATCGATGGAAATGGGAAAATGAAACAAACGTGTTGTTATGGAGGAGAAGGAGACTTGAAAGATATTAAAAGAGGACAGAACAAAGCAAGGCTGATTCACTTTTATTGGACCATAAAGACACAGAGACACAGAGAGTAAATATGATGAAGGAAAAGTGGACAAACATTGAACACAGATCATCCAGCAGGATGCGGAACTGAAAGACAAACAACAAGAACACACGTGAAGCCTATGGTGACAGAGATACTGTACAGGTGGGATGGTTGCGTGACCACGGCGGCGCCGGGAACGTGGAGAGGTTCCACACAAGCGGCGCCTCGGAGGATTCACGCTCAAAATATCTTTGGCTCTGGCGAGGAGGTTTAGAGACGGAAAACATCTTCTTTGGTACAAAACAGCGCGCGGCAGTCAGTCACCGCGCCGCTCTGAACGCACATCAAGAACAAGTAAGACATCCAGGCGCCTCAAGGTGCTTTTTGTAGCTACAACACTGTTTCTCATAGTTCACAGATTCCTGCGTGTGGAGCTCCTGAAATCCGGTTTAGACGAGACTGACAGGGCGTCATCAGAAGGAGACATTATAAATAACTCATTATGTTTCATAATGTTCCTCCCCATGCTAAAATAAAGTGTTTTTTTTCCCCAATTCTGAACAATATTACACCTTTTTGTGATAATATTTGACTGACAAAACAACTCTGCGGTGACTTTTTAAGCAAACGTTCTCTAATTCATCTAAGTCTTAATTTGTGGGTCACCTTCTGCCTGCTGAGCTCGGTTTCAACTCTCAGCTTTGAGGAGGCAACTTATTTGTTTTAAAAAATAATAAATGATGGCAGCATGCAAAGACGGCTGCTCTGTCTCAGTTCAGGAGTCACTAAAGGGCAGCAAAGTCTGAACCACAAACCGAGACTTTCAGGCAGTTCAGGTGCTGCATCCTCCACGGGGGACAAAAACAATATCATTTTCTGAATTTTTACTTGTACAAACTATCCAACTTGCTAAAAAAAAAAAATTAACAACCCTAAAAATAAAAAAGAAGCACAATATGAGATATTTAGCTTCTGGACTACAGCCTGTTGGAGCTGAGAAATTGTAATGTACAGGACTGTCTCAGAAAATTAGAATTTTGTGATAAAGTTCTTTATTTTCTGTAATGCAATTTAAAAAAAAAAAAATGTCATACATTCTGGATTCAATACAAATCAACTGAAATATTGCAAGCCTTTATTATTTTAATATTGCTGATTATGGCTTACAGTTTAAGATTAAGATTCCCAGAATATTCTAATTTTTTGAGATAGGATATTTGAGTTTTCTTAAGCTGTAAGCCATGATCAGCAATATTAAAATAATAAAAGGCTTGCAATATTTCAGTTGATTTGTAATGAATCCAGAATGTATGACATTTTTGTTTTTGCATTACAGAAAATCACAGTATTCAAATTTTCTGAGACAGTCTTGTATATTTTTTTAATCTAATTTTTTTTTGTAAATAATAATTATCGACTGATTCAAAAACATTATTACATTTGATTAAACTGTCTTTAAATTTGCTGCTGATAAAGTTGGATTTAATAAAGTGCTGTTGATGAGAAAAATGTTATTTTAAGGCACAAACATTTCCCCAGTTCTTGACATAAAACCACAGAAATCCCTACTACGTTTTGTTTGTCATAAATAAGTGTCATCTGCTTCCCAGAAGACACACAGACTGCTCTCTCTTTCCTCTCTCTCAGTCATTTGCCCCCCAGTCCACCTCCGGCCCATCGTCCAGCCTGAAGATGAGGTAGGAGAGCAGCTGGAACAGGTTCTGCCACAGCAGCACCGCCACGTAAAAGTAAATGTCGCTTACGTCCGTCTGGCACGTTTCTCCAGCGTAGCTCATGTCGCACACGCAGTGGAACTTGTTGATGAGGTTGCGGCAGTAGCCTCCGTTCAGACAGGGGTTGGACCTGCACTCGTCCAGCTCCTGCTCGCACCTGCAGACGCACAGAAAATAGATGACAATGACAAGAAGAGACTGAAACTGTCAGGTCATAAAGGCAGTATTATAAGTTGCATATTATTATTTTTTAACCGCTGGCTGGCTACATCCGGCTTGCTAGTCTGACACAAACCCAGAGAAGAAGAAAACTGCAGTTCATCCACTGACCACTAGGGGCTGACTTTAAACTGAGGCTTCAGAAGACGTACGGACGTCACAGGGCGGTTGTAGAGTCCTTATACGGTTCACGGTGCTATCCTTTCTCGAATGACGTATTAAGATTGCGCTCAGATATGTTTAACTAGAACAGGGGTTGGCAACCCGCGGCTCTAGAGCCGCATGCGGCTCTTTAGCGCTGCCGTAGTGGCTCCTGGAGCTTTTTTTTTTTTTTTTTAATGTCTTTTTTTCTTCTTTTTCTTTTTTTCCTTTTTTCTCTTTTTTTTCTCTTTTTCTTTTTTTTATTATTATTTTCTTCTTTTTTTAAATTTTTTTTCTCTTTTTTTTTTCTCTTTTTTTCTTCCTTTTTCCTTTCCTTTTTAATCTCAACATTTCAACTTTTTTCTCGACATTTCGACTTTTTTCTCAACATTTCGACTTTTTTCTCGAGATTGTACTTCAACATTAATCTCGAAATTTCGACTTTTCTCTACATTTTGACTTTTTTCTCAACTTTTCAACTTTTTTCTCCAGATTGTACTTCAACATTAATCTCGACATTTTGTCTTTTTTCTGTGCATAATGAAAAACAAAAATCTCCCCCCAGCTATAACTAATATAGATACATGCAGCATCTGTTGCCTTCATTCTAAGGCTGATACAAGACTTTTAACTTTTTGCGGCTCCAGACATATTTGTTTTTTGTGTTTTTGGTCCAATATGGCTCTTCCAACATTTTGGGTTGCCGACCCCTGAACTAGAATGATGCATCCATGTTGATTGTTAAGTATAAAGTTTTACTTGTGAAGTTATTTTTCCCAGCCTGCTCTTCTAACTCTCTAACTGGGTGTAATGTGTATCTTTACGCTGATGATACAATGCTTTTTACTTAAACATGGGCAGTGCTACAATTCCTCAGCACTGCTTTACAAGCTCTTTACTCTCATTGCAAATTAAACTAGACTTATTATTTCGATATATTTTAACTGCCAATAACTGAACATTTTTTTTATTTAGAGCCTATGAAAATCCAATCTCTAACGTGTTATTCATGCATCATCTTGTCCATGCACATCTAAAATGTGTGATACTGAGAACAGATTTGTCGAGTCTGGGGAGAAAACAGTGCACAGGACCTTCGAGCCCTCAGGCAGCGCTGCATGAGAAATGCCATATTTCTATGAATAATATATCCACATGCAAAAACATTGTCTGCTGTTGAATCCGGGAACCTAAAACTGCACTATGCAAGGAGATATCCATATATCACCTCTAAGGTATAGGGGCACACGCTTCTCTCAGATGGATGGGGAGACTAAACAAGAGTCTCTAGTCACATGTGTGCTTTTGCCAAAATTATTGCAGTAAAACCATCATGGGTAGTGATACGGGGCTCAACCACTGCAGTATGAGAGATCTGAACATCTACCAAGATAACAACGATGGAAAGAGATCCAGTGGACATTTGGAAATGTGCATGACCTTGTATCTTGTCCCTGAAGGTCTGTGATCATCTCAGCAGGACCGTTTCAGCTGCATGTGTGCAGCTCAGCTCATCAGGTTACTCCATTTCCCAAATGTTTAAAGGGAGGATGATTATGTTGCACAATGCTACGCATCCTTCTCTTTTCCACTTTTGAGTACTTTGTTGATATCAAATCATTTCTTTTTCCACATAAGTCTGTCAGGAAGTGATGGAACATCCTTTCATTTGTACTACAAACATGTTTTCAGTCGCAATGTTTAAGTGGCACTGGTTTTATTGGCTGATATGTGTCCACGTGTTTTGATTGCTTCCTACCGGTGGCCGGTGAAGCCCGGCCGACAGTCGCAGGTCAGGTCCCGGTCAGTGCAGTTGCCTCCGTTGAAGCAGGTGTAGTTTCTGGTGTCGTCGCCGCACACAGAAACGGGCAGCTTGGGTCGTCTGGTGGAGAACAGTCAGTGGGAAGAGAGCATCAATACTAGGCCTGTGTTGAAAAAAAATGATTTTCCGATTCTCATATTAATTCCTAAAAATCGATTCGTATGTCTAAAGATCGATTTTTTTTTTCATCCTTACATTACAACTTTTGGTATTTTTCTGTTTATGCCCAAAAAAGGAATGTTTTGTTGGACACCAGAACAACTAGTGCCATGTTTTTCCCTTTAAATATGTTTAAAGTATGAAAAAATTAAAGTTTTCAGTTATAATAGCATAAATAAAGTCTATATTTCATTACTTTATATACTGTCTTGGGGTGACATTTGCATAAAATGCTAAAAACCAAATTCTCAAAAATTAAAAACCGAAAAAATGGAAAAAATTAAAACGGAATGTGGGAAAAAATAAAACCGATTTCATACGGCCTGTTTGCTGCCCTGGATTTGTTTGATAATTCTGCCCCACGATGTTTCTGAAAGCAGTTCTATCAGCATTCTGGGAGGTGATTGGTTCTTACGGCATCATTAGCTGCCAATACTTGCTGTTTAATCTCAATATAATACTAGTATTCATATGTTGCACAACTACACAGTCATATAATTCATGCAGCAGCTCAAACACCAGTTTTAATAACACTAACACAAACCGATATCGGAATCAAATCGATCCCCAGCCCTAATCAATACACGTGTTTCCTCTCTCTTACTCATCGCTGAACTACTGTAGCTACCGAGGTGTGGAGAAGCACATGTGCTGCAGACTTGATCTGATTTTTGTCTGTTACAATCAGTAATAATCAACCAGGCAGGAGCTGCTTTTCCAGCCCCCTGCTGTTCCCTGTAGGAGAGACAAAGAGGCTTAGGAGGCGACTAGGATCAAAAAGATTAACGACCTCTGGCCGCCCGGCACCAGCAGGATGTCAAATCACATGTGCAGCAATGAAGAAGCAAACCATTTGTCTATAAGCCTCCGTTTGGATGAAGCAAAGCAGCTTTGTCTATCAGCTACTTGAGATTCACTCTTCAATGGTTACAAAAATACACGCTTATTTCCGAGAGTGTACCATTTCTGTAGGGAAGCTTCTATACGGATGATGGGGATCACTTTTGAACCGCGACTGTCACTCACTTGAAAAAGCGGTCGGCTCATTTCACAACAAACGTCGTCGGAATGAGTGTTAATATTTGCTTTTCTTGGCATTTTGTTGCACACAGTTGAACAAAAGAACGGGAGGCGTCGTACATGACGTCTGAGAGACGAATATCTAACAGGAAACAAACACCTGGGAACACGCGAGAAGAGGGAGGGAAAAGAAAGGAGAAGAAAAAAAAAAAACACTCACGCATTTTTGTGTACAGCGATGTACCATGGAACTTCTTCAATGCGTTCGCTGCGGAGGAACAGAGAGGAAGACGGTGAGACGAGGAAGAAAGAGGCACAAACAAGAGAGACAAACAAAGGAGAAGTCATTTTGATGGAAACGGTGGAGCCTAGATGTTCCCGGTGAAGGGAGGATGCTCGGCTGGTGGCTTGCTCACCGAGACACTTGCAGGAAAAAAAAGGTTTTACTGTGTGTAAAAGAGGCAAAATGCAAGAGGCTGTGTGTTTACGGGATAAATGGTTGGAGGCGTTCCCCAGCTGGCTCTCAGAGGCAAACGTAGATGACAGGAGGGAGAAACTGAACCAGAAAGCTCTGTGTAGTGTAGAGGCCTTTTCTGCACGACACTAGAATAGAAACGCAGCTTACGCCTCACAAACGCCTCACAAACGCCGGCACGTGGAGACTTTTACAGTGGAGAGGTTTAAGAACATTTATGTTTAACTTCTTTTGCACATAAATACATTTAAATATCTAAAGGAGCATCTATCGCCAGAGCCCCCAGGAAACTGGACCACATTACACCGGTCATGAAATCACTACACTGGCTTCCAGTGAGTCAAAGGATAGAGTTTAAAATCTTACTGCTGGTCTACAAAGACCTGAATGGTCCTGGACCAAAATACAATCTGGATCTGTTAGTTCCTATGAAGCTCCCAGACCCCTGAGGTTCATCTGGATCTGGTTTGTTGTGGTTCCCAAGAACCAGAACCAAGCAAGGTGAGGCAGCGTTCAGTTATTCTGCTCCTCACCGGTGGAACAAACTTCCTGTAGACCTGAGGTCTGCTCCAACTGTAGATCCTTTAAATCAGGACAAAAAACACTGTTAAATTAAAGCTGCAAGCAGCGATGAACGGGCCCTCGCACTCACGGCCACCGCCCCCCATAAGCATATCAAAAATGATACCACCCACAACTTCCTATGTCAAACCATTCAAAAGTTATAGCAGAAAAAAGGGACAACCAATCAGAAGAAGGGGCGGGGCTAATTCAGGCCAATGAAAGTCAAGGACTCCATACAGAATGTGATGACACCACCCACGACTCTCTATGTCAAACCATTCAAAAGTTATAGCAGAAAATCGGGACAACCAATCAGAAGAAGGGGCGGGGCTAATTTTCGCCAATTATGGTCAAGGACTCAATACCGAGTCCCATGACACCACCCACGACTCTTTATGTCAAACCATTCAAAAGTTATGGCAGAGAAAAGTATTCTAGTGGGCGCTGTTGAGCCGTTAGGCCACGCCCATTAATGCAAACCATGAAAAATCTAATTTATCGCCAGGCCTGGCTTGCCCATAGGAAAAACAACACCAACCGCTGCTGAGTTTGTGTGCAGTTTCCCTTTGAAACAATATCTCACACTACTGAGGTTAGATGAAAAACATTAATTCGATGAAGTTGGTAATTAAAGGAGCATGAGGCAGGATTGAGGCAGGATTTATGAAAAAAATGTGTATACGTTTTAAGTTTTCTAGTAATAATGTCAGATGAAGCGTTCCAAACCAAAAAGAATGAGCCCTCTAGCGTATCTGTCCTTTGCCTTGAACAGTGTGCTGCAAAATGTGCTGCAATTGTGCCCGGAATTTCCCGCGCTGTCCTGCGGATGTGACGTCACATGACGCTGCATGCGCGTTCTCCCCGTTCTCCCGTGCCGGCTTCACTGTTGGCTGCAGTACCCCCGACGGCCGTCGTGGTGAAGGGTGGCGCTAGAGAGTCTCATTTCTTAAAAGGAGCCTCAAGCTCCTTTAAAGATTACAATATTTAGATATCACTCATCACACCAGTAAACAGGAGAAACCACAATGGTCAATTCTCGCCAAATTGAGTAAATTCCAATTGTCCCTGAACGCACCAGTGGATGAAAGATGCAGTGGATGAAGAAATAATCATCAGTTTCCGAATTCCGACGGTGTATATTTTTATTTGCACCTTTTGCTATAAAAAAAAACAAAAAACAGTCAATGAAAAATGGATAGGAATAGTAAGCCAAGAGGACTTATAATATTACAAAGTTCACTCTCACTCTCAAATAAATAAATAAATATATATAAATAAATACAACAACACACCCCTCTCCCCTTCAAATAAATTCAAATGAACAATCAAACTTGTTTCTTTATACAATTAATTAATTTATACATTTATCAATATTCCATACCATGTCTTTGTAAAAGAGCATAATACAAAGTCTTTCAGCATAAAAGTACGTATTTTTAATGTGTGACAGCGTCCTGTTTCATAACTAAATCTCTGCCAGCCTCTCCAAGATGGCCGTCGGTACCTTATCCAAGATGGCGGCCGCGCTGAACGTCAGCTCCAATGCCCCGCCCCCCCGCGGGAGATGCGCGCGCATAACAAGCCCCCCCCTCCCCTCCCCCCACCCCCCACCCTTCCCTCCGTCCCCCGCGGGAGCACCCCTCCTTTCTCTCCTCTCCTCCTTTGGCTGTCAGTCAGAGTTAAGAATCCAGTGAATTTAACATAAATATTAATAGAAAATCAACGGTCCCACTCAGGCTTATGAAATTCACAAGATATTTTCTCATTATAGTAAACAACATATCTATGAAGTCGGATGTCAATTTTGACATTTTGTGACAAAGACATAGCTTTTTATGTTATTAGTTAATTTTTTTAATTTTTAGAGTGACGGAGTTCTCAGAAAATAATATGTTCCAGTGTATGATTTTTTAGTCCTGTTGTAAGCTATCTGAAACTGCCATTTAATTTTCCTTACACAAAATCTCAGATTTTTAATTAATATTTTACCAGAAATACAGAGTGACATAAAAATGCCAATTCCTTTCAAATTACGGCCACGATACGCGACACGGTCAACAAGGGACCTACTGCCAATCAAATGTGTCAATTTGCTTAAGATTGGATAAACCAAACAGCAACTAAAGCACATAATTTGATGAAAAATGTATACCTGACCAAAAGGTGGCGCTATGGAGTTCATCCAAGATTGTCATATCCACTTGTTCAGAATGCAAGCCCGATTAAATGTATTGAATTTGGGTTCATTCTGACCAATTATGTTTAAGTTACAACAACTTTTATGTTCATGGCGAGACCCCGATATTTGACAACCTCTGACAGCGACGCCCTTTGACACAAACTTACAGTTTTCACTGTCACTCATCGTCAATGTCTTACCTATTATCTGACCAACTTTGAGATCAAGAAACTGATCTCGTTTGGAGCACAGATGCATACTAGAAGACATGACAATTCCTGGTGCCAACAGGTGGCGCTACAACCGATCCTGAATATTCCACCATAGATGTCTTCAGGCTCAGTTTACAATCATGCACATACGTTTTCAACCACATCAAATCATGTATTGCTGAATTACAGCCAATTGATGTTTGATGGCGAAGCTTAAAAATGACCTCAAACTTCGCCGGATAACTACAGTCACGCCCTCTGGCAGAAACTTAAAAGCTTCGCAATTTAGCGTCGGCCATGTGTCTAGATTGTACAAACCAAGTTGTGAGCCAATTCGATAAAATCTCTAGGAGGAGTTCGTTAAAGTACGAGGCCTAGAAATGATCAGAATTCATGAAAAATGACATTTTCTGTTCAAAATGCCGGACTTCCTGTGTAACTTAGAGCATGGGTCCAAAAGACTTTTTTGTAGCTCTTTGTCTAATATAATACTCACATAAAGGTCATTGCTGTAAGTCAAACCATATTGTGGGGCTCTTCAAAAAACATAAAATAGGTGGCGCTATAGAGCCCATTCTTGTGGACCCATGCCTGTCGCCCATAAAATACGTAATTTTACGCGACTCTGGAAGCGTGTGCAAAATTTGGTGAGTTTTCCAGCATTTTAAGGCCTCCAAAAAGGCAATTTATTTACGGCGAGAATAATAATAATAATAATAATAATAATAATAAACATCACAGATACAATAGGGTCCTCGCACTTTCAGTGCTCGGGCCCTAATTAAATACTTACCAGCTGTACTCTACTGCCCTTACTTTTTAACAACTTGTGCTTTTTATTATTTTATTTATTCTATTGTATTTCATTGTATTGTGTTATTATTTCTATTTCCCTTTTGAATTGACTTGTTACTGTTTAATTGTGTCTTGCTGCTTTTAATGTTGATGTAAAGCACTTTGAATAACCTTGTGTTGAATTGTGCTATACAGATAAACTTGCCTTGCCTATTACTTTCATTAGGTCATTTAACAAATAACAAAATAGTCTATTTAAAACTGCAAATTACAGAAAAATCTTGACATACATGTTTAGATAGATAGATGAATGTATCTAAGGTGTTTTATGGTCTTGTTTTTAAAAAGCTACCAAAAACAGATAGCTGTGATGTTGAATTGAAGGCAAGGCAATAATCCAACCTACTGAAAATGAATGCATGGATACGTTTTTCCATGTCTTGTTTAGACAGAAATCCCTTAATTCTATCAATGTTTTTCAGGTGGTAATAGGCAGATTTAGTGATAAACTTTAGATTAGATTAAGTCATCTAACAAATAACAAAATAGTCAAATTAAACCGCAAACTACAGAAAAAGCTAGATATAAATGTTTAGATTGATAGATGAATGTCTCTAAAGTGTTTCATGGTCTTGTTTTAAAAAGCTACCAAAAAAAGATAGCTGTGATATTGAATTGAATGTCTTTTGTCATTATACATTGTACAACGACATTGTAGAGCCTCTCCTGTGCTCAGTGCCAAACAATTAAAGTAAAAACAAGTAAGTAAAAAGTACAGATATGCAAAGTAATAATATAAGACAAAAAAGTATAAAGTCTTTCAAATTAAATACTTACCTGCTGTACTCTTCTGCCCTTACTTTTTAACAACTTGTGCTTTTTATTATTTTACCTCTTATCATTTTATTTCATTTGTTATTTATTGTTTAATTGTGTCTTACTGCTTTTAATGTTGATGTAAAGCACTTTGAATAACCTTGTGTTGAATTGTGCTGTACAAATAAACTTCCCTTGCCTTACTAGTTGAATGTACTCTGCGAAGGAAACGTCAAATCTCTTTGTTTTGTCTGCTTAACAATCTTATCTCTGCTTATCTCCGATCTTCCTCCTTTCCATTCAACTCACTTCTGTGATTATCTCTTGTCCCTCTTTACTTCAAAAATCTCTAACAGCCGACAACAACTTGCCTCTGAAGGAGCTCCTGCTATTGTCTACTGTATCTACTGCCCTTACTTTTTAACAACTTGTGCTTTTTATTATTTTACCTCTTTTCTTATCATTTTATTTGTTATTTACTGTTTAATTAGGGCCCGAGCACTGACAGTGCGAAGGCCCTATTGTATCTGTAGGAATTTATTTTTTTCTTGTTATTTTTATTTTTCCGACGAAAGGAGGGCCTTTTTTTCCCCCTAAACGTGCCCCAAAAGTCACCAAATTTTGCACGCAAGCCAGACCTGGCGAAAAATGTGATATTTAATGGTTTGCATTAATGGGCGTGGCCTAATGGCTCAACAGCGCCCCCTAGAAAACTTTGTGCCTCAAGCCCCACAATACGGTTTGATGTACATGCACGAAAATCGCTACACACCTGTATCATGTCGCAACATAAAGAAAAGTCTCTTGGCACCATGGCCGAAACCGAACAGGAAGTTTGCTATTTTGAATTAATCGTGTAATTTTGGCGCAATTTATGCCATTTCTTTGGCCATTTTCTTCACCCGAACCGTAACGTGCACCCCGGTGTGTTATACATCAAAATGTGCGTCTAGATCCTGCGACGATGGGCATTACTTTTCTCAGTCAAAAGCGTTACCGTGGCGACGATAGACGCCAAAAAGCGTGCCGCGTCTTCATCTGATTGGTCCATATTTGATAGTTCCTACTTTCTGCCATAACTTTTGAATGGTTTGACATAAAGAGTCGTGTGTGGTGTCATCGGACTTAATTTTGAGTCCTTGACCTTTATTGGTGAAAATTGCATGTGCGAGGGCCTGTTCATCGCATCTTGCAGCTTTAAATGTGTCTTGCTGCTCTTAATGTTGATGTAAAGCACTTTGAATGACCTTGTGTTGAATTGTGCTATACAAATAAACTTGCCTATCCTAAATGATGAACAGCTTACTGAGCGAGCACTTACTTGCAGAAGGGTCCGGTGTAGTTCTCGGGGCAGAGGCAGGCGTACCTGTCCGGGCCCTGCAGACAGGTGCCTCCGTTGGCGCACAGGTGTCTGTCGCACATGTCCACCTCCTCCTCGCAGTCCGCGCCCGTGTATCCGGACTCGCAGCTGCACTCGTAGGTGAGGCCGTGGACGCTGCAGTTGCCGTGCACGCAGGGGCTGGAGGCGCAGGTGTCGGTGAGGACGCCGCAGCGCCGGCCGGCCCAGCCCTCGGCGCAGCTGCAGTTGTAGGTGTTGAACAGGTCCTGGCACTCGCCCGCGTTCAGGCACGGGTTGGGCTCGCACACCGAGGCCCCGCTGCAGCCCAGCAGCGGCGGCTCCGGGGACGTCTGCACGAACTGCTCCTCCTGCAGCCGCGGCAGGTTCACCTCCAGGTTCAGGAAGAAATATCATGGTCAGAATCAGATTTTATTGGTCAAGTTTGAACATTGCCTGACAAGGAATTTGACTCACTGTACCCAGATTTAAAAATAGGAAACAGTAAATAAACAAATGTGGCACTTATTAACATATATACAATTCAAATACTGAAAGGTGCAGCAGTATGAGGTAGTCTCTAAATAACGTGTACAATTTTTAAAAGTGAAAGGTGCAGCAGAGTGAGGCAGGCATGATTATTGTTGGAAGGTGCATTGTCACAGCATGTGTTATTAAATTACTGTTAATAGGGCCTGAGCACTGACAGTGCGAAGGCCCTATTGTATCTGTAGGAATTTTTTCTTTTTTCTTATTCTTCTTTATTCTGATGAAAGGAGGGCCTTTTTTCCCCCTAAACGTGCCCCAAAAGTCACCAAATTTTGCACGCAAGCCAGGCCTGGTGAAAAATTAGATATTTCATGGTTTGCATTAATGGGTCTGGCTTAATGGCTCAACAGCGCCCCCTAGAAAACTTTGTGCCTCAAGCCCCACGATACGGTTTGACGTACATGCACGAAAATCGCTACACACCTGTATCATGTTGCAACTTAAAGAAAAGTCTCTTGGAGCCATGGCCGAAACCGAACAGAAAGTCGGTCATTTTGAATTAATCGTGTCATTTTGGCGAAATTTATGCCATTTATGCCATTTATTCCATTTCTTTATGCCATTTCCATAACGTGCACCCAGGTGTGTTATACATCAAAATGTGCGTCTTCATCCTGCGACGACGCGCATTACTTTTCTCAGTCAAAATCGTTACCGTGGCGACGCTAGACGCCAAAAAGTGCGCCCCCCCTTCATCTGCTTGGTCCATATTTGATAGTTCCTACTTTCTACTATAACTTTTGAATGGTTTGACATAAAGACTCGTGGGTGGTGTCATCGGACATGGTTTTGAGTCCTTGACAATAATTGGTGCAAATTTGCCCCGCCCCTTCTTTTTATTGGTTGATATTTCATAGTTCCTATTTTCTGCCATAACTTTTGAATGGTTTGACATAGAAAGCAGCCGAAGCCGAATACACGAAGCAAAGCTTGAAGGTATACAAAGGTCTGACTTCAAGGCAGGATTTGTTGTAAAAATTAAAGTGATGAGGACACCGAACTTTATGATTTGACCGTTTAACGTTAGCTACCCAAAAATCCAACATTACCTGATACAAATCCACGTTTCGGTGTCTGGATCCAGTTGTTTCTGAGAATTGCAGCGACCCATTTGTTAAAGTTATTTTTCACCAGTCTGTAAAACGATAACTCCGATTTCTTGATAAATCTATGAGTACAGTCGATCGTACAACAGCTCTTTCCCATTTTAGATGTTTTCCAGTTGCTCAAACTGAAAGTTTACGCTGCCACTCAGTCTTTCTGACACTCAGTCTTTCTGACACTCAGTGGCAATAACCCGCTGTGAAGTCGCATCTGTGATATCATGCTCATTCCCTCTATTTTGTGTTATTTTATAACTTTGTTGTAGTTTTGGTTTTGTTTTTTTGTTTGTTTGTAATTTAAATTTGATTTCTTAGGAAAAAGGGACAGATAAAATAAGCTTAAGTCTTCTTTCTGTTCCCTTTCATTCAAGGAAAGAGGTTTGTTGTAATGATATTGAACTGTTTTGTTTTGAATGAAATGAAATAAAGAATAAAATGACACCTCGGAGGGGCCGACGTACGGCAGGGCGATGCCGCCCAGCTCCACGGTGCCCAGACACCCGGCCAGGGACCAGCCGGCGTCGGGGGCCAGGCCCCCCAGGAAGATGTTCACGTCCCGCCGGAGGAAGTTCAGGTTTCCCCCTTCTCTCCTGGAGATGGCGGCATCGTCTACGTCGTCGTCCAGCAACAGCGTCCAGGGTGAGGCCGGGGCCCAGGGCGCCGTCATGAACAGGTGGACGCTGTGCCACTCGCCGTCGTTGACGCTGCCCTTGCTGCTGAGGCTGACCACCGACACGCCTTCCCCTCCCTCCGGGCCGTCGCCCACGTCTCCGTCCTCGGCCGAGCTGCTCTGCAGCTCCATGAAGAGCAGGCCGTCCTGCACGGAGACCGTGAGGAAGGACGTGTCCTTCTCCGCGTGCAGCACGGCCGCGTTGCGCTTCCTGGTCCGCAGAGTCAGGGAGAGGCTGGACAGGTTGCGGGAGATGTGGCCGTTTCCCTGGTAGGACAGCACGGTGCTGTCGTTCAGGAAGGTGGCGTTGGAATAACCTGCAGGTACGGGAGGAAACGGCTGCACTGAACTTTTCTTTGCATGTTTAATAATAATAATGATACATTTTATTTATAACGCACTTTATATTAACCCTTGTACTGTCTTTGGGTCAAAATGACCTAATTCTCCTTCCTTCTTCCCTTCCTCTTTTCTCCCTTCCTTCCTTCTTTCCTTGTTTTCTCCCTTCCTTCCTTCCTTCCTTCCTTCCTTCCTTCCTTCCTTCCTTCCTTCCTTCCTTCCTTCCTTCCTTCCTTCCTTCCTTCTTTCCTCCCTTCCTTCTTTCCTCCCTTCCTTCTTTTCTCCCTTCCTTCCTTCTTTCCTTCCTTCCTTCCTTCCTTCCTTCCTTCCTTCCTTCCTTCCTTCCTTCCTTCCTTCCTTCCTTCTTTTCTCCCTTCCTTTTCTCCCTTCCTTCCTTCTTTCCTTGTTTTCTCCCTTCCTTCCTTCCTTCCTTCCTTCCTTCCTTTCTCCCTTCCTTCCTTCTTTCCTTGTTTTCTTTCTTCCTTCCTTCCTTCTTTCTTTTTTTCCTTCCTTCCTTCCTTCCTTCTTTTCTCCCTTCCTTTTCTCCCTCCCTTCCTTCTTTTCTCCCTTCTTTCCTTGTTTTCTCCCTTCCTTCCTTTTCTCCCTTCCTTCCTTCCTTCCTTCTTTCCTCCCTTCCTTCTTTTCTCCCTTCCTTTTCTCCCTTCCTTCCTTCCTTCTTTCCTTGTTTTCTCCCTTCCTTCCTTCCTTCCTTCCTTCCTTCCTTCCTTCCTTCCTTCCTTCCTTCCTTCCTTCCTCCCTTCCTTCCTTCTTTCCTTGTTTTCTTCCTTCCTCCCTTCCTTTTCTCCCTTCCTTCTTTTCTTTCTTCCTTCCTTCCTTCCTCCCTTCTTCCCTTCCTCCTTCCTTGACCCGAAGACAGCACAAGGGTTAAGTAATCTCAAAGTGCTACAGAGCAGAAAAATAAAACATGAACATTTTTTTTAAATATATTTAAAAACAGAGCATATAAAAGATATATTTAGCTATAAGCTTTCTTAAAAAGGTGAGTTTTCAAGTCACGTTTAAAAGCCTTACTCTTCGTATGTTTCTGGAACCATGAATGTTTGCTACGACTGACCAGGAGTTTTAATACCAGCAGCTGTAAACAACTAAACATCAAACTTTATTTGGCTGAGAAATCTAAAGACCCACAATCTAGAAAATACGATGGTCCATATATATTTCTGCTGACTAAGCAGATTCTTAGGCCCCTCTATTTGGAGAGAAATAAAAATATCCATCTTTATTTGTAGCCAGCCAAATATCAATATTTAACTATTTCATTGTGAAGCATTTAAATACGTCAGGGTCCTCGGAAAAAGCTATGAACGACCCAGCCTGTCAGAAGCACACATGATCAATAAATGTTGGCCGATTGTCACTTCCATGGACTGATTAGTGATTGAGGACTACTTTCAACAAGTACCTGACACCTTTCATTATCAAAGTAATTTCTAATCTCCACCTTTCTTTTCTGAGCTGTCATTTCTGCAGACATGCTACCGACAAGAGCTCTGGTTTAATATCCACTGATACAACCTCATCTAACGCCGTTTCTGTAAACTCAGCTGTGAATTCATATAATATTAACTTTAAATTCACCTGTTTCTCATCACCTGGATTCATTTAGCACCAAAACAACATTTCTGAAACCAGAAAACGTATTGAGACTTTGGAGATATTAGTTGCTCCACGTGCTCGTCCGTGAAGGTGGGGTGTCTTAAAAGACAGAGAGAGATTCATTACTAATCCCAGCCGAGCGCGGAGGACTGTCCTCGGGCCAATCCGACTTTACGGATCAGATACAGAGGACCGTGTGGAAACCTCGGGGCAGGTATATAAATAAGACCGTTGGGCCAATCAGTCACATAGCGGCCAATTAGGAACATAACGAGCAAATCCAGGAACAAGGTCAAAGGTTGTACTTCATGTACTCTTGCTGCCGGTAAACAGCTTCAGTCTTCTATGTAAATATCTAAAAATAAGATCAAATTTGACCCCCCAAATATCTGAATCAGTCTCCAAGAGCCAATCAAATATAAATATACAACCTGAACAAGGTTTATAAGTCGTTTCAAAAGATTTAAAGCAGGGGTGTCAAACTCATTTTGCTTGGCCGGCCGGATTTGACCAATTTTTTTCTCGCACGCTCAAAATAACAAAAACGGTGCAATTTTTTTTTTTTCGAATTCTTTTTTTTTTACTATTGTTATCTAATCCAATATCAATTTAGTTAATTTTAAAGGAAATATGGACTTTTTTTCAAATTATGTAAGATACTTTTAATATCATTTTACAAAGATAAACAGAAACAAGTGTGTTTTTTTTATATTTCGCTTTTTTATAGGAAATTTAATTAAAAGCAAAATCTTTCTTATTACATCCGAGTGTGTTTCTTTGTGATTTAGAGATTTTTCCAGTACAATTAAGTGTATTTATTTTTAAAAATTGGCGCGGATATTTACCCCAGTGTGCCTAAAAAGTCAGCACTTTTCTTTTAACTGTTTTACTTTGTTACTATCCTCATATTTAAAACCGAAATTCTCCGAATAAATATCTTCTATCATCTTTTTTAGCAGTGATATTTTCCTGCGAAAATATATAATAGTAGTCAGTTAATGAAAATAAACGACCATCTACAAAGAAATAAAATCGGCAAATGCATTCTTGAAAACTAAAAAAATGTCGAAAACTGCTCTATTTGTGGAATAACGAAATAACGATGGATTTGTAGAAGAAATATGTTATCCGATATGCTGCGATTCATGGGAATTATTTATGCCTTCCTATGCCTTCCTTAAATTAACATTAAGTTTTTTTGCCTTGGAAACTTCTCGCGGGCCATAAGAAAACCTCTCTCGTGCCGCATGCGGCCCGCGGGCCGCACATTTGACACCCCTGGTTTAAAGTAAGTTTTAACTTCAAACATGTGCAGACTGATGGTGAGACTGTGCAGACACTTACACTCGTATCCCTGCTGCAGCATCCTGCACTCTGCGTCCGCGGGGCAAGGCGACAGCTCGCACCACTTCACCTGCTCGCAGCGCCGTCCCCCAGTGCTGGGGGGGCAGGAGCAGGTGAAGTCGTCCCATTTGGAGAAGCACATCCCCCCATTTAGACACGGATTCCTCTGAGGGTAAGAAAGGGTAATTTAAGGGAATAGAGAAGTTATTAAGCATTTATTTTAATAGAATCTTCCGAAGAACCGTGACCTTTGTTCTTGACCATTGTAAGCACGTCTTTTATGCAGGATTATATCTAAGACAGGGGTCAGCAACCCAAAATGTTGAAAGAGCCATATTGGACCAAAAACACAAAAAACAAATATGCCTGGTGCCGGAAAAAATGAAAAGTCTTGTATAAGCCTTAGAATGAAGGCAAATGGCGAAAGTCGAAATGTCGCGAAAAAAAGTCGAAATATCGAGAAAAAAGTCGAAATTTTGAGAAAGAAGTCGAAATGACGAGGAAATAGTCGAAATGTGGAGAAAACATTTGAAATGTCGAGATTAATGTTGAAGTACATTCGAGAAAAAAGTCGAAATGTCGAGAAAAAAGTCGAAATGTCGAGATTAAAAAGGAAAGGAAAAAGGAAGAAAAAAAGAAAAAAAGAAGAAAAAAAAGAGAAGAAAAGGAAAAAAAGAAAAGGAAAAAAGATCAAAAGAGGAAAAAAAGAAAAAAAAAGAAAAAAAGGTCAAACATTTTTGAAAAAGCTCCAGGGAGCCACTAGGGCGGCGCTAAAGAGCCGTATGCGGCTCTAGAGCCGCGGGTTGCCGACCCCTGATCTAGGAGATGTACCGGTAACACTTCAGTGCATTTTTCTTCATTTTAACTTCAAAATTAAAATATCAGAATATCAGTACTCTAAAATTGGGTTTGTGAGGGTCTCGTGGTTGTACTCACGCTGCAAGTGTTGTCTCCAGAGCAGCCGGCGGTCACATTCTCCATGAGCTCAAGAGGATACGACCTCACTGAAGTGTCCAGCCCAAAGAACTGCAGCCTCCTGTCGCTGACCCTCAGGTCCTGGATGCAGCCCTTGAAATATCCCCCAAACTCTGAGGTGCTTTCCTCCTCCAGCAGACCCCCCACATACACGGTGTCGCCCGCTTGGGCCTCCACCGTCCTAACCTCCACATCACCCTGCTTCTGACCCGCCACGTGCAGGCTCATCTGACCGTCCGCCACCTCTACGCTCACGAAGTGGACTTCTCCGTCGTTGACGGCTCTGTCCGCCCTCAGGCTCTCGGAGGAGTCCAGCTGAGCCGCCACCCGGCCGTCCTCCAGCCGCAGGTGCAGGTACGGCCCGCTGCCGCTGGCCAGGACCAGGAGGAGGCCGCCCTGTCTCCGTGTGCGCAGGAAGAGGGAGATGGAGAGGTTCTGACCCAGGTCCTCAGTGATGCTGAAGGCTGCGTAACTGTGGGAGTCCTCGTCCCCAAAGCGAGCCGTCACGTGCTCTGCAAAGAAATCAGGAACAAAAACTTGAACTGGCTGGATGAAAAACCTTCAAACCTTCTCGGATTCGACGGTACAACGGAGTATTAGGGCCAAACTAAGACAAAAACAAATGGGAAATTACGAGAATAAAGTCATAATATAATGAGAATAAAGTCGTACAATTATGAGAATAAAGTCATAATGTTGCAGAATAAAGTCGTAATAGAATAAAGTCGTAATATTATGAGAATAAAGTCGTAATATTACGAGAATAAAGTCGTAACATTACGAGAATAAAGTCGTCATATTACGAGAATAAAGTCGTAATTTATGAAAATAAAGTGTTAATTTATGAGAACTCTAACAGGAAGAGTGTGTTAAAATGTTGAATGTTGAAGCATCTTGTGAAGTTATATTTATATATTTATAATATATTTAGTATTACGACTTTATTCTCGTAATATTACGACTTTATTCTCGTAATATTACGACTTTATTCTCGTAATATTACGACTTTATTCTCGTAATATTACGACTATATTCTCGCAACATTATGACTTTATTCTCAAAATATTACGACTTTATTCTCGCAACATTATGACTTTATTCTTGTAATTTTACGACTTTATTCTCATATTATTATGATTTTATTTTCATAATTTCCTTTTTTTTTTTCTTAGTTTGGCCCTAATACTCCATCGTACGACGACCCACTCTATCCTAGTGAAAGTTATTAAAATTATATCGGATATGTAAGTTTTAAACATGTTTTTTTATGAAGATACAAAATGGCAACAAGAACAAAAAAATTAACCTGACCCGACTTATCTAAGCTACCACAAGTGTTTTGAAGAGAATAAAAAGAGCAAGTCTTAAATTCCCGACTGCCCACAACATGAGGGATTTTTCATATGATTTTACTTAATATCTACATTTATTCTAATTAACTGCTGAAAAAAACAATAAATTAAGCTAATCATGCTTATTTCCCTGAAGAATAGTTGCAGGAACAAGAAATGTAAGGCGCCTCCTGGCTGCTCTGTGTTCACTGTCAGCACTTTTACTCTGGGTTTGTCGTCTTTATGAGACAGGGACTCATGGGAAAAACAAAAACAATTTAATGCTGAAAGAGAAAATGATCCAATCCCTTATGTAAACTCTGTCTATGCGTGGATACTTGAGTGTTTAGGTGTTTTAACCATGTGCAGCTCAGAAATGTCCATTCAGACGTACAGTATCAAAAGGTTCGACGTGTTCATGGTCTAATAATAACGCTGGTCCATTTTAACTTACTAGTTACGTTGGATGATGTGATTATTTCCAAAATAGAATCGCTTGTGTCCTTAATCCAGTTCGTCAGATAACAGGATCTCTGGCTCTTCCTCTCTACTCTGTCTTTTCATTGGCTTCATTTCTGCCACCGGCTATGACAAACGACAGCTGATGATATCTGATCAATCTAATGGGCTTGATATAGTCCCCTCTCCTCTAATCTCGATTAATTGGGTTACCTCAAAGCCTAAAGACTCTTTCGACTCCTTGGTGTGAGGATTACTCGCACCAGAGGATGCTCACATGTTTTGTATGACCCAAAAGCAACATTTAGAACATTAATAATTAAATTACCGTATTTTCTGGACTATAAGCTGCACCTGCATATAAGCCACATCCACTCTATTTCTAAAAAAATAATAAAAAAAAGATATATAAGCCGCACCTGCATACAAGCCGCATCCGCTCTATTTAAAAAAAAAAAAGATATGCAAGCCACAGATATTTATGTTGTTAGATTAGATATTTACTACATGTACAGAACCATTTTGAACTGTAAATGATGTACATGTTTGTACCTAAATAGATCCTTTCCTAACGATGTCTTTTAACACGGCAGCAACTTTGCTGATTAAAACGGGACAGAACTAAAAGAAAATAAGTATTTATTTATCTATTTGATATATCTGTTTGAAATCTGCTTCTACCTACTTCTATCTGCTAAAGAAGAAGTAGCGTATTCTTCTTTGCATTTATTTTGTCTTCGTTTTGATTCTAATTCTAATAGTTAGAGCGCCCCGAGCGGTAGAAGAAAAATCCACAGAATAGCCGCACCTTTGTATAAGCCGCATGGTTGAAAACCTATGAAAAAAGTAGCGGCTTATAGTCCAGAAAATACGGTAATAGGTATAGTAAAGATTATAAAAGGTAAAGATTTTTTTTTTTACACTTTGCTGCCCTTATTTGAGCATCCAGTTGTGTTTTACAGCTGCAGACCTACCCTCCTCGCAGTCGTGCCCCTCGTAAGGCCTTGGACACTGGCAACGGTAGCTCTGCCAAAGGTTTACACAACTTCCTCTGTTTTGGCACGGTCCGTCCGTGCAGCGGTCCCTGTGGCTGCAGCCGGGAGACACATTAACAGCAGAGTCGCTCAGCCACGCTTCAGGAACGACAAGCTGCCAGTCCACAAAGACATCCCGCATGCATCCGATGAATGCAGGAGGTGCAGGGTACTCACTGGGGTCACTTGGGTCCTGAATTACTCCCCCAATAAAAGTGTTCTGAGGAGATGAAACGAGCCCGACCAGCGTGCTTTGGACCGGGGCCACATTGTGGCACGACTGGCTCGCGCAGCTCCCGGCATCGTTCAGTAGTTTAAGGCTCAGTACCCAGTTTGCAAGCACGGCCTCGACAGAATGCCACTCTCCATCTGTGACGTTGTGTGGGAGATCCAGGACTTGGCTTGAGTTTCCATCCTCCGTCCTCAGGCTGAGCTGGAGCCGTCCTCCCTGCAGCTCCAGGCTAAGCAGCAGCCCCCCGGTGCTCCGCTGGAACAGCAGCGCTGCGGGGAGAACAGTCTTGAAGGTCAAGGTGACGTTGCAGGTCACGTCGGCTTCCACCAGGGGACTGTGCAGGAGCAGGTAACCCCTTCGCTCGAAGGAAAACGTGGTCGGGGTCTCGCAGAGCGGTCCGGTGTACCCCGACGCGCAAGCGCACGTGTATCCGTGAGTGCCGTCCAACAGGAAAGGGGAGCAGGAGCCTCGGTTCTGGCATTCGTGGCCCTCGCAGCCGACCAGCTTCACATGACAGTTCACACCTCCGTAGAGGATGCCGTCATCGCTCCGTTCGAGGCAGCTGCAAATGTAGCCGCCAGCGTGGTTCTCACATCTGCCCTCATTCTGGCAGGGATCGGGCTCGCAGTGGTTTATCACCTCCTGGCAGAAGGAACCTGTTAGCAGAAGAACATCAAGTCACACCGGGACTAAAGCCCTCTTAAACTTAAGTATTACAGCAATAAAACACCTTATACATTCTCCAGTGATGTAACTTAGTTACTTAGCGTTGGATTATCCTGCTCACTAAGGAAGTCATTATCATTTCTTTGTTTGCATGCCATGTACTCATTCTGTTCCAATATTTATTTGCTTTAGTAATTACTGTTATGCTTAGTAAAATAACTTTAATGTACCGCTGGTCATTACAGCCCCGCCTGATTAGAAACTGCAAGGTATGTGGTATGTTTAAATAGTATTCTTACAAACTGGAAATCAGAAAACCCCCCAGCATCCAAACAGTGGATCAATGAACTTGGATCATATAGTACTCCAGAATAAATATTGTATTCCGTTAGAAAAAAACTAGAGACTTTGACCTTATTTGGGGACCTTTTTTGGATTTTTTGCCTTTATTGGACTAATGATCTGAATCATCTACTATATTAATGAATGTGTTTAAGCAGGACTTGATTATTTAATTTATTATTCATTTTTGTTCCAGTATTGATAAACATATGTTAAATGATTTTGACGGATGTAATCTATTGACCATATGAGGGAGGGAAGGGGAGAGGGGTGTGCTGTTGTTTTTTATTTTTATTCACTTATTTATTTTTTTGTCTTTTTCTTATTTTTTTCCTCTTATTATTATTATTATTATTATTATTATTATTATTATTATTATTATTATTATTATTATTATTATTATTATTATTAATTTTTATTTATTTTGGTTTAATTAATGTTATAAAAAGTTAAAAAAGGGGGGGGGGGATATTGATAATTATATTTTATATTCTTTTTATTTTATTTTATTCTTTTTTTTAATGCCCTCAATAAAGATATCTATACAAAAACAAGAAACTGCAAGGTAATATTCTGAATCCTCTATGCTGTTGTTTTGTTGTTTTTACTCTCCACAGTCTAGATACCTGTACTATCACTAAACCTGTTGGAGTGCACTTATTGCTGTTTTTGCTTGTGTAGTAAAATCTTTGCTTTTGCTGCAGTTCTATAGGTCACCATTTAAAACATGTACTCTCAAAACAAATATTTAACAACTAAAATAACTATAAACTATTAAGTTACTTAAAAAAAAAACGTAAAAAGGAAGTACAAGTAAAAGAAAACAGAACTTAATTCCCTACTTATGTAACAGCTTTACAAATTCAGTCGTTACCTGTTCCGAGCAACAAAATCCCCAAAATCCATGGTGTGGGTGTCCACATCATGCTGTCACTTGTGCCGCCTGAATAATCCAAATTTTGTCCGACTGAACCATATTAGTTTGGGTTTTTATGGGCCATCCCAGCGGAGATCTGCTCTGTTTGTACTTCTATGGAGTACATAGGGCTGAGTAGCTCCAGTCAGGAGACCAGCAAAGCCAGATCCCGGGGATTAAGCTAATGCTATTTGGCCACCTTACTGAGTCAGTGCCACTGCGGCTGGCAGAGCGTCAGCTTTTAGAGCACAATTCTCAGCCGTCCGCAGCTCACGCTCTTACATGCACTGCCAGAACAAGTCTTGTGTAAAGAGAATTATGGGATTTTACAACTAAAAAGTGTAGTTTTGAGGTAGCATTTCTCCACACAATACAATCTTGTTACTAGAAAAGCAAACAGAATTTATACAACACTATACAGGACTGTCTCAGAAAATTAGAATAATGTGATAAAGTTCTTTATTTTCTGTAATGCAATTAAAAAAACAAAAAATGTCATACATTCTGGATTCATTACAAATCAACTGAAATATTGCAAGCCTTTTATTATTTTAATATTGCTGATTATGGCTTACAGTTTAAGATTAAGATTCCCAGAATATTCAAATTTTTTGAGATAGGATATTTGAGTTTTCTTAAACTGTAAGCCACAATCAGCAATATGAAAATAATAAAAGGCTTGCAATATTTCAGTTGATTTGTAATGAATCCAGAATGTATGACATTTTTGCATTACAGAAAATAAAGGACTTTATCACAATATTCTAATTTTCTGAGACAGTCCTGTACAGCTACATGTTGCCAAGTTACATTAAATATTTTAGGTCACACTACCGGCTTTTAAAATATACAAGTTCAGCTTTTTCGTGTCTAATATTCCAAACCATGACAAATGTTTTAATGTTTGTTTTTTAAAGCCCTCAACGGCCTTGTCCCACCCTGTTTATCAGAGCTTTTAACGGACGTTGAGATCGTCAAACCAACTGTCGTAAGTGCCCAGGTCAAAGTTCAAGCGCTGGGGTGACTGAGCCTTTTCAATTGCCCCCCCCCGGGCTCTGGAACAAGCTCCCCTGCAACTTACGCACTTTCTCTGACCTGGGCCTTTTTAAATCAAGGCTTAAAACCTATTTACTTAGAATGGCTTTTAATACTCAGTAATTTGGTGACACTTTTTACTCTTTTTCATGTTCATGTATGTTGTATTTCTGTATTTTTTAATCTGTAAAGCACTTTGGCTCACCTAGAGGTGGCTGTAAAGGGCTATATAAATAAAGTGCATTTACAAAAGCACAAGAAACACATTATTTCTCAAGTGTTTTAATTTTGGCTTGCTACTCAAGACTTAGGGAATCAAAGTTTGACTCTTTTTTTAAAATCAGAATGGTCTTTTAAAGACAGTAAACTAATATCTGAAACTCCACCAACCCGCACTGTTGGTGTCATGTTGGCACCATCGCTGTCCAGGGTCCTGATTCTTGGTGCAGGACTAAAGACCAGAAGTTGGAATTCAGTGAACCTTTTTGGTATTTATTGAATTTCCAATAAAATATAATCCTCAGCTGCTTCTGTGCCATTTAGTAACTTCTGTTAGTTATTCATTTGTCTGCATAAGGCGAGCTGGGACAGTTTTACTTTTCAGAGATTACCTCCTCTAATCAAAATCTATCTATACACACTGTTGACACTTAACTTTGGCTTTTTTTGTAAGTGTGCTGATATGAATAACAACAAATTCTTACATAAAGCAGGATGTACCACAGCTTGGGATTAGTTTGACCCATAATTTCTCAGTTGAAAGCTACCTGTAGTTCCTTGAGGGCAGCTGCAGATGAATCCTGCCGCCTGTTGCTGGTCATACACTTTAGGCAGCAGAGGTTCACTGCCATACAAGGCCTGCCAGGACTTCTCAATGCACCTGCCACCGTGCATGCAGGGACTGCTGCTGCACTCGCTGATGTCCAGCTCGCAGTGACGCCCCGCAAACCCTGGAGGAAAAAATAACAATCAGATGATGGTAAATATGACTTTCAAAGTGTTTATTTGTAAGGATCCCCATTAGCTATGCCCTTAAACACAGCTAGTCTTACTGGAGTTGACATTAAAAAACGAAAGAAGAAGTAAAGAAAGAAAACTAAATAACACGACAAACCTACATTAAACTTTAACGTACATGTAAATCTTTATCTTAAAGCAAAAAAAAAAAAAAAAACATACATGAAACATTCCAATATACAGTAAAACATCATCTAGGCCATGAAAATCTGATCAAAATTACATCTTAACCTGTCCAGTATGTACAGGACTGTCTCAGAAAATTAGAATATTGTGATTTTCTGTAATGCAATTACAAAAACAAAAATGTCATACATTCTGGATTCATTACAAATCAACTGAAATATTGCAAGCCTTTTATTATTTTAATATTGCTGATCATGGCTTACAGCTTAAGAAAACTCAAATATCCTATCTCAAAAAATGAATATTCTGGGAATCTTAATCTTAAACTGTAAGCCATAATCATCGATATTAAAATAATAAAAGGCTTGCAATATTTCAGTTGATTTGTAATGAATCCAGAATGTATGACATTTTTGTTTTTTTTAATTGCATTGCAGAAAATAAAGAACTTTATCACAATATTCTAATTTTCTGAGACAGTCCTGTATATGTGTCTGTAAAAGTGTGTATGCGTGTATGGTATCCTATACATATGATATTCCAAGGCGTTTCTTAATTAGTTTTTTGAATATTGATTTCTGTGTTAATTTACTCATATAGTGGTAAAGAATTCCATGATTTCATTGATCTATATTCTACTGTATGCTTCAGAAAATTAGTGTTTGGCTAAGGAAGTGGAAACCGGCCCTTTGTTGCCTGTCTAGTGGCGTATGTACGTATATGAATCTAGATTGTGTCTTAACTGATTGTA
Source organism: Cololabis saira (assembly GCF_033807715.1). Classification (NCBI taxonomy): domain Eukaryota; kingdom Metazoa; phylum Chordata; class Actinopteri; order Beloniformes; family Belonidae; genus Cololabis; species Cololabis saira. The sequence goes on from NC_084599.1 coordinate 36,376,854, forward strand.
CTGATATAATAGAGTTTTGGATTGTAAAACCTTCCATATTGAAAACAGAAGTGTTAAAATGTGTACAGTATTTTTCCCTGAGAAAAGAAAGCTTCAATTGCTGCGATTACCAGGCCAGCACTGGCAGGTGTAGTTCCCCTGGTCGTCCTTACAGATGGCACTGTTAAAGCAGGGTTGGGAGTAACACGGTGGTAGCGGTGTTTCACAGTGTCGGCCAGTGAAGGCTGTGTGTGAGCAGTCACAGCTGTACCTGAGACACACAACAACAGAGGAACTATTTCTACTATTTCTCTTATTCTTTGATCACAGGTGAGATCAGTACTCGAATTGTAAAAATAAATCAGGGGGGATGGTGGATTTTATCATATGGGGACAGATAATTTGTGCTGATTACAAATAATATAATAGTGACCTTTGGTTTTCCTCAATTGAACATTTCTGAAATGCTTTTTAACAGTCGAAATTGGGACATAACAATCTATTAACTGTCCAAAGCAATTGACTGCTGTATGCCCAATAAAAAAGAAGGATAAGTCAAGATGAGCAAATAACAAATGGTTGTAGTCAGTTGCAAGATTATTCCCCAAGGTGATTTCTTCCTATTAATAAACATTTACAAATAAATTACATTAGGACAAAAGTGGAAAGTTGTGTTTAAACCTGTGTTCTCCTGAGTCCTGACTCAGTTTGGGTCAAGATTCAGGTCACTACATGTAATTTTGAACTTAATCTGCATTTGTTCAAAAAACAAGACATTGTGCATTTTTTCCTCAACAAGCAGCATTTATGTAATTCCAGGCAATCTTTTCATTTACACACAAACAACAAGCAATGATCTTGTTGTATTTACTTTTCCTTTAACAATTTTAATCTATTGGGCAGATTGACCAACATTTAGATGAAACATGCTTTATTTGTTTAATGTAGATCACAACAGTAAAAAATATCTTGCTTGATCAGCTTTAAAAAAATTAAGGCGACTTTTTCGCATGAGATTTTTATGTAGATCAAAAAAGACTAGTCTTTGTATAAACTACTCAATTTTTAGTATGTACAAAATTCATTTGCTTAACTTAATTTTTGCAAGTAAAGTCAACTTTATTTATTTATTTATTTATTACGTTTATTTGTGTCAGGGTCAGGGACAATGTACAAAATTACATTAGTCTCGGAGATGAGAAAAGATGCTTTGTACCCAGTACTCGAGTTGTAAAAAAAAAATCAGGGGGGATGGTGGATTTTATCATATGGGGACAGATAATTTGTGCTGATTACAAATAATATAATATATTACAAATAATAGCACTGACCAAAACACCTGCAGAAATACTGCAGGAATGACATAGCAGCAGTTAAATGCAGCCTTCTGTAAGCTTTAAATATCCACTGGGCTTACATCAAATACATCAAAACACAACAATAAAAAACAGTTTTCTGAACTTATCAATATGACTCTGTCCTTCACAGGATAAGTAAAATGGATCAAATCTTAACAAGAATATTTGTCTTATTTCTAGTAAAAATGTATCATTTTAGTAAACAAATCTTATTACACTTAAAACAAGACTCATCACTAGAAAAAAACAACAATTTTCACCTGTTTCAAGTAGATTTTCACTTAAAATAAGTAGAAAAATATGCCAGTGGAACAAGATTTTTTTGTTTGTAATGAGAAGATAAATCTTGTCCCACTGGCAGATTTTCCTACTTATTTCAAGTGAAAATTTACTTGAAACAGGTGAAAATTGTCAAGTAAGTTATTTTTCTGGTGTTATTTTTCTGGTGATGACTAAATGTTGAAATAGCAGTAAAACCACATTCATTGATGAAATGACATAAGGGATGGAAAGGGGGGATGGCAGGTTTACAGGGGGGATGATTTTGACAGTTTTTATTTCAGGGGGGGATCCAATCCCCCCTCAACTCGAGTACTGGGTGAGATTATCAATAACTATTATTTGGAAGACGTAAACCCAGCTGCTTACCCATTCACCCCGTCTATACACAGAGCCCCATTTTGGCACGGCTCCTCTTGGCACTCATCAATGTTTATCTCACACTGGTGTCCTTGGAAACCAGGGAGGCAGGTGCAAGTGAAGCCCCCTGAATAGCTATGGCAACTGCTACCATGGCGACATGGCAGTGATTGACACTCATCAATCTGGATCCCACAAGTGATTCCTGTGAACATAGAAGTGGTACAGGTGTCAAAATAGGGATGAATCTGCCACACAGACTCAGGTCAGAGGGTAGAAATGAACAAAGCTTTCATGTGGACTGGCTGTGATCATGTGTGGATTGCTCTTTTATGTCAGCAAAGTGTCCTTCTGCAGCTGTTTGCCACTTTGAAGTTGTAAAACCTAAAAAAAGGGGTGTATACAATCATTATTTTAAAATGCAGCAGTGCTATAGTACTAAACATGAGATGTGAGATGAAGGATTATATCGTATACTCCTTTTTTTTGTGGTTGCAGTTTTGAAAAACTAGTAATGTGACTATAGCTCATGCAATCAGTGAAGTTGAAATTATAATACTTTCGTGTGTTTTCAGCAGATTTATCTTCAGATAAATCAGATCTGATATCTGAAGACAGATATCAGATCTGTCTTCAGATATCAGATCTGAAGACAGATCTGATATATTTGATTAAAAAAGGTAGATTTAGTAAGATTTTCGTTCGTTCGTTCGTTTTTATTTATTTCGAACATGTATAAAAAAACAAGATAAGAAGATAAGAGAAACAAATACAGGTGGGCATTCCACCATATAAAGAAAAAAAACACATATTTCAGTTACATGTTCGAAAAGGAGCGGTAGGAAGTATAAACTTATTTAATCCCACCCCCTTTCCACAACTAAACATAAATGATATGCCTGTATTTACGTTTTATACTATACACTAATTTGTATAAATAAATATATATCATTTTTACAAAAATAACCTGTTTAATAGCAAATGTAAGCTCTATCATAAATATAATATACAGTAACTATGATATAAATATAATATGACTATGATATAAATATAACTATGACATAAATATAATACGTATATCTATACAAACATACAAAGACAACATAACGAAATAGCAAAACACACACAGCTGCTCATCTGATCTAAAACATTAATTACCATAAAATATATGAAAACATGCTAATAGTTTCTAATATTTTGTATCATTTTGCTCCACAGAAATATAGGAACTTTGTTATTTTAGCAATGCTTCTGGAAGTTCTACATACCGGTGAATCCAGGAGGACACAGACAGGAGAATCTGCCCACGCCGTCCACACAGGTACCCGAGTTCTTGCAGGGTTGGGAAGCACACTCGTTCACATCAATCTGACACTGAGCCCCCTGGAAACCCGGCACACAGAAGCAGGAGTAGCCGTCCTCACGGATTCTGCATATCGCCTGGTTTTGGCACGGGTTTGGAGAGCACCGGTCCACAGTTAGAGGTAGCTTAGCAGGGAGTGCACCTGAGAACGAGTCAGGTTTCAAAATGTTAGCATAACTAGGATTTGTTATTAAATACAATCATGTACTTCTTCTTATCAAAGCCAATTTTAGTTTCATTATCAGAAACAGCATCTGCTTCAACATTACATTTTTCCATGGTGACAAAATCAAACTGAAGATCTGAGGTATTTATTCCTTCACACTAGGGATGGGCGGAAGGACTAAAAGATCTATCATGATAATTTCTGGCATTTATCCCGATAACAATAAAAATGACGATAAAAAAAATACCAATTCAACTCCACCTTTGTAACTATAAATCTATCACCACATTCAGCCCCCAAAACACTGCTCTAAAAGAATACTAAATGCTACTAAACTACACCAATTAAATTGAATTAATAAAAAACAATTTAAATGAGTTACACCTGTACTGCAAAACTGTAATGACTCAGATCCGCCATGTTTGTTACACAAAAACCTCATCAACGGGAATTTTTCTTTCTTTCTTTCTTTCTTTCTTTCTTTCTTTCTTTCTTTCTTTCTTTCTTTCTTTCTTTCTTTCTTTCTTTCTTTCTTTCTTTCTTTCTTTCTTTCTTTCTTTCTTTCAGGCTCATACCTTTCTTTCTTTCTTTCTTTCTTTCTTTCTTTCAGGCTCATACCTTTCTTTCTTTCTTTCTTTCTTTCTTTCACGCTCATATCTTTCTTTCTTTCTTTCTTTCTTGCTCATTTCTTTCTTTCTTTCTTTCTTGCTCATTTCTTTCTTTTCTTTCTTTCTTTCTTGCTCATTTCTTTCTTTTCTTTCTTTCTTTCTTTCTTGCTCATTTCTTTCTTTCTTTCTTTCTTCCTTTCTTCCTTTCTTCCTTCCTTCCTTCCTTCCTTCACGTACGTTGTGCGTGGATTTAACGCAGAACCAAAAATGTCATCAACAGGAATTTATCGTTTTTACCGCGAGATGACAAATTCTTACCGTGGGGAATTTTTTTGACGGTATATCGTGAACGGTAAAATATCGCCCATTCCTACTTCACACATTATGATGATGTTGTTTAATCAGCAGGACAACTCCAGACTGTCAGAGTGGGTTTATGTCTCACAGCAACAAGAATTAAAATCACACATTCTCATACTAAATATGGGCAACTTCTATTATTATCCATATTATCCATATGTCAAACACTGTTTTCAGTTTAAACACAAATGAAGGAGGTATTATCTATCGATATTAACCCGCCTGAATTGTAAAATAATGTTACTTCATGGCCACTGACAGCATCGGTCTGCAGCAGCCACAAACGCACACAGCGACAATACACATGCCATTCCTGAAGAAATGGTCAGCTGGGAAACAGCGGTCTGTGATAACATCTAAATGTATCTAATTACAGATAACCTGATGGAGAGGAAGAGGAAGCCGATTTTGGTGATAATTCACTTTCCTGAGCTGTATACAGGACTGTCTCAGAAAATTATATTGTGATTTTCTGTAATGCAATTACAAAAACAAAAATGTCATACATTCTGGATTCATTACAAATGAACTGAAATATTGCAAGCCTTTTATTATTTTAATATTGCTGATCATGGCTTACAGTTTAAGAAAACTCAAATATCCTATCTCAAAAAATTAGAATATTCTGGGAATCTTAATCTTAAACTGTAAACCATAATCATCAATATTAAAATAATAAAAGGCTTGCAATATTTCAGTTGATTTGTAATGAATCCAGAATGTATGACATTTTTGTTTTTTTAATTGCATTACAGAAAATAAAGAACTTTATTACAATATTCTAATTTTCTGAGACAGTCCTGATGTGAGTTTGAAGACATAAGTTTGGTACGACATGAAGAGGCACGTTTTGGTGAGGAAAAGGACATCTCCAACAGCTTAGACATCTGAAGCCAGAGCTTTTTTCCAGATACAACTGGAAAGCTACAGCGAGCATCCACCTCCTCAACTCGGTAAACTGGTCAATATCTACAAAACCACTTCTTGGAAAGCTTTTAAATCGTCCAGCAGCCGAAAGTGACAATTTGCACCACCATGCTCGTTCTCCTGTGTTGTGCCTAAACAACACGGTGAGGACAACATGTAACGTATCCGATCTGGAAGGCTTTTCTCAAACTCTGCCGTGGACAATCTCTGACAAGGGGAAGTGGGGAAGAAGATTAACAGTTCATTACGGGGGAATCTTTTATCAGAAATCAAAGGAGAAGGAGGGAGAGGAAAGAATTAGCGCTACATATTTTGTTGATGTGCTGCATTAAATATCAACACGCATGACATCATCCAAAAAGCAATTATCTAAGCTTTTATTCTAGGAGGTTTTTTATGGGTATTATATTGTTTTTATCGTATTTTTACTTTTATTGTAATGTTTTATTCGTGTTATTGATTTTTTGTGAAGCACCTTGTGACATTCCATTGTCTACGAAAGGTGCTATATAAATAAACTTTACTTACTAACTTACTTACACTTTCATACATGTCTTTAACTACTTGGATGATGAAAGATGAAGATAAAAAGAAGGTTCACTGTGATTCTTAAGAATATCAATCCTCTGATGATGGACTGGTTTTAAATAAATCCTGCGTCTAAACTCATCATGTCTGCCCTGAGACTTATTCCCTGCAGCTATTACACTACATATGCTAGAAAACCTCCAAGACAAACAGCTTTTGGCACGGCATCTCAAAGCTGGCACACGCCAGGCAGGCTGGGTGGCACAATCTCAGAGGCAATGACGCTTGTAAAGTATTAGGGGACATTAAGACCTGATATTACAAAAACAAGACTTCAGATCAGCCGATTTGAAATTCATATCATGCAAAGACAACAAAAAAAAAAAAAATCTTGATGATTATGAAGCTCAAGGCCACAGTATGTTGTCCTTCTGATATAACCCCTCAAAGTAACAATCAGTCAAGAGCCCACTCAGGCTGAGAGACTGTAAAGATGTGGACTGGCATAATTGCGGTCCATTTTCTCCAGAGCAGACTCCAATCATCTGTCATTGCTGGAGGTCAATCAATCTCACAGACAGCCAGCAGGGTTCTCCAGGAGCAGCTTATACACGTCTAGACTCAGTTTAAGAATTCCCTCCATGCCCGGAGGAAATGATGCAGATCTAACGTATCAGTGGTGATGTGTTGACCATATGCCTATATTAGCCCTCATTACAACGGAGATCAACCTTTAAATTCAGATCAGATTAGATGCAGGTTTAAAGCCTGTGGTACAGAGATGAGCTGACAAGTAGGCCTGTGTTGAAAAAATCGATTTCCCAATTCGAAATCAATTCTCATATTAATTCCTAGAAATCGATTCATATGTCTAAAGATCGATTTTTATTTTGATTTTTTTTTTTTTTTTTTTTTTTAATTTATTTATGTATTTTTTTTTCATCATTACATTACAACTTTTGGTTATTTTTTTGTTTATCCCCAAAAAGGAATGTTTTGTTGGACACGAGAATAACTGGTGCCATGTTTTTGCCTTTAAATATGTTTAAAGGTATGAAAACATTAAAGTGTTAAAGGGTTATAATTGCATAAATTGTCTATATTTCATTACTTTATATACTGTCTTGGGGTTACATTTGCAAAAAATGCTAAAAACCAAATGCTCAAAAATGAAAAACCAAAATAGACCGAAAATGGAACAAATAAAAACGGAATGTGGGAAAAAATAAAACCGATTTCATCCGTCTCTGTTTCCTCCCTGGATGTGTTTGGTAATTCTGACCCACATGATGTTTCTGAAAGCAGTTCTATCAGCATTCTGGGAGCTGATTGGTCCTTACAGCATCATTAGCTGCCAATACTTGCTGTTTAATCTCAATATAATACTAGTAGTAATATTTTGCATAACTACAGTCATATAATTCATGCAACAGCTCAAAAAACAGTTTTAATAACACTAACCCAAATCAATATCGGAATCGAATCGGATCGAATCAAATCTTGATAATCGATTCTGAATCTTAAGAATCGGAATCGAATCGATTCTTGACATTTGAATTGATCCCCAGCCCTACTGACAAGTATTTAAAACAAAATCATAGCAAGTATTTTGTGATTCCACTGGTCTTTCAGTCTTCCCGTGATGCAGAGCTCAGAGGATTCACAGCCGGCCAAGCACACATCCCCTCCCACAATGTGTAACGCTTCTTCATATGCAAATGCCTTGAGAGTGTCTTTGTCTGGTCCTATCTGGAGGTCCTCAAACGGCACATGAAGCACACCTGACATCTCCCCTGCAATGATGCATGTTGCTGCTGTATGTCCCTGTGTGTCTGCTCGGGTCCAGATAAGAAGACCTGTTGTTGGGGGTTTTGGAAAGCAGGAGGAAAACAGCCCAAGCAGTTGTCTGTGAACAACCCCCACGGTCTCCCAAACCTTTTCACGGGTCGCTGTGCAGCCCCCCCATTGTTAGGTCTCTTTTAGTCATCATTAGCTTTTCACTGCTTACAAAGTGTGTACAGGCTATGATGTCACCTCACAGTCACGCCATTCAAATTCCAAGCATGGGACAGTTAAAATAAGGAAATCAGATCCAAAACATAGTAAGAATATATCACATTTACATTGTTTGCACTCATAAGTTTCAAGCATAGACATTGGTAAAGGGAGCATGTTTTTGATTTAGCACTAAAATGGCAGGTTTTAGTGTCTCAGCTCTATGAATACATTAATAAGACTCACAGATTATATCAACTACAGTCTGTAATTCACCAAGAATTAATCTACACTCAATTATAACAACTGAAACTCTACTCAGACCCAAAAAAAACAAAGAACTTTCACGTACCATGTTTCACAAGCAGCGAGGAAGCCAGAACTGTGTAGACAGAAATGAGATGACAATAAGAAAGTAAATCCATAATCACGACAGCGAAGCATCCTGTTGGTTGAGCTCGAGTCTGATCGCAGGAGGAGCGTCTGTCCTGCTGGATGCTGCTGCTCGGCAGCTGGCAACTCCAGACACACTTGATGCGCACTTGATGCGCACTTAGTGCACACTTGTGGTGCGGGAGCGCCGTCCAGAGACGCCACAATCAGGCGTGACATAATTACAGGCGGGAGCGCGCAGCGCGCGCAGCTGCACCGATACAAATATTGTGCTGGATCTACTTAAAAAAAATAAGTCAACTTTTTGCATTAGATTATTATATAGATCAAGAAAGACTAGTCTTTGTATAAGCTACTTAATTTTATGTATGTGAATAATACATTTTGCAAGTACAGTCAACTTAATTGTGTTAATTTTACTTTATTTATCAAAAATAAGTTGACTTTAAAAATAAAAAAAGGGTAAAAAAAATAAAAACATAATAAAAAATAAAAATAAAAAATTAAGTTCTTCATTCATATACCTGCCCAGGGACTACGGATGGAAAGTAGCTAGTAAGCTAAATCCGGTACAAACAGTACTGGAGTTGAGGGGGGATGAGGGGGGTGGCATCCCCCCTGAAATAAAAACGGTCAAAATCTTCCCCCGTAAAACTGCCATCCCCCCTTTCCATCCCTTATGTCATTTCATCAATGAATGTGGTTTTACTGCTATTTCAACATTTAGAGTCATCACCAGAAAAATAACACCAGAAAAATAACTTATTTGACAATTTTCACCTGTTTCAAGTACATTTTCACTTTAAATAAGTAGAAAAATCTGCCAGTGGGACAATATTTATCTTAATCTACTTAAAACAGGTGAAAATTGTTGTTTTTTCCAATGATGAGTCTTGTTTTAAGTGTAATGAGATTTTTTTTTACTAAAATTAGACATTTTAACTAGAAATAAGATAAATATTCTTGTTAAGATTTTGAGTTTTTGCAGTGATCCATGTTACTTATCCTGTGAAGGACAGAGTCATATTGATAAGTTCAGAAAAGTGTTTTTTATTGTTGTGTTTTGATGTATTTGATGTAAGCCCAGTGGATATTTACAGCTTACAGAAGGCTGCATTTAACTGCTGCTATGTCATTCCTGCAGTATTTCTGCAGGTGTTTTGGTCAGTGCTATTATTTGTAATATATTATATTATTTGTAATCAGCACAAATTATCTGTCCCCATATGATCAAATCCACCATCCCCCCTGACTTTTTTTTACAACTCGAGTACTGGGTACAAAGCATCTTTCCTCATCTCTGAGACTAATGTCATTTTGTACATTGTCCCTGACACAAATAAACTTAATAAATAAATAAATAAAGTTGACTTTACTTGCAAAAATTAAGTTAAGCAAATTCATTTTGTACATACTAAAACTTAACTAGTTTATACAAAGACTAGTCTTTCTTGATCTACATAAAAATCTCATGCGAAAAAGTTGCCTTAATTTTTTTAAAGCAGATCGAGCAAGATATTTTTTACTGTTGTGTTCTACATAAAACAAATAAAGCATGTTTCATCTAAACGTTGGTCAATCTGCCCAATAGATTAAAATTGTTAAAGGAAAAGTAAATACAACAAGATCATTGCTTGTTGTTTGTGTGTAAATGAAAAGATTGCCTGGAATTACATAAATACTGCTTGTTAAGGAAAAAATGCACAATGTCTTGTTTTTTGAACAAATGCAGATTAAGTTCAAAACTAGATGTATTCATGTAAAGCAACAAACTTCATTTTTAATTGTTAATATCACAGATTTAAATATGTTATATTTAAATGCGCTTAGATTTATTTTTTTCAGTGTAGGAGCAGCGACAGATGAAAAAACTGAATTACAAAAAAGTAACTCATTAATTAATGACTAATTAAATGGAAAATATGACGTTTAAACAATAATTAATGATATATAATTGGACATTTCTTTATTTAAAAAATAAATGTAGGTTCATTATAGTTCATTATAATTAATAATAAATACATGACCATGTTATTGATTTGTTATTGATAGGTAATAAAACAGGCTATCGTTGGGAAGTGCTCTACTTTAATCCTATAGTCTGAAAGGGAGTGGGGTTTTTCAATTCAATTCAGTTGAATATACTTTTATTGTCCCACTTGTGGTAATTTGTCTTGGACTCAACAGCTGATCTTCAAGGGCCTTGACAGCTACAGTGACAAAACAATATGTAGGAGCCTAAATGTAATTTGAGTTAGTATTTGGATAAGAATTTAAGTTCATATGTTAATTGCTGTTTCCCACATGGAGCAACAGGATGATGGAGAAGAAGCCAAATGAAGCATTTGACCACAAACTTTACGGCCTGAATCCAAAACACAGGTAATATTTCCCACCGCTAATGTTTTATTGTGAAGAAATCATTCAGGTCAAGTGTGTGTCTTTGAGGACAAGAATCAAAGTGTAACTGTTGCTGAAAACCCTGCTGATAATCAAAATTTTAAGTTTGTCCTGAAGATGGCGTTGTTGTCTTTTTTTCTTTTGGCCTGACGATTACGCTTGAGGACAGATGAACATGACAAAATGTATATATACAAAATGTATATATATATATATATATATATATATATATATATATATATATATATATATATATATATATATACATTTTGTGGATATTTTGTGGATATATATATTCAGTTTGGGGCCCAAACGCACAGTATACAGTGGATCACATGTGCAGTTTTCATTTATATTGTTAATCTGCTTTTATTTAGTTATTTCCTGTTAACTTGAATGTGCTCTTATTTTGAAAAGATAAGAAAAACAGAAATTGACTAAAAGGGGTAAACAGTGCAGCGGGACTAAAGGGGAGATTATAGCAGGGGTTATAGCTCCAGTCACAACAAGGTATTTTATTTATTTGCTGCTAAAAGTTTTAAGTTTATTTAAATTGTGTTATTTCTAATTTAGATTAGATTAGATTAAATTGTCCTTTACTCATCCCTCAGTGGAGAAATTCACTTTTTGCAGCAGCAGTACACTCAACACACACATGGAGGGAAAGGGTAAAAAAGTAAAAAATATATAATTACAAAAAATAGACAGTATATACATTGGAATGAAAATAAAAGTAGTGCAGTACGAGAAAGAAAGAGAAACAGTGTAAAAAAAAAAGCAGTTAGGATGTTGGTGAGGTAGACAGATATTGCACATGTTGATATTGCACATGTTGTTATTGTCCATTGCTTCTGTGATCAGGCCTGGTTGTGGAGTCTGAAGGCAGCGGGGAGGAAGGACCTGCGATGCCTCTCAGTGACGCATCGCAGGTGATGAAGCCGGTCGCTGATGGAGTTTTCCAGGGCTCAGACAGTCTCATGATGGGCGGGCCACCAAAGAGTCATAGAAGGTCCTCAGGAGGCCACCCCTCACTCCAAAGGACCTCAGTCTGCGCAGCAGGTGGAGTCTGCTTTGGTCTTTCTTATAAAGTGCCTGAGTGTTTATGGTCCAGTCCAGTGTTTTGTTCAGGTCAACACCCAGGTACTTCTAAGAGTCCACTATCTCTATGAAATAACTTTTGGTGCTAACAGATTTTAAGTTAATGTATTGTTTTGCCTTCTGTTTGCTTGATTTTGATTTAGCTCTCAAGTTGGTCTATGAAGTTAAGAAAAGGCACAATAAACGACTTAAAGGGGACCTATTATGGCATCTAATACCTATTTTAAACAGGCCCTGAATGTCTTAAAAACAAGCTTTTGATTGTTTTTTGCTAAATAAATTAGAAATTCAGCCTCTGAGCCATGTCTTTATCTTCCCATTCTCTAACCCAGGGGTCGGCAACCCGCGGCTCTAGAGTCGCATGCGGCTCTTTAGCGCCACCCTAGTGGCTCCTGGAGCTTTTTCAAAAATGTTTCACCTTTTTTTCCTTTTTTCCCCCTTTTTCTTCTTTTTTTCTTCCTTTTTTTCTCTTTCTTTCTCTTTCTTTTCTCTTTTTTTTCCTTTTTTTCTTTCTTTTCTTGTTTTTTTTGCTTTTTTCTTCTTTTTTTCCTTTTTTTCCCTTTTTTCTTCTTTTTTTCTTCCTTTTTTCTCTTTCTTTGTCTTTATTTTCTCTTTTTTTCTCTTTTTTCTCTTTTTTTCCTTTTTTTCTTTCTTTTCTTGTTTTTTTTCTTTTTTCTTCTTTCTTTCCTTTTTTTCCTCTTTTTTTTCTTCCTTTTTCCTTTCCTTTTTAATCTCGACATTTCGACTTTTTTCTCAACATTTCGACTTTTTTCTCAACATTTGAACTTTTTTCTCGAGATTGTACTTCAACATTAATCTCAACATTTTGACTTTTTTCTCTAAATTTTGACTTTTTTCTCCACATTTTGACTTTTTTTTCGACATTTCTCCTTTCACCATTTGTCTTCATTCTAAGGTTTATACAAGACCTTTCATTTTTTGCGGCTCCAGACATATTCGTTTTTTGGGTTTTTGGTCCAATATGGCTCTTTCAACATTTTGGGTTGCCGACCCCTGCTCTAACCTCATTATCTATGCAGGATACTGAGTGGGCGGGGCTATGATAATGAGGCTCTGTGCTGATTGGCTGCCTGAATGACGCGATACACCGCTACGAAAAAATGGCGGAAGCTCCGGCCGGGGGAGTTAGTTGTGGGCGTGGTTTCACGCATCGGAGGCTAACCTATGTAAATCGCGCTCATCGTTACATAACGACGGGCGCAGAATCTGAACGGCTCGTAGAAGCCACATGACACTGGATGGCTCATCCGGGCGGCTGTACAGACACTGCAGAATTTGGAACTTTCCTCCTTCTCTGAGTTGGCAGGCTGAGGGGAGACCACTTTATATATGTTAAAGCAAGAGAAAACCTGTTTTTCATAATAGGTCCCTTTTAAGACCATCAGTGCAGGCTTTGTTTTATCTTGACTTTGACGCTACACACTGTATGTTAATGATTATTAATATTGTTTTTATTATTGTTGTCTTCTGCAGGCATCACAAACCAAACATGCACACACTACCGTGCACTACAAATAAATTAATCTTAGGAGGAGAGAAGTTGCTGCGTCTTCTCTGACCGGAGGATTAGATCAGTGTACATACAGCCAGAGTATTATCACCGAAGCTGTCCTGCTACACCCTCCCACCACCACCGGCCCCTCCCACCACCACCGGAGCATCCATAAACATTCACACAGCAGCGATGCCCTCCCGGAGCCAAGGAGGGGGTCTTGCCCAAGGACACAAAGACACATGACTGGGGGAGTCAAACTGCCAATCCTTCGATCATTGAACGAGCTGATCTACCGTCTGAGCTGCTGCCTCCCTGTCATGTGACGTTGTTTGAGTTTATAGTTTATAGTTTTATTTGGATCCCCATTAGCTGCAGCAAAACTGCAGATATTCTTCCTGGGGTCCGACACATAATATACAATACATGACAAAAAATTAAAATCAAACCTAAAGAGGTAGTAGAAGAAAAAGAAAAGAAACAAAAAAAAGTAAAAAAAAAAAAAAGGAAATTCTACTACAAAATATATATTCTAGATTTCTGTCAAATAAGACCAGTGCTCCTTTTGACACTCACATTAAGGTTACAGTCATTCCGAAACATTTAGATGTAATGCATTTACAATACAAAATCATACCTTCTTTAAATAGCATTAACCAATTCAAACAATGTATAGTCATCGACAATGCGTTTAAGTTATAATCACTGATCGTAACTTGACCCCATGACCATTTTTAGTAAACCAATAGCCATTTAATAATAATTAAATAAGTTTTATATGTATTAGTTATACTGTAATATCTATTCATTACCTTGATTAAATCAAAATGGCATTTCATCCACTGGTCACCATGACGATCAATGTATTATGTTAAACGTCAGAGAATGATGACGCGTGATGACGTCAGCGCAGGCTATAAATACGGTGGTTCTCCGCCTTCAGAATCTTTCCTTGAGAAGCAACTTGTGAGTCACCTCTGCAAGACACAGTAACGTCTTAACCTAACTATAGAAATGACTTCCTGACAAAATCTTAGAAGAAAAGTGGCATTTGAGACCACACTTGAAGAGATTCAATACTACATCCCTGATGATCCCATTGAAGTTCAAAGAGAGAATCAGGGGTGCAACCCAAAAGCAGAAAACAGGACTTGGATGTAGATCTAAATCTGGATTTAGAAAATAATGAAATGGAACTAATTAAAATGGAAATGGAGGAACACAAAAAAAACTGAAAGAGACTTCAGCAAGAAGGAAAAACTGTAGAGGGAGATAAGAAAACAATAAAAGAGGGCTGGAAACAAAGAAGAAAGAAAAGTCTGTGACATCAAAGACTCAAAGACCGTGAAGAACTTGAGGGAAAGATAAAGAAGCTGCAGCAGCAATCCACTGACTTAAGAAATAAGTTACTTGAAGAGATAAAAAGAGATATTGAACAAATTAAATGGGAAAATGACAGAGAAAATGGATTTGATGGAGGAGAAGAAAAGATTGGACCTTGAGAGAGATGAACTACAAAAAGAACAGAAAATCAGTGAATAAGATTAAGATGGAGGAAGGTCTTCAAGAACTCCAGACAGAGAAGACAGAGATGCTGCAGAAGATCTTCAATTTAGAGAAGAAAATTAAACAATTTGAAGAAGAAAAGAAAACCTTGGAGATGGAGAAATCTATGAAAGATCAATACAAGGTTAAAATGAAGAAAAAAAAAGCATCTGCAGCAGAAGGTGAAAAAATTGGAGGATGACAGAAAACAACTGGAAAAGGAGGGAGACATTAGAGCTGGAGAAAAGACAATCGAATGAGATACAGATTGAAATGTTGGAAGGCCTTCAATACCTCCAGACAGTGATACCGCAATCCTTAGATTTAAAGGAGGAAAAGAAACTCATTGAAGAAGAGAAGAAAATCTTGGAGATGCAGAAATCTCTAAGAGAACAAGCAAATCTTCTTGCATTAGAGAAATTGACATATGCCATGAAAGGGAAATCTGATGACTTTTGGGAAATCTGGGGACAGTTCATGCGTTTTATGAGGAGTAATCCATTGGGACTTGTACTGGATGATTCTGTTGAATGATAATGTACGGAGGATTCTGTTTTGCTTTTTTGTTTTTTTTTTAGTTTTGTGTGTAATGTTTTTTTTATGTTGTTTTTGTCTCAGTATCTTTATGTCTGCTATGCTTGTGTGTTTTTTCTTTGTTTTTTCTATTTTATTGTACATTTTATTAACAGATATAACTGTATTGTTGTAATAATTGAAAACAATGTAAATAAATATAGTGTTAAAAAGAGAGAGCAAGCAAATCTAAAATTGGAGGAATTAGCAAAACAATTAACATCAATAATGAATAGTCTGTAGACACAGATGAAAAAACTGGGGGATTGACAGTCACAGGAAACATCTAGAAAAGGAGAGGGAGACATTAGAGCAGCAGTTCAACCATTAAAAAGCAAAAAGAGAAGATGCTGCAAGTTCATAATGAGATGGATGAATTGCTGGAGAGGAAGAATAACTTGAAAAAGGGGGAAAATATTAACAGTGAAATAGAGAAACTGGATAAAAACAGAAACAGGCTGATCAATGAAATTCAAGAAGAATGAAACAGTTTAGAAGAGGAGCTCAATAAATAAGAAGAAAGAAAACGGATGCTACTCTTCATGTTTTTTATGCTTGCATGACACAAATACAGTAGATGATCGCGTTCAGCTTCATGGACTGTTTCCTGTGCAGAAATAACAATAAACCTCCTAAAGACATCTGAGATTTTGGTATTCTTCATTCACCAAGGTTATTACATAAATAACACGTTTTTCCCCCTCAACAGTTTGTAAAAGGTTTTGATTGACTCTTGACACACTACGAGTCAACTACTGATGTAACTCAAGCTCCTGTCAGTTGCTGTAAAAGGATGAAACCTGATGGCCTCTGCTACTAACACTTACCTAACATTTTGTCATAAATATTTAATGATTGAACCATTTGTACAGAAGCAGAAGCCATGAAGAGAAGTGGCAGCAAAAGGACCGTAATACATGTACAAATAGTCATTTTTTTAATACATTTTTTTGACACATGCAAAATTAAAATGACCCTGGTTTGTTTGTAGGAAGTCTATCCGCCGTTTTACTGAATGGGAAAGATATAAAATAATTTTCAAAAAGCATTCCTGTGCCTCTCCAAACTGAATTGGTACAAGCCTCGCGAGAACTGCCACCTGCTATAGCCTGGGTGGCAGTTCTCGCGAGGGTAGAGGCGACAACGAGAGCAAACTCGGAGCACGTCAGAGAGATGGATGGATGTAATAACGAGAGAAATGTATATATTTCTCGAAACATGGGATAGGGAATTTCCTGAAAACGTGTAAAATAAATAAATGTGATTTAATTCCCTTTTATGTTTTATTTTTGTCTTTATTACATACACAGGAATGTCCACAGCATTGCATTGTCAAAGATCGGCCGATCAGATTCATTCTGAGCAACTAGTTGTAGTTTGGAAGTGGTTGACAGTTATTTTAGAGTTTTCTAAACCTTTATTGAAATGTAAATAAGGGAAACTGTACCAGAGACGTTCAATAGTGTATAGAGGATCTTTGACTGTACCTCTGTTGTGGTCGTTGAGCGGTCACGCGTTTCCATAGCGACGCTTGACGCCAGTTGAAGCGCAGCTGTCCTCATAACAAAAACAACATCTTCTCTCTAACATGGTCTGGTGAAAGTTGCAGAGTCTTATCGTCACAAACCTCTGTTGGTTTCCTCGTCGTGCGTCCAAAATGTCGAAGCCCAGACGAACAGGTGATTTTAAATTATTCATATTAACTTTACGTGACAGTTGAACTATTAAATCTATTATCTTATCTGTCAAATCAAGTAAATGTTCACTTTTCAATATGAATTGAATTAATATGCATTATTATTATTATTATTATTATTATTATTATTATTATCATTATTATTAATAATGATAATAATAAAAATTATTATTATTAATAATAATGACAATAACAATAATAAAAATTATTATTATTAATAATAATAATGACAATAACAATAATAGTAATAATTATTATTAATAACGATAATAATAATAATAATACTACTAATAATAATAATAATAATAATAATTGTTATTATTATTATTATTATTATTATTATTATAACAGAAGGAACAGAAAGTGTTTCTGTCATATTGCATTTTTTAGAATAAAGAATGCAAACCTGCAAAAAAGAAATGGTAGACTAATAACAACAAGATGCTCTCTGTGGTCAGTGAAAGCTGTTCAATAACTACCTACAGTACATACATTTCCTCTAGAGAATATGATGTCTATGATTGATATCATGAATATCATGATCCTGTTGAATTTTGGAAGGATGTCACCTTATTGGAAGGATTTGCTATCCTTTTCCATGGTTATTTTGAGGCAGAGAGTGCCTGTCATGCAATTATATATTATAAAAATATATTATATATTATAAAAAACTACAGTCATAATCTGTAATGGTACATTTTTATTTGTTTTTGTTTGTCTGAGTAGCAAAAGTGACTCCTCAGGTCTCAGCAGAGGGTGTTAGGAAACAACTGCCTCCTCTCAAACATTCAGGCATCCCACAAGAATTCCTGATCAGCCTCACCTCCGCCGTCCACTGGAACCCACAGAGCTCTGTACACCAGCAGTACTGCAAGGTACTGGGCCCATTTCTGTATATGGCACAGTAACATTGCATACGAGTCAATGCTAAGTCTTAGTCTTATTAGCTCAGGGGTAAATAGGTACAGGGGGACAGATTAAACATTACAACAACTGCTCTTCTTTATTTTTCTTTCTTACAACATCAAATTACACTTATTGGCACATGTCGTTTTCTCTAAAAGTGCCTTTTCCCCACATGTGCACTGACCAGGAATCATATTTTTTTCACTTTCTTTAAAATGACTGTGAAACATGTAAACAGTGAAAGCTACTACGAAAAAAAGTGTTTTTTTTTCAGCTACATTCATTTGCTAGAGAAAAAAAGTTCACTATAAATATATTCTAATAGCTAAAACTATAGGTTTATACAATAAAGCAATAAAAGTTACAGAGTATACAGTACCTAACTATACCAAAAAGGATATTTACTCTTGAGTAAAAATGAAAAGTGTATAGTTAAATTACATTTTTAGTGAGCACCAGTGTGAAAAAAAGTCTCAGGGCGCTTAACAAAAAAACTCAACTGACAATTCAGTATCAGAAATATAATATTACGCTGGCTAACCTGTTTAAACTGTTATTCAAACACTTCTAATTGTCTCTGTTGTTTTTGATTTGTGTTCGTATTCAGGAATGTGGGTTCAGACGTCCAGATGCCGTCTGGAACCATCCACTTGGCCGTAAGAAATACCAATTTCTCCTGGAACAGCCGACGCCGCTGGCAGGAGCCCGCAGGTCAGTTGTATGAAGAAGACACAAACAAATATACCATCACTTTAAGCTAACTAAATTATAATGAATGTAGAACTTGGTCAGTGAAGTTATGTTTTATCTTATAAATTTACTTTCAAACACAAGAGCTATTTATTATAATTTTGTCAGAAATGATAACTGCGGTTTTAAAAAGAACAGATTTTCAATATATGATAAGTGAAAATAGGGAAAAATTTGATATCAGAAAGATTCACTTTTTTTTTGTAGAGATGTTTCCTTCCTGTGTGATAAAGTGGTCAACCAGAGTAAGATAGCGCCTCTCCCACCACTGACTGACAGGAGTTGCCATGGTGACAGACAGGTGAGCTGAGTCAAATCAGCTAGTTTTTTTTTTTTAACCGAATCCTTCATGGTAAAAACATTCATGAACATTCATTTTCTGGGTTGAAGTTTAACTTTGTGTCGTCTGCATTCTGCTTTTCCAGTTTCATTTGTAAATGTTTATTTGCTTTAATCCCTTTTTTTTGGTTCTGTCTCACAAAACTGCATTCAAGAAGTGATTACTTGCCTCAGTTCAGGGGAGATACTCATCGATTTGGAAGGTTGTGTCATACTCCGTGCCGTCGCCTTGTTATCACGTGTTTATTGTTAGTTTATGTATTTGTTTTCGCCTGTGTCATACCCATCATACCCCAGGTTTCTCCAGTCCTTTAAAATGATCTTGGTTTGTCCATGTTTTGTTCAGTAAACTTTGAATTTTGGACTTAGCCTTGTGTTCGGGCTAAGGTTAAGAGTGCTATAGAAGTTGAAGTATCAACTCAAGTTTTTTACACAAGTAAAAGTATAAAAGTACTGGTTAAGTAAAAGTAATGTAAGGGGGGAAAAAAGCCATTAAGGACAAAAGCCATTGAAAATGAATGCATCTTAGTATAATGCAAATATATTAAAGAACCATATATGTGTACTATTGAGCATTAACATGTGTTTCAGAGAGCAGGAGATATGATGACTAGTTGCCTATAAGTATTGTAATGGTGCAAAAAGTCAAACTTCAGAGGCATGTTATCATTTATCCTAACCTTTATTGGAATGTACATCCAAGTTTAGTTGCAGGAATCTGAGGGAACGGATCTAAGAACAAAACTGGACAAGAACATCTGAAACAACCACAACTAAATTCACTCTATCCGGATGGAGCAATTTCACTGGATAGTTTTTTGTTTAAAGGCCGAAATGAAATAGAGTAACGAGGCTGTTTTTAAAATGTAAGGAGTAAAAAGTACAGATAATTGCGTGAAAATATAAGGTAAAAAGATAAAAGTAAAAAGTTGTCTGAAAAATAATTACTCCAGTGAAGTATAGATAACAAAAATTTCTACTTAAGTAAGGTAACAAAATATTTGTACTTTGTTACTTGACACCTCTGATCATAGTCCATCATTGTGAAGAAAGTGGCTCCAGCTGAATTATTATTATAATTACTGTGTGTGGTGATAACTGTGGCCACTCTGTCTTTCAGAGTATGATCTCAGAAGAATATCACGTTGTGGAAAATAAAGGGATGCACTTCCTTGAGTTCTATGAAGAGTGAGTCTGTTTCATGTGCTTTGGTCCATTCCTCCCAGGCTCATTGTGCTGCCTCATATTATTACATTTAATAGTAGAAGTTGAGAAGTTTTTCAAACAACCTTTCTGCTTCTTTCCCTTAGTGCATTTACGGTGCAGCTGCACGATGAAGAAGATAAGCTGCAGGTTTTTCCCTCACTGTGAGTTAATCACATTTTCTGACAGACTTTAGTTGAATAGTCTTAACTGAAAAAAAAAATTATGCTAAATTTGGTAACATTGCATCCAATTGTTAAAAACAAGTACTTCAGTTAGGGAGGACCTTCCTGATGAAAGGGGTTGGATGCTGCTGTAAATCGACTGTAAGGTAGATTTCTGTGTGTCTCCTGCGATCAGGAGGCCCAGCGGAAGACTGGAAGCAGTGAAACTGATGAGGATTATGGACGACATGTTGGAGAAAGCCAGTGTGGATTGGCAGAGTGGTGAGATGACTGACCTCTCCCAGGTTGGTTCTGTGCTTCTGGGGCTCAAATAAAAGTGCATTGCTGCATTCATTTACTCCTAAACTGCTTTTGCTCAGATGAATATGCCATCATCACAATTATGTCCATGGCTTTCTTTCTACACTCACGATTTCTTTCAACACTACAGCAGATGCTTCGATGTTTATCTGTATTAGAAATAAACATGTATTCAACAAGGAACTTATAGGATAAAAATAACTAGTTCATGTAATGATATTACTTTTTTACCAGCTGGAAGGTTTGCTTCAGCAAGATAAGGATGAGCAGACTATCTACAACAGTTTTTTCTATGAACTGATCAGGCAGGTTAGTCTGGGTTGTGCTGAGAGAGGACAAATGCTCTCCAAGATCAGGTGAGCAGCCAACAGACCAACCTTAGTGGTTGTTGAAAGTCATTTCCTTACCCATTCAATCTTTTTTATTATAAAAAATTATAATTGTCATCTTAAAATAAAGAATAATTAAAACATTAACGTTTATGTTACTTCAACAGTATAAAATACTTTGGATTTGTGATAATAAAATCTTTCCCCGTAATTACCCATAAGGCCTTTTCCCATGAGCTCTTGATTTTTGTCCAGACAGCACTACCAGGATCTGCTGGATAAGTTCCTACGCCGTCTGATGTTTTTATACAACGAGGCGGTGGCACAGCGGGCTCAGAATCGCCGGCTCATTGAGGAAATCTGCCGCATTCAAACATCCATGCAGCAGCTAACAAAGTATGTGGAGCCGGGTCAGATTACCGGGTTACTTTACCATGTGCAAGAAATATAAATGCAACAAGTTCAAATACTAGCACTCATTATTAGTTGTTGAAAATAACTTCTTTGTCCTCACTTTACAGGCTAATGCCCACAATTAGAGAGTTTTTTTGCAGTCAGGAGCAGAACTTTCGCCAGGAGATGGCTGAGACGATCAGACAGACTCAGATCAGGTCAGTGTGTCATCACAGTGAAATTAACTTCATTTAGTCAAGCTGACAAATCTATCATGTTCATGTGACGTAAAAATGACTAAAAGTATGATCCTTGTTCATCTGGTCACTATGGATGATATAGCTCAAGCTAAATCAGAAAGTCACTTAAAATTAATGTTAGGAGAAAGACTATAGCAGGTGTGTTAGTACGTTGTCCTGATGCTGCATTTTATTGACAATATATACTTAATTAGAACTTTTTTGTCATGAAAAAAACCCTTTTAGTTGAAAATGCATTTCTGCAGAAGCAGATAATGTGAGCTGTCAACTGATCTACAATCTGTTCTTAGTATTATCCAGTATTACCAAGAGCTGTGTGAGCTGAATAGAGCTAATCTGGAGGCTCATCTGCTTCAAATGAGTGAAGACAGAGAGCGCTGGAGCCAGCTCATCCTCAGCCCTGCCTTACAGGTACATGGGGCCATCGTGCCACTAAGATGCATTTTCTGCCTTCGTTGGGACACATGATGGTGCATTGAAAAGTCAAAGACCTTGTTATGAATCATAGAAAGTGAGAAGCAGAAAATTAGCAGTGTGAGGGATTTCGTAGTATGCTCAGATTACCATTTGTTCTTGAAGATACCCGATAAGAGCAGCAATGATTTATTTTATTAGTTTGACACTGATATCAGTTAGCCGATTAATAGAAATGATAATTCATACACAAACTATTGATCTGCTGTTATGTGTGTTTGTGTGTTAACAGATGAGTAAAGATGCCTCACCAGAACGTACAACAGAAGAAGTCAAAGAGGTCGGAGATGAGCATGAGGCAACGCCAAGTCAGGTTTGTTATTTTACAACTTTTTAAATGTGCATCATCGTTACTAAAGTCCTTTTAATATTTGGAAAAATACTCTTTGCTTGAAGGGAATCTTGAATGTTCCTGAAAGTTGATCAGCTGAATATGTGTAGTAAGAAAGGACCATTCCTTACCATATTAACTTTATTTATAAAGCATTTCCTCAGAATCATCGCTGAAACAAACTGCTGTACACAAGAGAGGATTGTTAAGACACAAATAGAGCACAATTAAAAATTTCCAGTTTATTGCATTATTATCTCCTATTATAATATGTCAAATAGAAATGATTTTGGTCAATCCATTGAACTTATTTATTATATTATTGATGAGTATTTTTATATTCTGGCGTTAGAAGTTTTTCAAAGAAAATCTATTTTCATCAACATTGAAAAAGACTGTGGAGCTTTGAGTAATAATCATCAGTATTATTAGCAGGTCTTGCATCAAAGGAAGCCTCCTGTTGTTTTGCTGAGGCTGCATGAGGCGGACGAGGTAAACATGAAGGCTGGTGTTGTTGTCCAGCAGGAGGAGCTAACGGTTCGTGACAGCCCTGTGGTGGAACTGATGGGCTTTGATGGAGACATCACTCAAAAGAAGCTGGGGGAGAGCCGAGTGCACTTGACAGGGGTCAGACAGTTAAATCATACACGTTCTCAGTTTTATTGGTGAGACTTTAATGGAAGTGAACTGTTGTCTGATCATCTGTCTGTCTTCAGACCGATGAGATGGTCGTGTCTCCGCTGACAGAAGAAGCTCAGAGAGCTTTTAGCAATCTGACCACAGTGGAA
Source organism: Cololabis saira (assembly GCF_033807715.1). Taxonomy (NCBI): domain Eukaryota; kingdom Metazoa; phylum Chordata; class Actinopteri; order Beloniformes; family Belonidae; genus Cololabis; species Cololabis saira. Next base: position 36,400,253 of record NC_084599.1, read on the forward strand.
ATGCTACAGCGGGAACTGCTGTAAGTTTACAGTCTCACCGTGCAGTATCATTTCTGAATATTTCTAATACTGTTATATCATACATATTATATCACCTTGAAAAAATGTCAGATTCTGTGATATTTTGCTAATTTCTTCAAAAGAAAATACGATATCACAGATGAGCCTTTGTATACACACTATACACACTATGGGCCTGATTTACTAAAGGTTTGCGTGCGTAAAAACGTGTGCAAACTTGACATCACCTGCAAACCAATGTGCAAGCTGATCTACTAACAGCGTGCAAAGAGGACTGCGCCTCTCAAATGAGCAAAATAGCACACGCTGTTCATTTAGTACTTTTGCCCTGATGAATAATCAATATGGCCAGAAATCGCTAAATACTGGGAGGGGAAAATGCAAATAGGTTCATTTACCACACGCAATGAGATTTACCAAGCCTGAAAGTAATTGCGGGGATTGTGATTGCGTCTGTATTTAATACGTTCGAAAGGAAGGTGCTAATCTGCCCAGAATTACGCACCGATGGCTGCTGTTATTGTGGCAAGGAGACGACATCGCCAAAATCAAAGAATACGCAGAGAGAGAGTTTTTATTCTGCTGCATGCTATTTTAAAAATGGTTGCACAAGTTTTATTAAAGGCCACTTTTTCTTTAGTTCTTCGCCTTATATCTTGCCACCTTCTTTTAACCTCATCTGCCGTTCTTTTTGTCTTACCAACTGCATTTATTCTATCGCAGATTTTCTCCCATATTGCGTTTCTTTTGGTAATGTTTAAATTTATTTGCTGTTGTTCATGAATGTGTTTATTTGCCTCTTCCACTAATAACTCTAACTGCAACTTGTCAAATTTCATTTTGCGCTTGCGACTATCCTGCTTTCCATCCAGACTCTCCATGGCGCAAACCGTAAGAGACACGCAACACCTCATTTAAATACTGCGGTTTGCACCTGTTATCAATTGCGCAAGCATTCTTGGATTCTTGGATCTTAGTAAATCAGGCCCTATATATATATATATATATATATATATATATATATATATATATATATATATATATATATATATATATATATATATATATATATATATATATATATATATATATATATACAGTGCAAATGGGGAAGTGTGTCCAAACTTTTTGTCTTTACCGTATATAAATATAGAAACATTTTAACATTGCCAAACATTATAAAAGTATATTTTTTCTCTTTGCTAAGAGGAATGTCATAGTTTAAAATCACATCAGAAGGGAGACTAGGGACATACATACGTAGGTGTTTTGGGAAATTCACACAGCCACAGTTTATTCACAGACAGTGGCGGCCTTTGGCATCAGGGGGCCCGTTTCAATATTTAATATGGGGCCCTATTTATTACTATATTTGCCAGCTATGTGTCCTGCGTCCGTGACGCATTATAAGCTGAAAGAACGCAGTAAACGCATCCATGCGTGACGCATGGATGCGTTTACTGCGTTGGTGTTAGAGTGGGCGGCAGCCGCTGCTGTAGTCGGTGCAGATGCTGGACCAAAGAAAGAGGTCACTTTCGAAAGACTACTGTTACCTTTCTTAATTTACAGTCCCAGGGTCGGCGCCAGAACAAATATTCAGAGGGGGCACGAGCCACGAGGCTTAAGGGCGGGCACAAAATCAGCCGTGTAGGACAGCATTTTAAGAAAAAAAGTGCATTCTCACTGCTTTCCTATTAATAATCTGTCTAAAACAGCCTTTCTCAACCTTTTTTTCAGTCATGACACCTTTCAAAAGTGAATAAAATCTCACGACACCCCAGAGTAAAATATAATTAAAAACCGCACTGCATCGCTCTGTAAAGTATAAGTCCCGTTTATTTTGTATCAATAACTTCAACACGATAACTGCACCAAAGTAGAAGTCATCGTTCACTGCTGTGCTTGGTTGCCACGCTGATGGACAGAAACTATGGTGATTTTTAAAAGAAAGACTGCCTAAAGAGACTTTTCCAGCCGGCTTCACGCCGGCCGTTCAAAGTAAAGCCTGATTTATGGTTCTGCGTTAAATCGACGCAGAGGCTACGCCGTAACGTACGCGGCGAAGCGCGCCGTACTTGCGAGGAAATTGGGACTGGCACAGCTGATTTAGCGGAGCTCTTTAATGCAGAAACAGAGGATGAGACTTCGATGGGTTTGATTAATGTAAAAACTGAAATAAAGTGCAATCAAACAAAGTTTTGCTCCAGCTCTATTTTTAAATAGGCTACGCACACTTGTGTGCTTGTGTGTTCTGCGGCACGCGCGCGCGCGTGTGTGTGTGTGTGTGTGTGTGTGTGTGTGTGTGTGGACGGCGCCTTTACGGTCGGTGCGCCGTGTTTTAAATACAGAAATGACACAAAACCGAGGGTGCCTTTCCACACGGCGCCCGTATGGTCGCGTATTTAGGCTATATATGAAATGTCAGAATAGGTAATTTTTTGACAACACCCCTGAAGCAGTTAGACGACACCCCAGGGTGCTGCGACAGTCCAGTCCTATCTCCGAACCGTAGTTGGGAGAGCTGGTATTTAAATACGGTTTCTGGCTCGTTGCTGGTAACCGGTGTTAGGAGTCCGGGGAAAGTGAAGGGAAAAAAGGACGGAGGAAAAATGCTGTCCGTGCAACCTCGCACATTTATTACAAACATGTAATAAGAGCAAACAAAACGCTTGAGGGCCAACGACTGAAACTAACGGAGGACACACTGAAAAAGTAGCCTAACTAAAAACGTGTTCCGGTCTTCCACACGCGCACACCTGCATCTCCCTCTCTCTCCTCCGCTGCACCCACTACATCTCACACACACCCGAACACAGATACCGTCTTAAAGGGGACCGGGCTGGCCGGTAACACTACTCACAGCTTTCTTTTTTATATCTGCTCATTTTCGCTTTTCAGCACCACTCTGGTATGTTCGTTTCATGTTTCTTGGATGTTAGCTGGTTAGTTTAATGGCGGGTAGTGATTTATTATTGTGTCTTCCTTGCGCATTAATTTTTTTGTCAGTCAGTTGGGGGCCCCCTGGTGGCCGGGGCCCGTTTCAACTGAAACGGTTGAAACATAGGTAAGGCCGCCTATGTTCACAGATTAACGCGTTAACTTCCTGCTCCTCAGGGACTCTGAGGTGCGAGTAAAGGATGCCGAGCAGCGAGCCCTGGATGCTGAGGACGCCCTGAAGGCAGCACTGGACAGGATTCAAGACCTGGAGGGAGAACAGCAGTGTCGCCCCCATGTGGAGCCCAAGAGCATTAAAGGTAAAGGCCTAACAACGGCAGTAACACAGTACTGTATTATAGTATACTGTACATGCATAAATGTGATGCATGTTTTTTTTGTGTGGGTTTCAGAGAAAAAGAAAACATCACCAAAAGCAACATTACCAGCTCCTTCAAAAGAATCAACTCCAGATCCAGAAAACAGAAAGAAAAAGACCAAGAAGAAGAAATGATATAAGGTTGTTATTAATTTAAACCTATTTAGCTCACAAGTTTTCAGAAATGTACACAGACATTTAAAAAAAGAGAAAGAGTGAGAAGTAGAAAGGATCATTAAAGAGCGATAGCGACCTACCACTAGGAAGTTGCAGTGGAAGTTAATAAGACATTGTCCTATATGTGCAATTATTTCTTCAGGAATTAATGTCACTTTATCTACATAATGGCTTTCTGTGGCTTTGTTGGACCTTGTGGTACAGTACTTTATACCTACTGTATATGTTCAGATCTGCTGTTGTGTTCTGGACTGAATTTTAGGTGTAAGCAGATAATTCATTTCGCATTTTCCTGTATTTTAATACTTGAAATAGGAAGACAAGGCAACATACAGTATCTTAGAAGATCAAGTTTTTCAGCCTGACCATTCAGCTCGCCGTCCGTCCTGAATGACCAGGCAGGATATGATGCCATGCTAGACCTTTCACACGGATGATTGTTTAAAATATCTGCTGAATCTAACAATAGGAGGTGATCTATTAAGCCTGAACCTCATACTTTTATACTACTGTTGTACTGTAGAAGCCCCATTTACATAACACAGAAATACGCCGTTTAGATAAGTGGCCTAGTTTAAATACATTAAATGCTCAGATATTCTTAAGTGATAAAGCTCAGATGTGTTTTATACCGACTGTAAATGTGCAACCCCTGCACAAACTGCAGTGGTTGGATAATCTTTTCAGTCCTGTCTAAAAAATGGCATAAAGTATTGACTGTTGGGCCACGTGAATGGCTGACTACTGCAACCTAAATTAGCAGCAACGTATTATATGGGGGGGGCTGTCACAATATCCACAGATGCATTCAGTGCACGGCGTCGGAATGTGCACTTTTTCTCTTCTGTAGCTACGAGGACAATATATCTACACATTTCAGAAAGAACCACTTCACCCTGCAAATAGGTATAAATATAATATTTAATGCAGTGCTGCTTAGGGGTCCAAACAGTTTATATCGTCTTTCAGTATCAGTCTCTTGTATGGAGATGCTTTTTCATGATAATAGTTACTATAGATCAGGGGTCGGCAACCCAAAATGTTGAAAGAGCCATATTGGACCAAAAACACAAAAAACATATATGTTTGGAGCCACAAAAAATGTAAAAGTCTTGTATAAGCCTTAGAATGAAGTCAACACATGCTGCATGTTTCTATATTAGTTATAACTGGGGGGAGATTTTTTCTTTCATTTGCACTTCGAGAAAAAAGTCGAAATGTCAAGAAAAAAGTCGAAATGTCGAGATTAATGTTGAAGTACAATCTCGAGAAAAAAGTCGAAATGTCGAGAAAAAAGTTGAGAAAAAAATCAAAATTTAGAGAAAAAGTCGAAATGTCGAGATTAAAAAGGAAAGGAAAAAGGAAGAAAAAAAGAGAAAAAAAGGAAAAAAAGAAGAAAAAGGAAAAAAGAAGAAAAAAAGAAAAAAAAGAGGAAAAAAAAAGGTAAAAAAAAATTAAACATTAAAAAAAAAAGTCAAACATTTTTGAAAAGGCCAAGAGCCACTAGGGCGGCGCTAAAGAACGGCATGCGGCTCTGGAGCCGCGGGTTGAAGACCCCGGCTATAGATAATAAAATCCCAAAATGTTATACAATCTTATGCAGCGGAAAGTTGTCAACACTTTACATATCTCATGTTTTAGGGTCTGGGAGTTTACATTGGCCATGTCTCTTACATGAAACTTCCCTCCTTTATTTTTCACAGCACAACTTTTTCAGTCTTTTGTTGCCCCATGTTGATAGCACCAAATCCAACAGATCTTTTAAAATTATCATAAAAAAATGTCACTTTCTCATATTATACCTTTTACTACTTTTAAATAAATTATAGATGACGATGATAACTACCATTTGAGCAGTTAACATTCATTCACATCATTGATGAATCTGTCAGTGGCCCCGCCAAGGCCGTCTCTCCTTCTTCCACAGCAGGAGGAGGAGGAGGAGGAGGAGGAGGAGGAGGAAGAGGAGGGAGGTCAGAGTTCATGTTGAGCAGATCTGGAGGAAGTGGAAGAACCAGGGCAGGCTGGAGGTGACGGAGGGAGTTCCTAAACCCGCCCCAGGCTGACATCTCGCTTTCTGCAGCTTTCACCTGCTGAAGGTTTACAAAGGATCTCAGCTGTTTACCTGCATTTTGAAATGCAAGTAATTTTGCTAATAATACAGTCTCAAAGCAATTAGATGTGGTATTCTCCGTTTCTCTGGTCTTCTTTGATGGATAGACCTTTTTCCTCCCATTTCTGTTATAAAAATTCACCGTTTCAGTTTAATTACATTCATATTTGTTATTCAGAGAGGATCAGAGATCAGTGACGTGATCGATGATAAGAAAATCCTTTTGAACTTATTTAACAGCTGTTTGGTTAGATTAAACCTTTCTCCTTAAATCTCTTTCTTTCTTTTGTACACGGTCCCCATCCCACTTCAGGGTGACTGACGTCACACTTTTCTTACGTGGTCAGCTGTGAATTCTGTAGCACAAAGATTTAGAACTCGCTCTGCATGAATCTGTTAAATACTTTTCTCAGCTATTTCTGTGATCTACAAAGGAAACTCTGATAAAAACATGCTTTAGGGTCCAACAGCCCCTCTGTCCAGACTGCTCAGGCATCAGTATGCCTCATTAGTAAATAGGCGCATAGCTTGTATTGTATTGCAAATTACCAATAAAAAAACAAAACATAGTACTGTATTTTCCGCAATATAAGGCGCACCGCATTATAAGGCGCACTAAATATATGGTAAAATACTGTACTATAGTGGCTGGGATTGAGTTACGTATCTACCTGATGGAGCTGCGCTACAGGAAATCCTACAAAATCCTACAGCAAATGCAAAAAAAAAAAACAAGAAGAAAAGTACCATATGTCAAACTTTATTAACAAAATAAAAACCAGCTTTGCTCCGTCTCGTCAAAGTCGCCATTATGCGAGTCAGCGTCGCTGCTGTTGTCTTGAACGTCTGTGACGATTCCTGACGTTTTTAGCGCCATTACTTTGGCGACACCAACTACATTACCCACAATCCCCCTGACTACAGTAGCAGAAATTACCGCAATTATCATTTATAAGGCGCACTGCATTATAAGGCTCACTGCCGGTTTTTGAGAAAATTAAAGGCTTTTAGGTGCTCCTTATAGTGCTGAAAATACGGTAAATCTGGGTGATAAGATATTAAATAATGCAACCTGGAAGTGTTCCTTCCTCTCACCTGCTGTTGTCTCTTGGCCTCAGCTTCTGCAGCCAGACTCTGCTGTAACTCCACAGGAAACGTGAACTCATCTCTGATAGAAAGATCAAACACAACCAGTAGAGGAGCATCAGCACAAATCTCAACACCGATTTAAAGGAGCATGAGGCTCCTTTTAAGAAATGAGACTCATTAGCGCCACCCTTCGCCACGACGGCCGTCGGGGGTACTGCAGCCAACAGCGAAGCCGGCACGGGAGAACGGGGAGAACGTGCATGCAGCGTCATGTGACGTCACATCCGCAGGACAGCGCGGGAAATTCGGGACCGAATTGCAGCACATTTTGCAGCACACAGCCTGTTCAAGGCAACGGAGAGATACGCTAGAAGGCTCATTCTTTTTGGTTTGGAACGCTTCATCTGACATTATTAGAAAACTTAAAACGTATACACATTATTTTCATAAATCCTGCCTCAATCCTGCCTCATGCTCCTTTAAGGAAAAAGTGAGTTAAAAGACAACAGTTGGCATCACTCTTCTCGTTTACATGTCTGTCCTCTCCACCCTGATGCCCCAGCGACAGGCGACGGCGTCGACGGCTGCTCTTATCTGCTCCCCGATCCTCCGCCGGTTCAGCAGGATCCTGCTGGACGTGTGCTGGGCCACGGCGTCTCTGGACGCTGCCTGGACCAAACTCTGCAGCGTCGGGGTCAGGCTGAAGAGAGACGTGCTGCACAGAGCCACGTTCTCTATCTGGTAGTAGCACGCCACGCTCAGCTCCGGCCTCGCCAGGTCCTTCGTCACCACCTGCCCAGAAACATGTGAGGAATTAGAAGTCCACTCCGCTTTGTTTTATTGATCACGTGAGAGTCACTCTAACCGAATGAGGAGGAACCAACAGCGTTTTGAGTCGGATGTCAACTTTGTGACACACGTCAAGAAAAGGGAGGTGGAAAATCAGGCCTGAAGAGAAGAAGAAACAAAAAGAGGATTATTGATAAGGCCTCCATGCTTTTATTGTTTTTAGTAAGCTGTGACCTATAAACAGTACTCGAGTTGTAAAATAAAATCAGGGGGGATGGTGGATTTTATCATATGGGGTCAGATAATTTGTGCTGATTACAAATAATATAATATATTACAAATGATAGCACTGACCAAAACACCTGCAGAAATACTGCAGGAATGACAAGCTTTAAATATCCACTGGGCTTACATCAGATACATCAAAACACAACAATAAAAAACTGTTTTCTGAACGTATCAATATGATTCTGTCCTTCACAGGATAAGTAAAATGGATCACTGCAAAAACTCAAAATCTTAACAAGAATATTTGTCTTATTTCTAGTTAAAATGTCTCATTTTAGTAAAAAAAATCTCATTACACTTAAAACAAGACTCATCACTGGAAAAAACCATTTTCACCTGTTTCAAGTAGATTTTCACTTAAAATGAGTAGAAAAATCTGCCAGTGGAACAAGATTTTTTTGCTTGTAATAAGAAGATAAATCCCACTGGCAGATGTTCCTACTTATTTAAAGTGAAAATGACCTTTTACTCCAGAGGTTCAGCTAAATAAACTGAAAGTAAGTGATTTGTGTTGACCTGGTCCGCCGGGTTTTCCCCGCAGCAGGTGACCGAGTCTGAAGATCACGGCCCTCTCGTGCTCCCTCACCACCTGTGAATCAAAACCATAGCCTCCTGTTAGACGGCACAAATGAACGGGACACATTCATTGCTTAAGCATTTAGCTGATGTACAACGTAATTAGGTCTGCTTTTGTCAATTTCTCTGGTGTAACATCTAATGTGGAAAAAGATCGATTAATGGTGTCATAAAAGCCCCATTTGTCCCTACATTTTATTTCCTGTTGGGGTTTTTACTGCCTTTTTACAATTAAGAGTACATTAACGTTCCAGCTCAAGTTGAGTGATGACATGTTTTAGTATTATCAGCACTTTTTAAACTATTTTACTTTAAATGAATTCAGAAAACTTCTTTTGAAGATTCATTTAATAAATTGATTGTTTTGTACAGTGTCTGATCTCTGTTTGGTTTTAAGTGGCAGTTCATACTTTAACACAGAACCAGATGGACAGAGGGAGGAAGAGGAGAACGATAGCCAGGACAAAGACCATCAGCAGCCATTCAAACACTCCCAGGTTCCTCTGCTTCAGACCTGCAGAAACCCACAATGCTCCGTGTGAGGAACTCCAACCAGCAGTAATATAATAGTAATAATAATAATGGTTTAGATAACAGATCTACTTATGTTATTATAGAACTTAACAACAGCAGGAAACAAACATGCTAGAACAGGGGTCGGCATCCCGCGGCTCTAGAGCCGCATGCGGCTCTTTAGCGCCGCCCTAGTGGCTCCCTGGAGCTTTTTCAAAAATGTTTGACCTTTTTTTCTCTTTTTTTCTCTTTTTTTTCTTCTTTTTTAATTTTTTTCTTCTTTTTTTCTTTTTTCTTTTTTTCTTCCTTTTTCCTTTCCTTTTTAATCTTGACATTTCGACTTTTTTCTCAAGATTGTACTTCAACATTAATCTCGACATTTAGACTTTTTTTCTCGAAATTTTGACTTTTTTCTCGACATTTCAACTTTTTTCTCGAAATTTTGACATTTTTTTCAACATTTCAACTTTTTTCTCGAAATTTTGACTTTTTTCTCAACATTTCAACTTTTTCTCGAAATTTTGACTTTTTTCTCGACATTTCAACTTTTTCTTGAAATTTCGACTTTTTTCTCGACATTTCAACTTTTTTCTCGAAATTTTGACATTTTTTTCAACATTTCAACTTTTTTCTCGAAATTTTGACTTTTTTCTCAACATTTCAACTTTTTCTCGAAATTTTGACTTTTTTCTCGACATTTCAACTTTTTCTCGAAATTTTGACTTTTTTCTCGACATTTCAACTTTTTCTTGACATTTCGACTTTTTTCTCGACATTTCGCCATTTGCCTTCATTCTAAGGCTTATACAAGACTTTTCATTTTTTGCGGCTCCAGACATATTTGTGTTTTTGTGTTTTTGGCCCAAAATGGCTCTTTCAACATTTTGGGTTGCCGACCCCTGTGCTAGAATGATTAGAAATAAATACAAATAAACCATCCAGGCTTCAACTCACCATCTTCCTGTCCTGCTGCTTCCAAAAGCCCCAAGTTCTCCTCCTTGACCTCGTCATCTCTAACACTGTCTATGTCCACCACGGTAGTTTTCCCCTTAGCTTCTTGCTCCATCTCTGCCTCTGGCTTCTTCTTCTGCAGCCTCTCCTTCCTCACAGATGCTGCAGCGGGGGTCTGGCCGGCCACCGGAGGTCTCTGACTCTGGCGTGGGCTTCTGCCCGGCTTTGACGCTCCCCTCTCCTTCTGGGGCGACATTCTTGACGGGTAACTGGGCTGGATGCTTGAGGGGGTTTCCACGCTGGCTGGAGGTGCTGGGGTTAACAGCGTATGAATCCTTCCTCTGTGGCCGGAGAGGCTGGAGTCAGTGGTGCTTTTGCCAAATGAGGCTGACAGTTTGAGCATGGGAGTAACGCAGCAGTGGGAGGGAGTGACACTTGGCACCCCTCTTTCTGTTTTCAAATTAATTCACATCAGCAAACCTGTCATCAATGTGGTGTCCTCAAAAACACGACAAAAATACTCATGATAAGCTGTCATGTCCAAATCATCTCTTATTTTTTATGATTAAAGCATCAGCGGACAGGTTCATCCCAACAATAAATATTTAACTACAATTGGCCTTAGTACAATTTATACTTTAAAGCACTAATAAAATGAAAAACTACAGCAGTGCTGACTGTTTAGCTCGGTTTACTTTCTAACCTTAAATTTGATGACTACAATTGTTTGCATAACTTACTAGCCTTTTGGGAAAAGCTATAATTGTATAACTTTTTTCTTTTATTGCTGATTTATTGTGCTTTTATAATTGCATGCAATAAAAGATTGATTAAAACATACAGTCTCATACTTCCAAGTATTTGGGACCATTAGTTTCAACTGCTTCTCGTCCAAGGATGTGTGGAAGTGACTGGTGAGGGTTAACTGACGGGACGAGGTGCGTGGAGACGCAGGGAGTCACAGGAATGTCCACACTTGGGAATGTGCAGACTCAGGATTTGAGGAAATGACTACCGCTTTGTCAGGAAAAGGCATTCAGCATCCTCCCCAATTTATGCTTAATTAACTTGATATTTACTCTATAAGCCTCTTGTTAATGTTTTCAGTGTCAATCTCACAAACATGAATTACAGGCAGTACTGTAATGCTGTAATTATAAATGTGAGGGATGAGTTATGCTGGGGTTTCTATAACATGACATCAAAAAAAGAGGAGGGATGTTTCTGTGTCAAGACACAATCTCATCTTAAATGCCATTTTCGTGCAACGATCAGGGTATAAAGTAAGTGGCGATCCTCCCTTCAGGCAATATTCCCTCCCCAGTGTGTGCAAAGCATCTAAAGGTGGTCCCTGCCTCCACTTTGCAGACCACGGTCATCGACAAGCACCTGATGTCTCCAGTTACTGGCTGTTTTATTCACTCCAAACATTGCACTGAATAAAAATCCATAAAAAGATGACGTTTCTACCTGGTTATTTCCTTGGAAACAGTTTCCCTGTCACTGCTGACTTTTGTAGTGCTACGAAAACACTCTCCTATGCCCTATACACAAAACAGCAGGGCAGAATGAGGGTTTTACAGTGTCAGAAGGTTGTGTGACTGCCGTTTTATATCAAATCAAATCAAATAAAACTTTACCCCCCCCCCCCTTTAACTTTTTTTTTAATTCTTATTATTCTATAATAATTTTTTTTATTATTTATCTATCAGTTTTCCTTATTTTTTAAAACAATTTTTTAATCCTAGCCCACATATAAGAAGAAATCTGAGCAAAAACATTTATTTTGTTGTTTTGTTTTTGTACTGCTTGGTTTGTCTGTTTGTAATTTTTTTTTTCTTTTTATTATTTATTTTGCACTTTTCATACAATAGTAACACAAAGTGCTTTAAATAATAAAATCAACATTTAACATAGAAAAACTCACACACTCATGGTTAAAAACACATCTGGTCATTTTCACACACATCCTCACATTAATAGTCATACAGCCCACATAGACATTAATACATAATGCTGAACATCATAAATACATAAATAAATAAATAAATATACAGTACAGACCAACAGTTCGGACATACATCCCCATTTGTTTGAATGAGAAGGTGTGTCCAAACTTTTGGTCTGTACTGTATGTGCAAAGTGAATCTGCTGAATATTCGTTTCTAGCATTAAACTGAAAATTATTGCTGGTATTGTTCTTCTCTTTCTTTATTTTGTCAGTATTTAATAACAAATTGTGATCTTTGTGAACAGTTATGGCATTATAAGCATCAGTTAAAATTAACTTTGGGTTGACAGTAGTTCCAAAAGGGTTTCGTTTTGGCCACAATTTCAATGAATGGGAGTCATTGAGAACTCATCTGTCCTTGGTTGTTTCGTGCGGTGCATATATTTCTTATCATGTATAAAAGAGGAATTATTGTCCACTTTTGGCCTGCAACAACAATCAACCGTCACAAAAAAAAAAACAAACCGAAGTGTTCCTTTTCGTAAATAAACGATCTGTGGTTACTAGGCGCATGTGGTCATGTGGTTGCTCAGGTGCGCATGCGCCGTTGGCGTCAGGTTGATTCTTAATTGACAGTAAACAGATAACTGAAATAATACTTGTCACTTTTTTTTGTGGTTTTTAAATTTTATCCAAACAGAAGTTTTGAAGAAAGAAAAAACAAGTGAGTGAGTCGTTGACTGAGCGTTTTCTTTTACTTTGAGTGCCGTTTTTAGGCGAGTGAGACGCTAACCACGTGTGCGGTTGTTGCTACCGCAGTAGCTTCAGGTGAGCAGCAGGTGAGCAGCTGCAACAACACACACCTGGCGACGGCTTTACCTTCTGACACATTTCTGGGGAAAAGAAAACTATTTTTACGATTTTGGTAAGGAGAAACTAAGCATTTGTTCTTAAAGTTTTGCCGTTTTCTTTTATTTTTTTTCAAAACAGTCTCCAGGTGCGTCATTTACATTCATTACGTCATTACGTCATATTACTTAGTTAGTATAATTGATTGGAAAGTCCAACACTGGTGTTTTCCTCCAGTATTTTATATAATATATAGAAAATATATATTATATATAAATATATATATTATATAATATATAAAAATATAACATCTTATATTTGATTGGAAAGTCCAACACTGGTGTTTTCCTCCAGTATTTTATATAATATATAGAAAATATATCTTATATATAAATATATATTTTACATAATATATAAAAATATAACATCTTATATTTGATTGGAAAGTCCAACACTGGTGTTTTTCTCCTCGTATATAAGAATAAAAACGTTGTTTATGGTTTCTAAATAGACTCTTGGCCAAAGTGAGACTACATTAATTGATAAAGATCAGGCGGTCATGGTCAGCTTTCCTGAAATATGCCACAGTGGGTTTGTGTCTGCGTAAAATAGATGAATAGATAATAAAATATATATAAAAAAATATATTAAATATAAATATATATATTTTATATCATATATAGAAAATATATATTATATATACATTATATATATATATATATATATATATATATATATATATATATATATATATATATATATATATATTTTTTTTTTTTTTTTTATATAATATATAAAAATATAACATCTTATATTTGATTGCAAAGTCCAACACTGGTGTTTTCCTCCTCATATATGAGAATAAAAACATTTATGGTTTCTAGAAAGACTCAGAAAGACACTAGAAAAACACATTTTTCTTGATTTTTTGTGTTTTGTTGGGTGTCTATACATCAATTACACCCAAAAAACAACAAACTTTTAACATTCAGTGTATTGTGTGCTTTCTGGGATTTTCCGCATAACTATGCAAAAACGGCGCATGTGGTTTGGTGGCGGGCCGTTACGTAGAGACCCGCTAAATCACCGCCCCCTCCACCCAGCTCCCTGCCTCCTCTCCTCTCCAGCGCACCATAAAGGCTGATTTATGGTTCCGCGTTACACCGACGCAGAACCTACGGCGTAGGCTCTGCGTCGATTTAACGCAGAACCATAAATCAGGCTTAAAGGGAAAGTTCGGTTTTTTACAACCTGGACCTTATTTATGCCATTTTTTATGGTTGTATACTCACCCAGAAAAGTTTGGTGTGATTTGGAGTCCTTCGGAAGATATTAGGAGGTTTTTTGCGAGCCGCTTCTCCGTGTAATGGAGCGCATGAGGGCATAGACGGACGCAGACGATGCAGCGTCTAAATAACACATGATTGCCACGAAACTCGTTCATTTCTTTTATGAATCACTAGATCTGCTTCCAGGACCTGTTGTAACATTGTGGCGCGGTCTGTGTATTAAATAAATAATAAATTTCCGTTTGTAAACAAGACCTCTGAACTCATGACGTCATCTCTGTGCGCGCGTCCCAGACACAGCTCCGTGTACAGCGGGAGTTCGCTACTGTTAGTTTACTGTTAGTTTACTGTTAGTTATTTGAAACATGTCTGAATATTTGTCAAATTCTGAGGTTGTGGACGACGACTTTGAATATGATGGACGTCCTTACCGTTTTGAGCCGGAGTATACGGCTAAAGAGCTCACGGAACGGAGGACAGAGTGCGCGCACAGAGATGACGTCATGAGTTCAGAGGTCTTGTTTACAAACGGAAATTTATTATTTATTTAATACACAGACCGCGCCACAATGTTACAACAGGTCCTGGAAGCAGATCTAGTGATTCATAAAAGAAATGAACGAGGACTTAAGATAAGGGGACAGTGCTGCTTGCATGCCTTTATTTTTATGATTGTTTGCTGTGGACTGCTTCGCCTTGCTGCTTTTCCGTGCATGCTTCTTCGCCTGTCGCTCCCGGCTTAACTCTCCGACGCCGCTGTGAGCGTATGGCTTGCAGGGAGCTACGGTCCTCTGGTCCCGGTTGGACTTCATCCCCGGGCTGTAGTCGCCCTGTCTGGGCTGTGTGTGTGGGTGTTTGTGGTTCGGTGTGCACTTGTGTGTGTGGAGACGGCAGAAGCGTGTAGCAGTTGGGTTGGAGGAGGTTTGGAGGAGGAGCGGGGCAATGATTGACAGGAAAGGGGGAAAAGGACCCGTTTTTCACGGCGCAAAAAAACACCGTCATAAAAAGCCAGGAATGGAGTACTGGAGTGAAGTTTTTCTTGTTACACCCTTTTAGACACATTTTAGGGATGTTGGCCAAGACTTTTAATAGTGTTAAAAGCATGTTAAAAATGATGTCACAATACCTTTAATGATATACATTACCTAAAATGCCTGAAGTATCAAAATGATCTATATTTTCATTTGAGAATCAATTTTTGAGCATACAGTCTGGTATCTGAAGTATCAATATTTCAGTATCGATCTTCACATCACTAATGTTTGTGCTACACTTGACCCTTTGTCCCTTTTGTCTTTTTGAGACTCCAACAGGCAAAATGAGCCAGGAAGAGGTTTTAGGCAAGCTGAAGAAAGATCTTCGCTCCTTGCTCATTTCATCCAAGATGGGTTTGAACCCCGAGCGGCTCAGACGAGACTACATGGAAATGTTGGGGCATCCGATGCCTCTGAAACTCCTGGGCTTCAGGGACATTATGGATATGATTTATAACATGCCTGATGTAGTGTCTGTTCACCAAGGGCCGGACGGCCACCCAATCCTGAAAGGTAAAGCTTTTCATTCTGTTGAAAGGGGTGAACTAAAGCTTAACAGTGAGTGAGGTCGGCCTGCCAAAATCAATACAAAGCATTGTTGACTGATTGCAGTCTCCTCAAACAATATTAGGCATGTTTCTTAGCTATTTGTATTACTTTCAATTTCCAAAATTTGGACACGTGGATATCAGCCGATGCTGGACTTGTAGTCAAGACCGCTTAAAGCGAGACCAAGACACTACCGAGACCAAAACTAGTTCAGCTCAAGACCGAACTTTTAAGTCTGGTGTAGCGTTAAGCCTTACCTTATTAAATTAAACCTTTTTCGGGTCGTGAGTAGGATAAACACGGGGACAACTTCTGCTGAGTTCCAGTGTACTTTAATGTCCCTCAACAGTGTAGGATTTTAGAACATCAACACAACACCTAGTGCCGTACTGTGGCGTATCACTCCGCCCAATCTAAAACAGACTAATCACTACAGATAAACTGACTAGTGTCATTATACTCCCTGATTTACATCAGAATATAAAGAATATATTTATAAAATAATGAACCCTGAATTACCAAAATAACCTTCTTAACAAAAATAAATCTCCTCTTACACTTATAAGGTGAGCATTAATCAATCTTTTTTTATGATGTAAAATTGTATGTATTTATTTACTTTTATTTATTTATTTAATTTTAGTTGTTACATTTCTGGAAAAGAAAAAAGTCAAATCATACATGAACTACAGAAACTATTCAGTTTGTGGCAAAATATTTGTACTTGTATGAAACTGAAGATCATAATGCAAACCTGACATTTACTTTTAGTTCAGTTTGTGGAAAATGGTTGGCCTGGCTTTCTCTTTAAAACTTAAACAGTTATAAAGCATTACAAACTGTAACAATAGGGCAAACACAGTATTTTTTTGTATTTTGTATCTTTCAAATAAAAGACAATTTTTTTCCAGTCATATGTTCCTCATGCAAGGTTGTTAAAAAAATACTGCTATAATATCGCATCGCATCGTTATCGTGACCTCAATATCGTGTATTGTACCGTATCGTGAGATTAATGTATTGTTACACCCCTACTAACTAGTCCCAAAGTCCTCCTAGCAGAATAACCAGCCTCCAACACCCCCCTCCAGCTCAGAAAAGGAATGAATAGTAAATGTTACTGATTTAAATTGGACTTAATTTGTAGATTAAACGAGAATTAAGGATACACACAATTATCGACTTGAAATTGCATTATTTCCATTATAGTAATCAGATTACACCGTATATCAGCATCAATTAAATGGATCTAATGCTTAATCAATCACAACGATATGCGAATATTATTCAAAGGCCAATGATGCCATATATTTATTCAAACTAGGCTGTTATAAACACAAAACTGTAATTAAATACAGACATAAGCAGATGCACCAAAACATTAAATCAGATGCAAAATACAAATACCGGTAGTTGTACATTAACAAGAGGAAGAACTGCTGATCACCAGATTCTGTCACCTTGGTGTGCAACGGCATCTCAATGATCCGACCAAAACCACAGGAAAGTGGTCTCGAGAACTACAAGTGTACCCAATTCACACAGTTATGAAACGAATAGTAAACGCAAATTAGTCACTATTTCCTCCCCTCCCTTTCTCCTCCTGACTGTTAATCTTCTGTCTCGACATTTAGCACGCTGTGATTATTTAAATAGCAACTGATTGTGAACTAAAGCTTAGTGACTGTTACAGCACCAGAGTGTAAGCCATAGCACTTCATTTCTCATTTTTTTTATTTAAGCCAGAAACTTCTGTATAATATTTCACCCCTTCATGGTTTCCTCCCACGTCGTAGCTGTGAGTGACGAGTCCACCCGCAACATCGAGGAGTTGGTGGCCAGGCAGAAAACGGCTGTCAAAAAGACCGGGAAGGGACGTTACAACAGTTTTCCTCACCGACATTATGGATTACCCCACGTGGTTCTCCCTAGGAGAGGTAACGCTCCCCCTGCTCTTCATGCCCAGCTGAGAGCACAACTGCGCATCCTGCTATCTCAGGTATGAATCAAATGTAACTTCTGAAATGTTTGTGTTTTTATTTACTTGTCCTTATCAGCACACATTTGCCAGTTTGTAATAACCCAGATATTTGAATAGTTTTGGACGTTTTCTTTTTAATTACGCTATGTTAAGTTATTCTCTCTTAAAGCAGCTCAATGTAACTTTCAGCTTTTGTTGAGTTTGGCGGCTCCTTTGGACAAAAGCGGTAGTGCTTTACCAGAAAGAACACTACATTTCCCATGAGCACCAGCGCGTACTGCCGGAAAACTCCTGTCCCCGTCGCGTGCATTTGTTTTGATAGTGAATGAAATAAGACGGGACGGACTTTCAAAACTACTTTTCTGTTTTCAGCGGTCGTTTGTAGGATGGATAGTGAAGAGGTAATGTATCTATTTTTGGCTAAACAATATAATATGACGATGTTGAAAATCATTAAGTTCAACTTCGTTTTATTAGTGAAGTCACCCCCGCCCCCCTCTCCTGTTTCAGCATTTCTACTGCACCTTTTTCCTTTCACGTTTTTTAGATAGAAAATTAGTAGTCCAACATACTTACTGACAAAATAAAAAAATACTTTATAACCTGTGAGTAACTGAATGCCCATTCCTTATATTTTGCAGATCAGCCCTGCACAAATATACAGTTCTCAGGAAAAATACTAGAACCCAAGACGTATGTGAAAACATTCTAATTTTGATTCTTATTGAACATAGAACTCTACATTTACATATGTATCATAACAATTCTGTCGCTCTTGTCGGATATCCCTCCTTGTCTTTCATCTCACGCCAGCGAGTGAACGCCGGGTCAATGTTTATTCTTGTCCCGGCATTTTTTTTTTCTTCTTTTTTTCGTCCTGGCATTTAGCTTGTTACTCTCCCACTTTCTTTTTTTTTTTGCCTCCTCCGATAAAACTTGACACCAGCTTCTGCGGAGCTCTGCGCTCCACTTCCCGCCCAGCTTTTGTCTCGACTACGAATCGGGAAGGAGGGGGAAGTGACGTATGCCGTAAAGCAGTCAAAGCCGTAAAAATGTGTAGTTTTTTAGTGTGGAAGTGTTCCTACCATGCTCCTCAAAGTTACATAGTGCCAGTGGAGGCGATACAGACCCCTCAGACCATGACAGAGGTGTCATTAAACCTGTTGGAAGTTGATGTACCATCACAATGACTCTGGAAATATTATATTAAGGTGGAAAAGTTACATAGTGCTGCTTTAAATGAGACCTAGATGAATTAATTGGAGAATTCATGGCAGTCAGTATTTGATGCCTTGTGAGCTTCTGTTTACATATCTGGCTGTGTAGTTAAGCATACTCAACCACGGAGAAATGGGGGCTTTCATAATGCTGTTTGTGCTCCTCTAGGGTCCAGTTAGGCTGTCCGACCTGGAGGCCAGTTACATGCGCTGCTTTGGCTACATGCTGCGTGTCCACAATTATGGCTTCTTCTCCACTGGAGAGATGCTGAAAGCAGCAGAGGACCTGGTGGTCATCCAGCAAAGCAGGCTAGGCTCAGTTTTGATCCTGAGGGAACACCTGGTACCCGCTCTGATTCAGACACCGTTTGTCCCAGGATTGAGGACCGGACCAATCAAGCCAGCTTCCATACAGTCATACGACAAAGTTCTGGTCCCAGCCAATTATCAAGGTGTGTCCGCTGGTAGTTGGGTTCATGAAGACGCTAAACTCATCAGTTCCCCCCAGATATTTATTTATTTAATCACTGTTGGCATTAACCTGGCTAATTAAACCACCTTTGTGCTCTCCAGCTGAAGTTCCTGTGCAGCAGAGTCCACTGAATCCCCCAAGTGAGACCACATTGGATGCTGTCCGTAAAGAACCAACAGTCCAGTCAGGGACGGTTGAACAAACCGATGAGATCAAACCAGTGGCAAGCCAAGAGAGTCAGCGCTTTCAAAAATGTGTCCGCCAGGTTGGTGGTTATTGGAAAAGAAACTTTCTTTTTTTTTTAATACTTTTTATTTTGTCTTTTTCAAGTTACACAGAAAGGAAAGAGAAGGAAAAAAAAAATTATAATAATAAAAATAAAAAATGATAGTAACAATCATAACATAACTACCTGGGGGAGATGTAATATTCTGCCATTCTTTTCTTTCCCTTCTTTAAGGGCATGGCTGGGATTTGACCTTAAATGTAGACCATTTTTGCCACTTTTGAGCAAAATCCCTTCCTCCTAATTCTCAAACAAAACAATGTCGAGCATTGTCTCAGCGCTGGGGGATCGCTTCTCATCCAGAGTCTTGTCAGGGCCTTCTTAGCAGCAACAGTCAATATTTTGAAGAGGTAGATGTCTCTCTTTTCAGTGACTTCAACAGGCATAAGTCCCAGATATACAGTCCTTGGATCTTTAGGTATTCTCAGATTTAGAATTTCCTCCATTGTTTGGAAAACATTATGCCAGAATAATTGTATTTTTGAACATGTCCAAAAGATATGAGAGTGATTGGCTACTACATGATCACACCCACGCCAACAATTCTGTTGTTGTCGTGTTTGTTTACTCTTAAGAAAATAAACTTTCTAGGCGCACCTGAAAAATAATGTCAGCTGCTTAATAATTCAGCATCATTCAAACTTATTTTAAATTCCAGGCTTGATGGATAGCCTGGACACAAACCCAAAATGACGTTGACAGCAACAGAAGAGCTGCATAGTTTTAGCACTGTAGGAGCCTTGTTAAGCATTCACAGCATGTTAGTTCAGAGATACAACCGCTGAATTAGTTCAACAATGAATCTACATATTCTGTTATTCTAACGGTGGCGTCCTTCCTCTGCTCTACTGTTTCAGCTGGAGGAGCAGCTTCATCAGCAAATCCTGGAGAATGGAGTTGCTGGCACTGTTAGTCAGGAGCTGAAGGACAAGCTGCGTAAGGTCAGTCTTCACGCTGGTAATGAGGAACATGTCACATGGCCCATTTCAGTCATGCACATGCAGTAACAACTTTAAATCTTTCACACACACACACACCGGCTTTCTCCCAAGTGCACTGACCGTTATGGTTCATGTGTACACAACAGCACAAAGTGCAAAACAGCTGGGAAGTGGCATGTACCCAAGGTTTAATACAGTAATTTTTTGAAAATGGCTTTCAATTGCAGTATTTCCAAGACAATAACATCTTAGGGGAGAGAAAGGAAATCATCAAGACGTACTAATTCTGGCTGATATTTTTAGTGTGGTATATGACCAAGAAATGTGCTATAAAGTGGTTATAAAACTCATAAAATGTCTGCAACTCTGTTCAGGTTGTGGGTCAGAAGACAGGTGGATTATCAATTCATGATCTACCAGCCGAATACAAGGTAAACAAAAGTTATCCTTTTATATGTTACCCGAAATTATTTTAAACAAAATAGTCCTGATATGGGTAGTACAGAATATCACTTTTTTGCTGGAACATGAGCTTGTGTTTTGAGAACCAGCGACATATAAATGATATGATTTTTGCCTATCGGCTGCATGTTTCTTTAAAGTTTAAACCAAAGCTGCATTTGAGCGTGAGAGATTTTTAAATTAATCACTTTAGTATGCAGTTCTTTCTGGGTATATTGTGGCAATCTGCACACTAAAGGAACAAAACATATATATATATATATATATATATATATATATATATATATATGAGCTGTCCATCACAAATATGCTTGTCAGTTAAAGTGATTAGAGAGAAGAGACATCTCGTGTCCATGCTGCAAAAGGCTATTTTTTACATTTTCTAATTGAGTTGATGGCTTAGAAGTTAGGTTTTTACATGTGGCAATCAATTATTTTGAATAACTCTGCCCTTAGGCATGAAGTTGTGCTTCTTAGTCGGGGTCCTTCACCAGATCTGTGAAGAGCTTATTAAAAATCTTCTGAATAGTGTTTTATTTATTTATTTCTTTTTCCGTTTCCATCCATAGAAAGTTTTTGGGGAAGAATTGCCGTTATGGAAGAGTGGCTTTGTCAGTGTCACTGAACTTGTTGACGCCCTCAAAGATACTTTCCACCTCCAGCCAGCAGAGGATGACAGTGAACATCACTGGAGAGTAGTTCTCTTGGAGGACGGTGACCACGCACAAGCAGGTGTGTAGCTGCATGCACACCAGGAATTGGTTGAAACCAAATCACTTAATTGTGTGTAATATCCAAGATTTAACTAGCTTTTAATCAAGACATTTTAAAAAGTTATTCAAGCATTTGCAGTCAAGATTGGTAAAGAAAATATACACACACAGACATTATTTATATATTTTTACTTCAAACTCCAATGTGTCATACCCTGTAGTCATAACTTTATTATGATGAATAGTGTTCCTAGTGTTACCTGACATACTGAATCTCAGCTAATAAGTGCTTGATCTTTCGTTGTTTTCAAGTTAACAGCTACTATCTGAACTCTGGAGATTCGCTTTGGGAAGGAAAACTGGAAGGAGATGAGGAAAATATCACAGCAGACACGGATACCAGCCTGGAGAGCACAAGCTTTTCTGAGACCAAAGACATGGTTGGACAACATTTAATTTTACAAGTTGCAATTAAATCCTTTAAAAAAAATAATAATAATAATAATAAAACATAATTGCCTCTGAATTTAACTATTAATTGGATATATAAATGTAGACTATAATTTAGGGCATTAAGAAAAAAAATGACTCATTTGACAGAAACATGTTTTCCTACCTTTTTTTTTTATATAAACTTCCTCCCTTCTTTATAAGTTTTGGTTTTCTTAGAGATTTAAGCTTTTAAATCTGTGACTTAAATACTGTAACAAATTTGACACTTCCATCCAGTGGGTGGATGTTATCATGGCACAGTTAACAAAATCAAGATGTATTGTGGGACGTGTCATTATGATCCACAATTCTAAAACAAAAGAGAATTCTGTTGTAAATACATATACTATAAGGCACTTAAAATCCTTAATTTTTCTCAAAAACTGGCAGTGCGTCTTATAATCAGGTGCGCGTTATGTATGAATTTTGTTGTGCTTACTGACCTCGAACCAATTTATTGTGGAACACTGAGTTCCAAAATCTGTCAAAATGAGTGTGACTTTGGTAGCGACGAAGCCGCTCCGCTAGATTGAAGATCGGACCGTTCAGTTGACACATTAAAGTCAGTCCTTGGTTGGATACCGGTTGCAACGTCAGACAACGTTGGATAACTAATTATGTAGTGCTGGCAAGCAACCATCATCCAACATCTAGTCCATGTTACTGTACCTTACTATGATTAGACGTCAGCGTTAGATTTTTAGATTAAACCCAATTTTCAAATCTACATCATAATCCAATTATAATCAAATGTTGGAATACAACGTTGTTCCAACCTCACACTTACTTCAGGTTTCCGCATTCGCTGGTAACAATGAACCAATTAGAGAACAGGACGTATTACGGCGCTTACCTCCACCACTTTTTATACAGGACTGTCTCAGAAAATTTGAATATTGTGATAAAGTCCTTTTTATTTTCTGTAATGCAATTTAAAAAAAAAAAAAAAAAAAAAAAAAAAAAAAAATGTCATACATTCTGGATTCATTACAAATCAACTGAAATATTGCAAGCCTTTTATTATTTTAATATTGCTGATTATGGCTTACAGTTTAAGATTCCCAGAATATTCAAATTTTTTGAGATAGGATATTTGAGTTTTCTTAAGCTGTAAGCCATGATCAGCAATATTAAAATAATAAAAGGCTTGCAATATTTCAGTTGATTTGTAATGAATCCAGAATGTATGACATTTTTGCATTACAGAAA
The DNA here is from genome assembly GCF_033807715.1 of Cololabis saira. Taxonomy (NCBI): domain Eukaryota; kingdom Metazoa; phylum Chordata; class Actinopteri; order Beloniformes; family Belonidae; genus Cololabis; species Cololabis saira. The sequence continues at coordinate 36,423,528 of NC_084599.1, forward strand.
ATAAAGGACTTTATCACAATATTCAAATTTTCTGACACAGTCCTGTAGGTGGATTTGTGGAAGACAAATTATTTAAAATGTGAAAGTAGTTTTCTGTTTTAGTTACGACTGAACGATATTCTGAGTTATTGTGAACGGGTTGAATAAAGTTCGACTTACCAGACTGTTTTGTTTTATATGTTTTATCATGCAACTTATGACCCGATGCGCCTTATGATGAAAATAGACCCTTTTGTTGGGATTGCGCCTTAACCTGTGCTGCACCTTAGGGTCTGCAAAATACGGTATTTATATTGTATGTTGTCCCCGGCCAGAAAAAAATAAGTTTGAGAAGTCTGCACTCGATGTCTCAATTTAGTTCGGTGGTGTAAAGTTCCACCACAGTAAAAACGAACGCAAAACAACAAAACAGAAACACGCACAAATGAACCTGGTACAAGTAGAAAACCTCAAGTATTTCAGAGAATCACATGGGGATCAGAATTCCAGTTAGTGAATATTTGAAGAACCATCACTTCGTAATTTTGACCACTGTCACTTTGTCTCTGCAGCTGTCTGACATGTGTGTCATCCAGGCGCAACGCAGCCCTACGTTGGCTCCGGATGCCCTGCATAATCAGCGCCTGAAACCCCCCTCACGTTACAGCCCTCGACAGCTGGTGGAGGTCTGGGTGGAGTCCATAGAGTCACCTGGACATTTCTACATCCGTTTCAGTGAGAGTGAGGAGGCTCGAGCCATGGAAGGCATGATGATTGAGATGAGGTGAAAAAAAGAACTTGTCAGACAATAATTTTTTTATTTTTTTTTTATTTATTTATTTATTTATTTAAAAGGGACAACGCACATTGATTGACATGACTAGTTGAGTCCATCATGTAAATGTGCCAGATTTAGCCATACAGGCTAATTTACATCTTTAGTCCCTGGCAGGTTGATGGAATATATAAAAACATTGAAAAACACACACTAAAACCCTAAAACACATAGTACAAACTATTAGTAAAACCATGACACTCCGAATAATGACAAACAACATAAAAGAATTATAGCACACAAACACATTAGCTCACACAAAAGCACATAAACACAAACGGGTATAAAAACAATAACCTGAGCCCTATACCAGATTATGACAGCATGTTTGATTATCCAGTAACCACTGTTTTATGTTTTTAGAGAATGAATGAAGAGATGTGATGTTCCTTAGTTGTACGGGTATAGTGTTCCAGGTATGAGCTGCTCGATAGGAAAAGGCTGGCTGCCCAAAGGCACTTTTTCTATGTGCAGTTTTACAATCCCCTCTGGTGGCAAACTCTGCTAGATGAGTTTTGATTTTGCTTAATAAACTCATTGAGTGGAGGAGGGGGCAGACCATGAAGGATTTTATAAACAAGTAAAATGTCTGCAAACTTAATCATATTTCCCCAGTATAAAAAAACATATTTAGTTAAAATATTACAATGATGATATAAATGTTTTCAAAGCCTGCTTATAGAGTTTTTCCACTGATTTTAATGCGGTCCTACCTGTCCGCGACCAGCTGGTAAGACAGTAGTTCATGTGCGAGAGAATCATGGCGTTGATGTAGGGCTGGGCGATATATCGAGATTTTAATATATATCGATATATTTTCAAACGCGATATGGTACAAGACAATATCGTTTATATCGATTTAATTTTTTTTTTGATTTTGATATAGCTTATTTGGTGACAAATTGACTTGAATGTTTTATTTGAGATTTGCACAAATGTTTTGTTATTTGCACAACTGTCAACCTCAGTGGAAAAGTCTGCCTGTTACTGTCTACATTGTATTAATTGCACAGTGTATTTTAATTTAATTGTTATGCAGGAAAGGGATATTTGTTTTATTTTATTCAAGAATCATTTTTATTCTCTATATGCAGGCAGTTTATTTTTATTTCATTTGTTTTATACATTTTGATATTGTGCAGACCTCTGTTAATAAAGGAACCTGTGTGACATTTGGCACGAGGCTTTGTATTAAAACTGTTTTTTTAAGGGTTTGCCTCAGAAAAAAATGAAGCTAACAGAGATGCTATGCTATAATGCTTTGGGGGAAACCCCAATTATGGCACAGAAAAAATATCGAGATATATATCGAGTATCGCCATTCAGCTAGAAAATATCGAGATATGACTTTTGGTCCATATCGCCCAGCCCTACGTTGAGGTATAACTTTGCAGCCTCAGTTGTTAGATTATTCCTGATGTGTTTAAAATTTACCAGATTAAATTGAATTCTATTCACAACTTTTTTAACTTGGGTTTGAAATGTGAGTTGTGAATCTATTACTATGCCTAAATATTTGATCTCATGGGCTACTGATAGTGCTACAAAAACATATGAATCTGGATCTCTATTTGCAGACTTTGAAAAAAAACATACATACAGTTTTATCAACGTTGAGGAGTAAACAAGAATTTGTCAACCAATTAGTGATATTGATCATTGAGGCTGTTAGTTCCTCTGCACCAACTCTTGTTGCTGTTCCTAAGTCATTGAGATTGTGTTTCTCCTCTTTCTTCCAAACTCTCATCTGATAGACGATGTTACGCGTGTCCTGAGGTGTCGGACCGATACCGTCTTCCTGAGGCTTTTATCCGACGGGGTCAGGTCTGCTGTGTGTCCCCCAAAGGGATGTGGTTCTACAGGGTGGTGATCCACCAGCTTATCAGCCCCACTCAGGTTGAGGTGTACTATGTTGATTTCGGCAATATGACAGTGGTCCAGAGCTCCAGCCTCAAGTTCCTCAAGTACGGCCTACCAGACGTATTACATAGTTTTTTGTTTGTTTTTAAAGCTGTTATGTGTGTGCTTTCATTGAAATTGACCATCTTTCCATTTTCTAGGTCAAGTTATTCAGTTCTTCCAGCACAAGCTGTTCCAGCATCACTTGCTGGAATTAAACCCAGCTCAGTAAGTTTTAAAATTATCACAAATTTATTTTAATTTTAAATATATATAAATATATATATATTTTAATTTTATCACGCTGAGCAGGTACTAGTGTAAAAGCGAGTGAAATGTTTACTGTTGTCTGTGTTGGTGCACTGCACATATTGTGTTGTACACATAATTATTACCACAGGAAAGCTTAAGCTGGTAAACTACACGTACTCTAAGTCGTCTCTAAGAGTCTCTAGATTGGTCATTGCACTTTGCCTCAGCCTGCAATAAGACAGACAATTCATGATACTTTCCATCTCCTTATTTTTATACCTAATACTAAAATGTCAGTGTTGTTTACATGAGAAAACAATATTGACGAATTTATGGATTTCACACTGATCGGTGATAGGCAACATCGGGATCGGCAGATACTGCTTTTGGTGATCCGCCCTCAATATCCTGATCGGTGCATATCTAGTTCTTACAGAGCTGGAAACTCACAATCATCATTCTTCCACAAAATGTGTAAAACTATAGCAATGCACAGTATCATTAAAAGAAGGTAGACTTTACTTTCAGCAGCAGCTCGGGGTTACTGCACTTCAGTTTGAACTGGACACATGTGGTTGGTCATTTACAGGGGAGCTGGACGACGGAGGCCACGGCTTCTTTTGAGTCATTTTGCTCTAATCGCACCCTGGTGGGTGCTCTGGACTCCTACAACGGAGATGTTCTGCAGCTCTACCTCTGTGACACACACACTGAAGAGGATGTCTATATCCATAACGTTCTACTGAGCCAAGGTCACGGGACAGCCTGCAGCCCTGCAGCCAGCGGAGCAGTGAGTCACACACACACACACACACACACACACACACACACACACACACACACACACACACACTGCAGTAACAAATACCAGTTTTAGATTACCTGGCAAGTGTTTGAGTTTGAGTTTGTTTATTTCGATCAGCAAAAAAATAAAAAGTCCTTCCAACAAAACAAAAAAAGGTTACACGGGTCTGACCGAAAGGGTTAGGGCTGAAGCTAACGAGCTTATAGATGCCCTAACCTTTATACCATCAAATCATATATAGCATGCGTATATACAGTACGCACACATACACATTGATGCATTCATGCTTGCATCTACACCCATATACAGTGCACATACTCATATACACATAGATTTTTACACGTACACACATACCTACCACCTATACATATAAATACACAGCCAATACCAAACATAATACCAGAGATTCACTTCAATTTCCCCCAAAATCGTGATTATATACCACCATGTCTATACATATCCAGAGTATTGTTTTTAAATTCTTTTTTGAATTGCGCAATATTTTTACTTTCTGTGATGTTGTCAGGTAACTTATTCCACAGCTTCACCCCATGGGTGTACAATCGGTTGTTTGAAATTCCATCTCCCTCTTAGCTCATATCCTCCTTCTCTATCACTAAACATTTTTTGTATATTATCAGGAAGTAAATTATTTCGTGCTTTATACAAAATTTTAGTGGTTTAGTGGTCTTGTACTTTTGTACCAAATCCCCAAATTTCATTTCCTGTGATTTTAAAAACAGAGCATTTGTGTGTTCATGATATCCTACATTATTTACTATTCTTATTGCTCTCTTTTGCATGTTGTATATTGTCTGTAGGTTGCTTCTGTAGGTGTTCCCCCATAATTCAACACAATAAGTCAGATATGGTAAAAACAGTGTACAGTACAGTGTTTGCAGTGATTTGTTGTTCAGAATGTGCCTTATTTTGCAAAGAATCCCCACAGTGCATGCTAACTTGGACCTGATATATATGATATGTGGTTTCCAGCCAAAGTGTCTTTTAGAATAAGTTTAAAGTCCTCTAGCTACATATATATATACATGAGTTAATTCACTGATCATGTTTTCATTCCTCAGCTATGTGTTCAGGACACTCCAGTGAGTCTCTACTTGGGGGAGGGAATGGTCGATTTACCAGAGTTGGATTACGAGCTGATCGCTTCCATCGAGTCAGTTGACAGATCTGAACAGTCCATCCTGTCATCACCGAAGGTAGTGTGATTGGTTTTAGGGGGTCAGGACAGTACTACCAACTAGGGCTGGGCGATATGGACCAAAAGTCATATCTCGATATTTTCTAGCTGAATGACGATACTCGATATATATAGATATTTTTTCTGTGCCATAATTGGGGTTTCCCCCAAAGCATTATAGCATAGCATATCTGTTAGCTTCATTTTTTTCTGAGGCAAACCCTTAAAAAAACTGTCAGTTTTAATACAAAGCCTCGTGCCAAATGTCACACAGGTACCTTTATTAACAGAGGTCTGCACAATATCAAAATGTATAAAACAAATGAAATAAAAATAAACTGCCTGCATATATAGAATAAAAATGCTTCTTGAATAAAATAAAACAAACATCCCTTTCCTGCATAACAATTAAATTAAAATATACTGTGCCATTAATACAATGTAGACAGTAACAGGCAGACTTTTCCACTGAGGTTGAGTTGTGCAAATAACAAAACATTTGTGCAAATCTCAAATAAAACATTCAATTCAATTTGTCACAAAATAAGCTATATCAAAATCATAATTTTTTTTTTTTTTTTTTAAATAATCGATATAAACGATATTGTTTCGTACCATATCGCGTTTGAAAATATATCGATATATATTAAAATCTCGATATATCGCCCAGCCCTACTACCAACGCCCCACCACATCAAACCATTATTCCACATTCAGAAGCTTTTTTTTTAAATTCTATTCTCAATGATTGGATGACGAGAACGAAATAATGCAAGAAAAGGAGCTGAATCGCTCAATAAAGCAGTCCAGATGTTTATGTAAATGATTTTGCTTTGGAGAGTATTTGTGGTGTTGGGCCACCTCAGGCAATGACACTTACAGCTTCTGCAGCATAATCTGAAGCTGTGGGTGGAAATCATGGGTGAAGTTAAAAGTTGTACTGTCCTGTGGCTTAAGATGAACCTTTTCTAAATACTTGTTTTCCCCAATCCTAAACAGTTTTTCCACCCTAGTCTCATGTCTTGGATATGACAGATATCCATTCAGTGAACTACAATTACCTTCACGAAATTATGACTTTATTACAGAACAAATTATTACAATATAAATTACATTTTACAAAGCTCTTGTATTGAATGAAAGCTTCTGTTTGAATCAAATAGTTCAGTCCTTTTAAGGTTGTTAGCAGTCTAATCGTTCATCAGTCTTATATTAATAGCCAACGTGATAATTATATGAAGCCATTATTTAGATTTTCTTAAGTTAAATATAAATGTAAAGATACAATAGTTGTTTTGATGTCTCAGGCTGAAGATGAAGAATTACCTGCGTTGGAGTTTATCCACGAGATTGAGAGCATCTCCGACATACAAGTAAGTAAGATCATCACTGCAAAGCTTAAAGTTGAAGAATTAAGCTATTAAACTGAAAACCCAGGGGTAATATTACCTTAACTGTGTTTTGTTTATTTCAGTATGAAGGTAAACCAGTTACTTTAATTAATTTACAGGCAGCTTGTTTGTGACAGTTCTGGTAATCAGAGCTTTTAGACTTTGTGCATAGTCATACTTTCAAATGGGGTTTTAATGAGAGTACTTAATCAATTTAAAAGGAGAACTGTATAAAAACTAAAGAAAGTTGGTAACAGTTTAATGGTGTCTTTATTCATGTTATCTTTCAGAGTATGGAAGCCAGCCCTTTGCACGTTCTGCTAAGTGACATATCCCTCACTCGTAGTGAAGAGGAGGGATCTTGGACCGACGTATCACTTCCTCCCACCCCGACCTCTGACCCTCCTGCTCCTTATGATCTAGTTCAGAACAGGACAGACCCAGTTCAAGTGAGATGATCTTTGTTTTAGAGACCTCTCTTAGGCCCTTTCTCAGTTTATTATTCACTTCTAACCCCCTTTTTCCCCGTCTTCAGACTCAGATCATGACTCCACCACCAGCAGAAGAGGTGACGCCAAAAGCCCCAGTTACCCCTTTGGTTCAAACACCGTTGCTCCTGAGAACGCTGGGCCTCCACACTTCTCAGCTGGGCAAAATCCAGGACTACAGGCAGGGTACAAAACGCATATCATACTTTCTTCTCTTCTTTTTTAAGCTACATTGTGATTGCTTAAAGGGAAAGTTCGTTTTTTTACAACCTGGACCTTATTTCTGGCATTTTTTATGGTCGTATACTCACCTAGGCAAGTTTGGTGTCATTTGGAGTCCTTCGGAAGATATTAGGGGTTTTTTTGCGAGCCGCTTCTCCATATAATGGTAGTGAATGGGGCACAGCGGGACACAGACGATGCAGCGTCTAAATAACACATGATTGTGAAAAAAAAAAACTGTTCCCAGCATCAACATGTCTGGTTGTTGCGTATACGGTTGTACGAATCGCTATTTCACCGGCGGACTAAAGTTTAGTAGGATTCCGACAGGATCACGACCACTTCAGAGCAACCGGTGCTCCTGCGGCGGCTCGTACCTTCAGGGACAGCGGGACATCGAAGTCTCTGGCCCGCAGGAACTTGAGGAGGAAGCGGTCGGAGAAGCCGGCGGGGCCCCCGGGGACCCCGCACACCCGCTCCGCCCGTTGCCGCAGGCTCTCCAGGGCCGGCCGGAGCCACTCCGGACCCTCCGGGAGCTCGGGGAGCCGCTGCCGATCCTCCGGGAGCTCGGGGAGCCGCTGCCGATCCTCCGGGAGCTCGGGGAGCCGCTGCCGATCCTCCGGGAGCTCGGGGAGCTGCTCCGGGAGCTCTGGGAGCCGGTCCGGATCCTCCGGGAGCTCGGGGATCCGCTGGCCGCTCATGACCCTCTCAGTCCGGGTTGGAGGCTCCGCAGCTCCGCGGTGAGGGGGGAGGGACCGCCCCGGGACGACAACCCATTTGGCCACTTGCTAACGTCTTCAACCCACTCATTAATAGAACACGGATCTGGAAGTCGGACACCATTTGTCAAAGTCAACTTGTTAAGGTAACATTCGTGATCTTTAGTTGATAATCCCCTTGCATAGCTTGACACGCTGTTTATCTCCGCCATACTTCCGTTGCCAAAATGCGCACGCATACGTTCTACGTCATCATTGTTTACAAACACAAAAAGGGTCTATTGAAGTTCACTATAATTCACTTTTGTCATTTTTGCCTTTCAAGTTGGATTAGTGAATCCGTGTAGTTGTCAAACTAAGTTAAACTATTTTTTGAGCTAGTAAAGCTTTATCTTAGTCTCTCAACCAGCAATGAACGGTATGTTCATTTAGGTCGGTCTTCTTCTGGCATTTGCAAAACGTCCACAATGCAACAGCTCAACGTTTATCTGGCACAAAAAAGCCTCATCTCATAACACCAGTCGTGGCACCTCTCCACAGACTTTCTGTGCAGTTACAATTTGATTTTATGCTTTTACTGCTGGCTGCTAGTTTTTAAATGTATTGGTGCCATCTTAGATATAAGATCTTATACACATCCACACCGTTGGAAGAGCACTGCAGTAAGTCATCTGCTCTCTGACGGTGCAATAGCCCGAAGGAAAAGGGAGAAGTTATCAAGGTGTTGCTGCAGATATTGGTTTGACTCGTATGTCAGTGCAGCTATGCACACATTCATAAGTCGAAGACCCACTTTGTCTCCTCGGCTTTCAACCTGAGAGCAATAATACAGACAGTTACATAATGTTACTTTTCATTAATTGTATTTTAATTTTTATGATGAAAAACAGTGTCATTCATTTAAACAGATTTTTGGGGTTTGAAAAGCATTTGCTTGTAGTATTTATGAAAACTTTAGTGTTTAAACACACAACAAAGGACCTCCTCTCCATTTAATAATGTCCAAAAGTCTGAACATCTCTAAAGCTGTGGTGACAGATGTTGCTCTGTCTGACCATTCTTGTGTTTTCTGTGTTTGTTTGTTGAGTTGTATTAATGTCAGCAGAAGTTTCCAGGCAGAGATCATCAAGAAATGGTACATACTGTAGGTGATAGTACCAATGAAATGTTTATTCTGAGGTCCTCCTCCACACACCTCCAGTTAATGAGCTTGTGGATGAATACAGTGGTAAAAGTATTAGTAATATTGATACCATTGCTCCCACCAAGCTGAAGGTGATTGCTGCTAAAAGAAACCTCCATGGAGAAATGCTGCACCGGTCAGAGCTGAAAAAAGTGTTAAAAGCTGAACGAAGGCGGCAGAAAACTAAATTACAGGTTCATTACGAGATTGAGCATCTATAATACGGAGCTGAAGAATGCAAGGCCGTCATATTTTTCGGATGTCATTGCCAAAAACAATAATGTGTATAATGTTCACTACTGTTGGCAAACTAACAAACCCCCCAGAGTCAGTGGACCTTGAACGTCTATCCCAGGGGTCGACAACTCGCGGCTCTAGAGCCGCATGTGGCTCTTTAGCGCCGCCCTAGTGGCTCCTGGAGCTTTTTTTAAAAAAATGTTTGACTTTTTTTTTTTCCTTTTTTTCTTCTTTTTTCTTCTTTTTTTCTTCTTTTTCTTTCTTTTTTCCTTTTTTTCTCTTCCTTTTTCCTTTCCTTTTTAATCTCAACATTTTTACTTTTTTCTCGACATTTCCACTTTTTTCTCAAAGTTTTGACTTTTTTCTCAAGATTGTACTTCAACATTAATCTTGACTTTTTGACTTTTTTCTCGAAATTTTGACTTTTTTCTCGACATTTCGACTTTTCTCGACATTTCGACTTTTTTCTCGAAGTGCATAATGAAAAAAAATCTTCCTCCTCTAAAATATTATTTTTATTTTTCTCCTGCCTGGCCCTAACACTCTTTGCGTAACAAAAAGAGTCATGTGGAAAGACATTAGAATGCTACATTTGCAGCCGAGGACCCAGTTATAACTAATAAAGATACATGCAGCATGTGTTGCCTTCATTCTAAGGTTTATACAAGACTTTTCATTTTTTGCAGCTCCAGACATATTTTTTTTTTGTGTTTTTGGTCCAATATGGCTCTTTCAACACTTTGGGTTGCCGACCCCTGGTCTGTCCAACCGAGCCTGCCATGAGTTTGCCTCTTTCTTTACTGATAAAAGTAAGAAAATCAGACAGTCAGTCGGTGTTCTTATGCTAGATGCACGATATGTGCCGCCTCACGGTCCACTAAGAGGAAACCATGACACAATTTTGTCCAGTCACTCATAAGATCCTGGATGATATCATACATCACCTGAACTCCCCCACTTGCTGCCTTGATACTCTGCCAACAGGGTTTTTTAAAGTATTGCTCATTGTTTGGCCTCAGATCTGCTAGACATTATAAATACGTTTCTGCTGTCAGGCATCTTTCCCCAGTGTCTAAAAACAGCTGTCATTCAGCCACTTTTCAAAAAAGGAACAGTCCAGGCAGATCATTCATGGAGAACTATAGGCTGATATCAAACCTCCACTTTCTTAGTAAAAATCATAGAAAAAGCTGTTTTTCAACAGCTTTTTCTTTTTTTTTGGTTGATAAACCAGTTGAACTGGGTGGGACTTTCTGACTGCACTTACCTGGTTGGAGTCCAAAATCTAAATCTAAAAGACTGGAACTATTTTATGTCTATAGGCGACTACACATCGGCGCTAACAAAATAACGCGGAGTTCCTCAAGGTTCAATTCTGGGGCCTCTGTTGTTTAACATCTATATGCTCCTATGCTCAAATTATGGAAAAAAAATAAAAATATGTGTTACCATAATCATGCAGATGACACACAAATCTATATAACCATCTCACTGGACACTATAATCCAATTCAAACATTGATCAAATTAAAGAATGGATGTGCCAGAGTTTTCTTCAGTTAAATAAAGACGAAACAGAAATATTAGTGTTTGGAGCCAAGAAAGAAAGATTAAACGTCAGTACTCAGCTTCCAGCAGTGATACTAAAAACTACGAGCCAAGCCAGAAATCTGGGAGTGGTTCTGGAATCAGGCCTGAACTTTAACGGCCACATTAAGACAGAAGTGAGTTCAGCCTGTTATCACCTCAAAAACCCAAAGAGGATTAAAGCACTGATGTCTCAGCAGGACTTAGAAAATCCTGTCCACTACTGCTACGGTCATGTAGCATGAGAACAACACAAGCAAGAAATCACATATGATTTTACGCAGTGGTGTAAAGTAACGAATTACAAGTACTTCGTTATTGTACTTAAGTAAGATTTTTGAGAATTTGTACTTTTATTGATACTTTTATTTTTCTGTACTTTTACTTTTACTTCGTTACATTTTCAAGGAAAAAATCGTACTTTTAATCCGTTATATTTAAAATTGGACACGTCGTTACTCGCTACAAATTAAAGAACAGCACAGCGGGGGCTGATTTATGGTTCCGCGTTACACCGGCGCAGAGCTACGGCGTAGGTTACGCGGCGACGCACACCCTACGCCGTAGCCTACGGCGTCAGGTGTGCGTCGATTTAACGCGGAACCATAAGGCGGACGGGAAGGAAGGGGGGCGCGTGAATATACGGAGAAGGAGCCGCAGCTCCCGGGAGAGTTGCGCCGCAGAGGCGGGCCGGAAGGCCGGAGGAACCGCCGTCGCGTCGAGTACCGATGAGGACTGAAGCCTGAATTATGGTTCCGCGTTAAATCGACGCAGAGCCTTGCCGTAGGGTACTACCTACCTGCGGCAGCCGACGCGTGTCCATGTGCATCATTCTTTGATTCCACCCCTTCTAAGGTGGTTTTGGCATTTAAAAGTTCAAAAGTCTCATCCTTTATCAGCTGGGGTTGCTTAATGTTGTCACTGCATACTACAGGCTGGGGGTGGACCTGTCAGCGGGGCCAATCGGGTACAGCAGCAGTGATGAGCAAAGGGAGAAATTAAAATGGGGTAATGGAGAAACGCTAAAGGAATAATAATATCAACATTATTTAGAGTTGTAAGCAAATTCTTGGATTCTTCATTTCTTTGCAATCCTTTTGAAAATAATTTTGTACTTTGAATTTTGTACTTTGTACTTTGTACTTTTTACTTTTGTACTTAAGTACATTTTACACCATGTACTTTTGGTACTTTATTATATTTAAGTTGAGGTACTTTTATACTTTTACTTAAGTAATTTTCTTAATGGGTACTTTTTACTTTTACTTAAGTAATTTTCAAGCAGAAAATTTGTACTTTTACTTAAGTACAATATTTTTGTACTTTTTCCACCTCTGATTTTACGCTTCTATCTTCAGTAGACTGGACTGGACTACTGTAGCACTGGGAGACTCGTTAACACGGGTCCCCCAACAACATCCATCAGAGAGCTGTTAGTTCAGAACGCTGCTGCCCGAGTCTTCCCCAAGACCAAAGGAGTGGACCATATAACTCCAGTCCTCAGATCTTTGCACTGGCTTCCTGTCTGTATCAGAACAGATGTTAAATCCAGCTGTGTGTTTATAAATCTCTGAATGGTCTTGGACCAAAATACGCCTTCCGAGCTCCTGGTCCATCACGAACCAACCACAACCCTCAGGTCGTCAGGGTCGCGCCTACTTTCTGTAGCCAGAGTTAGAACCAAACACGGTGAGGCTGAGTCCAGCCAAAGATCCTCTATACACAAGATAGCGCATTGCCGTTACTGGCAATGGTATGAAATGGTTTACACATCCTGTCTCCTAAGTGGGCGTGGCCGCCCCTCTCCCCACATCGTTTTGGAACATACAACACTAGATACAGTACAACTTTCTTCCAAAAATACTTAAATAATAAAAATAACAGTATTATTAAGCAAAGAAGCAAGTTTTATTTTAGTTTTAAACTTCATTTTATCCGATGGGAAAACGATGAGAGCCAAATCTCGCGAGAGTGTGTTGCTCAGACAGAGACAGGTCTCAAACAAAGTTAATTTTCTCCTAATCTGTCGGTCTGAAAATTGCCATTTTGGTGTCAGAATGTTCAGAAGGTTTGTGGCTTTTGAAAAATGGGTCCCATATTTACTTAGGTTACTATGGGGCAAAGGAATTGGTAATAATCTGTGCTCACGTTCACTTTTCCCATAGGACTCAATAGACTCAGGACCTACTTCCGGTCTCCTAAGGGGGCGTGGCAGTCACGTGACACAGATACAGGAACTCGAACCTTAGTGGGCTGTCTCGTTTGTTGAACGTCTCTGGTCCAGCTTTTACGCTCCTCACCTGTGGAACACAAACTCCCAGAATGCATCAGGGCTGTTAAAACACTCAATTGCTCTAAGTTAAGGTTGAAAACCTTTTTATTCCCTGCTACATTTCAGTAATCTCCCATAATGCACTAAAACCTGTATTTCTTGCATCAGATTTGTTTAAGTTTTTTAACTTATGTCTGTATGTCTTTAATTTCTAGAGCTGGGTATCATCACTGACCTCCCGATACGATTCCGATACACTAGGTCCCAAGTCGATATGATTTCCGATACGATTTAATATCGATATTTTAGTTACAATACCAATTTTGCTTTGGCAATGGAAGGGATTCTCAAAAAAAAATCGACTAGTGAACAGAAGCGGATTGCTCACTCCTCAAGTAAGGAGGAGACCTGAGCTCATTGCAGGGTCCTCCCGGGGTTGGTAGAGGAAGCAATGCCCAGGACTGACTTGGGTAGGAGCACTCGGTGATAAAATGGAGAAAGAAAACGGGAGTAAAGGGGACCTATTATGAAAAACACGTTTTTTCTTGCTTTAACATATGTAAAGTGGTCTCCCCTCAGCCTGCCAACTCAGAGAAGGAGTAAAGCAACCAAATTCTGCAGTGTCTGTACAGCCGCCCTGATGAGCCGTCCAGTGTGATGTGGATCTACGAGCCGTTCAGATTTTGCTCCCTTTCGTTACGTAACCAAAATGCAATTTACATAGGTTGGCCCCCGATGTGTGAAACCACGCCCACAACTAACTCCGCCGGCCTGAGCTTCCGCCATTTTTTCGTAGCGGTGTATTGCGTCATTCAGGCAGCCAATCAGCACAGAGCCTCATTATCATAGCCCCGCCCACTCAGAATCCTGCATAGATAATGAGGTTAGAGAATGAGAAGATAAAGACATGGCTCAGAGGCTGAATTTCTAATTTATTTAGCAAAAACAATCAAAAGCTTGTTTTTAAGACATTCAAGGCCTGTTTTAAATTCCATAATAGTTCCCCTTTAAAAAAAAAAAAAAAAAAAAAAATTTAATTGATACTTGAATTTATGTATCAATAATCGTTCCTACACATGTATATCGATAAAATATCGATATTTTTAACCCACCCCTATTAATTTCTGCTTTTGAACTTTTACTTTTTCATGCATTTAAAAAAAAAATTACTTTGAATTGTCTTGTACATGAAATGTGGTGCACAAATTAACTTGCCTTGCCTTGACTTGCCTGCAGAGGCCAAGTGCTCTCTGTGTGGAATTGTCATGGTGAGATATGTTGACACCTACGCGGACTGAGGACATGCAGAGTGAAATTTTACCGTATAAAACATCTCACACCTCATAAATGTATCCCCGCTGGAGCAAACGCTCTATTAGATATGTTTTACATCATTTTGATTTTGCTCCAGGCTGTTTAATATTTAATGTCACTACATTGTCTTTATGCAGAACATTTCTGTTGTTACACGGCCCATGGTCCTTTTCATAATGCAGCCTGTGTTGCAAAGCCCCGTGGCCAAATGGACCCTGTTTCGTTAACTCGGTCCACAAAAAGTCAAGTGGTCTGAAAAAAATTTATGATGTTTAAAATAACAAAAAAACGTCATTGTTCTTCTACAGGACTGTCTCAGAAAATTAGAATATTGTGATAAAGTCCTTTTATTTTCTGTAATGCAAAAATGTAATACATTCTGGATTCATTACAAATCAACTGAAATATTGCAAGCCTTTTATTATTTTAATATTGCTGATCATGGCTTACAGCTTAAGAAAACTCAAATATCCTATCTCAAAAAATTTTAATATTCTGGGAATCTTAATCTTAAACTGTAAGCCATAATCAGCAATATTAAAATAACAAAAGGCTTGCAATATTTCAGTTGATTTGTAATGAATCCAGAATGTATGACATTTTTGTTTTTTTAATTGCATTACAGAAAATAAAGAACTTTATCACAATATTCTAATTTTCTGAGACAGTCCTGTATATTAATTTTCCAAACTGAGAGCGTTATAACCACCATCTCCTGCAGTTAAGACGCCCAAATACTTCTAAGTATTACACAAGTAAACAGAATATGCCTTTAACGCGTCCTGCTTACAGCGTGTAAACACTCATTTCCTGATGGGGTTGTGCTGTGACCTTCCTGAACCTGCACATGAACACTTATTCATCCCATCTCTCTCGCTCTACCAGGCACAGTGAAAAATACTTCAATGAAATTAGAGTGTGTCCATGGACGCAGGGAGGGCTTATTGATTTCCACCCTGTTGCTCGCAGTGGTGGATGTACTTGCACTGAGAATCTGACACTGATCCAATTAGACCTGTTACCAGAGCTATTTGACCCAACAAGCTGCTTTCATTGCTTTTGTCCTGATATTGATACACTGCTGCTGTACCAGGCTCCCGCTCGCCCTGGTTAGTTTAGGGAAATAGAAAATAAAGGCAGAGCACATTTATCTGTGAATCTTCTTATGCAGCTGGAGGATTAGATTTCCTCACACAGCTGCACAAACAGATAAAAACACCAGATAGAAACAAGAGTTGGTAGATGGCCGATTAGAGACACTGAAAACGCTGTTTTGCACAACCACAACACACAGAAAGGTGCTGCGAGGTCTGGGACTCAAAGTTGGAAAGACTTGTTATTTGTAGATGAGCTGTTGCTATGGCAACATCCATCTTAGGTGACGTTTGCAATGCCAAAGAACTACCGTATTGACCCGAATATAAGACGACCCTGATTGTAAGACGACCCCCTCTTTTTCAAGACTCAAGTTTGAAAAAAGACTTTTTAAACACCAAATTTCATTTTTATACAGAAAAATAATTACAGTACATCTGAAACAAATGATTATAACAATATATTAGAGAGAAAAAGCATGTTATTTTGCCTCATTCAAATCATCATCTTGAAGTTTGCATCATAACTTCTCCTCAGCTGCCGGTTCACCTGCCGATCTTCCACCCACTTTTCTCTTTTCTTTCTTACCGCTATTTTTTATTTTTCTTCTTCATGCTACTGCTATTTTTATTTTTATTCTTCGTGACAGGGGTTCGCTTTGGCCTGGGGAGTTCGGCATTTGCTTTAAAGATATCTGGCGCCATCTAGCATTGTGAATGGGTATAACGTCTAGACCCCGAATGTAAGACGACCCCCACTTTTTCAGTCTTATTTCAATGCAAAAAACACCATCTTATATTCGGGCCAATACTGTAATAAGGGCGACAACAGTTTATACTAAAGAAGCATTTAAAACTTTATCTCTGCTTCAAGGCTGATTATCACTGCAAGCATTTATAGGAAATATGTTTTAGAAAAGTAATGGTTGACATTAAGTGTGTGTGTGTGTGTGTGTGTGTGTGTGTGTGTGTGTGTGTGTGTGTGTTTTCCTAGGTTCTCCTATGTACCCTTTCAACCTACGGAGCTCTGGCAGCCTGTTTCCTCTGTTCGGCTCCAGGTAGCCTGCGACTCCCGCGGCTAAACATCAGCATTAAAGAGTCAACAAAGATGAAGGAAATCCCACATAATTATTTACATGCTGGTTACATTTTGTTTTAGTCTGTGATAGTTTAACATTTGTGTCATTGTAGCACTTTTATAGTTGTTGCTAAAAAGAAAGAAACTAAATAAAATATATGTACAAAAAAATAGATGGGTTTGTTAAGTACGTAAAAATAATCTGTTAAATTTGTATTTTGAAAAACGGAAACTGACCGTTTAATTTTGTGAAAAGCGCTTGTTTTTAATTTTCTCTTGTATGTTGCTGTTGGAAAGTGTTTCAGTTCAAACACTGGTATAATGTACTACAGAGAAAGTGAAAAAGTCATCACAAATGCTATTTTACTTTGTAAAAAAAACTTATTTTTTTTATATGTGTAATATTTTAGTAATTTTATGTTGGCCCATTTTGTTAAACTGAATTTATTTTAAATGATAAATATTTTTTAAGTTTGTCAATTTAAAGTGTTGCTGTAAAAAAAAGAATAAACCAAAATACGTTAACGAATGAACTGATTTACTGTATATACTGTACAAACGCTGTTTTCCCTCCATGGAACCAAACCGGGCCTCAGTTCTTACACATCCCTGTTCCCACGGAAACATCACGCTGCTCACGTCTTTAATCTGGTAGGATATTTGCAGTAAACAACTGAAAATGGACTAATTCTGAATTTAGCATATTGGTGGCAAACTGATTCAATCGTGTCATGAACAGAGCTCAGAGGAAGAGCTGAAAAAATAAACCATCGATGTTTAAATGTGAAAGTTACCGACCCGGCGCCGCCTCAGCGCCTCAATTTGGCTGGATGGAGGAAAGCAGCTGCTGCTTAGTGACGTACGCACACATACAGGCCTCTTCTGGTTCATCACGCTGTTCTGCAACTGCTGGCCTGCGTCATACAGTATGTGTCGTATGTAAATTGTGGATTTTAATGCCGCCCAAGTCCAAACAGACGCACAGACGAGGTTTTATTTTAGTAGGCATTTCTTAAAATACATCACACCAGGCACGTTTTAAATTGACTGAAAAAGTCTGTTCTGAACTCAAACACCCACTGGAAAACCATTTCTTGCAGCAAGCTCTATTAGTGCGTTTGTGTGGGTGGAGGAGGGTGAAGCTGGGGAAGGCAGATGCTCCGTAAACCGTATTAAGGAGGAGAGTAATGTGGTTGCAGCTGAATTATCAGCCAGCAGCCGCAGAGGGTCTGTGTGCTGAATGAAACATGAAGATCTGCTGCTTTTGAATTGCAGCGAAAACCTGAAACCAGCTTGTTGGAAAAAGGCCTTTTAACAGACTTTTGGTTCCCTGATTACCTGAAAAGATTAAGTAAAAATGATAATTTAGATGTTTGTGCCCTCAACTGCTCTAGTTAAAGTTTCATTTAACAATTTCTGCTTTGGTTTATAATGAAATGTTTAAAACTAAGTTGATATTTAGATACTTGTGGGTACTTTTCAATTAAAAGTTGAATCCATAACTAATGTAGTTGGGAGGAATACTTTTTTTTTTAGTGTTTTTTTTAAACTCATGTAAGTTATAACGACTAATGCTTAAAATCAAAGTGAAATGGGAGCATATTTGTTTCTTTAAAATATCTGAAAAGATGATGAGTGCCATGCTGCTCTACATTATGGAGTTATATTAGTTAAAAGGTCTTTTATTTGTTTTTTTTTTTTTTGCAAATTGTTGATAATCACCTGGAAAGATGATATAATCTTGTTTTCCTAACGAAAGAGATCCAGTTGGATTGTTGTTTTTTTCCGCAGGTTTGTGGCGTTACAGTGGACGTCAACACAAGTCTGAATATTGCTGCTCCGCGTTGAATCACACGTGTTAAATGAAAGTGTGAGTCACTCGTGGGCTTGAACGATGCATTCAAGAGGAAATTGGTTTTTATTTTTATTCCCGTGAGTTCTTATCTCGTGTATTAAATTTAGGACAGTGTGAAGATGATTTGGACGAAGCTTCATTTCCCTGCCGGCGCCTCGGGCCTCTCGTTTTGCTGTTTTTATACAAACCAGCAGAGGACTTATTTTAGTGAAGCTTCGTCCTCTTGAGTTTTTCTTTAGCTTTAATGGAAAGAATATAATCATAAAGCTTAACAATATTTGATTTCAGTAATCCAATACAAGACACTGCAGATGGTTTGATGACTTTAGCTGCGTGTTCAGGGTCAACGTCCTGTTCCAGAATAAATGTGGCACCTATCTCATGACTGATGAGTATCTGCTTGTGTTTCTCAGCATGGAGGACACCAGCGATCCTGGATGAGTTAAATGTTTTTGAGGAATCTCCAGACATCTAAGGAAACCACCTCCACTGCTTCACTGCTGTCTGAAAACACTCGTTACTGCACTGATTTCCAGCATTTGTGTCCACATCCTCTTCCCTTCTGCTTCGGCCCGATATCTCCAACCCCTGATATTTATCTGCAGCTCACTCCTCGTCTTTCAGGACGGTACAGTCCCTTTGCTTTGTTTACTGATTAGAGCAGTGGTTCCCAACCTTTTTTCTTGGAGCCCCCACTACTTGTGTCTAAGACCAGCCGGGCCCCCCGACCAGTACGTACTAGCAGCAAAAGAGTAAAGTTATTCATTACAAACCTTAAATTGAAAAAATGAACATTAATTATGTTTTTTGATACATTTCTCTTTGGTTTACCCTGTACTTTGTTTTTCTCACCTTCCTTTTGTGTCACCAATGTATAAAATACACACAAATAACTGCAAGGACATAAAAATATTTCTGAAAAATGTCTCTTTTAATACGAGAGCAACATTTTTTTACATTTTTCCTTTAACAACCTGTCGGAGTAGTAGTATGATTAAATGTTTTTATCCTGATAAATAACTTAGTATTTTAAAATGCCCAAAATATATTTCTAAGTGGGTTTATACAGACTTGGATTCCATTAGGTGTGTTATTATGATTTTTTATTTATTTAACATGTGTAAATATAATTTTTACAACTGCATATCCTCAGAGCAGACAAAGTTTTGCGCCCCCCCAGGGGGGGAGGACCCCAGGTTGGGAGACACTGGATTAGAGGAACGGCCTTCTGCCCACAGCTCACTCATGAAGACCAAGTTCAGGTGTTTCTGAAGCCCACTGGTTTCTCCCTTCGGTTCTCAACCTTGTACTTTTTTAAGAGTTTGAACGGCTCACCTTGAGACCCTCACCTGCGTTGTCGCGTTGCAAAAACCGACCTGACGCAGGGTTGCTACCTTGACCATGGTCGCCGTGCTCGCTGGTGCCACAGTGTTGGAGCAAACCTCACCCTGGCAGCAGATTTTCACTCGTCTGTTGGTGGCTTTTGTGTCTTGTGTTTCAGATAATCAGAGGTGTCAAGTAACGAAGTACAAATACTTCGTTACCTTACTTAAGTAGAAATTTTGGTTATCTATACTTCACTGGAGTAATTATTTTTCAGACGACTTTTTACTTTTACTCCTTACATTTTCACGCAATTATCTGTACTTTTTACTCCTTACATTTTAGGATAGGATAAATGATAACATGCCTCTGAAGTTTGACTTTTTACACCATTACAATACTTATAGGCAACTAGTCATCATATCTCCTGCTCTCTGAAACACATGTTAATGCTCAATAGTACACATATATGGTTCTTTAATATATTTGCATTATACTAAGATACATTCATTTTCAATGGCTTTTGTCCTTAATGGCTTTTTTCCCCTTACATTACTTTTACTTTTATACTTTAAGTAGTTTTGAAAACAGTACTTTTATACTTTTACTTGAGTAAAAAACTTGAGTTGATACTTCAACTTCTACAGGAGTATTTTTAAACTCTAGTATCTATACTTCTACCTGAGTAATGAATGTGAATACTTTTGACACCTCTGCAGATAATAGTGGTCACATCCAGGTCTGTTCCCTCATTTTTCTTTTTCATTTTGTAGATTGATAAAAGTAAACAAACATGTTTGGTTTTCCTGAAAGCTTTTTTACTTTTCAGAATTCTTCCCACGGGCCTTTGGACTTTTGCACGGTACCCGAATGCAGCAGACGCCGACCTTTCCTGGGATCTGTAAACAACGGAGGATTCACCGGTGTGACCCAGTAAGAAATAAGGTGAATAAATACCCGTGTTTATGTTTTTGCAATGCAAAGTTATTGTATAGTTATAAAGTTATAGTTAAGCTCATCATATTTTCCAGTCTGCTCCAAGAATGTGATAAAACACAATACAGAGCTACTAGTTGCTCCTGATGGAATATAAACACCTTCTTCTGTCTGTGAATGAGGAAAAATACTGCAAGACACATTGTAGAAACTAGGTGAGTCTAACAGAGGCCGAGGGCCGTGCACGTTATAGACCCGTAAGGTCCAGGATATTGAAACCGTTGATTGTGCGATCTCTTTTATTACATGTGTGTATTCAATAGGGCATCTAATTTTTTTTACGTCGACCTTGATGCCAAACGTTTTGACTGCTGTTTTGGTTGAATGTCCAAACAAGTTTGACCGTTGATGTTTCTCCGATGGCAAAATCTAATCTTCTAATATATATAACTGACAACATCAGCCTCTGAAAACTAAACATGATGGTGATACACATGCCCTCCAGAGGGGAGCTAAAGTAATAGATAAAAAGCCTATGGAAAGCTGTCTTTTATAATGCCGGTCTCAATCGTCGTGCCACTCGTTTACAGTTTGCTCCATGCTCGTCAGGGTGGACTACTCATAGCATCATGGTGTAAGTGTGAGAGAAGTTTGTTTGCTTGTTTTTTACCATAAAAACAGAAGACATTTCATTCACCCATCAAATGTCTTTAATTAAACCTTGATGTTCCTATACTGAAGCTAGATAGTTTGATAACCTCTCAGTAGACGGTCATACAGAAATGGCCTTGGATAACTTATTATATTAGCACATCATATATATATATATATATATATATATATATGAAACATATACAGCCATATTAATTTCCCTTCTTTATTTAGAGGGGAAATATATGGATAACTGCTGGATGCATATGTAAAAAGAAAAAAAAAGGCTATTTCTAAATGACTGCATAATTCAAGAGACTTTTATTTTGAAATCGCACGACCAACGTAACCTTAAAAAAAAAAAAACAGAAATACAAAACAGATTTCAGCGTAACGGCAACTTTGTTGACATGAAAAATTGGTCTCATTTATAAACTGTACACTATATTATACAGTAAGTAAACCTTACACTTTCACACCTTTTTTTTTAATGACATTTTAAAACGTGTGTGTGTGTATGTATGTATATGTGTGTATATATATATATATATATATATATATATATATATATATATATATATATTGTGTGTGTGTGTATAAATAACTACTTTACTGACTCTTGCTGAACAATCGGAAAGTTTTATTGAGGCATCGCCTCCTCAGAAGTATTTGATTATTTGAAGGTGTTTTCATGACTGGATACACATCTTCTTTTAATTTCTAAGCTTTTCAGAATTATAATTTGGTTCCCATCAGGTCTTAAAATCTCATATAAACAGCAGCACATAATATATTATATCATAATGCATTATAATTCTTTACCAAAATAAAATTGAACAAAAACTAAGCCAAAATACAGAAGTAGTGTGTTTAAAAGAACTAACTAGCCCTCACTGTTTATGCAGAAATGAAGAAGAAATTAGATCTGGACTTGACTAAATGATGGGAAACAGACACGTTTGCTTGTCACAATAATTGTATTATAGCCTTTGTAATAAAAACAAATCAGATCTCCGTAAGCTGCTGTGTTAATGTCAATAATAGTAATGAAGTTGCTCCAACAAAAGGAAAAGTGCTGCTTGGCACCCGTCAAGCATCCCAGAGCTCCGCTGCATCATCGTCTCACGCCGGTTACAGGCAGAAACCTTGCAGCAGCTTATGTGCTTTAAGCTCTGAAAATGAAAGTGTGTCGTGAATATTTGAAACATCCATAGTCAATTAAAAAGACAGTTATTCTGTAAAAACAACTGCTTTATCGAACAAATCTGCCGAGTTTTGACAATAAACCTTCAAAAGTGGTGGATGTATGAAATAATTTAGATACGGATTTGAAATTATGTAGAACCTTAACCTTATTTAAAAAAACATTGAAAAGAAGGATGATTTCTTTATATCAAATTAATGAGTGGTGATGCTTGCTATGTTGAGTTGGGTATTTATTTAATTAGTGATTTGATTTGATTTTTTAAAGATGAAGGTAACATGCAGACTGCACCTTTTATTTTTAAATTTTTTTATTTCTTGAGGAAATTTTGTTATCCCCATGGAGGCAATTTGTTTTACTGTCAGTCTTTTCTCTTACTTCTTGCTTTCATTTCATTACTTTAATTAATCTTTTTGAGGGTAGGCAAATGATAAGCTTTGCTTCAGCCTACACCTTTTTCGGTCTAGATGGTATTTGTATATTGGAATTTTTTTGTAATGTTTTCTTTGAACAGTGTATTAGTTTTCTTGTTGTCATTTTTATTCTTTTTTTTTTAGTGATGTCATGACCGAAATAAACTAAACTAAACACACAGTGGCTGATGTTTTCACAGCAAATTAAACGCATCTATCTGTTTTCTCACATTCAGTTTGGTGGAAAAGCTCAAAGTAGTTCTTGATATTAAGAAATGTGGAAGTGTGGAGAGAAGACCAGTGGGGATGCCCGGCTACTAATCCCAACACAAGTCAATACCAGTCCCTCAAACCTCCCGCTGCTCTCCAGCTGGGTGCAGATGTGGCCGGTCTCAGTTGCCAGCAGTAACCAGCTGCAGCGGCGCCGCGGCCTCGCTTCGTATTTTACAGCAGAGACTCGACAGTTCCATTAAGCCATATTTATGGCAGCCACAAATAACTGATATGCAGATATGCCAGCTCGTTACGTCGGCCGAGCCGTGCTCGGTCCAGCAACGCCGTGCGTCAAACTGTCACGCTTTACTGACAACGGGGACGATGTGCAACATCGCCGGGTATTGTTTGTGTCCACAGACCTCATTCCTCTCTCCCTCTGTTGCTTATCCTCTTCCCCTCAAGCTGCCCTCACCTCTTCTTACTGTTTGAAACTCTCATTTTATTAAAAGTGATGAAAAATTCCCAATTCAAATGTGAGGAAGAAACATGGATGTGTATGTATTTGTCCTTCGGTAGGTTATTTTGCCCTTTAGTAAGTATTGCTAATCTCTGAGCTGTGATTAAACCCCTGCTTCTCGTTCTGCAGTCTGCGCCTCTTGTGCATTAGAAAGGATTTGTACAACAAAAGACAGTGAGCTATATAACATATCAGGGAGGGACAGGCTTAAGCCCATTCATACAGATGACAACAGACCCCCAGGGTGCCCCGGAGAACAGCTCCCGTGCTGTTAACGGCACTAATAGCCGGACTCATCCATCACTTAAGGCTTTTTCACTATATAACTGTCATCCTTCGAAGGATATTGACAATAAATAACCCACAGAAGTATTTGGTTGCATCCAGGGACAACATTTTTAATGCTCTACAGTATACAGGCTTCCCGTAAAGTGAGATTTCGTTATTGATAGTGAAGTTCAGGTGTGCAACTTGCAGCTGTGCAACATAAACGTCTCCTGCCTGACCATATTTCAACGTGGATTCACTTGTATTTTGCTATCTGGGGAGTCGGAAAGCTTTAAAGTGTATTCATTTTTACGTGCTGGTTGTTTCCAAGGTGAGCCTGGTGCAGATCGTCCCACATCATCATGTCTGAGAGGAACGGAGGACGAACAGGGGGTCGAACGTGATGCAGCTCCAAGCAGCCATCAGTGGTTATGGAAAGGAAGTAGTAAAAACAGTAAAAGCAGTGCTTTAAGTGGAAAAAAAAGTAAGTGCCGGTACTATCATAGAAATATGGGACAGAAACAAGAGTGATATGTGTACAGTCTGTCTTTCTGTCTGTCGTATTATGGTACAGGAATGAGGAAGAACAAATCCAGTGTCACGGAGCCTCGTTTATCAACCTTTATGGTGATGGTGTTAACATCAATGTCATTGAGAAAATGAAAATACTTCAAACATGTAAAGAAGTTTCCTTCTATGAAATAGATTTATTTTCAGTATCAGAGCAAACTAATGCTACTTTATTAATATAACTACCTTTTACCTAAAAATATGTCTTCAAAAACTCAACAAACACTCTTTTAAGTTGTAAGCACCCGAGGATTTCTAAATTTTAACTCTCCCATCAATTTATATCCCCCATCTCAACTCAAAGCATCCTTTTACTGCTGTACCTGGGCGGCCTTCAGCAGGACGCCCTCCCCGCCAGGTCCGGCTCAAGGTTTCCTCTCTTAAAGCTGAAAGTAGAGTCATTACTACAACTTTTGGCTTTATTTATGGGTTCTGGTAATGTCTGCTTTTCCTCACAAAAGTATGGGAAGATATTTGACCTTCAGAGGCAGATAGGTAATGCTGCTAAACATCTATTCATGGTACACCATGTTTTTAAAGATGACTATTGATGCATGTAAAGAGACGTTTAGGTGAGGTATGTCCTCCTCGCTGAAGTGGTGAAATGTGGTACGAGAGCTTCAGGTCACCTGATAAAAGGCTTCACTCACATCCTGATGTTTCATCAACCAAGTTCTTCCTCCCTGCTATTCTCCCTCATTACCTTTCTATTAAGAAAAAAACACTTTTAAAGTCCCGCCTCTTGTTTTTTTATTCACTTTCATCATTTCCTGTTTTTCCTTGTTTATATTTATAAAGAGAAACTGTCATGTTGCCGGTAAGCGTTTTTCACTAAACAGATTCGGAGTTTAGGTTCATATAAGAGTTGTATAAATTCCTGCTGTTCATAAAAGCCTTTGTTACTTAGAATAGAAGAATAGAATAGAATAAAACTTTGTTAATCCCCCAGAGTAGAAATTTGCTTGTGCAGCAGCAAACATACACACACTCAACAATTTTACAAAAAACACACGAAGTATGAAAAGGTATATAAAAAAGAGTATATCATAAAAATAACCAAATAAATAGCTAAATAGTTAAAAAAAGAGCAATATAAAAAATGAACAATGTACAAAAGAAATACTAAACCTGAAAAATGAATAATATTTACATGTGCAAAAATCCCAGTAAGATATTTAGCGGTTACATGAAATTTTGCATCGCAGGTTTATACCTTCTAAGACTAATGCTTCCTGAAAATAAATGAATAAATAAATACAGCTGAAGCCAAACAAACACAGCAAATCTGGACAATCCTGTATGAAAGATAATCAGCCTTAAAGGAAACTTACTGAGGATCCTAAATCTACAAAGCACCATCCTGATTTTACTTATTGATCAGCTTTGGTCTGAAGAGTTATTCAGATCTGCAGGGTTCTGTGACATCACAGACCCAGATCACCTAATGGTGGCTCAGTCTGGCTGTAAACTAAACTACCTACAATGTCAAGATGTTAATTAACTGTTTCATCTATCATACTCAGTTCACAAAACTATAAGACATATGACGATGCTTTTATCAGTAAACTGTGTCTAAAAAATGTGTCTAAAAAATTATAAAAAAAATAGGTAATTTTATTTATTTTTCTATTTATTGCACCTAATTTATTCATAAAGGTACAAACATTTTTGAAAACTGTTAAAGACAGGATTTGGGAGTTTTTTATTTCAATATATGATAATCACTGAAAACTTTTAAAATGATAATTTTCTCTGTCATTCATCTAAATGTTGGTAAATTACTGGAGACAAAAAAGTATCAGGTTTAAGCAGACACATGTAACAAGACCTCCAGTGGTTTGAGCTCGTATTTCAAACTTTTAAATTCCTCAGCTACAGATTAAATAAGAAAACAAACGACAGAGAAACTTTCCTATGCCACAAAAGCATCAGACCCCAGGTTAAACTGAATGCAGCCTCCATACTAAATCTCTGTAGTATTTTGACCAAAAACAAGTCACAAGACATTTAATCAACATTTTGTGAAACAACGTCAGAATCATAGCCAGGTTAATGCTCATGGATCCAGAACTGTGGCTCTTACCACTGAACTGGAAAACACAGCTGTCCTACCACGACTGTGACCAAATAAGATACAGGACAGTGTTCTGACATAAATTCAGGACGACGGGACCAGACTGCAACCCGCATCTGCAAAAGCAGCCAAAAGCACTATGTAGCAAAATGATGCTGAATAATGCAACACTGGCCTGTCGTAAACCAAGCAAGCAAACTCAGGCAAAGGTAGACGTGAAGGGAAAGAAAACATGCCCGGATAGAAATGATAGCTCATCCTCCTCGCTGAGAGGAAAGTCTCCTTTTATGAGCTAAATGATGAAGGTAACAGCTCAGGATCAGTCGAAACCATGGCGATAAGAACCAGCGTGCTTGAAAAACTCGGAATTAATAAAAACGGTCAAAATCATCCCCCCTGTAAAACTGCCCTCCCCCTTTCCATCCCTTATGTCATTTCATCAATGAATGTGGTTTTACTGCTATTTCAACATTTAGAGTCATCACCAGAAAAATTACTTATTTTCACAATTTTCTCCTGTTTCAAGTAAATTTTCACTTGAAATAAGTAGAAAAATCTGCCAGTGGGACAAGATTTACTTTTTCTACTTATTTCAAGTGAGAATCTACTAATCTAAAATCTACTTGTTGTTTTTTCCAGTGATGAGTCTTGTTTTAAGTGTAATAAGATTTTTTTTACTAAAATGAGACATTTTAACTAGAAATAGGACAAATATTCTTATTTTGAGTTTTTGCAGTGATCCATTTTACTTATCCTGTGAAGGACAGAGTCATATTGATAAGTTCAGAAAACAGTTTTTTATTGTTGTGTTTTGATGTATTTGATGTAAGCCCAGTGGATATTTAAAGCTTACAGAAGGCTGCATTTAACTGCTGCTATGTCATTCCTGCATTATTTCTGCAGGTGTTTTGGTCAGTGCTATTATTTGTAATATATTATTTGTAATCAGCACAAATTATCTGTCCCCATATGATAAAATCCACCATCCCCCCTGAATTTCTTTTACAACTCGAGTACTGAGTACACATATTATCACCTGATCATCAAACAAACTGCTGAACTTTAATCTCCAACAGGCTCAAAAAGAGGACACCTGACTTTCCAAATGAAGGAGGACAGAAGTATTCACATTTCACTCATTTGATAGTCCAACGTTTCACATTTCTACTCTGATGTCAGAAGAGAAAAGAAACGTGAGAATGTTTTCCCCCTTTCTATGGAAATGTGGAAACCTTTTTATTTTTTTCACCACTTGAAGAACGTGTCTTGGTCTTGGGCTCCTCATTTATGGGTACAGGGCTCCTCAATATACACAGCTGCTTCTTTTGCAACTTGCTGGAAGAAATGTGCTGCAGCTGGTAAATGACCAGCGTGACAATAAAGAAGGGGAATTCACCCAACGTCCAAGCTGTCAAATCCTCTCTGCAGAAGAGAAAAAACCCACCTGCAGATCCTCCGCCCTGCTTCACCTCATGTGTGAGCTCGTCACGGCTAACATGCAGGTCTGCATACGCAGAGGTGTCAAGTAACGAACTACAAATACTTTAGTTACCTTACTTAAGTAGAAATTTTGGTTATCTATACTTCACTGGAGTAACTATTTTTCAGACGACTTTTTACTTTTACTCCTTACATTTTCACGCAATTATCTGTACTTTTTACTCCTTACATTTTAAAAACAGCCTCGTTACTCTATTTCATTTCGGCCTTTAAAAAAAAAACTATCCAGTTAAATTGCTCCGTCCGGATAGAGTGAATGTGGTTGTGGTTGTTTCAGATGTTCTTGTCCAGTTTTGTTCTGACATCAGATTCCTGCAACTAAACTTGGATGTACATTCCAATAAAGGTTAAGATAAATGATAACATACCTCTGAAGTTTTAATTTTTGCACCATTACAATACTTATAGGCAACTAGTCATCATATCTTCTGCTCTCTGAAACACATGTTAATGCTCAATAGTACACATATATGGTTCTTTAATATATTTGCATTATACTAAGATGCATTCATTTTCAATGGCTTTTTTCCCCCCTTACATTACTTTTACTTTTATACTTTAAGTAGTTTTGAAACCAGTACTTTTATACTTGAGTAAAAAAATTGAGTTGATACTTCAACTTCTACAGGAGTATTTTTAAACTCTAGTATCTATACTTCTACCTGAGTAATGAATGTGAATACTTTTGACACCTCTGTGCATACGTTCCCAACCACGTCACCTTGAATATTCTAGTAGTGTAGCTCTACCGTTTGTAACAGAAGAGATGTAACCAGGGGATTTTATTGGAAATGTCTGACGTGCACGCTTCCTTCTACTAACTCGATTGCCGCTGGTCTGAAAGACAACAGAGTCGTTATTGAAGCAGCGGGGAAGTGCAACTCTGACTTGATGCTTATCAAGTCAGGGCTGCCTCTAAGCACAGGAAATAAAATTACATTTATTGTCTCTCTCTCTCACACACACACACACACACACAGCAAGCTCTTACTCCCCAGGTTGCCATAGTGACACCACTCCTCTCTGCATCCTCCCGAACAGCTGGACAAGCAAAAGCTAAGAGATATGAAGCCGCTCATGATGAACTGCATTTTTTTCTCCATGTAATTGTAAACAGTGAGCCACTTTGTCGATTGGTTGAGAGACAAAACAGCAAGAGTCACCAGAACCTCCTCAAACCACAATTGCAAAATCCTGTTCTGCAGGACAACCTTCGGACAGTCAGCCTTCTCCTATAAGAGATGTAAACTCTGGAACTCACTGCCTTCAGAAATTAAATCAATCTCAGAGTTTAACATGTTCACCAAAACTAAAACCTGGTTAAAGAAAAATCAAAACAAAGGAAGGTTTTATATCATGTAAATGCAATTTTACATTATTGTATTATTGAATTGTATGGTCTTTTTCATTGATGTACAGGACTATCAGAAAATTAGAATATTGTGATTTTCTGTAATGCAATTACAAAAACAAAAATGTCATACATTCTGGATTCATTGCAAATCAATTGAAATATTGCAAGCCTTTTATTATTTTAATATTGCTGATCATGATTTACAGTTTAAGAAAACTCAAATATCCTATCTCAAAAAATTAGAATATTCTGGGAATCTTAATCTTAAACTGTAAGCCATAATCAGCAATATTAAAATGATAAAAGGCTTGCAATATTTCAGTTGATTTGTAATGAATCCAGAATGTATGACATTTTAGTTTTTTTAATTGCATTACAGAAAATAAAGAACTTTATCACAATATTCTAATTGTCTGAGACAGTCCTGTATATGAATTTTATATTGTACTGCAATGTTGTGGAAGAACCCAACTGGGGACTGCAGTTGAGAATTAGCATTAGCTATAAACTCTACGTGCATCACATCAGCTGCAAACTTGTATCTATGTTTGACTGCATAGTCCCTGTCAAATGAATAAATAAATACAAATAAATACAAACATGACCCGAGACACGCAGAAGAGGATTTCACTTCATCTTTTGTGGTAACGGCATCTCCCGCCTCTCTTCATCCGTCTCTGTATTGAACTTGACAGTGAGACTCAAAGCCCGGGCTTGAACTCATCACTGTAATGGATATCAGACAACTGCACCTGCGATTTAATCTCGTTATAATACGTGATTCAGCAAAGCTCATCAGAAACCGCCATCCTGCTTCTTAGCATGTTGTAAAAATAAAAAGTGAAAATGAAAAGAAAAAGGCACTTCTGTCTTTCACAAGGTTCCCTTGAGCTTTTTCAGAAGCTTTTTCACTTTCTGGGTTTCATCTGCTCCAGCGTAAGCCTGATCCAGTCTGACTGAAATGACACTGAGAGCGGTTCAGTATGTAAAAAGAGAAGGTCACTGCTGACTGATCCAGCAATCTGAGGCCCAGATCTAGTGTCTGCCCGTCCCCAGAGGGTCAACACCATCTGTAAAGTTAAATACCTTTTTTGTATGTACAATGCTCTTCTTTATAGTTGAAGCAGATATGACCAGTACTCGATTTGTAAAAAGAAATCAGGGGGGGGATGGTGGATTTTATCATATGGGGACAGATAATTTGTGCTGATTACAAATAATATAATATATTACAAATAATAGCAGTGACCAAAACACCTGCAGAAATACTGCAGGAATGACATAGCAGCAGTTAAATGCAGCCTTCTGTAAGCTTTAAATATCCACTGGGCTTACATCAAATACATCAAAACACAACAATAAAAAACAGTTTTCTGAACTTATCAATATGACTCTGTCCTTCACAGGATAAGTAAAATGGATCACTGCAAAAACTCAAAATCTTAACAAGAATATTTGTCTTATTTCTAGTTAAAATGTCTCATTTTAGTAAAAAAAATCTCATTACACTTAAAACAAGACTCATCATTGGAAAAAACAAAAAATTTCACCTGTTTCAAGTAGATTTTCACTTAAAATAAGTAGAAAAATCTGCCAGTGGAACAAGATTTTTTTGCTTGTAATGAGAAGATAAATCTTGTCCCACTGGCAGATTTTTCTACTTATTTCAAGTGAAAATTTACTTGAAACAGGTGAAAATTGTCAAATAAGTTAATTTCCGGTGTTATTTTTATGGTGATCACTCTAAATGTTGAAATAGCAGTAAAACCACATTCATTGATGAAATGACATAAGGGATGGAAAGGGGGGATGGCAGTTTTACAGGGGGGATGATTTTGACTGTTTTTATTTCAGGGGGGATGCCATCCCCCCTCATCCCCCCTCGACTCCAGTACTGGATATGACTGCATCATTTCTGGCTACCAGAGATGATATGAAAGGTAAGAATCTGGTCTTCTCAAAACATGCGAGACATCAAACTTTTATGTGCGCTTATTGTAAAGTCAAGCCAGTTGTTTACGCCCGTTTCTAATCTTTATGAAAAATTCAGCTGACCTGCTTTTTGAGTACTCGAGCATAAATGTGCAACCAGAAAACCAAGCTGCTCGTGCACCTCTCAATACGTCGGTGAGATCCTGAATGCCAAACTGGTTTCCCACAAATTTCTTTACTGGCGAGAGCTGTCACAAGGATGTGTGAAATGTTAACGCCTGGTTTTTGAAACTGTTGCAACAGTTAAATAATTGGATTTTGTTGTGTCTCTGGTGCTATTTCAAAACATTCTCAGACTGTCCAACCAGTTATTGGCGAATTACAAAAGTTAAAGGAAAAGAGAGAAAAGGGATGGTATGTTATGAAGGTAAGTACAGGAGACTGTGTTGTATTTACATTCCTCCCTATAGGTTTTCAGCTGACTTAACATTTTCAGCTGCAAAAGGTCTATTTCTTTTCATCAAACCAATCTGCACCTGTGTATTGGGCGACTAAAGGTCAAATTACTCTGTGCAGCAGTAAAGGCCATTTTCCAGCTGAGTGAACAAAGTGCAGACCGGTGCAGACAGCTCTCTCCGCAGTTTCATTTTAAGTCTGCAACTGTTGACAGTGATCACCACAAATGTTCTGTTTCATCGCAACCGTCCTCAGAGGTGTCAAGTAACAAAGTACAAATACTTTGTTACCTTAAGTAGAAATTTTGGTTATCTATAATTCACTGGAGTAATTATTTTTCAGACGACTTTTTACTTTTACTCCTTACATTTTCACACAATTATCTGTACTTTTTACTCCTTACATTTTAAAAACCGCCTCATTACTCTATTTCATTTCAGCCTTAAAAAAAAACTATCCAGTTAAATTGCTCCATCCGGATAGAGTGAATTTGGTTGTGGTTGTTTCAGATGTTCTTGTCCAGTTTTGTTCTTACATCCGTTCCCTCAGATTCCTGCAACTAAACTTGGATGTACATTCCAATAAAGGTTAGGATAAATGATAACATGAACATGAAGTTTGACTTTTTGCACCATTACAATACTTATAGGCAACTAGTCATCATATCTCCTGCTCTCTGAAACACATGTTAATGCTCAATAGTACACATATATGGTTCTTTAATATATTTGCATTATACTAAGATGCATCATTTTCAATGGCTTTTGTCCTTAATGGCTTTTTCCCCCCTTACATTACTTTTACTTTTATACTTTAAGTAGTTTTGAAACCAGTACTTTTATACTTGAGTAAAAAACTTGAGTTGATACTTCAACTTCTACAGGAGTATTTTTAAACTCTAGTATCTATACTTCTACCTGAGTAATGAATTTAATGTAATACATTTGACACCTCTGACCGTTCTCTAACAGACGCCTAAATTAGACCTATTGGTTAATCAGCCTGTCTTTCACATAGCCTGTGATACGGTGCTTCAATCCTAAGTGTTGTTCTAGTTAATGAAATCAAAAGGATTCAGCTGAACAAGGGAGGCCAGTGGTCAAAGATGAAGAAGTCCATGTAACACTGGGCAGGAGAATGTCTCAAGAAATGTTCAATTTAGATTTCAGCACCAAGGACAGCTCATTAAGATGAGGCGGTTGTGGTGGAAGCTTAGGGACACGTTCAATACGAGGATCATTTTAGGTGTATAATTAGATAGCTAGGGGCATTAAACTTCATTCGAGACCAAAATTACACAAATTTAAGCACTTTTTAGTGAGATTTGAATATATGTTTGCAGTAAAATGGCAAATAATTTTAGCACTTGCCAGCAGTGTATAAGGAGGACTGGGGCTCCTTTCTGCCTGCAGCCATCAAATGTTGCACAAACTACCGTTAATACACGTGAAAGCAGGAAAGTTTATATTTCTATAGAACTGGACTGATATATAAATATGTTTACAAGAAAACAGGTAAGTTTTAGAAGCAGATATGTCTCTCTCAGAGGTGGATAAAGTAGCCAAAAATTGTACTCAAGTAAAAGTACTGTTACTTCAGAATAATATGACTCAAGTAGAAGTAAAAAGTAGTCATCCAAATAATTACTTGAGTAAAAGTAAAAAAGTACCTGGTGAAAAGACTACTCAAGTACTGAGTAACTGTTGAGTAACGTCTGATTTCTTTTTTTTAACACAACTGTTGGACCACCGTCCATATGATTATGAATTCATAACATTTGTGATTGGGTGAACATTTCTTTTGGACCAGTAAAGGGCCGAAGCCAAGCTAAAGTTTCATGATCCCTGCCTCATGGTGAGTTTACGACACCTCCAGCATGGTCTGGAGAACAACGGAAAAACCCCATGGACACCAGGATTTGCATATGTGACCCCCTTTGTGATAAGGAACCCCCCCCCTGATTGGACAGGGACCCCAAGCTACAGGAAGGGGCATCAACTTCCTGTGCGCAGCTATAAAAGAGAAGGCCCCCCTCTCTCCGGCCTCTTCTCCCCTTTTCTGCTTCTTCCTTCTCACCCACAGGTCTCTGCTGTAGCACCAGGGAGCCAGCCAAGGGCCGGCTTTCTCCTTCGTGAACGAAGGAGCGTCCGTTTGGCAGCTCTGCACGAGCGACCCACGCAGTTCCGAGCCCAGAAAGCCGAACTAGGGACCCTGCATTGCCTCGACGTGAACGCAACGCCGATCCAAAGTTGAAGGAAGCCAAGTGCTGTGCCCAGCTGCTATCCCATCATTCAGCCGCTATCAACTCATCCGCAGCAAGGACACAGGAGGGAGTGATAGCCGCTTTATCAGGATCACCTGCTGAGCGTAAACACCCAGCTGTTCCCCAAGGACCGCTGACTGACCACCCTTTTTTTCTTCAAACGCAAAGATTCACGTAAGAGGCTGTTTTTGGTGT
This sequence comes from Cololabis saira, assembly GCF_033807715.1. NCBI lineage: Eukaryota > Metazoa > Chordata > Actinopteri > Beloniformes > Belonidae > Cololabis > Cololabis saira. The sequence continues at coordinate 36,457,806 of NC_084599.1, forward strand.
CTGGGCAGAGAAAACTTAGTAATACACTTTAAAAGTTAGTTTACGCTGTGAGCTGGACTGCTGATCCCGTCATAGTGGTGTTTATTAACTTAAGTGTTTTTGTTTATCTTCTCATTTGTCTACTGCTGCATCCACATTGCTGGATCGTTATGACATGCTTCTCGACAACCGACCAGAACGCACGTGTGAAGTTTAGTTTCACCGTGGGGCATTTCTGTGTGGGAAAGATCAGAAGGTCTTGGGTTTCTGGTAGTGAGAAATTATTTAAGAGTGTCTATTATTTTACTTTTCTTCTGTCTCTCTCTCTCTTCCTCTCGTACTAACCCCCCCCCCCCCCCCACACACACACACACACACACACACACACACACACACAGACGCTCCCCTCGGTCATAAATTCCCGAGCCATTCTGAGATCACACACACACACACACACACACAAGTCACACCCCTCACAGATGACTGGAACTTTTGCATTGTATAATTTCTGTCCCTGTTTACGTAGTGTGCCATCAGGATTTATTTGGGGTGTTGCGTTTATCATCTTTTGACACCTGTATGTAAATAAATTCTGATTGATTTTTAATGAGTGGTTTCTGTTGTTTCATGCAATTTGGTCACAATTGATTTGTTTGACAGAGCCCAGTGCTCGAATCTCACCCTTCAATTACTGTATACTAGGCAAAAACTTTAATTTCTGAGACTGATATTCTGCTTAAGGAACAGGGTGGTGCCCCGAGGATTTTATTTATCATATTGGTCATTCAATTTGATAAATAGTCGACTTTATTAATTAATAATAATTCTTGAATAAAATTATTAATAACCCTTCGATAACTGGACAGCCAAGCTACCTGAGTTGCACAACACAACCATTCAAACAGACAAAAGTACAAAATAATCATCTTCAGGCAAATTAAATCAATAAAATAATAAAAAATTAAAATTAATAAAAAATAGCTAAATAATCTTAAAGTAAATTCAAGTGCTTTTAATATATGATAAAATAAATAAAATAACAAAATAAAAAAATAAATTAAGCACAAGTAGCACAAAATGTCAAGCCTTTGTACTGTTCTTTTTTAACCAGGCAGAACTAGAACAAGCCCATGAACTCATAGAAACTCTGTGTGTGTTTGAGTCTGTGTAAATGTGACAAAACATGCAAAAACAAACATTTTTCCCAAAGAATCACTCAGTGATGTCATGAGATTGATGCGTACGCGAAGGGGATAAAAGAAAAATAACAGCTCAACGTAGCCTAATGTAGCGGAGTAAGAGTAACAGTTTCTTCTTCAAAAATCTACTCAAGTAAAAGTAAAAAGTATAGTGATTCAAAACTACTCCTAAAAGTACAAAATTTCCCAAAATTCACTCAAGTAAATGTAACGGAGTAAATGTAACTCGTTACTACCCACCTCTGGTCTCTCTTAGTTCAATGTCACCCTCTGCACTGGTCGACTTCTGCAAAATAATTAAAGATATAATAAAGTAAATGGAATTTATATACATGAAATATGATTACATGTCTAATAGTTACACATCTATTATAATTTACAAGGCACAGAGTCTCATAAATAACAGCAGGAACTGGTGTTTTCATCACTCGTCTTTCAAATTTGAAACTGGTTTGTTTTAACTTACTTTAGCCCATCTTTTGCTGAATCTTTCCTAATCCGGTATCAAACCCTGACTCCACAGTCCTCGTCTTCTCAGTAGTTCTGGGAACTGCGGGCATGAATGTGAGTATCTTACTTTCCAGCAGAACCTTAGTCAGCCAGCCCCCCCGTCTCTCTCTCTCTATTGATATTTGCATTGACTTGATTGCTACAGTAAGTAGATTAAGGGAGCAGTGACTGAAGGCAAATCAATTACTGTAGCTCAGAGCTCTGTGTTTGGAGTATTTTACTGTAGCATTATTTTAATTTGTCCCAGGAACATAACCACATTAAACAGCCTCATTTTCTAATGGGAACATCCTGAACCAAACATTGGACTAATATTTATATTTTCAAGCCAACAGCAGTTTCTGTGTGCTCAGTGGTGCTTATTATAATGAACCTAAATACATGATTTGAAGTCTCTTAACAGCAGGAAGTGACTAAAGGAACATTATTTGTTGCGTTGCTCTTTTTAATCCTTCCTCGTCCGTTTCGTGAGCTATTTTAATGCCGAATATGACTTAACTTCAGTGTTTTTCAGGTTTTCTATGAACGAGTCGTTTATTTGAACCCACATGTGTGCAGAGCTCCTCACAGTGAGGCTTTGCCTGTGAGATGTGCCATGTACACTGATACAAATATTGTGCTTGATCTACTTAAAAAAAATAAGTCAACTTTTTGCATGAAATTATTATGTAGATCAAGAAAGACTAGTCTTTGTATAGAATTTTTTGTATGTAAATAATACATTTTGCAAGTACAGTCAACTTAATTGTGTTGAGTTTACTTTATTTACCAAAATTAAGTTGACTTTACTTGCAAATTAATTTTGTACATACTAAAAATTAAGTAGTTTATACAAAGACTAGTCTTTCTTGATCTACATAAAAATCTCATGCAAAAAGTTTTTTAAAAGTAGATCAAGCAAGATATATTTTACTGTGGTGTTCTACTTAAACAAATAAAGCATGTTTCATCTAAACGTTGGTAAATCTTCCCAATAGATTAAAATTGTTAAAGGAAAAGTAAATACAACAAGATCATTGCTTGTTGTTTGTGTGTAAATGAAAAGATTGCCTGGAATTACATAAATACTGCTTGTTAAGGAAAAAATGCACAATGTCTTGTTTTTTGAACAAATGCAGATTAAGTTCAAAACTAAATGTATTCATGTAAAGCAACAAACTTCATTTTTAATTGTTAATATCACAGATTTAAATATGTTATATTTACTGTACATGCGCTTAGATTCATTAGATTCAACGCTGGGAGGTGTGTGTGATGCAGGAAGCTCTCCTCCTCTTCCTCCCCCTTCTCATCATCAGCATTATCACCATCCTCTTCCTCCTCTTCTTCATCTTCCTCCTCCTCATCATCACCACCATCCTCTTCCTCATCTTCTTCCTCATCCTCTTCCTATTCATTATCATCACCCTCCTCCTCCTCCTCATCACCCTCCTCTTCCTCATCATCACCCTCCTCTTCCTCATCATCACCCTCCTCTTCCTCTTCCTCCTCCTCCTCCTCATCATCACCCTCCTCTTCCTCCTGCTCCTCCTCTTCCTCCTCCTCCTCTTCCTCATTATTATCACCATCCTCTTCATCCTCCTCTTCCTCCTGCTCCTCCTCTTCCTCATCCTCTTCCTCATTATTATCACCATCCTCTTCATCCTCCTCCCCCTCTTCTTCCTCCTCATCATCATCATCCCCCTCTTCCTCCTGCTCCTGCTCCTCCTCCTCCTCCTCCTCATCACCCTCCTCATCCTCCTCCTCCTCCTCTAACTCCTCTTCCTGCTCCTCCTGCTCCTCTTCCTCCTCCTCATCCTCCTCTTCCTCCTACTGCTCTTCCTCATCTTCCTCCTGTTCCTCCTCCTGCTCCTCCCAGTCCGCCCATCAGAGGACTCCATCATTTCTCCTCCCTGTCCCTCCCTGTCTGGATTCCTCCCTCTAAGTGAGTGATTCCTCCCTGGTTATTCTCTCCGCTCAGAGTTCCTGCCAAGGTTACATCTACATGTGCGTCAAGGTGAATCCGTGTGCGTAAAAGGCGCTCAGCCCGGAGCGGAGCGCCGTCCTCGTCCCCCTGACTGTCTCCAGTGTTTCTGTTGCTGCACCCTGGCAGTGTTCCCGCTGCTGCTGCAGACGTCTCTCTGACCTGCTCCCTCCGCGGCTGCGGCTTTTCTTTCCGTTTCCTTTTTCTTTCTGTCATTCTCGCCCCCCCTTCTTCTCCTGTCGCCGCTGCGCGCCGCGCACTCCGGAGGATCCTTGGAGCAGCTCAGAATCAGCAGCTCCGCCGCAGTCCCTGCTCCGCGTCTCTCTGAGCTGATGCTGATGCTGATGCTGATGTGAGAGAGGAGGGAACAGGGGGAAGAAACGGGGGAAAAAAGGATGCTGGAGTTTTTTCTTAGCGGTCTGAACCCACAGGACGAGCACAGGACGGACTGTTGGATCATGTAACTCAATCAGGTATGTGATGGAAAAGCAGGCTGATGTGGGTAACCATGAAAAGATCAGTGATTTAGGGTATTTGTTGTGAAGAAGTGACCTTCCCAACCCAGATCAGTGCAGAATGATGAAGTTTCATCTTCAGTGCATCTATAGGCTGATCTTAAAAGTGGAGGTGGACCAGGTTTGGGATTGTGCCATTTGCAGCTGTGAGATCTTTGCACAAGGAAAAGGTGGCATTTTTCTGACATAAGAGAGTGATATGAGGCTGAGACTGAGTGTTATGGTTCTGGGTTTGAAGATAAATGCAGCATTTATACAGAGAGAACAAAGAGAATGACCAGTGAGTGAAGAAAGCAGCCACATGGCTGGATCAGATATTCCGGTCCCACTGGGACAATGCTGTTGGAGTTTCAACAGCAGGTCATGTGGACTGCTTGTATACAGTAGATAGTGGATTAAACAGGGTGCATTTTCATATATTTAGTTTTCTCATCAATTTCTTTCAAGATAATTCGGATAATTATATTAAAATCAACATATTTGCTTGTCATCCCTTGTTCATGAGCAGCTGTACTTCCTGTCTGATTGCAGCAGTGAGTTAAAGGTGGACTAACTTATAAAACCACTGCTCTGCTGCCTTTTCTAGCAGAATGATCAGTAACTTTGAGTAATTATGCGCTTATATGTTCTCAGGCAACATTAAAAAAAATGCATCCATCTCTTGATCGTGTCACTTTGTGCTTTACAACATCATGAAATCTCACTATGACCCTCGATTCCAGAGACGCCTCGTGGTTTTCATTACTAGAGCGCTCTCGGAGCAATCGTTGTGAAATCCCTGCAGATGGTCCAGGATGAAGTGGCATGTCTGCTCCTTACTCAGCCAAAACGCACCCATGTCACTCCATTACTCAGTGAGCTCTGCTCGCTGCCCATGGCTGCCCAAATCAAATCAAAGGCACTAATGCTTGCCAGCAGAGGTACAGCCGGCTCTGCACTCGGTGATTTAAACTCACTCAAACAAGCTCGTGTGCTCCTTCTTCGTCCGCCGTGTCCCTCTCAAGAGCGTTGTCTGGTTCTGGCACCCACTCACACACAGCTTTAACACCCAAACACCCAAACACCCCTCACACACGCTGACCTTTGCACTTCTGCACTTGTTCTCATCGTACGTTGTTTTTTAGATGAAGTTAAATGGATATATGAGTCAAGATTAGGCTCCAGCAGATCACATTGGGACTGAGGAGGAAGATATGGGTGTAGATACTGGATGGATGGATGCATACGTCAGTTTCTTTACTGTACAGCAGCTTTAATGATATTCCTCGCTCGTAAGCTGCATTAGATTGCAAATGCAAACGTTTGTGTGCCCAAAAGTGCCGTGAAGTGCGGTTGAACTGGAAAATAGATCAAGAACAGCTTCACAGCTCAAAGGTTCTTTATCATGGGCAATGTCTCTCTAAGTCCTCAAATATTGTACTCTCTCAAAACAGACCTGCTATAGAAATAAGGCTAATATTCCTAAATCTGGTCAAATTTGTCTTATTATCTCAGCCAATGGAGTAAGAAAGATTGTCTTGACTAGAACTCTTCAAACCAGCAGAATAGTCTGAACACAGTCTTATTTTTTCTTGAAACATGGCTTTTATTTTTTCTAAGAAATTAGTTTTTGCAGTGTATTTTAAATCAAGTTTCCAGTAACACGTGTGCAAACTCTAAACACGTAACTCACGAGGTCCCAATGCGACTGAAGCGAGTGACTCGTGTGTTCACAGGTCTCACAGGAGTCTGAGAAGTTGCTGCAAAATCCTACATTTGGCCACCTTTTTGCTAAACTGGTTATTTCAGGGTGGGCGGTACCCAGTACTGGAGTTGAGGGGGGATGAGGGGTGATGGCATCCCCCCTGAAATAAAAACGGTCAAAATCATCCCCCCTTTAAAACTGCCATCCCCCCTTTCCATCCCTTATGTCATTTCACCAATTAATGTGGTTTTACTGATATTTCAACATTTAGAGTCATCACCAGAAAAATAACACCAGAAAAATAACTTATTTGACAATTTTCACCTGTTTCAAGTAAATTTTCACCTGAAATAAGTAGAAAAATCTGCCAGTGGGACAAGATTTATCTTCTTATTACAAGCAAAAAAATCTTGTTCCACATGCAGATAATTCTACTTATTTTAAGTGAAAATCTACTTGAAACAGGTGAAAATTGTTGTTTTTTCCAGTGATGAGTCTTGTTTTCAGTGTAATGAGATTTTTTTACTAAAATGAGACATTTTAACTAGAAATAAGACAAATATTCTTGTTAAGATTTTGAGTTTTTGCAGTGATCCATTTTACTTATCCTGTGAAGGACAGAGTCATATTGATAAGTTCAGAAAACTGTTTTTATTGTTGTGTTTTGATGTATTTGATGTAAGCCCAGTGGATATTTAAAGCTTACAGAAGGCTGCATTTAACTGCTGCTATGTCATTCCTGCAGTATTTCTGCAGGTGTTTTGGTCGGTGCTATTATTTGTAATATATTATATTATTTGTAATCAGCACAAATGATCTGTCCCCATATGATAAAATCCACCATCCCCCCTGATTTTTTTTTTACAACTCGAGTACTGGCGGTACCTGTTACCTGTGGAAGTGGCGTGTTTGGTTCAGTCGTAGTTGGACATATTTGAGGTTCTACATTCCCAGAATGTACGGACAAACCAAATGTTGTTTACGTGGTTGCTGGCAGACGAGGACACAAATAAACTGCAGCGGTGGTTGTGTACTCTATCACTCTCTTGCCCCCGTACCGGATCCATCGGATAGAAGAGGTCAGATTTTCACCTCGAGAGTGGATTGTTTTTTTAATTTCTGCCTCGGGCAGCTCATTTGCAGGGAGGGCAGCGCGCCGACCTCCCTCATCGACATTCAGCACCAGGTGCTGCACTGCCGTGACCCATTTCTCCCACCTGAGAGGGTGGAAAATGCAGCGGGACTAAATGACCGTGGAGCAGCCTCTGCTTTTCCCCCCTTCGCCACCTCCCGTCGGCCCTCCACTCCTGCACCTCCAGCAGGCCGTGATACGACAGGAAGCAGCCTGATTTCCCAGAGGAGTCTGCAATCAAGGCTGTCACATCTAAAGCAGCAGCATCAGATACGGAGGTCGTATCGCTGTGCGCTCAGTTCAAAACACTGATGGGGATTATAACTCGTCGCCAGCTAGATTCGGTTTGTCGGAGCGAGTTCTGTTACTTTAGACCAGGGGTCGGCAAACCAAAATGTTAAAAGAGCCATATTGGACCAAAAACACAAAAAACAAATATGTCTGGAGCCGCAAAAAATGAAAAGTCTTGTATAAGCCTTAGAATGAAGGCAAATGGCGAAAGGCGAAATGTCGAGAAAAAAGTCGAAATGTTGAGAAAAAAGTCGAAATGTTGAGAAAAAAGTCGAAATGTTGAGAAAAAAGTTGAAATGTCAGGAAAAAAGTCGAAATGTCGAGATTAATTTTGAAGTACAATCTTGGGAAAAAAGTGGAAATGTTGAAAAAAAAGTCAAAATTTCGAGAAAAAAGTTGAAATGTTGAGAAAAAAGTCGAAATGTCGAGAAAAAATTCGAAATGTCGAGATTAATTTTGAAGTACAATCTTGGGAAAAAAGTCGAAATGTCGAGAAAAAAGACAAAATTTAGAGAAAAAAGTCAAAATTTAGAGATTAAAAAGGAAAACGAAAAAGGAAAAAGGTCAAACATTTTTGAAAAATCTCCAGGGAGCCACTAGGGCGGCGCTAAAGAGCCGCATCCGGCTCTAGAGCCGCGGGTTGACAACCCCTGCTTTAGAAGAGAATTGAATATTTAACCAATTTCCGTTATTTTAAGAAATGGTTTGCTTTCGCTGCTTGATAAAGTCTCACACTCAGACTCTCTGGAGGCAAATAGCAGATGGTTTTTGCAGTGTTAGATCATTTTCAGGTTGATGAATGACTTTTCTACCCCTGCTGGACTGTTGAGATTTCTCTGGAGTGCAAACACTGGTCACACAAAGCCTGCAGACGCTGCATAGTATTTAAGTCTCTTTGATCCTACACTTCTAATACTTTCAATGCTTTTTTTTCATTTTCAGTCCCTGTAGATACATTTTCCTGTCTCTGACATGCACAGGAACTTAAAAAAATACATTAACAAGGGTCAAATTAAAGAGTGAAGTGGTCCAAATGAATTAGTGGAGTCAAGCACAAGTGGTTGAACTGTACTATGAAGCCAGAACCACAATCTTGCATCATGTCCACACAAGACGAACATCTGAGGGTTTGTCAGCGTTGAGCAGGAAGTTATGCACGCCGTGCGCTAATTAAAGGAAAGCTTCTCCTGCCAAAACGGAATCACAGCAAAGAGAAAGCCTTAAATCTACTCTATGCCAATTTTGAAATTAAAGTAAAGACCTTGTTATCTTATATAGAGGGGGGGGGGGCTCCTATGTCAGATTTTTTAAATTTATCTTTTATCTCTATAATGCTTGCTGGAGGCCGGACTTGTAGTTCTTTTTGGTCTTGGTCTTGTCTCGGTCTCTACATGTCTCGGACTCGGATAATTGAGATGTGACAGAATCTGGTGATCAGCAGTTCTTCCTCTTGTTAATGTACAGTTTTGTAAACTATTTGTATTTTGCATTTGATTTAATGTTTTGGTGCATCTGCATGTGTGTCTGTACTTGATTACAGTTTTGTGTTTATAACGGCCTTGTTTGAATACATGTATGAATAATATTTGCATATCGTGATTGATTAAGCATCAGGTCCATTTCAGTGATGCTGATATTCGGTGTAATCTGATTACTATAATGGTAAATAATGCAATTTAAGTCGATAATTGTTTGTATCTTTAATATTTAAGATTCACGTCTCATCTCCAAATTAAGTCAAATTTAAATCAGTAACATTTACTATTCATGACTTTTCTGAGGTGGAGGGGGGTGTTGGAGCTGGTTATTCTGCTAGAGGACTTTGGGAGTAGTTAGTAGTCGTGTCAATCCTTAAAAGCACTAGTCAATCCTCCAATAGTGTAGAAATAGCGGTAGTGCAGTCGCCACACAGATCTGATCTCAGCTGATGGATGAAAACATTTCTAGTGAGTTCAACATCATCATCCACTTCTCTGTGTTATTGTGCTGCAGTTGAAAACAAGCTCATATGGAAACTAGCTGAACCAGGATGGTACTGATGTTCTACAATCACGCACGATGAGGAAATAACTAGGTTTTGTCTTGGTTTCGGTCTGGAGCTGAACTAGTCTTGGTCTTGATTCTCTGGTCTTGGTCTGGGTTTAGACGGTCTGGACTACAAGCAGTACTGGAGTTGAGGGGGGATGAGGGGGTCAAAAAAACGGTCAAAATCATCCCCCCTTTCCATCCCTTATGTCATTTCATTAATGAATGTGGTATTCATTATTTCACTATTTCAACATTTAGAGTCATCACCAAAAATAACACCAGAAAAATAACTTAATTGACAATTTTCACCTGTTTCAAGTAAATTTTCACTTGAAATAAGTAGGAAAATCTGCCAGTGGGACAAGATTTATCTTCTCATTACAAACAAAAAAATCTTTTTTTACTTATTTCAAGTTAAAATCTACTTGAAACAGGTGAAAATTGTTGTTTTTTCCAGTGATGAGTCTTATTTTAAGTGTAATGAGATTTTTTTTACTAAAATGAGACAATTTAACCAGAAATAAGACAAATATTCTTGTTAAGATTTTGAGTTTTTGCAGTGATCCATTTTACTTATCCTGTGAAGGACAGAGTCATATTGATAAATTCAGAAAACAGTTTTTTATTGTTGTGTTTTGATGTATTTGATGTAAGCCCAGTGGATATTTAAAGCTTACAGAAGGCTGCATTTAACTGCTGCTATGTCATTCCTGCAGTATTTCTGCAGGTGTTTTGGTCAGTGCTATTATTTGTAATATATTATATTATTTGTAATCAGCACAAATTATCTGTCCCCATATGATAAAATCCACCACCCCCCCTGATTTTTTTTTTACAACTCGAGTACTGACTACAAGACTACTTACTTTGCCTGGTTGTGACGTCTCACGTCTCCTGACGCTCCACTCAGTGTCCCTGGAACAATATGGAAGAGTGTTTTGTGGTTGTGCAGCGGTGTACGTGCATCTGTGTGCATGTTGTGGTGACGAGCATCCCTAACGACCGGGCAGGGAGAGGAAGTGTTTCCAGCGGTGGGTTTGAATTATTCAAGAGCCTTTAAGGTTTTTGTGGCGTTTCCTGGTGTACAGTTGCGAGTTAAGTGCACGGTAGTAGCACATCGCAGGTGAGACGAGCTGCGTCCCTACGGCAGCGCAGCAGTCGCAGGGCAGGATAGCGGCCTCAGTCACTCACACCGGCTCCTCTGGAGGGTTTTTGGGGGTCGGTGAGTTAAAAAGACACAACGTTCCTCTGGTGGCTGCTTCCTGTCACAAACGTTTAGCAAGGAAACTAGTTTTGTGAAATAAATGTGTTTTCAAAGCGTGAGAATCCCATTTGTTCCAATAATATCGGCTGAGCCTTGCAGGTTATTATCCATGAAAGACACCAAAATAACAGCTTGGTTTATGTGTCTCTTGAGTGACACATTGTGAAAAAGGAAATGCATTTATTTATTCTCTTTATTATAAATTAGTCCCAACTAAAAAAAGCATTGCATCCTTTTAGCTGCCTAAGTCAGGTAGTAATTTAGCTTTAATTAAAGGGTACTGTTACATCACAGCACCAGCACAAAGTACAATTATCCGGTGTCCCCATCCTCATCTCCATCCGACACCAGGTCCTGCCGTATTAACTCTGCATAAAAAATACGTTTGGTTTTGCATTTTTGCTTCTCTATTAACTGTAAATTCTCACCAGCAGTTGCACGATTCAAGTATTTTAGCTTATAATGCTCGATCTGTATGATAAAATCAATTTCTTTTTACATTTTTTTGTGGCTGTACTGGCAATTATTGATTATAAATGGGGAGAGAAACAAAGGAGAACAGCAAGGGATTCAAAGCAGAAGACGGTCGTCAAATAACGCCTGTTAAGAAATTTTACCCGATGTTTTCGGGGATAAGAGCTGCCGGCTCGAAGCATCAGCTCACAGCCCGAGTACAGACGTGATCGCCCTGCACCGTCGTCCCGGGGGAGAAACCTGCAGCTCTGTTGAGAATTACAGCTGGCTGAAATAAATCATTTAGGAAGATAAATGTGGCTTTAATAGATGAAATCTAACATGCCTGTTAAGAAATTAGCTCCGAAAATTTTAAGATTTCTGCCTGCCGGCTCCAGAGCTGATTTATGGGTCCGCGTTAAATCGACGCAGAGCCGATGTAAGTTCTGCGTTGGTGTAAAACGGAACCATAAATCAGCCTTTATTCTGGCGAGGTTTGAAAAAGACTTCGCAACAACGGGCAAACAAGTGATTATGTACATTCACTGAGTGAATATTATGAAAGTAAAATATATATTTCTCGCTAGAAATGTAATCAAAATGCATTTTTATGCAGAAACTACAGTAACTCAAAATATTGATTTTATTCACAAAAAAATAAGAAATGTTCACCATGTTTTTTTTTTTGATTCAGTCTGCAAATGACAACGAAAAGCATTCTGGGAAATTTTTCTGTCCCTAGATCAGCTAGTCAGCATCGGAAATCCCTACATCTGTAGGGACAGATTCATAGCCACTACACTCGTTTTCTCCACTACCACTAGGTGAAAAGAGGAATTGGGACACCACTACCCACGGGAACGCGCAAAATTTAGGGGTAGTGATGAAAACTAGGGGTAGTGATAGTATTGGGACAGGGCCTGACCCTGACCCTCGTCTTTGAACGGGACCGCCAACGTCACGCGACTGTCTTTCAAGTTTCCACTACTAATATCGTTTCCTCCGACACAACTCTTTACATCGCACTCATTTTAAACTCTGAACTGAGAGGTGAAGCTCTGGAAATGTAGCCCCTCTTGTACTCAGTCAGCTGGGAGACGAGTGTGAGAGTGTGCCCCCCCCCGTGGAGCGCGTGGATGTAAACAGCTCTGTCACGCTGGGTGAGGACGAGGCCACGGAGAGGAAGTGTGGTCGGCAGAGCCCTGGGCTTCTGGGAAAGAAACGCTCTCATCTGCTCACGTAGCTGCGCCGGTGCTGAGGTGACTCATCAAAAACACACACACAACACACACTTTCAGACACGATCACAACAATAAACATATGCACATAGTAAACCAGCCCTCGAGTGAGACAATCCCCCTCGACCCCTCCACTATTACGTACTTGAACAGTCAGACACAGAGTGTTTTGATTGGAATGTGACATGAAGACGATGTGATTCTTTCAAAAGAAAAAACGATGTAATAAGCTCACATCACAATATCGGACTGAGTCCAACATGGAGCTGAAGCCCTGTCAGCTTCAAAGTTTAGATCCAGCATGAACCAGTCCTGCAGCTTCTCTGATTCTCTGCTATGAACTTTGCCGAGATGCATTTCAACGAGCTGCGAAGGTTTCAGATCTTTGAACTGACGAGAAACCGGAGCGTTTTGGGACGGCAGCTTTTACGTTCCCAGACTGATAAATGAAGCTTTCAGAGAGATGGAAACCATACAGTACCTGCTGCTTCTTGAACCGCTGCCGACTCTTCAAGACATGCTGCAACACGCAAGCGCCAGAGACTTTCATTATAAACCTGCCTTGAAAACATGCCACATTTACTAAAATCCCCTTCTGAGCTTTGCTGAGTCTATTAATAATGATAATACTACAGATATGACTGAAATGAATGTATGCAGATATGAATGAGAATCCTGTTGCCTGAGAGATGAGAGGGTGGCGGTGCTGGCATGTGACCTGGAAGTGTTTCCTCTCCTTCGCATCTGCACAACTGTTGGCAGGATGGCTCGCTGGATTTACTCACCGTCCAGCCAGCTGAAGGTCAGCCAACAGCTTTGGAGTCCGCTCCTTCTTGAAGATTGATGTGAGGCGGGGGGGGGGCTGCGGGAGAGGCTCCGTGGTGAACGAGTGACTTTGTGCAAAGACTTTGCTCAGTGATTTGAAGGTCTCGCTTCACAGATGTCTCTCAATATGGTCGGTGTTTGATTTTGATGCATCTTTTGGATAAAAGCTTCTGGCTGGCCCTCTTCCTCTCATGATTGTTCCCACCTGTGTCTCATAAACACCTGTGTCTTTGTATTGGTCCTTTTCAAAAAGCATCCTGCACTACTAGTGTGTGCTCAGGGCCGCCGCAAGGGGTGTGCGAACCGTGCGACCGCACAGGGCCTCGCGCCCCAAGGGGCCTCGCGCTATGGGCCGTTTTTTTTTTTTTTTTCCCTTATAAATATCAACAGTCACGTTCCATTACAGACCTAAATGTGCTAGTCTGTGCATATCAATAAATATATGTGCAATGATGCGCGTGTCTGTTGTTCAATACAACTGATCAGACCAAGCGCAGACACAAGCTGCTCTGATCCAGACGGTGGAGTTGGAACAAACTGTCACACAATGTCGAGAGAACGAGACAGAATCAGGAAATTTCGATCAGGGGATGAAAAAAGAAAAAAAACAAAAGAAAATGGAAGAGTTTTAATGCCTCTCTGAAAGGCTCGTTTGATAAATTTGTTACAAAAATCACCGATCCGACCGGGTCTCAAGCAGCCGTGGGGCCCCGCGTCGAGGCAAGAGATGATGATGAGGCAGGGGAAGGTATCCAGTATTCTGCTAATTGGAGAGTTAAAATTGCGCATATAGACACCCGATCCGACCCGAAAAACCCCCAAAATTTTGCGGGCCCCCCAGCCATTTCGCACAGGGCCTCGCAAATCTCCCAGGCAGCTCTGTGTGTGCCAGAGGGTTGCATTGGGATTGGGTCCCGCCGGGTCCCGCGGGACCCAACGCAAATCTCGCGGGATCGGGCGGTTTGAATTTTGCTGCCAGCGGGAGTGGGCGGACAAAAAAAAACACTGCGGGATGGGGATGTAGTCTAGCGACCAGATGGAAATCAATGACGTGGAAAAGAACCTCAAACAAGGTCTTTACAAAACAAAGACAAAGCAAGGCCAGTCAGATATTTGGAGAAACTGCGTTTAGTGTCTGTGGACGCATGTTGGAAGAGAGACGCAGGGATTGGAAAGGCAGTCGGTCAGCAGCATTCTCTTCCTCCACAGCAATGTAATGGCCAAGTGATTCATTTGTTAAATTACAGTAATTCGTTTCCTTCATTAACATTGTTTATTTTATGTTATTTATTCGTGTTATTTGAGCCACTCACAACCTACTCTCGTTGCTGTAACCACAATCACATAATTGATGCGTGCGCAAAGGCGAGTTTTGGGGGAGCGGATGTAAACACTGCGGGAGCGGGCAGTAATGGTCAGAAATGCAGCGGGAGCGGGATGAAGAAAACAGTCCCGCGCAGGGCTCTAGTGTGTGCTGGTTCATCCCATAATGCAAAGTGGCACACGACAGCAGTCACCTGACCAGTTTCCCCTAAGGCCTGATGACTTTCATGGTGGTACAGCAGGTATCAATGATGACCACCAGTCATGTACTGTATTATGCATTGTTTACCCAGGAGAGAGGATGTGGGTTTTGAAAATAGCCATCGTCCGTCTTTCCTCCTCCTCTGCCTGCTTTACATCTGTTGTACATTCGTGCAGCTTCCCGTCCTGCTCATCTGTCTCCTGCCTGCTCTCCCTGCCTCTGCATTTACTCTCAGCTAGATAAACAGCCTCATTGGGCCGGACTCCTTCATTCCTCAGACTTGTTTTAAGCCTGTTGTGGAGTGGAAATGCTAAGAAATGTGATGGAATTTCACTTCAGTGCTTTCGATGTTAGTGATGGTGTTTATTATTGTCAGTGTTTCTTCAATTCTCTTGTGAGTCACACTGTTCATTCACTCTTTAGTGATGAGGGTCTCAAGTTCAGATGGAGGTTCGGCTCCTTTTCTGTTGCATTCAGTGTCGGTTCTACTTGGTTGTGGTCGAAGTTCTCTATCTTTTTATATGCAAATGATCAATTAGTGGAGTTTCTACACGCGCTCACGGCCAAGCCACTAAGCTTCAAAGTTTTATGTGTTTTGCAGCCAAGACCTCAGAGGACTCTTTTCTGAATCTCTGCAAAAAAGTAACCGATAATCTACTTTCACGAGCAAGCGCTTCACAGTGGCAGGACCTGCAGTTCTCCAAACAACCACTAGAGGCTCCAGGAGGGAGTCGGTCTCCACTGATCCCTATAATAAAGGCCCAATCCCAATACACCCCCTACTTTTCTTCACTAACCCTACTTTCTACCACTATCCCTCCCTCACTATCACTACCCCTAAAAAAGAAACCACAGATTTTAGGGCAGTTGAAATCTTCCCAGGGCCCTGTCCCCATACTCCCACTACTCCTACTTTCAGCACCACCACTAACATCAGGAAGCTGAGAGCCAAAAGCTGTTTTAATTTCAGCTGTAGCGCTGTTAATATGCCACTTTATTAAGTTTTAATATTTTTTCAGGTGTAAAAGTAACCGTTAAGATCCCCAACCTGGGCTCAGTTTATCCAAATAACGCCAGTTAAGAAAATTTGACCCGATGTTTTCGGAGATGAGAAGAGCCGCCGGCTCGGAGCAGCAGCAGCAGCCGGAGTACAGACATGATCGCCCTGCGCCGTCGTCACGGGGGGAGAAACCTGCAGCTCTGTGGAGAATTACCGCTGGCTGAAACAAATCATTTAGGAAGATAAATGTTGGTTTAATAGATGAAATCTAAAATTTTGAGATGTCTTCCTGCCGGCTCCGGAGCTGATTTATGGTTCTGCGTTAAATCGACGCAGAGCCTACGGCGTAGGGTACGTAACCTACGCCGTAGGCTTGCGTTGGTGTAACGCGGAACCATAAATCAGCCTTTATTCTGGCGTGATCTTCGCAACAACGGGCAAACGAGTGATTATGTACATTCACTGAGTGAATATTATGAAAGTAAAATATATATTTCTCGCTAGAAATGTAATCAGAACGCACTTTTATGCAGAAACTAACTCAAAATATTGATTTTATTCACTAAAAAAAAAGAAATGTCCGCCATGTTTTTATTTTTGATTCAGTCCGCAAATGACGAGGAAAAGCATTCTGGGAAATTTTTCTGGCCCTAGTTCACCTAGGGTGCAACCGAAAACCCTTGATCCGTAGGGACAGATTCATAGCCACTACACTAGTTTTCTTCACTACCCCTAGGTGGAAAGAGGAATTGGGACACAAATTTTGCACGTTCACCTCATGGGAACGCGCAAAATTTAGGGGTAGGGCTGAAAACTAGGGGTAGTGGTAGTATTGGTCACAATAAATGCTGCCTGATTAGAATAGTATGTTTTGTGTGAAGAGGAAGTTCATGGTTTATATTGAGCACAAAATCTCAGAACCCCAATGAAACCGTCCTGCCTTCATCACGCCATCCTTATCACTTTACCAGCAGGATAAATGGTTACTGTCTGCAGCCATGTTGGCGCTCATGGAGAGAAGTCTGCATGTCGGAGATGAAAACATCTTGTACAGTAAACTGATGCAGTTGTTTTTTTTTTTCTTACTCGAGTTCTTCACTAGAAATCTGTCCCAAATGAACATAAATTAAACAGAAAATCAATTCAAACCCTGCAGTTTGCAGTGCTGTTGAATCAGCTTCTCTTTGGTTAGAGCTGCTCCCCCCAAAAAGCTGGATTCAGCAGTTTTATCTTTCAGATTGTTAAAAATCTAAGCTGCAGCTAAGTGCTTGTGCTGAATCTTCCTCCTGCTCGTTGTTGCGTAGCAGATGGCGGGGCCTCATACACAGTCCAGGAGATGGATTGTGACCCAGAATCACTCTTGTACAGCTTCATGAGCGGAGGTTTTCTGCACCGAGGACCAGGACGAGCTTTATTCTGACTGAAAGATCCGCGTCTTCGTTTGTCTGGTGCACCGTAAGAAAACCAGAGAACAGAATCAAAAGTTATTACAAGCTTTATTATATCATGCACAATATTTTCCGGCCGGAGGTACACTCTTCTCAAACCACAGAGGCAGGAGAGAAATGCACACGTTGGTCATCTATCCAGTCGTATTTAAACTGAAAAAGGAGGTGTTTCATACGTGAACCCCGTCTCTGGAGCAGCTTCAGAGTTATATCTCTGTTGATTGCTTCCTACTTGAGGTGTCAACCCAGCAAAGATCTAACACAACTAAAACTTTAAGAAAAACAGGATGAGACCCATCAGTTATAAAACATGTTTCTCTTCGTTGTCTTCACCTAAAGAAGATAACTCAACTAAACAGTCTTTTTTTTTTTTTACTTTGTTTTTTATTGATTTTTCACATTTTGCAAACATCACTTCACAATACAAAAACCAAACAGCCACACACGAAAACAAAAGAAAACACGCACAAATTAAAGTCCTGTTGGGAGTTGCATTCCTACTTGGTCATTTGTTAGTTCCCTGTTTCGTCCTCTGTATCTAATGATCCTTCAACAGTCTTTGTCGCTGTACCAGGTCTTGAAAGATGTCCACTTCAGCCATTTGTCCTCCAGCTGCGTTTCTTGCAGTCTTAAACGATGTGTCAGTTTTTCCATTACATAGATTTCCTCTATTATCTCCATCCATTGTTCCAGATTCGGAGAGTCCACTCTACCCCATTTCATGGTGATAGCTTTTTTACCCGCTATTAACAATATTTTTACCAGGTATCTATCCCCTGCATGCACACTTTCGTCTGTAAAATTACACAAATAGAGTACCTTACTGCACATAGGGATCTCATACCTTAACACCTCTTGCAGAGTTTTATGTACCAAAACAGTTGTACCTTATCACATTTCCAAAATACATGAGCATGATCTGGGCTTACTGCTCCACATTCTCTCCAGCAGGGAAGATTCGCATTCAAATATTTACTCTTGACCTTGGGTGTTATGAAGAATCTGATCAAGTTTTTCCAAGAAAACTCCCTCCATATCCGCAAATTGGTGGATGTTTGATGTATTTTCCACATATTTAGCCAATCTTGGTCGGAAATGTTTATATTAAGCTCTGACTCCCACTTTTCTTTTACATAGTCCGTCGTATTCTTGTTTATTGTCAGTTTTTGGTACAGTGTTGATATTATTCTACATTTGGTGTCCTTGTAAATATTAATCACTGCTTGTATCACACCATTCACTTCCATAGAGGGGTCCATCTTGATTTCTTTCCTATAACTAAACAGTCTTAACAGTCATAAAAACCAGGAGGTGATCTTGTCTTAAGAGCAACCACCAGTGCAGAATCTTGTAGGAAAACCCTTCAAACCATTAAACAATTTCATCAAATCCTAACACTTCTATGATTCATATTCTAAATGTGTCCAAAACATGACTAAAAAGTAAATGAAATGTTTGTAAAATCATTTCAATCTCATCTTGTCTGGAAAATATAACCACCGTAGTAGTATGTTGAAAATATACGGTAGGATTACTGAATAAATGAATGAAACATTACAATGATTTTGTAAAGCAAAGGTTTATTGAATATATCGGAACGTATTTGTCCCAGCGAGGCATTGCAGACTAGGAATGGGCGATATTTTACCGTTCACAATAAACCGTCAAAAAAATTCCCCACGGTAAGAATTTGTCATCTTGCGGTAAAAATGATAAATTCCGGCTTCCGGCTTAGCTGTACATGGGGTGAGACGTGATTAGCGGAGCTCCTGCAGAGTTAATTTTAATTCAACATTTATAGGCACTTTTTGCATCACTCCCACGGCTTTGGTTTTAACTAAATTATTTTCAACGCGGTTACTTCGACAACTTACCACGGAAATGCCTCCAAAGTCCATTAAAGCGGGGAATAACCCTCCAGCAAACCCGCGGCCTGCTGCTCATGCCGTCTCCTCGCCCCGCGGTGATTCCCCTCCTCCGGAGAGCACCTGCGCTGCGCAGGTTCCAGCTGCGGAGTTCAGCCGGCTTAAAACCGAACTCCTCTCCGCTCTCCGCAATGATGTTGCAGCTGTATTTAGGTCAGAGCTTCAGGCAGCACTTACCGAGAATTTAACGTCCATTAAGTCCGAGCTGCTTTCTCTTAAAGCCGATCTTTCTGGCAGTATTTCCTCCATGAAGGCGGACGTCGCGGGTCTCGCGACCACGGTCGCTGGGATCGAGCTCTCGCTCTCAAGCTGCTCAGACGACATCGTTGCTCTCCAGAAAAAAGGGGATCACTTGTCGAAAGAATATGTGAGGCTGGAGGACAGATGCGAGGATTTGGAGTCAAGGTCTCGTCGGCAGAACGTACGGATTATTGGCGTCCCGGAGGAGGATCCTGACTCTTCATCTGCAGCCGGTGTTTCCAGGCTATTGGCGGAAGCCTTCTCCCTCGACGCAGAGCCGGTGGTGGATAGAGCCCACCGCACCCTCATGCCGAGACCGAAGCCCGGGGAGCGGCCCCGCGCAATAGTGGCAAGGCTCCATTATTACACCGACTGCGCTGACATCCTGAGAAAGGCGAGAGAGCGGCAGCAGATCAAGGTCCGGGGTATGAGCATCTCCGTGTTCCCGGATCACACAGCCAAGACAGCGCGGGCGCGCGCTGCCTTTAATGACGTGCGCCGTCAGCTGCGGGAGATTGAAGGAGTCCGGTATGGATTGCTGTACCCCGCACGGCTGCGTGTAACCCATGACGGCCAGCAGCGGGACTTCACGTCGCCAGATGAAGCCCTGGCATTCATCAGGAAAATAAAAAAAGTGACTACCAGCTAGTTTTCTGGGACGATTTATCCAGCTTGATGTCCGTGCGGGACTCTGGCCCGGGGTGAGTGACTGAGTCAATTCAGAAAATGGGACTTTATGTCGTAATTTTTTATTTTTTATTTTTTATTTATTTATTAATTTTTTTTTCTTTTCTCTTCTAACTATCAATGGGAACAACACCGTTTTAAATTGATGGCCTAATCATTTCTCTGGTATGATGCCTTGATTAGAAAATATGCACACACCCCTGTCTTTGCTTAAATTGTGTGCATGTGTGTGCGTGTCTGTGTGGGTGTGTGAGTGCATATATGTATATATTATTGTTCTATAGGCCAAAGATCTCCTTAATTTACGTTTGTTGTTACCCTGACAAGACAGCGATCGTCAGAATGCCTCAGATTGATGGTTTCATATGCCTCATATTTTTTTTTTTTTTTTTTTTAAGGTTTTAACTCTGCAGGAGCTAATTTTGTTTTTGTTTTTGTATTTAGCTTTATAGTCGAAAGCATCTCTTTTCGAGAATGGCTTCCTTTGAAGCCAGCACGGCTGTTTCCATCGTTTGGGGATGGGATCATCTAATGTGCGTTGGGTGGGTGGGCGGGGGTTATGGGATGTTGGCTTTTTGTCTCTGTAGGTATGTATATACTCCTGAGTTTTGTTTGTTTTGGTTTTCCCTTTTACCTCTTTTCCTTATATCTCCTCTGGTGGTGGGTGAGTCGGTCTTATTTTCTCTCAGAGAATGCCTATGAACGATCGTAATCTGCGCAAGCCTGATACTGGATCAAACATTACATTCACTAGCTGGAATGTGAAAGGTGTGAATAATCCAATTAAGCGATCAAAGATTTTTTCACATTTGAAACGCCTGGACACTGACATAGCTTTCCTTCAGGAAACTCATTTGCGAAATAAAGATCATTTCAGACTCAAACGAGCTTGGGTGGGTGATATTTTTCATTCAAATTTTGATTCTAGGTCTAGAGGAGTAGCAATTTTGATCAACAAAAGAGTCAATTTCTCCGTCTCCAGGACAATATCCGATAAGATTGGTAGATATCTTATTGTTGCGGGCACTCTATACTGTAACCCTGTATTGTTGGTGAATATATATGCCCCTAATTTTGATGACCCCAATTTTACGGATAGGCTGTTTGGCAACCTCCCTTTCTTAAATACGCATATTACAATACTGGGCGGTGATCTGAATTGTGTTATTAATCCTTCTTTGGACCGTTCGAATCCTCGTACTTTGACTCAATCCTCTATGTCAAAATCTATTACCGATTTTACAGTCAAGAACGGGCTTGTTGATCCGTGGAGGGTCTCACATCCTGGAGATAAGGAATTCTCTTTTTTTTCACAAGTACATCAGTCATATTCACGTATTGACTATTTTTTTGTTGATGGCTCTCTTCTCCCCAAAGTTACTTCTGTCGTATACCACCCAATTGTTATTTCGGATCACGCCCCTCTAACTTTGAATATAACATGGTCTGAGCGCCCCCGTTTTTCTTCTCCCTGGAGGTTTAATCCATTGCTTTTATCCGACGATGCATTTAATGTTTCTATATCTGCTTCAATAGATGATTTCATTTCATTAAACAAAACAGATTCTACCAGTTTTTCGCTAGTATGGGAATCACTCAAAGCATATTTGCGAGGACAGATTATCTCTTATTCAGCATACGCCAGTAAAATCCGCAGGGCTAAATTACAGGAGCTCACATCTAAAATTCAGGACACAGACAGACTAAACTCAGTTAACCCGAGTCCGAGTTTACTGAAACAACGGCTTGCATGCATTCTGTTTGTTTGTTTGATGGTTTGATCTAGATCTTTTTGTTTGGTTAAATGATTTTGGTTTATTCAAAAGGCCTGATTTATGAAATGAAAAGCTAAGACTAAGAGCTAATGAATATAATGTGCTATTTAATACTTATAATAAATAAGTATATATATATAGATAATAATTTAATATAATAATATAAATATATTATGTATTTAAAATGAGTGATTATAAATAGATTAAAAATAGCTTAAAATTAATTTGATTTACATTGTATACAGTATATTATTATGAAGTTAAAATGGCTTTTATGTTATATTTTCAGATTTTGGTCCTCTTTTGTATCGTTCACATACTATCACTTGGGGGAATAAAACCATTGTAAACCTTGCCCACTTGCGTGCCTTGCCATCTTTATGTTTTAAACCCATACCTGAGCCAGGGGTTTGACAGTGTGTTTGACTACAGATTTCCATGTTTTCATTGTATGTTGTTTCCTATAAAAAGATCAATAAAAAAAAAAAAAAAAAAAAGAAAAGTACAAAGGCTTGAAATTTAGTGCTACTTGTGCTTAATTTATTTTTTTATTCTGTTATTTTATTTATTTTATTATTTATTAAAGTACTTGAATTTACTTTAAGCCTATTTTCATTTAAGCTATATTTTATTTTTTTTAAATTAATTTTAATTTATTTTATTATTTTATTGATTTAATTTGCCTGATGATGATTATTTTGTACTTTTGTCTGTTTGAATGGTTGTGTTAAAAAAATAAATCAGACGTTACTCAACAGTTAAAAAAAAAAAAAAAAAAAAAAAAAGATAAATTCCTATTGATTACATTTTTGTGTAAAGCTGATTTATGGTTCTGCGTTAAAACGACGCACAACGTACGGGAAGGAAGGAAGGAAGGAAGGAAGGAAGGAAGGAAGGAAGGAAGGAAGGAAGGAAGGAAGGAAGGAAGGAAGGAAGGAAGGAAGGAAGGAAGGAAGGAAGGAAGGAAGGAAGGAAGGAAGGAAGGAAGGAAGGAAGGAAGGAAGGATATGAGCGAGCAAGAAAGAAAGAAAGAAAGAAAGAAAGAAAGAAAGAAAGAAAGAAAGAAAGAAAGAAAGAAAGAAAGAAAGAAAGAAAGAAAGAAAGAAAGAAAGAAAGAAAGAAAGAAAGAAAGAAAGAAAGAAAGAAAGAAAGAAAGAAAGAAAGAAAGAAAGATTAATTCAATGTAACTGGTGTAGTTTAGTAGTATTTAGTATTCTTTTAGAGCAGTGTTTTGGGGGCTCCAAAGACTGAATGTGGTGATAGATTTATAGTTACCGTAAAAAGGTGGAGTTGAATTGGTATTTTTTTTATCGTCATTTTTGTCGTTATAGGGATAAATG
The DNA here is from genome assembly GCF_033807715.1 of Cololabis saira. Classification (NCBI taxonomy): domain Eukaryota; kingdom Metazoa; phylum Chordata; class Actinopteri; order Beloniformes; family Belonidae; genus Cololabis; species Cololabis saira. The sequence goes on from NC_084599.1 coordinate 36,480,827, forward strand.
CAGAAATTATCGTGATACAGTTTTTAGTCCATTCCGCCCATCCCTATTGCAGACCAACATACAGGAGCTCAGAAGTAGTAGTTGGACAATAACTTTAATTTATTTATTTATGTTGACTAAAAAATGCTGTTCGCAGTAGGGTATCCATAAAGCAAGAAATAATGCTGACAAAGCTTTGAGAGGAACCTCGTCGATAGAAGAGAGAAGCAATAACACTGAATTTGGGTTCATATCTGTTCTCTCTCGTACACATCACCATCAAATCCAGACTGATCAAGTATTTAGAGATTTAAAATAAGATTAGGTAAGAAGCAGTGAAGGAATGTTCCTTTGTAATGACTTTAGAAATGTGTATGACGCTTAATAAAACTAACGCAGGCAGCCAAGAGGCATTAATCACCATAATGGAGCTATTAGAGGAGCCGTTCCACAGAAACTGTGCTGAGGTGGTAAAGACGCCTGAAGCTGGATGGAAAAGCACTGAGCGGGATATCTGGGGTTGTTCTCCCATGAAAATGGAGGAAACGTAACTCTTTTAATCAGATTAGTTATGTTACAAGTTAAGTAAAAATAATTTACCACATTCTGAGTCACAGCAAGCGCTTAAATAAGAAAAAAGGCTGAATCATGGAGCTGGCAGGCTGGAGTACAGTACGGTCGCCTGGAGAGCCGGATGAGAGCACAGCGCTCATCAGCTATAAATCTGCCAGCGGCGGAGCTGGATTTAGGCCTTGGTTCAGATCGTCCTGAGAAAAAGGCCTGAACTGGGCTCTGACTCGCTGTTATCCTGATCCCCAACGCCTTCACACGGACCAGGCGGTTTCACGTGCCTTCAGAGGCTCAACGGCGATATTCTTGAGATTTCATTCATCCATCAGTGTGTTTATGTTCAGTTCAGTCCAACTTTATTGTACCCGAAGGTGAATTTGCCTTGCAATAAGTTGGTCTAGCGCAGGGGTCGGCAACCCGCGGCTCTAGAGCCGCATGCGGCTCTTTAGCGCCGCCCTAGTGGCTCCCTGGAGCTTTTTCACAAATGTTTGACCTTTTTTTCTTCTTTTTTCTTTGTTTTCTTTTTTTTTCTCTTTTTTTTTCCTTTTTTTTCCCTTTTTTCTTTTTTCTTCTTTTTTTCCTTTCTTTTCTTCTTTCTTTCTCTTTTTTTCTTCCTTTTTTTCTTTACTTTTTTCTCGATATTTCGACTTTTTTCTCCAGATTGTACTTCAACATTAATCTCGACATTTCGACTTTTTTTTTTTTTTCGAAATTTTGACTTTTTTCTCGAAATTTTGACTTTTTTCTCAAGATTGTATTTCAACAATAATCTTGACATTTCGACTTTTTTTCTCTCGAAATTTTGACTTTTTTTCTCAACATTTCGACTTTTTTCTCAACATTTCCACTTTTTTCTCGAAATTTGACTTTTTTCTCAAGATTGTATTTCAACAATAACCTTGACATTTCGAATTTTTTCTCGAAATTTTGACTTTTTTCTCGACATTTCAACTTTTTCTCGAAGTGCATAATGACAAAAACATTTTCCTCTAAAAAATTATTTTTATTTTTCTCCTTCCTGGCCCTTAATACTCTTCCATAGATTCGCGTAACAAAAAGAGTCATGTGGAAAGACATTAGTTTGCTAAATTTGCAGCCGAGGACCCAGTTATAACTAATATAGATACATGCAGCATGTGTTGTCTTCATTCTAAGGCTTATACAAGACTTTTCATTTTTTGCGGCTCCAGACATATTTGTTTTTTGTGTTTTTGGTCCAATGTGGCTCTTTCAACATTTTGGGTTGCCGACCCCTGGTCTAGCGAGTCCAGCACGACATACAACATGAACATAAACCATAATCACAACATAAAAGACTAAAACCTTATCTATTTATTTAGGAGGGTTATAGCAGTAGGTATAAAACTATATTAAAAAAGTTTGGTTTTGCATTGTGGTTCTCTATATCTTTGTTCTGCCTGGAAGTGGCTGTGTAGTAGATGAGAGGAGTCTTTTAAAATAGATCCAGACATCTTTGTATCTGTCCGGACTTATCTGTTGCTCTCTCGTTATCTTACTGTTCCACTTCACTATCTGGTTCAGACAGTTCTTATTTCTAAGAGACAGATTTCCAAACCAAGACATCAGGCAAAAGGATGAAACAGATTCAATAAAAGCTCGATTAAAAAGGGTCAACAGTGTTTTGTTGATATGAAAAGCCTCAGATGTCATTTTACTGTCAATAACTGTACCAAGATATTTGTACGTATCAACACACTCTGCTATCCCACCTTTTATAGTCAGTTCGCTTCTAAAATCAATCTGCATGTCTTTAGTTTTACAGATAATCTTCTGCAGGAAGGATTCATCTTTATATCCAGAGTTTCATTCATCTCATCAATCATTTTCATGCCTGGAAGTGAAAACAGAACCACGAACAAAAGCTAAGGTGCATATTTGAATGGCTGCCTCTAAGATCCTGGTGGATCTTAAACATCCTGGTGGATCTTAAACATCCTGGTGGATCTTAAAGATCCAGGTGGATCTTAAAGATCCTGGTGGACCTTAAAGATCCTGGTGGATCTTAAAGATCCAGGTGGATCTTAAAGATCCTGGTGGATCTTAAAGATCCAGGTGGATCTTAAAGATCCTGGTGGACCTTAAAGATCCAGGTGGATCTTAAAGATCCTGGTGGACCTTAAAGATCCTGGTGGACCTTAAAGATCCTGGTGGACCTTAAACATCCTGGTGGATCTTAAAGATCCTGGTGGACCTTAAAGATCCTGGAGGACCTTAAAGATCCTGGTGGATCTTAACGTAAACCGACCAAGACCTCAGTGATGGAGAGGTTTGGCTGAAGGCGTTGTTGCTACGGATGTCCTTGCTGAGACGGTGGGGTCATCTGGCAGATCAAAGCTTGGTGTCCTCTGCATAGCAGTGATACGATAACGAAATAGGCCCAGCACCAAACCAAGCTGTGAATACAGGGACACTTTCACACTGCCTGACCCTAATCGTCAGCAGATTGCTATGTTTTTCAGGCCACGTGACCTGCTGCGACCTGAGGTCTTGAGGTCTTTGTGGTGTTCACACACTGTGACATCCAAATGGTTCAGATCCCGGCTAGAGGCCTTTCTGTGTGGCGTTTGCATGTTTTCCCTGCACAATATTCCAAAAATGTGTATTAAGTCAATCCATAAATTTGAAGTGGATGTTGTATGTGGCCCTGTGATGAACTGGCGACCCATACAGGTGTAGCCCCCCCCTTAAAACCAGAGTTAGTTAGTTAGTTAGTTAGTTTATTTCGGTCATGACATCACAAAAAAAAAAGAATAAAAATGACAAGAACAAGAAAACGAATACACTGTTCAAAGAAAACATTACAAAAAATTTCCAATATACAAATACCATCTAGACCGAAAAAGGTGTAGGCTGAAGCAAAGCTTATTCATTGCCTACCCTCAAAAAGATTAATTAAAGTAATGAAATGAAAGCAAGAAGTAAAAGAAAAGACTGACAGTAAAACAAATTGCCTCCATGGGGATAACAAAAACTCCTCAAGAAATAAAAAAAATTTAAAATAAAGGTGCAGTCTACATGTTACCTTCATCCTTAAAAAATCAAATCAAATCACTAATTAAATAAATACCCAACTCAACATAGCAAGCATCACCACTCATTAATTTGATATAAAGAAATAATCTTTCTTTTCAATGTTTTTTTAAATAAGGTTAAGGTTCTACATAAATTTCAAATCCCTATCTAATTTATTCCATACATCCACCGCTGCCACTGTAGTGTATCTCAGTTTGGTGTTGGTTCTGATTTGTTGATTTCCTGTATATGCTCTCCCCTCTGAGGTTGTATTGACTGTCTTAAATTGAACATATGTTGAATACAGTCTGGCAGCATGTTCTTGTTGATTTTGAACATAAGCTGTGCAGTTTTGAAGTCCACCAGTTCATTGAATTTAAGCTCATTTGAATCTATAAATAATTGGTTGGTTGGTGCTTGTATCCAACTTTGTTTATGAGTCGCATTGCTTTTTTTTGGAGTAAAAATATTGGTTTCGTGATTGTCTTAAATGTGTATCCCCATACTTCTATACAGTATGTTATATATGGTTTTATTAAGGATTGATACAGGAGAGTCAGAGTCAGCTGGGATCGGCTCCAGCAGACCTCTAAGGACCCTGTAAAAGTGGGTGAGTGTAAGAACGTGACCAAATGTGACACCTGGGGGTGCTTGGGTGGCTCCAGCTGATCTGATACCTGGTGTCGGGCACATTTACCTTCACTCTCACATAAAAAAGTAAATAATAATGAAAACATAATCCTTTTTCTTTGTTTAAGTTTGAAACACTCTCTCTGCAAGAATCTGCTCTGTCTCGACTGCTTTTGCACAAGTTCATGAGACTTTTTGCAAACTTAAACTGCAAACTGATATTTAAAGAAAGCTACAAAAGCCTATAAAATAGACATGATGGGAAGATTTCAAAAGTAAGAGAGTCTGCGAGGAGGTCGAGGTGGGCTTACTATGAAATTGCCCCAGACAACGAAACCAGCTGACTTTGATAATCCTGGGACTTTTCTTGCAGCTCTGCAGTAACGCCGACACCTGCAGCTTTATCCTGAAAGGTGTTGGCGTGCACAGGATGGGTTGCTGTTAAATTTGGTGCACAGATTGTAATCCCTCATTGTCGTTCGGCTCAATTTATCAGGCGAGGACTCAAATCATCCAAAGCAGTCTTATTGTGGTTTTTACTGGGAGCTATCCGTGTGTCGGCTGTTCCAGTGACGCTGTAAACGATTGATCTTTTCACTTCTGACATTTTACGCGCTGCAGATAATCTCCCACCTCCCCAACTATGTTTACGTCGCGGAGGCACATGCACGCCAACACACGTCCACGGACCAACACAGATCCCCACGCCGGTCCGTGGGACCAGAGAGACGGGAAGCAGATTGAGGGAAGCTGTTGGAACGCCAGATAACGGGATTAAACTAATTACATTTCAACTGTGACCGTGAATCCGGTTCGGGGTGTGTTTCTCCAGCAGCCGTGGAGTTGCAGCGATTGGATAACAAAATGGTGGATTTTTGCTAAAAATGATGTCTGTATTATTGCCTGGATGGATGGGATTCAGCAGGAAAGACACATAAAGCTGTCAGAAGACAGTTTAACAGTGCAGTTTAACGTTTAAGAGCTCAAGTGGGTGCATTCACGGCACGGTAAATCAATAACATGTGTTCAGACTTGTGTCTTATGCTCTTATACACTTCTATTATGCACTTTTATTCCCAAAACAGGATTAAAAACTGTGTGAATAAGTGAATTGATATTTAAGTAGGTAATATTTTCTTATATGTTCTGGTTTGTCTTCGTCCATGTTTGGTCATTTGGTCAACTTCTTCTTCTTCTTCCCACAGTGGATCATTTCTATGGGCAGAAATATGTGCCACTAGAAACTGAATTTGAATAATTTAGATTTGAATTTTAATTGCTCAACTTGAATAATTGCATTAAAAAAACTGAATCTGAATCACATAATTTGAATTTGTATTGTTTCATTTGAATCATTGCATTGAAAAACTGAATCTACATTCAGTTGTCACAATTCAAATTTAGTTCTTGCAATTCAATTTCAATTTCGACATCTGGGTCTTCCGCAGGAACAGCAATCGAGTGCAGATACAAAGAACTCCTTTTCACGTAGCCTACTATAACCTCTATTTTCTTTCAACGATATAAACGACCAATGGGAGCTAGATATTTCGAAACCTATTGTGTTTTCTCCATTCTGTGTAAAAAGCGTAGATTTATATCTTGCTGTTTTGTAGAAAAATTAAATTCAGTTTCTAGTGGCACATATTTCTGCCCATACATTTCCATCTCATCCCGTTTCCTGCATGTTCCTCGGTCACACACAGGTCTCCTCTTCAGTCTTCTCCTTTCTTTATCCTCATTCTGATCCTTTCTAAAAACCTTAATCGATTCTCTCTTCCCTTATCTTTGACATGTCCAACCCTGGCTGCGTCTCTGATGGGCTCATTTCTTAATCCTATTCATCCTCGACACCTCCAACTCTGCCACTTCTAGCTCTTCGGGGTTTCTTCCACTTTCTCTCCAGCGTCACTAAAGACAAACAATGCCGTCGCTGTATTTCGTTCAAATTAATGTTGAGAAAGAAATCCACAACGACCACTTCCTTCAGTTCCAACGTGGGTGCACGTGAGGTTTAAGGAGCTGAGCTGAAAGGCAAAGCCCTCGGTTTGTGTTCCCACCCTCACCTCTGGTAGCTCCAACTTCTCAAAGCAGCTGCTGTGAACAGATCTGGAAAGTTGTTGCTGAAGAAGGTACTTTTGTACAGTCTGTATTTTTAGGCACAGTGTAGTTAACCTATGGATATCGCTCAACTCCGATTCCTTTCTTTGTCCCTGCACTTGAATTGATTTACACCTCGGCCTGTTCCACTGGGCTTTCCTCATCGAGCCTTTACGCCACACACGAAAACGACAGATAAATCTTAGGTTATGCAGATTGGGAAAGTGATGAAGTGGAAAGACTGACAGCTCTGTTTAGTTTGTACCTCATGTTTGCTTTAGTTTCTTATTCCTTTTCTGCGTCGCTCCGGATCGACTTCCTCCGGTTCTTCTGGGTCCGAGCCCAAAGTGGGAGCCGTGGAGCATTTCCAGACTCCAGTCCTGTTGAATGTTTGTGTGCAGGGATTAGCTCGACCTCAGCAGCATAATCTGGGCGTGAAACTAATATCAGACTAAGATGTTTACATGCATTTTGAAACTATGGTTTCAGTCGGATTAATGCAACAACTGTAAATGTGTTTCACTGGTACTTTCACCAAATCATGAAGCCTTTTTAAATAAAAATGCATACTAGGTCTCCTTTATACAAAAAAAAAAAAAAAAAAAAAAAAAAAAATATATATATATATATATATATATATATATATATATATATAAAGAATCTTGACATTGGCCTCCTCACCAGCATTTCTTATTCTTACAGCCCGTCGTGGTGACTAATACACGTGCAAAAGCGTTTGCCTCGAGGTAAAAATGTTGTTGTGGCATGCTTTAAGAAAGAAAATAATGACTTGTCCAAAACTAATCTAATGTTGAATGAGCTGCACTCAGACTTCAGCGCAGCTCCAATATCTGAAAAGGTGGCGTAAAGAGCAAATCTCCTCAAGCATGCATTCACCTGATTTATCACGTGTGTTAGTTTTTACTTATTTATTCACTTCCATGTGGTTGGATGTAGATGGAGCTGCAGCGGGTTTATCTGCATCTGACGCCTGTTTCAGATTATATTATATATACGTTTTTAATAAGTTTTTTACTCAAGTAAAAGTATAAAAGTACTGGTTTCAAAACTACTTAAAGTATAAAAGTAAAAGTAATGTAAGGGGGGAAAATGCCATTAAGGACAAGCCATTGAAAATAAATGCATCTTAGTATAATCCAAATATATTAAAAAACCATATATGTGTACTATTGAGCATTAACATGTGTTTCAGAGAGCAGGAGATATGATGACTAGTTGCCTATAAGTATTGTAATGGTGCAAAAAGTGAAACTTCAGAGGCATGTTATCATTTATCCTAACCTTTATTGGAATGTACATCCAAGTTTAGTTGCAGGAATCTGAGGGAACGGATGTAAGAACAAAACTGGACAAGAACATCTGAAACAACCACAACCTAATTCACTCTATCCGGATGGAGCAATTTAACTGGATAGTTTTTTTTTAAAGGCCGAAATGAAATAGAGTAAGGAGGCTGTTTTTAAAATGTAAGGAGTAAAAAGTACAGATACTGCAATTGCGTGAAAATGTAAGGAGTAAAAGTAAAAAGTCGTCTGAAAAATAATTACTCCAGTGAATTTGAACTTAGTAAATGAAAGTCTGGATGTCTTTGCTCTCTTTGCTGAGTCAAAATAAAACTGCTGTCGGCTCTAATGGATGTTTTATTAGGATTGTCTGTTTGAATGCTGTGCATGCACGCTGCCTGAGATGAGAGTGTGTTTGAGAGCCGTGAGTGGGGTTTTATGGCTGGTTTAATCTGGACTCGGTACCAGCAGATCCAGCTCGGCCCGGACTGTGTAGGAGAGGTATTTGGCTGATGAGGACATTTCCGTCCAGTGAGGTAAACTCATATTAATCTCAGCAGCCTGTTTCTCTCAAAAATGCTGGCAGAGCGACATGTAAACAGGAGATAAGAACAGATTGCGTATTATTTTGTGGCTGCAGTAAAGGATGATGCGATGACGACGCTGACTCCCTTCACCATTTGCAGTGGAAGTTTGCTGTGCTGGCATTAATTAAGAAGAATAGTTCACCTATCCTGAGACTGCACAAACAGGACTGGCGTTATGATGAACGACTTTAAGGAGAATCTGTCAGCTGCCATCCTGTGTGGCCTCCAAAAAGTAATTGAAGGCAGCGTACTTTGTGACAGAAACATGGTTTATGAGTTTGTTGCCGGTGTGGTGGTTCAGTTTACAGCTCGTGGGAGCAGCACCATCTCTTTTCCTGCTCCCGCGTGCAGAGTTTGACAGTGAGGGAGCATATCATTAGACGCCAATGTTCAGGGGCCATTGTGTACGTTTGTTCAGCGCCTCTATATTTTATATATATGGCTGGTTTTGACAATCACACAGAAACCCTTGTCGCTCATCTGTCAGTCAAATAACCCAGGACGACGGCAAACCGCTTAAGCAGAGATTTAAACATTAAACTGCAAACCGGCAAAAGATAAAAACTGGTAAAATGTCACAAAAGTTTTATAGTTTAAAATAATAAAATCCTTTGATGGTTTATCATGGGGAAAAATTGGAGAAACAAATGCAGGTTGAAGCTTACTTAAGGACTTGTTTTGGTTTGTTGCCAAAACCTACGGTGGCACTGAAGTGAAAATTACCACAAATTAAAAAACACAATGGCAAATGCAAAACCACAACAACAAATGGAAAAAAGAACAACGTCAAAAGAGAAACCACAACAACAAATGAAAGAAAGGAACAAAAGAGAAACCACAACAACAAATGAAAAAAAGGAACAAAAGAGAAACCACAACAACATATTTAAAAAAAACAAAAAGGCAAAAGCAAAATTGACTCATCGCTTATTGGACGAAAGAAGTGTCCATCATTTGCATGTGCACGTGTAGGCTATTTTTTAATTATTTATTGGTTTTAATCAGTTATTTGTTTTATTGTATGTTGTGTGTAAATGTTTTATATACTATAGTATTTTTTTAATTTATTTTCTAGCACTGACTGATAGCACTTTTAGTTTTGTTGTAATATAACAATGACAATAAAGATCTAATCTAATCATTTGAATTTTGACAGACGCCACTTTGCGCCCTGCTATTAATGATGTGACTTGTCAAAATCATTTCCAGTTCCACATAGTAGATACACCCTGCACCAAAATACACCTTAATAGCAGTGAATGTGCTATCGCCCGCAGTGCTCGTTCTTCAAAAACGTGTTAAACACGTCAGTCAAGTTCAAATGATGGACATTTCTTTCATTCAATCAGCGATGAGTCATGATGTCCGAGGGAACCTAGCTTTTCCGGTTTGGTGAAAAATCACAACGGCAAAAGCAAAGTCACTAAGACATTAAGCCCTTGTGACTTTGCTTCTGCCTTTGTGTTTTTAATTGCCGTTTTTGTTTGGGATTTGCACGTCAGGGCCACCCTAAAAATCAAACTGCAACTTTTTTTTCTGTCAGTATTTGGTAACAACTAGTTTTTGGACGATATATTCTTAAATAGAAATGAGACAATGACAAAAAATATATGCATTTACAAAAAAATTGACGGCAGAGTGCTATTGACGTTTATATTGGACTAATGGGGCTCTGCCTGTGACGCGTCAATAAGAACCAAACTCTCAATCGATGTCTTAAGACAAGTTAAAGTTAACAACAAATACGGACGTTGTGATTTTTTTTATCGTGACTTGTCCCAACTGTCATCATCTGTGACATATCAAATATTAACCACATTTAACTGAGGTCACGCCCGAAGCTTGCTCACAGGTACTAGTGTTGGATTCTGATTGGTCTGAATTGTTCAGTTTTGGCATCAAGTCTTGAATGAATGAATTTGAATTTATTTCAGACAACTGTCACAAATGTGATTGGTAAACAGTATTTACAAAAGAACAATCCCAAACAACATACAGTATACATATTCACCAGTATTAGCTCATCGTCGCAATACAGGACTGTCTCAGAAAATTTGAATATTGTGATAAAGTTCTTTATTTTCTGTAATGCAATTAAAAAAACAAAAATGTCATACACTCTGGATTAATTACAAATCAACTGAAATATTGCAAGCCTTTTATTATTTTAATATTGCTGATTATGGCTTACAGTTTAAGATTAAGATTCCCAGAATATTCTAATTTTTTGAGATAGGATATTTGAGTTTTCTTAAGCTGTAAGCCATGATCAGCAATATTAAAATAATAAAAGGCTTGCAATATTTCAGTTGATTTGTAATGAATACAGAATGTATGACATTTTTGCATTACAGAAAATAAAGGACTTTATCACAATATTCTAATTTTCTGAGACAGTCCTGTATATATTCATATATACATTTGTATATAATAGAATTACAATTGGAATTATTCAATTTCCAATTGAATAAACTTGTAAGTATTTATACCTTCAAATGGATTCAGATGGATTCTGATCTAGAAAAAAATTACAAATCATTATTTAATGCAGAAATGCAAAGACCCTGTTGGTGAAGTTAGTGTTCTCTAAGTAACTTCTGACTTTTATTCTTCTTAACTCTTGTGAAGTGAATGCCCACGATAAAAAAGTAGTGCTAATAAAGATGAAACCCCCCCGCTGCTGAATTTTGTGGCTGCTGTCACTGTAATATGTCATTTTTACGGGGGCATGCAAGGACACACGTAATTAATCTGAAATGGGAGCACAGTGTGAAAAAACGCAGTAACAAAAGGTCAGTTGGCCAATCCCTAAAACTAATTACAGCAGTTTAAGTGTTCCAGGCACTAAAGCCGAGATTTGTTTCTATCAGGTTGAGCTTGGCCAGAGGGCACAACTATATTGCTGGTTAGTTTATGAAATATAAATGGTGTTAAAATGCCATTCAGTGTTACCAACACACATGCACATAACGTCCCTGTTAAGGAGGGTGTCGATTCTGCAAAGTAAGAGCTGGCGCTGCAAACGTCCTGGTGCTGTTTTGGTGCGATGGCCTCGGTGTCTAAAAGGAAAGTATCATTCATAATCAATAACTCCCAAAGAGCAGCCCTTGGAAAGAAGATAAGTCTCGAAAACGGGTGCAATCACGTTTATTGCCGCTCTTCCAGCATCGTGAAACTAAAAGTATGATACAAATAAACAAAGGTGCATAGTTTTATACAAGAAATCAACTACATGCTCAAATGTGAATGAAGAATATGCCCACGTCAACGCAACAGGCTACTATAAAGCAAATATTCACATCCAATTCACAAGTTGCTAGTCTGTATTGACCAACTTAAACACAAGAAACATTGTAAATACTACAATAACACTTTACATTACAATAATAACTGAAATGTCACTAATGGATTTCATACCTCCTCTTTCCAAGTGTGCAAACTAGCAGTCCATTAGATCCTTGCAGTTCACAACCGACTGAACACTAACATATACAGTGTATATATATATATATATATATATATATATATATATATATATATATATATATATATATATATACACGTTTAAGAAATATATACATCAAATGTAAATAAAAAGGTGTGAAAGTGTAAGGTTTACTTACTGTATAATATAGTGTACAGTTTATAAATGAGAGACCAAGTGTTTTTCATGTCAACAAAGTTGCTGTTACGCTGAAATCTGTTTTGTATTTCTGTGTTGTTGTTTTTCAAGGTTACGTTGGTCGTGCGATTTCAAAATAAAAGTCTCTTGAATTATGCAGTCATTTACAAATAGCCTTTTTTTTCTTTTTACGTACAGTATGCATCCAGCAGTTATCCATATACCGGTATGTCCCTTCGAAATAAAGAAGGGAAATTAATACGGCTGTATATGTTTCACTGGAATTGATAATCAGATTTTACATTTCTGACTCTGCCTGCATGGTATCACATACTGCAAATGTAAAAGATTAAATAAACTCTGCTAAAGTGATTCAAGTGAGTGAATTTTGCTGAGTTGATAACTATAATTCAGCAACAAGGCTTCTCTTCTCGCTTTTACGGTACCATAAATGCGACAGGACCCAGCTGCAGTCACAAATATCCTGAATTTGTGTTTTATTTATGTGTTGATGTGTACTTATTGTACCATTAAGCAAGAAACACTTGTGGTTTTTGTGTGCCATTACAGCTCACGTGAAAGCTTTCACACAAACACACACATCAGTCCATTCAAGCGTCAACTGAAACTAACTAACTAACAGGTAATGTCATTATTTATTCCATCAGCTTTTGCTTTTGATAAAACAAATGAAAATGGCACAGGAAAAAAATGATGCTACTTTTATCTTATTTTCTTGCACAATCTTTAGTAACAGTTGCTGCCAGGAAGCGATGTTTTTAGCTCTCAGGGAGACGTTTGCCTCTGTCAGCAGGAAAGCAACAGATGACCCCTGTATATGTTCATCAGGATAAAAAATGGCCTTTAAGAATAGACCAGTATTTTCTTTCTCAGCAGCTCTTCGTGGGTGCTTCGTGTTTCTGGCTGTTACAGACTGTGTGTCCTGCTTCACTGTGTCTCGATAGTCTTGAGTCTAAGAAATCCTCCCAGAAACTTGTCAACTAGGTTTGAGTCTGGCATTTTATTAAATCTTTGATAACTCTGGGTCTCATGTCTCATGTCGTGCTGGGAGGCCGGTTACTGTCACGTCAAAGTGCAACTGTATTCATAGATACATGATGCTGCTCGCTGAGCATCTTTTAGCCTTTACCTTCAACATGCTTGTCTATAAATCTCTTTCTGGGCTCTTCAGAAAGCTCTCTGCTCAGTGTGATGCAAACATTGATGTCAAACTATACTGTGGCAGGTTTTTATTCTTTAAAATGGGCTGAATGGTTGATTTTAAATGATGAAAATAATGAAAACATATTTTGCTAATTTATGATTATTTTAAGGGTACCAATATATTTCAAATATATTTGGAAAAATAAACAGTAAGCTCTTTCCTTTTATTCACAATCACTTAAGTCTATGATGTAAATGTAGAAATTAACTCTATTAACTCTAAATTATATCTAAACCACTGTCCTTCAGCGTTCTCCCCATCTTGCGGATGTACATGTTTTCATCAGAATAGATTTCACTTCACACGGACGTCTCAAACTGCAGACTGCAGTGAAACCAACTAAGTGGAGGCCCTGGCTACTAAATCACGTTTACTGCCCCGGCCCTGCAGAGCTGGACGTGTGCTTGTGTGGAAGAAAGAGACACCGCTCAACAATAAGGGCTTTATTTTTCTTTTTAGGCGTTGAAGGTTTTTATGCTTTAGTAAAAATAAACATTTATATTTGAATACTATCTTTTTATGTATTTACTTCTCCTGTCAGTTATTCTAGTCTTTGAAACATAAAGTGAGGGAGATTTTTCTGTTCTTTTGGCTCCATCTTCTGGAGAAAACCTGTAAATTCAACTACCTCCTTTCTGCCTTTCATATCATCATTCTCTTTTCTCTCCTTCCCTCCTCCTGTCCTCAGAGATGTTCATCAGCATCGGTTACCAGGCAGCGTGAACTCCAGACCATGACCCTTGACCCGCTCTGACCGCCGTTCACCCCTACAATATTCAAACACTCTTCTGATGTAAGTTTGCAAAGGTCTTTTTGACTTTTTTGACCTTTTATTACCTATGTAATAAAAATCCGCCTGGAATTTATTGTGTTATTATGGCTGTAAAAGTGCCTTAAAATGTGTTAGGACCAAGTGCTTTACCCCCTTTTTTCAGAACCACTTCAACTTTCATTGTCTGGAGTCATTTAACTTTCACAAAATGTAATAAGTGCTTAACTACAACACGATCTGGTCTATTAGTCATTTTAATACCTTTATTTATCTACTTTCAGGTGTTAAGCAAATTTGCTGAACGTAAGTAAACGAACACCAGTAAACACAAAGTCACAAACAGGTTTATTCTACAGGACAAATGCTTTGGAGCACATTTATAATAATTTCCTCATATGTTTTTACCATTAATCTTGTGATTTATGGCATTAAATTTAAAAAAAAAAACATTTAAAATGTTACTAGACATTAATGATGTATATTTTCTATGTGAGATCCAGTAACATAATTAAAGACATCTTTACACATGAATGTCCCTCCCTGTGTCCGCGGCAGAGTTTGATGGAGAGCTGGTCGGATGACAGCTGGAACTGTTGTCATAACCGGAGGAATACTGGCCACAGTGATACTTCTGTGTATCATCGCCGTGCTCTGCTACTGTCGACTCCAGGTGCAACATCCGTGTCTCCGTCAAACAGTCGCCTGTTGTTTTGTTTAGTTCTCACAGCAGTTTCTCCGCTTCAGTTACTCAAACCAAAGCCCAGACTGTCCAAAACACAGATTCATTTAGATGGCAGATCCGTCAGGATACAGGAGAAAAAGTGAAGCAACGACGAGGACCACGGAAAAGGGAAAAATAGTTTAATATTGCAAGAAAATACAAGTTCAAAAAAAGGGGGAAAACAAAACAAAAACAAAAGAGATAAGAAAGCTTGAATCATGAAACAATCAGAACTGGTGACAAAGTTTAACGGAGCATGAAAAAAACACTTTAGGAAGCACATGGGGGGAAAAAATGATGACATTATCATACAAAACCATTTTACACGCTATGGATTTTGATTTTTTTTTTCTTTTTACATCTTTTCATTAAATAAAAGAAAGAATAAAAACAGATGTTTCTTTTAAACAAAACTATTCCAACTGTATAGACAACTAAGGGCCTGATTTACTAAAGGTTTGCGTGCGTAAAAACGTGTGCAAACTTGACATCACCCGCAAACCAAAGTGCAAGCTGATCTACTAACAGCGTGCAAAGAGGACTGCGCCTCTCAAATGAGCAAAATAGCACACGCTGTTCATTTAGTACTTTTGCCCTGATGAATAATCAATATGGGGCGTACCCGCCAGAAAGCACTAAATACTGGGAGGGGAAAATGCAAATAGGTTCATTTACCACCTCAATGAGATTTACCAAGCCTGAAAGTTATTGCGGGGATTGTGATTGCGTCTGTATTTAATACGTTTGAAAGGAAGGTGCTAATCTGCCCAGCATTACGCACCGATGGCTGCTGTTATTGTGGCAAGGAGGCGACATCGCCAAAATCAAAGAATACGCAGAGAGAGAGTCTTTATTCTGCTGCATGCTATTTTAAAAATGGTTGCACAAGTTTTATTAAAGGCCACTTTTTCTTTAGTTCTTCTTCTTATATCTTGCTACCTTCTTTTAACCTCATCTGCCGTTCTTTTTGTTTTACCAACTGCATTTATTCTATCGCAGATTTTCTCCCATATTGCGTTTCTTTTGGTAATGTTTAAATTTCTTTGCTGTAGTTCATGAATGTGTTTATTTGCCTCTTCCACTAATATCTCTAACTCCAACTCGTCAAATTTCATTTTGCGCTTGCGACTATCCTGCTTTCCATCCAGACTCTCCATGGCGCAAACCGTAAGACACGCAACACCTCATTTAAATACTGCGGTTTGCACCTGTTATCAATTGCGCAAGCATTCTTAGTTGATCACCCGCAAAACACACAACAACAGCACGTGCAAACTTTTTCAGTGCACACGCAATTTAGTACTCTTTATTTAGGATCTTAGTAAATCCAGCCCTAAGTGTATATATTATATATAAATACTCACAATAAACTCAGTATCGACTGTTTAAGCAACGGACCTAAAAGAAAAACTAAACACATTAAGAACCCCAGCCCTTCTCCGGATATCTGTTTCAATTAATGTTTTTTTTCAAAGACAGCCAAAAATCTTCCAAATATTTAGAAATCAAACAAAAATCCAGTATCTTAAGTAGAGATGGGAATAAAAAACTGGTTCTTGTTCAGAACTGGTTCCTGGTGTTTCATGTCCTTTGAAATCTGCAAATCTTGCACACCATTCTCTTTTCGAGTCCAGTGGGCAGGAATGACATCACGCATGTTGCGTAGCAATCAATACCACCAATTTCCTCTCCGATCCTATATTGAGTAAAATTCAAGCTGGTATCGGCGATACCGGTTTGATACCGATACCTTGTGCAAATACACCTAATGTGCCGGTGAATCTAAAAAAATTGTGTATTTTAGATAGTTTAAGAATAATAAACAAAAATAAGAACTACTATAAAATCAAAAAATGATAAAAACGTAGTTCCTACCAGCAGCGTGTTATTTAGACAAAATCTGAATAGTTTAGTTACTTTCCACTGTATTTCTGTTAATGATATACATTACCACAAATGACTGAAAAGCATCGTTATTTTCATTTGAGAACTGATTTAAGAGCATACAGATCTGGTATCGGAGGTATCGATATTTCAGTATTGATCCATACATCACTACATGGTACCCAAGTGATGGGATTTCAGTCAAAAAGACGACAACAGGGCAACTTGCAATACTTTCCAAGTGGATATTTCGTCAAAGGGAGGAAATACTACCAACATGCAAAAAAAATTGCACTCCCAGCATGCAACCCTAACCCTCTTTCCAAATGAGAATCGATAAGGGAGTCGATAAAGGACCGAATTGTTAAGCAGAATCGAAATTGGAATTGGAATAAAACTTTTTATCAATTCCCATCCTTAATCTCAAGATAATAGGAACCCTTTACTGTTAGTGTGACAAAAGGAGGCTTTCACTTGGCTTAAGGAAACATGGTTTGAGGTAAGGCTGGGCGATATGGACCAAAAGTCATATCTCGATATTTTCTAGCTGAATGGTGATACTCGATATATATCGATATTTTTTCTGTGACATAATTGGGGTTTCCCCCAAAGCATTATAGCATAGCATCTCTGTTAGCTTCATTTTTTTCTGAGGCAAACCCTTAAAAAAACAGTCAGTTTTAATACAAAGCTTCGTGCCAAATGTCACACAGGTACCTTTATTAACAGAGGTCTGCAATATCAAAATGTATAAAACAAATGAAATAAAGATAAACTGCCTGCATATATAGAATAAAATGCTTCTTGAATAAAATAAAACAAATATCCCTTTCCTGCATAACAATTAAATTAAAAAACACTGTGCAATTAATACAATGTAGACAGTAATAGGCAGACTTTTCCACTGAGGTTGACAGTTGTGCAAATAACAAAACATTTGTGCAAATCTCAAATAAAACATGTAAACAGATATTGCACCTCTTTGAGCAAATCTGAATTAATTACAACAAATCAACTACTGTACATTTTACAGATTTTGTGCCAGGAAAACACTGTCAGGTTTCAGCACACAAAGGTAATTTTTTACCAGCGCGAGGGGTCAGCGTTGATGTACAGTCAATTCGTCACAGAATAAGCTATATCGATATAAATGATATTGTCTCGTACCATATCGCGTTTGAAAATATATCGATATATATTAAAATCTCCATATATCGCCCAGCCCTGGTTTGAGGTGAAGTTTGCTTCCTCAGCTCAGTCCATTCATATTTGTGATCATTTTCTTTTTCCAGTACTACTGCTGTAAGAAGAATGGGTCTGACGACGGCTCCATCTCCCAGCAACACTTCGCCTGCAACGCCTGCAGCGTGTCCGGCCTGGACGGCCCGATCATCACCCCGCTGTCCCTGTCCCCGCCGGAGCCGCCCAAGTCCTGCCACCCGGCCAAGCCCCCGGAGGGCCGACGCGGCTACTGCCCCGGCTGCTCGCCCCACGACTCGCCCTTCTACATCCGCACGTCCGATGAGATGCGCAACGGCGGCGAGCGTGTGGCCTACATGCCCACGCACTACGAGAACCGGGCGCTGGCCATGCCGCTGCCCGCCGTCCGAGGCTCCCTGCTGAGGGACGCCCAGCGGGGCCGGCCTCCCGACTTCTACACCAACACCCGAGCCATCAGCACCGAGGTGTGACCTCACGTTTCCACACACGGACACCCCCCCCCCTCCACTCGTACACACCAGCACCACCGAGGAAATAACCCCGACCCTGTGGACGTGACCTCTTCACCTTTACTAAGGATCTGAGGGATTTAACGGAGAACTGCCTCAGCCAAACGTCTGAAGCGATGAGAGAAGATTCCTGACATCATACTATTACATTTTTAATGTTCTTGTTCACACAAATCAAAGTAATTCAGTGATTGATGGTTTGATAAACTTTAACTGTAAGAGAATGCCTCTTTATGCTCCTTTATGCGCCTTTTGACTGTTAACTGTCTTTACAGACAGAACTATCTTAGATCATTTATGATTATTCTGTGCTTCATATATCCCCAATGAAAACTTTATACTTGTGACGATGAGCTGAAGAGTTACTGAGAAGTGAAGCGTATCTTGCGGGACTTTGTGGAGCTGGAGCGAGGACTCCCGGAGCGGTTCTCTATGCAAGCTGTCCAGCAAACTCCTGCAGCTCTTCATCTCCAGCCGTCTGCTTTCAGAGGTATTCCTCCTCCCATCAGCTACGAACGTTCGGGGGGGAATATCACGACCTCTGCAAAGACAACCCTTGAAAGCATTTAGAAAAACGTGGACAGAGAAGTTCAAGGTCTCTCAAACCTGTCCACAAGCGCCGACGTCTGAGCCCGTCAACGCCAAGGCTCTACACTTGACACAGATGCAAAAAAATAAAATAAATAGATAAAGTTTTAACTGTAAATATCGATTACAAAGCAATCTTTCAATCCCACTGCGTTCTTGACCCATAAGGATGCATGCTGGGATTTGAACATTTTAAATGAGGCAGTGTGATTCACTGCTTTGTGCTATTTTGTCTACACACTCTCTCTATACTCCTGTAACTACTCTCATGTTGAATCTTTGAAACACGAAGGGAAATGTAATCTGTTATTTTATTTCATTTAGTTATTTTTCATATTGTCAGACAGTCAGCGTGCACATTTATGTGTTTGAAAACTGTCCCACTGTGCACATTTTCTTACCCAGCTTTGCCGGCCAGTGATATTTACTGTATTATGTCTATCTATTTGATTTTTTAGTTTTTATTTACAGCGGGATTTTAGAGTCGAAGCTTCATAAACGAGAAACCTGCAGGACTTGCAGGGTGTGAAAAGGTTGGAGACATTTGAGAAATATTCAACCAGGAGTTTTCATTTCAGCATTTAGCAACGACGCACTTTCCCAGCCTCCATTCAGCCGTGCATCATTGCAGTGACTTTAACAACGGTTGCTTTTTTTCATGTTTGTATTAATGTTTTTAAATGAGTAAATAGATTTGAGTGTGCATGGTCTGTCTTGTCTGTCCCGGTGATAAACTGGCGACTCGTCCGGCGCCTGGCGAAGGATGGAGCGAGTGTAGAAGACTGATGGGAGATTTAAATGCATCCTCAATGAAATGAGATTATGCTGTTCTTTAAAAAGGTAAATAAACAAACCGAAAACTGGAAAAATGAAAGTTCATCACCAAAAGTCATCAGCTTTCACGTGGGCATAACAATGTGAAGGACAACCGGTATTTCTCCACGTTGTACTCCACTTAAACAGCTTTACTGTCATTTATTTAGGCGTTATATTAACTATATATTTTACAACTTACTTAACCAGTTAGCTTTGAAAACATAAAAAATTAAGGTTTTTAAAAATGTGGTCAAAACGTAAATTGTACATCATAAATTCAGAAACTAATATTTGATGGTGTTAACTTTTGACAATTAAAGTTTGTAACTGCTTGAATTGACATTTTGTGTGATGATTGACTGGGTCTCCACACACACACACACACACACACACACACACACACACACACACACACACACACACACACACACACACACTTCATTCAAGCTTCAGTTTTATGATCATTTTCAAGCACATGGAGGAAAAGGAGGTTTTTTGAAGGCAGCATGAAGTCAGATGATTGTCATGTGGTAAAAAAAACAAACATAAAACTCCACCAAATGACAAAATTAATTTAGTGAACAAAGCTTTGATTTAGACCAGTGGCTTGAGTAGTTAATGCCACAATTTTATGGTGGAATAATGGAGGCAGCAGTAGTTTAGTTTAGCTTTAGTGATTGTGCCGTGTGGAGTTTCATCCACAGTTTCCTCCTGCATTCAAAAACATTTATGTTCGGTAGATTAGTGATTTTAAATTGAATGTGAGAATAATGAGTGTGATGAAGTTTGTCTTCATGGCCCTGAGATGAACCAGTGACCTGTCGAGGCAGCACTGCTGCCTCTTATCCAGAGAGAGCTGGGATAGGCTCCAGCAGACCTCGGTGACCCTGAAACGGATGGATGGATGGATGGATGGATGGATGGATGGATGGATGGATGGATGGATGCAAGCAATGATGTGCTGTGACAATCCCTAAAGAAGAAAACACCAACAAAAAACTAAAGGAGGGGAGGGAAACAAAACAAATCATCACAAAATGATAAACATACATGATGTTCACTGTCCTCTTTTAAATGACAACATATACAACAAGAGAACACATCGCACGTAAGAATAAAAAGAAACAAAAACAAAACAAAACAACAAACAAACATGTGCCTTACATTTAATTAGATTAGATTAGATTAGATTAGATTGTCCTTTATTCATCCCTCAGTGGGGAAATTCGCTTTGTGCAGCAGCAGTACACACAACACACACATGCAGCGAAAGAAGGATGAAAAAAGTAAAAAATATATAATTACAAAATACAAACAGTATATACAGTGGAATAAAAATAAAAGTAGTGCCGTACGAGAAAAAATAGTACATTTGACCCTTAAATTGACCTTAAATCTATCACTTTTATTGCATCAGGTGCCACATAATTAATTAGACATCCCTTCTATTACTGTAATGTCAAAAACGAGCCCCAAACTTGGTTGAAGATATCAGTGGCGGCTGGTCAGTAGGGGGCGCTAGAGCGCCGCCCCATCTAGTCAAGAGAAGAAGAATAACAGAAAAAGAAAAGAAAAAACATGCTGTAAGATGCATAGACATATATACATGTATATATGTCTATGGTAAGATGCATATAATATATTATATATATTATTATTAATTATATAATATATATATAATAATAAAAGAAGGTGTTATTTCAGTCCGTGGCTGACTGTCAATAGTAATTAAATGTTGTTTAAATAGGTATTTGGTTCCAAAATGTTTATTTTATTTTATTTTATTTTATTCTGTTATTTAATGATCAAATATCTGAAAGAAAGGAACGTTATCTTTTCAAAGAATATAAATTCCAGACAGAACAATGGAAATGTTTTTCTTCTCTCTAATGTGTAAAATAAACTGAACCCAAACCAGGAAGAAAAAAACAATAGTGGACTTGTTGAAATGTTAAACCCCGACTTTATGTTCAGACTGAACTACTTCACTAAAACTTAGGACCAATAAGCCAGTGTTGGATGGTTACATTTTTCAAAATTAAAGGACCAAAATATTGTTTTCTAACTTTCTTTTTTTCCCCATTGCACCAAGCTTGTACCTAACCGTGACCCCTACGTATGCCAAGGTAAATTGCGCCCCCCAAAAAATTTTTAGCACCAGCCGCCACTGGAAGATATCCTATAAGATTATTATAGGATATAGGATAATATTCAGAAGATCATCGGCTGCACGCCCCACCCCGACGGACATTTACACCTCCTGCTGCCTCAGCAGAGCCACTAAAATCAAAACAGACAGCTCTGACCTGTTTGACCTGCTGCCTTCAGGAAGACGCTACAGTCATCAGGTCCAAAACCAACAGACTGAAAAACAGCTTTTTCCCCAAAGCCATAATCGCCCTGAACAATATGTAAATGTCTTCATTACTGTTTTTTACCGTGCAATACTTTTTCCCGGCCTATCTGTGCAATATTCCACCACATGTTTAGTTATGTTATTATCTGAAGATAGGATCTCAGGTCTTGATTTCACTATTCAAAATGCAAATTTTATTCTATTCTATAACACAGTGTGTCTACTGCAAAGGTGGGTAGTAACAAAGTTACATTTACTCCGTTACATTTACTTGAGTGAGTTTTGGGAAATTTTGTACTTTTAGGAGTAGTTTTGAATCACTATACTTTTTACTTTTACTTGAGTAGATTTGTGAAGAAGAAACTGTTCCTCTTACTCCGCTACATTAGGCTACGTTGAGCTTGTTACTTTTCTTTTATCCCTTTTATCTGCGTACGCGTCAATCTCATGACATCACTGAGTGATTCTTTGGGAACATTTTTTGTTTTTGCATGTTTTTGTCACATTTACACAGACTCAAACACACACTGAGTTTCTATGAGTTCATGGGCTTGTTCTAGTTCTGCCTGGTTAAAAAAGAAAAGTACAAAGGCTTGAAATTTTGTGCTACTTGTGCTTAATTTATTTGTTTATTCTGTTATTTTATTTATTTTATTATTTATGAAAGTACTTGAATTTACTTTAAGATTATTTTAATTTAAGCTATTTTTTATTTTTTATTAATTTTAATTTATTTCATTGATTTAATTTGCCTGAAGATGATTATTTTGTACTTTTGTCTGTTTGAATGGTTATGTTAAAAAAATAAATCAGACGTTACTCAACAGTTACTCAGTACTTGAGTAGTTTTTTCACCAAATACTTTTTTACTTTTACTCAAGTAATTATTTGGATGACTACTTTTTACTACTTGAGTCATATTATTCTGAAATATGTGATATGAAATAAATACAAATATGAAATGTGTATTTCTGTTACAGGTGTAAAATTATGGCATGGACAAAGCAAGGAACTGAAAAGTTGCACAAGTTTGTATCAGCTGAAGAAAATGTTTAAAAAAGAAAAGATAAGTGCCTACAAAAAAGAAGAAGGAGAAAGAGAAAAAAAATAGATAGAGTGGTATTTTTTGTTTGTTTTCTTGTTATAAATATGTGTATAGATAGATTGGTGTTCAGTAAGTCAACGTAACTGTATTAACAGAGAGGGGCAGGTATCATAAGTTTTCTTCTTCCTGCTCCTTTTCTTTCATGGTGATAATGTGTACTTCATGAAATTTTGTACAACATTATTAAGATGATATACCATGAATGGAATAAATGAAATAAAATGAAATGAAATGAAAAAATAACAGTACTTGAGTACCAGAGGTGGACAGAGTACTCGACCCCAGTACTTGAGTAAGAGTACAAATACTACTGGTCAAAATTTACTCCGTTACAAGTAAAAGTAGCTCAGTCAAAATATT
This sequence comes from Cololabis saira, assembly GCF_033807715.1. Lineage (NCBI taxonomy): Eukaryota > Metazoa > Chordata > Actinopteri > Beloniformes > Belonidae > Cololabis > Cololabis saira. The sequence goes on from NC_084599.1 coordinate 36,504,209, forward strand.
ACTTTTTAAGGTACTTAAGTATCCAAAAGTAAATGCTTTTAAATTTACTTTAAGTAAAAGTAAAAGTAAGAGTAAGAGTAAATTTCTTATTTTCCACATCAGTAAATTACTATATTGTTTCTAAATTAATTTAAGGATCTTTTAACTCTTGTTTTCTGAGAATTAACTCTTTGAAACCAGCTGCACTGATGTGCTGCTTTTAGAACCACAATGTTATATAAAACCTGCAGAAACACCAAAAACAAATCAAATGAATGGGATCATAAGAGGACAGCAGATGATGCAGAGTTTATTAACAATCATGAACTGAAACCAAATGAACCTGACAAACGCAGGCTACTTTGGCGGTATCGTTTTGAGGAGGCTTGACGTATTTCCGCTTTACGTACATCCCAGTGGAGAGCTTGCACTGTGATAGGTCTCCTCCTTTGACAAAAACAGCTTGTGTCCAATAGGATTTTAGGGAAGAAGAAAAAAGAGCAGACCTGAAAGTAACGAGTACTTTTCAGCCTTCCTAGAAATTTACTCGAGTAAAAGTAAAAATATTTGTCTTGGAAATGTATTCAAGTAAGAGTAATAAGTACCAAAGAAATCTAATACTCAAGTAAAGTACAAATCCTCTGGATATGTACTTAAGTACAGTACTCAAGTAAATTTACTCCGTTACTGTCCACCACTGTTGAGTACAATGTTTGGCTACTCTACCCACCTCTGGTCTGGTCTACTGTATCTAATGTGAAAGCAGAGCTTCAGGACTAACGCGCATGCGTGACATATTACCGGAAACGCTCCCGAGTGAAACATCCTCGCAGTCATCCTAAACACACGATCTGTGCTGCAACTCTTGTGAGCAGCGAAACCTCCAGCAGCGCCGAAAACAAGTAAGTAGTTTATTTCATCTGTCACATCCAGCTCTGCTGGGGAATAAACCTCGTTTTCCTGCCCAGCTGTCGTGTGCAACTCCCTGCTGCAACTGTTGTGCTCTTGGAGCTGGTTAGCATTAATAGTAGCTTTAGCTCGCTGCTGCTAATAGCTGTTACTGTTTGTAGCTGCTGGGAAATAATCTGAACACTTTCAAACCTGAAAATACATACATATGTACTTTATACTGCCATTTGAACACTAATAATGGAGATACAGGTGGAAATAGCCAGCTGCTGATGCTGTCAGACTTTGTAATGCTCCCAGGCCTGAGCAAAATCAGTTTACAGCAGTCATTTATCTCATAATTCATTCAAAATGAGAATAAAATACTTACATCAGTCTGGTCAGGTGGAAATCAGAGCATCGGTATTTAATGATGCATTCAAGTGACACTCTTTTGGAGCTGGACCATTTACCATTCACTAGTAATTAATATTAGACTCAGTTCCTTCATACAATAAGAATAAGAGAATAAGTTTTATTGGCTAAGTATGAACATGCCAGACAGGGAATTTGTTTTGTTTTTTTCCCCTCACTGAACCCAGATTTAAATAGTTACAAACAGTAATAGACAAATGTCTTATTAACATGTATACAATTTTTAAAAAAAAAGTGAAAGGTGCAGCAGTATGAGGTAGTCATGGTTATTGAAAGGTGCATCGTTACAGCATATGATTGTGGTTATTATTATTATTGCACAGTAATCGATTACTCTGAGACTCTATTATGGCTGGGCGATATGGACCAAAAGTCATATCTCGATATTTTCTAGCTGAATGGCGATACTCGATATACAGTATATCGATATTTTTTCTGTGCCATAATTGGGGTTTCCCCCAAAGCGTTATAGCATAGCATCTCTGTTAGCTTCATTTTTTCTGAGGAAACCCTTAAAAAAACAGTCAGTTTTAATACAAAGCCTCGTACCAAATGTCACACAGGTACCTTTATTAACAGAGGTCTGCACAATATCAAAATGTATAAAACAAATGAAATAAAAATAAACTGCCTGCATATATAGAATAAAAATGCTTCTTGAATAAAATAAAACAAATATCCCTTTCCTGCATAACAATTAAATTCAAATACACTGTGCAATTAATACAATGTAGACAGTAACAGGCAGACTTTTCCACTGAGGTTGACAGTTGTGCAAATAACAAAACATTTGTGCAAATCTCAAATAAAACATTCAAGTCAATTTGTCACAAAATAAGCTATATCAAAATCATAATTTAAATTTTTTTTAAAATCGATATAAACGATATTGTCTCGTACCATATCGCGTTTGAAAATATATCGATATATATTAAAATCTCGATATATCGCCCAGTCCTAATTGTTACAGCATATTATTGTGGTGATTATTATTATTATTATTATTATTGCACAGTGGTTGATTACTCTGAGACTCTCTGAGTGATGAGAGTTCATCAGAGCAACAGCTTGGGGGAAGAAACTGTCTCGGAGTCTGGAGGTTTTGGCGTACAGAGCTCTGTAACGCTGTCCAGAGGGGAGCAGTTCAACCAGACTGTGTCCTGGGTGTGAGGGGTCTAGTTCTGGTCCTGGTCCTGATCCTGGTCCTGGTCCTGGTCCTGGTCCTGGGTGTGAGGGGTCTGCAGAGATGTTACCTGCCCGTTTCCTGGTCATGGACCAGTACAGGTCCTGGGTATATGGGAGGTTAGTCCCAGGGCTGGGCGATATATCGAGATTTTAATATCGATATATTTCCAAACGCGATATGGTACGAGACAATATCGTTTATATCGATATAGCTTATTTTGTGACAAATTGACTGTACATCAACGCTGACCCCTCGCGCTGGCAAAAAAAGTACCTGTGTGTGCTGAAACCTGACGGTGTTGACAGGTTAGTTTTCCTGGTACAAAATCTGTAAAATGTGTTGACTTGTTGTAATTATTTGAGATTTGCTCAAAGAGATGCAATATCTGTTTACATGTTTTATTTGAGATTTGCACAAATGTTTTGTTATTTGCACAGCTGTCAACCTCAGTGGAGAAGTCTGCCTGTTACTGTCTACATTGTATTAATTAATTTCATTTGTTTTATACATTTTGATATTGTGCAGACCTCTGTTAATAAAGGTACCTGTTTGACATTTGGTACATGGCTTTGTATTAAAACTGACTTTTTTTTAAGGGTTTGCCTCAGAAAAAAATGAAGCTAACAGAGATGCTATGCTATAATGCTTTGGGGGAAACCCCAATTATGTCACAGAAAAAATATCGATATATATCAAGTATCGCCATTCAGCTAGAAAATATCGAGATATGACTTTTGGTCCATATCGCCCAGCCCTAGTTAGTCCCAGTTATCCTCTCTGCAGACCTAATTGTCCATTGCAGTCTGTGCATGTCTAGTTCGGTGGCCGATGCGACCCAGACAGTGATGGAGGTGCAGAGAACAGACTGAATGATGGCAGAGTAGAAGGTGGTGCGGCTGCTGCAGCAGGTTAAACTTCCTGAGCTGATGCAGGAAGTGCAACCTCTGCTGAGCTTCTTCCTGACAGAGTTAATGTGGGTGGTCCACTTCAGGTCCCGGGAGATTCTGGATCCCAGGAACCTGAAGGTGTCTGAGAAGTTTGATATTTTGTTGAAATATTTGCAGATGTGCAACTGAGTGTTACTTAATCCTCACTAACATCACTGTAGCTGTAACATGTATCCCAGTGTTTGTGGACAGGATTTACGTCTGGGTGACATCAGGATCTGTCTGCATGATAACAAGTTATATATTCCTTTTAGGCCGAGTGGGCGACTTGAGAAAATGGTACTTATGTTTGACAATTACTAAATACTTTGGATATGATATAGTCTGTATTGATTGTATAATGACATGGCCTGCATGGTAAAGAACTGAGTTTCTTGCTTTGTTAGTTTCGATGATCAAGTGGGTATTTGTGAGAAAAACAATGAAGGTGGCGCACCACTTTTCTTCCTCCCTACGTGTTTGAAGTTAGATTAACGCAACAGAGAAAGGGTTGAATCACTGCACTCAAAAGAGGCTTTTTTAGTTTTGTTTGCTGTCTAATATTTGTTTAACCTGTGGGTGGGTTAATTTCACCAGAGAACCTTTGGGGCTGCAGCGTACAATGGATGTTTGTTGTAGTATTATAGGTTACCTGTCCCAGGTGCCCACTGAAACAGGACTCAAGACAGTAATGATGAACAATTTTAGGACAATTAAAGTCTTTTCTGTTGTTGTTCGTGCACTTCCAAGAAGCCACTTTTGCTTTAAATTTACTTCCACCTTAATGCTACCGATGTCGTGTTTCTATGCTCTAGTTACTTTCTTATTGTGGTGTCTAAACATTGAGTAAGGCACAAGACAATTTTATTTCTTTTTTTTATTATTGTAGATCATCTTGTGTTTTGGCATCTTGCAAAATTGTAGAAATGTGTCTATAAAAATTTTTAATATTAGTCATCTTTAAGGCTAACTAAGCATGAAAGGTTAATTTTCAGTTCTAACTACATTTACTGTTTTTCTTTATTAATATTATTGTAAATGGATTGTTTTGGGATTTTATTAATTGGACAAAATTAGACATCAACCCTTAAGGATTTTTCTATATTTGATAACAAAGATAAGGTCAGCTGGTGACTGATTTAAAACATTTTTAAAGGTTTTTGTGGTACTAGGGGCCTTTTATTGAGAAAGTAGGTAGACAGGAAATGGGTAGAGAGAGCGAGACACTGCAGTATAGAGTGACAGGCCTGGACTCGAACCTGCGCTGCCTTTGTAGACTATAGCGTCTACAAATGGTGCCCACTCAACCCACTGAGTTATCCAGGGCTGATTTATGAAGACGTTTTTGGAAATGAAGCCAAATGACGCGTTTAAAAACATATGACGTTAGCCTGTCAATCAGCTACTCAGATACTTGTGATGCAGATTATTCAAGAATAGCCCAAAATAGCAGTTTCTGTTTACAAGTGCTATTTCACTGTGATGATGTAACTAAAACAGTATTCGAGGTTTCGGCATGGAAGCGACTACATTAAGAATAAATGAGCCTAATATCACGGTGAATCCTCCATATGACAGAAATGCAATTTTCTATTATGCATTATGTTGCCGCTGCACTTTCAGTCAAAATGGCTGGTGTGCTTGCAGTATTTATAGGTTTTTAACAACTCTTTTGAATGTACAAGGACAGACAAACAGATCATAACTTGTATTTGGCTATGAAAATAACTGGTATGGTTCTGGCTGCCGTCCTCACAGGAAATGATAGTAGGGAAGGGGGGAAAGTTGGCACCCTAAATCGGCTTCTTTCCTCCGACCGCCACCACAGAGGCCACACAGTCTCCTTCTCTGCTCCTCCTCCAATACATTGAACTATTGCAGTTATTGTTATCTCTGAGCAACACAGTCGGCACACCCTGGTGATGTTAGATGCTTACTCAGCTGCCTTTGTTGTCTACTATTCACTAGGTTTTGTCCCGCTGCATTCTGCATGCTTCAAAGATGACGTTTAAGCCGAGTTCATTAGGTGCTTGTCACACTATGTGGATTGCAGTGAACTCAAAAGATGGATAAGACTGCAGTAAAAAAACACTTCAGGAGGCAGGTTTTGTGTCATGAAGTGAGTTTCAGGAAGCTGAACTATTTCTCATCAACAGCGATTTGAATGGCTTATCTTCATCTTGTACAGGTATACTATCTTTGTGGATGCATGTGTGTGTGGACGATGACTGATATTTCAATAAATACCTGCAGTACAGGAAATAAACTTCCATGTCATGCAAACTTTAATAACTAAACATTAAAAGGAGTTTTCCAGTCATGTACCTAAGACACCAAATCTAACTGCATACAACCTGTTCTGCACATTTTGAATTGATCGTAAAGTATCAAGGAAAATAAATACTAAAGCTCGCACATTTATAAGAAAAGAAAATTGGAATATTGTGATAAAGTTCTTTATTTTCTGTAATGCAATTACAAAAACAAAAATGTCATACATTCTGGATTCATTACAAATCAACTGAAATATTGCAAGCCTTTTATTATTTTAATATTGCTGATCATGGCTTACAGCTTAAGAAAACTCAAATATCCTATCTAAAAAAATTAGAATATTCTGGGAATCTTAATCTTAAACTGTAAGCCATAATCAGCAATATTAAAATAATAAAAGGCTTGCAATATTTCAGTTGATTTGTAATGAATCCAGAATGTATGACATTTTTGTTTTTGTAATTGCATTACAGAAAATAAAGAACTTTATCACAATATTCCAATTTTCTGAGACAGTCCTGTATAGTGCCTTAAAACAATCAAAATATTTTATTGATGTTGTCCTAAGAAAAGATCAAATATTGTTTAAAACACTGGAATAGCATGTGAGTTTGTTTTTGATCCTCTTCAGATGTTGAGGAGAATCAGACACAGCCTAACATGAACGGTGTTGTTATGTTTGTCCTGAATGAACAGGTTTGCTGTGTTTGCTCTGTTTACTGGTCTGTCCAGTACGGCCCGTAATCTCTCTGTGAATGGGAGGCAGGAAAAAGAAAGTCAGTAGGTTGGGCTGCCTTAGCATATTTTTTCTTCCCCAGAGGGAGGGAAGTCATCAGTCTCGTAAAGCAGGAGGAGCAGATTTGACCCACATGTTATGAATGCAACCAGTATTTTCTATAAGTAAAAAAAAAATATTATACTGCATGCAATAACCTTCGATAGATGCGGAAAAGTCTCCAAACAGTTTCTTCAGTGACTCTTTCATTTCCATGTTTTGTTGGCTCATTGTACGACACAAAACTTCAAAGGTCGTGTCTGACTGTTGTTACTAGTAAATCTGTGACAGGGCGGTGCAGTTAACTGACAAGTTACCCTTCCAGACTGAGTGTCTTGGCTCTGCATCAGTGGGTGTTGCACGTCTGCCTGCAACGCTGGCCACTCAAACTTTCCATGAAGGTTGTTGGTCGCAAAGCTGCCAGTTGATTCCTGCACTGGCGTCACACACTTGAGATGAGTGGGAGCAAATTACGCAATGTCTTGTCTGCATAGTCCAAATTAGTATTTCAACAGACAGGATTGTAATAAGCTCACACTTCAGTTGTAGTCTGTCTTTTAGAGGAAGAAGGATGAGCTTCAACAGAACCAGGAAGCTTGCGTTCCCTCTCAGTTTAATGGGTTTATCATTGCAGCTATTTCCTTGAGTTAATGGGGGGGAATGTTCGCTTATTTTTCTGTCATCCTGAGGTTTCTCTAATTTAATAACAGTGAACGGAGCACATGACCCTGATGCTTTCTCTTTCTGCTCATATGTTGGTCTGCAGATGGCGAGTGTATGAATTTAATTTCCCTTGTTTAAGTGTGCATGAATGCGCTCTGTGTGCATGTGATATAACCGTGGCTCCTTCACGCATTTCTTTCTTGCAGTATGTCTGGTGTTGTGTCCTCACCTAATTTAATAAATCTATAAACAATGATGATGATGATTCTTCATAAATCATGTGTGGCCTGCTAAAGGTCGGACAATAGCATATGTTTACGTTGTCATTTCTCAGAGGTGTCAATTAACGAAGTACAAATACTTTGTTACCTTACTTAAGTAGAAATTTTGGTTATCTATACTTCACTGGGGTAATTATATTTCAGACGACTTTTTACTTTTACTCCTTACATTTTCACGCAATTATCTGTATTTTTTACTCCTTACATTTTAAAAACAGCCTCGTTACTCTATTTTATTTCGGCCTATAAAAAAAAAATATCCAGTTAAATTGCGCCATCCGGATAGAGTGAATTTGGTTGTGATTGTGGCACAGATGTTCTTGTCCAGTTTTGTTCTTACATTCCTCAGATTCCTGCAACTAAACTTGGATGTACATTCCAATAAAGGTTAGGATAAATGATAACATGCCTCTGAAGTTTGACTTTTTGCACCATTACAATACTTATAGGTAACTAGTCATCATATCTGCTGCTCTCTGAAACACATGTTATCCTCAATAGTACACATATATGCTTCTTTAATATGTTTGCCTTATACTAAGACACATTCATTTTCAAGGGCTTTTTTCCCCCTTACTTTTACTTTGATACTTTTACTTGAGTAAAAAAACTTGAGTTGATACTTCAACTTCTACAGGAGTATTTTTAAACTCTAGTATCTATACTTCTACCTGAGTAATGAATGTGAATACTTTTGACACCTCTGTAATTTCTGTAAGATCCCAAGCACCTTGCATCCAACTACAGGTCAATAATCTGTTGGAAATGACACCAGAGGAGCCAATCACTAGAACGACGACAAAAAAAAAAGCTTATGCCTTTGGTCCACATATACGGTCTGGTTGGAGTTTTACAACATTTATCAGGCTGCAACAAGAGTGCCGTTGGATTATGAAGGATTACTTTCAAAGCCACTGCAAAGCTGTTGAAGCTGTATGCCACCATCAAGACTGGTATCTATAAATAAAGAGCAATTATCAGCCGCCTTCTTTTCACGGATCAGATCGAGCTGTGTGGCAAGATGGAAACAAGACGCCACCTCATCAGGAAATCAGTATCAGACTTGTACTTGACAAAAGCAAATGAATGATTTTGAAAGAGAAGCGAAATGACCCAACGGAAGGGATTAAACTCCCAGAAGGCAACGCTGCAGATCTTCAGAACAGTTAAAAATACCTTTGTATCTGGCAAATTGCAGTCAGTCACAGTCACACAAGTATAAAGGGAAAAAAAAATACATAGTGTTTCTATAGAAAAATACACCAGCACGCTCTTTTATTGGATTACAACACATGACTGGGGGGAATTTTGTTGGGAGAGTATTGGTATTGGTGCCTCTTATGCCCCCAGATCGTATAATCTCAAGCTTAGTTGGCAGAAATATGGAATAAGGTGAATCTCAGTTCTGCTAAAACATGAATAACAAGACTATAAAACAAGAGTAACATCCTACTTTGCATCAGAATAAGTTATTTGATTAAATATGCTTGGCAGTTTTTGCTGTTACATCAAATCAAATCAAACTTTATTTATGTCGCACTTTTCATACAACAGAAACGCAAAGTGCTTTATAGGGATGGGCGGTATGGACTAAAAAATGTATCACTCTTTCTTTCTTTCTTTCTTTCTTTCTTTCTTTCTTTCTTTCTTTCTTTCTTTCTTTCTTTCTTTCTTTCTTTCTTTCTTTCTTTCTTTCTTTCTTTCTTTCTTTCTTTCTTTCTTTCTTTCTTTCTTTCTTTCTTTCTTTCTTTCTTTCTTTCTTTCTTTCTTTCTTTCTTTCTTTCTTTCTTTCTTTCTTTCTTTCTTTCTTTCTTTCTTTCTTTCTTTCTTTCTTTCTTTCTTTCTTTCTTTCTTTCTTTCTTTCTTTCTTTCCTTCTTTTAGGCTTCTTTCTTTCCTTCTTTTAGGCTTCTTTCTTTCCTTCTTTTAGGCTTCTTTCTTTCCTTCTTTTAGGCTTCTTTCTTTCTTTCTTTCTTTCCTTCTTTTAGGCTTCTTTCTTTCTTTCTTTCTTTCCTTCTTTTAGGCTTCTTTCTTTCTTTCTTTCTTTCTTTCCTTCTTTTAGGCTTCTTTCTTTCTTTCCTTCTTTTAGGCTACTTTCTTTCTTTCTTTCTTTCTTTCTTTCTTTCCTTCTTTTAGGCTTCTTTCTTTCTTTCTTTCCTTCTTTTAGGCTAATTTCTTTCTTTCTTTCTTTCTTTCTTTCTTTCTTTCCTTCTTTTAGGCTAATTTCTTTCTTTCTTTCTTTCTTTCTTTCTTTCTTTCTTTCTTTCTTTCTTTCTTTCTTTCTTTCTTTCTTTCTTTCTTTCTTTCTTTCTTTCTTTCTTTCTTTCTTTCTTTCTTTCTTTCTTTCTTTCTTTCTTTCTTTCTTTCTTTCTTTCCTTCTTTCCTTTTTGGGCTCATTTCTTTCTTTTTCTTTCTTTCTTTCTTTCTTTTTGGCTCCCTTCCTTCCTTCCTTCCTTCCTTCCTTCCTTCCTTCCTTCCTTCACGTACGTTGTGCGTGGATTTAACGCAGAACCATAAATCAGCTTTACACAAAAACGTCATCAAAGGGAATTTATCGTTTTTACCACAAGATGACAAATTCTTACCGTGGGGAATTTTTTAGACGGTACATCGTGAACGGTAAAATATCGCCCATCCCTAGTGCTTTACATAATAAAATCTACATTTAACACAGAAAAACTCACACACTCATTGTTAAAAAAAAATGTACATAATAGTACATAAAAGTACATAATAAAACAATTGAAAAATAAGTAGTTAAAATAATAAGAAATAACTAGATAATAAACTAAACCACACTAATAAAATACTTTAGTGTGGTTTAAATAATAAAACATCTCCTACAAGACGGTACCTGCTAGGAACCAACTACTGGTGTTGAACATCAGATTATACCGCTTGATAACTCCTGAGTTAAGCAATAACATTTATCGCTGAAGTTCTGGATCAAGAAAAACAATAAGAGGCATAAAGATAAGATTAACGGAAACTCAATGATGTTATTTATTCGCCGGCCTGGCCTTTGTCAGACGCTGTGAGGGGCAAGTCTTGTGATCTAAAAGTAAATTAAGTAGACGTTGAGCTGAAAACTCGTTTTAGAAATTGCGTCACAACATGTATAAGATTAGATTCACAATTGTTTTTTCTAACCATATCATTTTATCTCCATATGTTGTTTATCAGTGCAGCTGGGCGGCTGCGCCAGGAGAAGGTCTTGACCGGGTCTGTGTTCGTTGCAGGGTCCGTTCCCGCGGTGCCGGCTAGACTGGAGGTGAAGGGAAGAGTTTGGGTCCCGGTCTCCCGAGCAGACGCCGTGTGAACCTGCGAGCCATGGATGACAGCTCCTCGCTGGGGAAAGTCAGCAGCTCCACAGAGTCCGTGGCCACCGTCACCAGTGAGGAGTTTGTTCTGGTCCAGCCCAACGCCAGCGGCTCTCCGCACGGATCAGAGGGCAAACCGAGGCTCAAGGTCAGACCCGAGCATCACAACAGCTTTACATCTGAACCGTTCTCATAAAGACAGCAGAATAAGGAAGAGTTACCTGTAACTTTTTTGTTATTGTAATAACTTTATCATGTGATATTTTGATCTACTTCTATCTATCGCTGCAAGTATTGTGAAAGACTGTTATCAGGCCTCTCGTGATTTTACTGTCCAGTTTTGCTGAAATGGCAAAGGTTGCACAGTCCTTGTGGCTGACTGTCACTTCAACATGTCTGAATAAAACAGTGAGGAACTGTCAGACAAAATGTATTAAAGCAGCACTATGTAACTTTTCCACCTTAATCTAATATTTCCAGAGTCATTGTGATGGAACATCAACTTCCAACAGGTTTAATGACACCTCTGTCATGGTCTGAGGGGTCTGTATCTCCTTCACTGGCACTATGTAACTTCTAGGTGCATGCTAGGAACCCTTCCACACTAAAAAACGACAAATCTTTACGGCTTGGACTGCTTTACGGCATACGTCACTTCCCCCTCCTTCCCGATTCATAGTCGAGACGAAAGATGGGCGGGACGTGGAGCACAGAGCTCAGCAGAAGCTGGTGTCATGGCCGAAGCAGCGGAAAAAATGAAGAAAATAAAAGTTTTATCGGAGGAGGCGAAAAAGAAAGCGGGAGAGTAACAAGATAAATGCCCGGACAAAAATAAATAAATAAATAAATAAAAATCCCGGACAAGAATAAACATTGGTCCGGCGTTCACTCGCTGAAAGCCGTTGAGTGATGTCTGACCGATGGGGATTTATGGGGATAAAACAAGAGACAGAATTGTTATGATACAAATGTAAATGTAGAGTTCTATGTTCAATAAGAATCAAAATTAGAATGTTTTCACATCGTCTTGGGTTCTAGTATTTTTCCTGAGAACTGTAAAATTGTGCATGGCTGATCTGCAAAATATAAGGAATGGGCATTCAGTTATTCACAGGTTATAAAGTATTTTTTTATTTTGTCAGTAAGTATGTTGGACTACTAATTTATGACGAAGTCCCTCTAAAAAACGTGACAGGAAAAAGGTGCAGTAGTAATTTGGGGCGCATTATCTGGCTGAAACAGGACAGGGGGGCGGGGGTGACTTCAATAATAGAACCAAGTTGAACTTAATGATTTTCAACATCGTCATATTATATTGTTTAGCCAAAAATAGATACATTATCTCTTCGCTATCCATCCTGCAAACGACCGCTGAAAACAGAAAAGTAGTTTTGAAAGTCTGTCCCGTCTTATTTCCTTCACTATCAAAACAAATGCAGCGACAGGGACATGAGTTTTCTGGCAGTACGCGCTGGTGCTCATGGGAAATGTAGTTCTTTCTGGTAAAGCACTACCGCTTTTGTCCAAAGGAGCCGCCAAACTCAACAAAAGCTGAAAGTTACATTGTGCTGCTTTAATGATTGATAACCATTGCTAAAACAAATGAATGAAAACATTACTGTTATGTATACTATGTCTGAAAATGGTTTAATTAGATTCCCAGTTTGTGTTCATTGTGTTTTATTCCCACGTTTTATATGATTTCTTGTAATTACAGTCCAAGGGGCCAAGATGACAAACCAATTTACTCAGTTCACAACACTCCTTTATGCTTTATCTGTGCAGCGTTATACTTTTTTTTGGTTTTATTTTACCCCCATATCCAATTTTCTGTCCTTCTGTCTGCTTCAGATGTCTTTGAACGGGAGTGATCAGCTGGAAAAAGCTCTGGAGGAGGTGTTGGATGATGACGAGGTGAAAGTAGAGAAAAGCTGTGTGGAAAAGATGGAAAAGCACAAGGAACCGGAGAGTCAAGTACTGGAAACTCAACCTGCAGGTACAGACTCCAAACCCAAAAAAAAAAATGCATCTGGGCTGTAGTGTCCAAGCACGAGGAAGTTATGTTGCTATGGAAACCCAAGGCATCAAACAACAGATACCTGAGATTAAACCAGTGATGACACACATTAAGGGAACTCCAGTATTCAGCCAAGTTTTATTTCAGGCAGTTTCGTTCTTTTTTGCTTCTCTGCAACATTCTTCTTCTTCTCTCCTTACTTTGCTCACATATGTAAGCAGAAACCGCAGAAGAAGAAATCTACAACTTTGCCTGCAGCATTTGTTTATTCGTCATTTCAATAAACCTCTTTCAACCACGTAAGATCTAGTTTTGTTCAAGTGGTGGCTGCGAATATTTACATTTACTGGAGGGGCGGGGGTGCAGGGTTGTCGGGAGCATGTGTACAACTCTGATTGACATTTGGCAAACACGCCCCCTGCCTGCGATTGGAGGAGCTGCAACGGGAGCCATAGAAACTTAACTATATTGCGAGCTACAGATTGTGCCAAAGGAGCAAATTTGTTTCTTAAATTAGCTAGTTTGTGTAATATAATGAGAAAATTGTGGTAATTTCTGCCAATATGACAAAAATAAACCTACCAACTGCAACCTGGAATAAAACTTATTTTTCCCATGAAAATATTTCTGTCATAAAGCTGATTGTTTCACTGCTTTGTAATAGTGAAATAAACGGTGACGGTTTGTTTCACTGTCACAAAGCAGCAGTGAAAAATCACTTTTTTGCGCTTCGGAAAAAGTCACTTCATCATTTCTGTTCTTACTAATTACCGTTTATGGTGTTGCGTAATTATTAAGTAACATGTATTTCACTAAAGATCATCTAAAACAGAAGTATGTACAGTATTTGCTCTTGTGTCTACACAAAATTAGATTAAAGTTACTCTTCCAAAAACACATTTAAACTAAAAGTGCACATTTCATTCACTTACCAAAAATCCAGTTTTGCCAAGTCATGTTATAGTAACTTGTTATCTAATCTCTGACACTGACTCAACTGTTTTTGGAAGTTTGCGTGAACAAGATGGTCAACAAAAAAAACTAAAAACAGAACACTAACGGGTCCATGCGCAGCGACTTTCAGACGTAGTGAAAGGTCTTGACACGACCAGGCTGCACGATCCAGGTGCATTGATCATCATGATATTTCAAAAGCTCATGCTTATACAGGACTGTCTCAGAAAATTAGAATATTGTGATTTTCTGTAATGCAATTACAAAAAAAAAAAATGTCATACATTCTGGATTCATTACAAATCAACTGAAATATTGCAAACCTTTTATTATTTTAATATTGCTGATCATGGCTTACAGCTTAAGAAAACTCAAATATCCTATCTCAAAAAAATAGAATATTCTGGGAATCTTAATCTTAAGATGTAAACCATAATCAGCAATATTAAAATAATAAAAGGCTTGTAATATTTCAGTTGATTTGTAATGAATCCAAAAGGTATGACATTTTTTTTTTATTGCATTACAGAAAATAAAGAACTCTATCACAATATTCTAATTTTCTGAGACAGTCCTGTAGATACATGATCAATCATACTTTTCGTCATATTTTTCTTCTTTGCTTTGATTCCATTTTTCTTTGGCATCAGTTATGTTTGAGTTTTGTGCTCAATCAATCAATCAATCAATCGAAGATTAAAAATCAGCCTTTAATAGATGGAACTTAATGTAAAGCCTGGATTTACCTTTTATGAAACAGTTAAGACCTGGGTAATTTGTTAGGTTTGTTCAAGTCAGGGTTTGGACTTTGATCATGTTTGTTTCAGAACTGGTTATCAAACTGTTCATGCTTCAGAAAAAATAAATGTAAGTTGCCAAATAGGAACGGAGGAAGTCCTGTGTGAAATACCTCGTGATATACGTTTGATACAGTTTCAGCCAGAAGGGAAGCACACGCCCTTTCTTTATGCCACCAGGTGACTTAGTAGTGCCGTCCAGTATGAAAAATACTTTTCTACAAGCTGCAAGAGCTTCAGGTATGTCAAGAAATGGGTAAAGGTAAAATGATATTTATTTTATATGTGTACTGTAGGTCTCATTACTTAGCAACTGACAAAAGCAGTGAAACAAAGATGTGAGATTTGAAAATATTTCATTTTTTGTGCTGGAGTTTTAACAACAAATAAGATCCTATGTAATGCCAGATCAGCGGTTGCCAGCTGTCCTCAAAAATGTTTATTTTAACTGAAAAACTCACATTTGATGTTGTTACTTTCTGCACACGACCACCGGTGACATGCGGTCGTGCTGCAGAGTGAACTCAGAGGAAATGTGGAGCATGGTGGTAAAAAAGAATCAGCCGTAGAAGTCTAGCTGTTCTCTCATTGTTCTGCTTCCTGTGTGACTGTGTGAAAGTTCCTGGTCAAAAGCAATTTCTGAGAGGACTCGGATGAACTTCCTGTCATGCTCTCTCACCTTCTTGTTGTCTTTACTTCTTCTTCACGTTTTTGCGGCTTCCCCCTCTCTGTTCGGATCCATTGTTATTTCCTGTTCACTTCACATTGTTGTTGAAAGCTTCTCATCTAAGTCACTGTAGATGCAACAATGCAAACAATCTTCTGCCTGCCCGCAGACGCGTGTCCTGCCCCACGCAGCCCCACGGTCTTGGAGGAGGACAGCGTCCAGTTCAACAAGTTATCGTACCTGGGCTGCACCTGGGTCAAAGCCCCTCGCAATGAGGGAGAAGCACAGAGAGCCATGGAAACGCTGCGAGCTGAGAGCGCCATCCCCATCCCCATCACCCTGCACGTCCCCTCGGGTCCAGACGGCTCCGTCAGGTCAGAAGTTTAGAAAACTAACAGACCACAACATGACCCAATGCAAACGGAATAGCCTGTGATGCAGAGGTGTCAAAAGTATTCACATTCATTACTCAGGTAGAAGTATAGATACTAGAGTTTAAAAATACTCCTGTAGAAGTTGAAGTATCAACTCAAGTTTTTTTACTCAAGTAAAAGTATAAAAGTACTGGTTTTAAAACTACTTAAAGTGTAAAAGTAATGTAAGGGGGAAAAAAGCCATTAAGGACAAAAGCCATTGAAAATGAATGCATCTTAGTATAATGCAAATATATTAAAGAACCATATATGTGTACTATTGAGCATTAACATGTGTTTCACTAGTTGCCTATAAGTATTGTAATGGTGCAAAAAGTCAAACTTCAGAGGCATGTTATCATTTATCCTAACCTTTATTGGAATGTACATCCAAGTTTAGTTGCAGGAATCTGAGGGAACGGATGTAAGAACAAAACTGGACAAGAACATCTGAAACAACCACAACCAAATTCACTCTATCCGGATGGAGCAATTTAACTGGATAGTTTTTTTTTTAAGGCCGAAATGAAATAGAGTATCAAGGCTGTTTTTAAAATGTAAGGAGTAAAAAATACAGATAATTGCGTGAAAATGTAAGGAGTAAAAGTAAAAAGTCGTCTGAAATATAATTACCCCAGTGAAGTATAGATAACCAAAATTTCTACTTAAGTAAGGTAACAAAGTATTTGTACTTCGTTAATTGACACCTCTGAGAAATGACAACGTAAACATACAAGTATTTGTACTTTGTTACTTGTGATGACATGTCTCAGACTTTAATGCGAATCGAGACTGTAACAGTACTGGGAGTTCCCTTTAATTCCTTATTGTGACATCCAGAACTCCTGAACCTGATTATTATAGAACAATATTACTGGTTTGGTAAGCTTGAGTAATGTATTTAAGTTTGTTTTTTTGTTTGTCAGCCAGCGGAAGAAAATAAGTTACAAGTGAAGTGGAGATGACATGAGCTGACAGGAAGTTTTCGGTCATCCTGATTCATTTAACGAAAACGGAACATGAAATATTTAAATGCACCATAGAGGAAATGAAGCGTGTCATTTAACTGAAGAGCTTGGCATTTCGGTTCCAGTGAACTATCAATGAATGCTTTGCTTCTTGATTAAACGTAGGACATCTTCTTAAATAAATTACAAAACAAAGTTGATGCCATTTAGTACAGGCAGTCTTTGCAAATCGAGTTTGATATGAAGATAGAAAAATTGCCTTATTGTGTTGTTAGTGACTCAAATCCTCCCTTTTTTCATCAGAATTGTAGACCAGGCCTCAGGAACGGAGATCGCCTCCTTCCCCATCTACAAGGTGCTGTTCTGTGCTCGCGGCCGGGAGGGCTCGGTGGAAAGTGACTGTTTCTCCTTCACTGAGAGCTACCGAAGTTCTGAGGACTTTCAGATTCACGTATTCTCCTGTCAAATCAAAGAGGCTGTGAGTTTCACGCACTTTATACACAATACAGCTCTACAGTGACAATACACTTAATCCCATAACATTGAGATGTAAATTATCCTGCAGATATCTTGACCTCAGTTTTCCTTTCAGGATTACACTAGATCCGGGGTCGGTAACCCGCGGCTCTAGAGCCGCATGCGGCTCTTTAGCGCCGCCCTAGTGGCTCCTGGAGCTTTTTCAAAAATGTTTAACCTTTTTTTTCCTTTCTTTCTTCTTTTTTTCTTCTTCTTTTTTCTTTTTTTTCTCTTTTTTTCTTCCTTTTTCCTTTCCTTTTTAATCTCGACATTTCGACTTTTTTCTCAACATTTCGACTTTTTTCTTGAGATTGTACTTCAACATTAATCTCAACATTTCGACTTTTTTCTTGACATTTCAACTTTTTTCTGGAAATTTTGACTTTTTTCTCGACATTTCAACTTTTTTCTCAAGATTGTATTCAACATTAATCTTGACATTTCGACTTTTTTCTCAACATTTCGACTTTTTTCTCGACTTTTCAACTTTTTTCACAAGATTGTACTTCAACATTAATCTTGACATTTCAACTTTTTTCTCGACATTTTGACTTTTTTCTCGAAGTGCATAATGAAAAAAAAAATCTTCTTCCTCTAAAATATTATTTTTATTTTTCTCCTGCCTGGCCAATAATACTCTTCCATAGATTCACATAACAAAAAGAGTCATGTAGAAAGACATTAGTTTGCTACATTTGCAGCCGAGGACCCAGTTCTAACTAATATAGCTACATGCAGCATGTGTTGCCTTCATTCTAAGGCTTATACAAGACTCTTGATTTTTTGCGGCTCCAAACATATTTGTTTTTTGTGTTTTTGGTCCAATATGGCTCTTTCACCATTTTAGGTTGCCGACCCCTGCACTAAATGCAAAAACTGGCTGAATTTATATTCATACTGGGTTTTATTTTCATGATGGCAGCTTGTTGGAACTCATGTGACTGAAAACTGTTCCTTTCTTTATGCGTTAACTTCCTATAGCACATAAACTCTGCACTGCAACCTTTGAACGACGGCCCACATAAAAGTTCCTGCTGAAGGCGTCTTTTATCTCACCTATAAACATACAAACGTCTTAACGCTCAGACAAACTCGGGGACAGGCTTCTGTAGTCACCTGAGTTTTCTTCATTCTTTTTAATAAAATGGGACCTCAAACACATTTACAAAGGTACTTTATACATAACTAAAAGGAGATTCATTAATATATATAAATAAATAGATGTATTAATAAAGTCATTGTGAGCTGAACTGAGCTGAATTATTCAGGGCTTTTGTGAGAAAAAGAAGTTGTTTGTTTGAAATATTATCTGGTCAGATCAAGATTTGTGAAAAAAGGGTGTGACTGTTTTTTTTTATAGCCAAATGGAGTAAAAGAGAACTCATTATGAAACCGTGAGATTCATAATGAACAAAAGTTTGAATGTTAGATAATATTCATGCTTTTATTCTGAACTGTGAAGAGGAAATAACCCTTAGTTAACATCAAAATATTCCAAAGAGAAGCGAGTGTTAGTGCTGGAGGGTCGAATTAAATGCTTTATGCATGAGTTTTTTTCTTTTTTTCTCTTGTCCAGGCTGTGTGAACCATGGACACATTAAAAAAGACTGGATGTTAGATAACTCTGTTTAACTAAGACTTAAAGCATCATTTTTCTTTCTGCTTACTGTAGGATCTTACGTTCCAGACACGCCCTGGTATAAGTAAACATCTCCTTCAGGACTTATCAGCCTGGAAAAAGAAATATGCACATTATTTCCTTAAAATTTCTTATTAAACCACATCCTTTTAACAGGAGATGGAAAATTAAGCTTTCATGAGAGCATCCGTGGTTTGTGCATAAATGACACCCATAATGTTAATGATTATTGCACAACCACTCTGCAGACCACTCTGTATAATCATCTAAAGGCGGCTGGCCTCCTATAACCTTAAAAGCCTGTTTACTAACTAATAAAGGGTCTGTACTTCTATAAAACCTTTTTAAACTACCAGAACTGACAGTAGTAAAACAGCTGAGGGTGCTGTTGTCTTGTCATGATTTTTCTTCTCATCTGTAACTGTTCTCTCCTTTCAAGTTTAGATTTAAAATGCATATATATTGATGCTATTTACTGTTTTAGTGTCCATCTAACCGTATTTTCAATGTTTGCTCGTGTCCATCTTGTTTAGATTTATTTCCCTTCCCCTTTCTGCCACCTTTACTTCTCTTTTTATGTTTTTAGTCACCTCCTCTCGTTGTTTTCCATCCAGGTCAGTCGTATCCTCTACAGTTTCTCCACGGCCTTCCGCCGTTCATCGCGGCCAGCAGACACCAGAGACTCCGCGCTGTCCAGTCCGCCTGACGGCGACCTCTACACCTTCAGCGTCTCGCTGGAAATCAGAGAAGATGATGGCAAAGGCAACTACAGGTATTTGGTCAGCTCATGCAGTTTTACTCGGATGACGCATAGACAAAGCTGCACATTATATTGTTTACTCCTTAATTATCCGCACCAGCTGGAAGCTGTTTAATGTGCTCCTGTAATTTCATCTGCAGCCCCGTCCCCAAGGACCGAGAGAAGTTTTACTTCAAGCTGCGACAGGGTGTGCAGAAGAAGGCGGTGGTTTCGGTTCAACAAATGTGCAACAAGGAGCTGGGCATCGAGAGGTGAGCATCTTTAAAAATAAATAAATAAATAAAAAAATGCAATTTTTTGTCCAGGTGTTTGGTAAAATCACTGAAAAGTGCTTTGGTAGCCAAAATCATTTAAGCTGCATTTTACAATCTCTGTCTCTTTTAATCGTGGTTTCATGGCATTCATTATGGCCCAATCCCAATACTCCCCCTACTTTCTTTCACTAGCCCTACTTTCTTCCACTAGCCCTACTTTCTTTCACTACCCCTAAAAAAGAAGGGACAGATTTTAGGGCACTTGAAATCTTCCCAGGGGTCTGTCCCAATACACCCCCTACTCCTACTTTCAGCACCACCCCTAAAATCAGGAAGCTGAGAGCCAAAAGCTGTTTAATTTCAGCTGTAGTGCTGTTAATATGCCACTTTATTAAGTTTTTATATTTTTTCAGGCGTAAAAGTAACCGTTAAGATCCCCAACCTGGGCTCAGTTTATCCAAATAACGCCTCTTAAGAAATTTGACCCGATATTTTTGGAGATGAGAAGAGCCTCCTGCTCGGAGCAGCAGCAGCCGGAGTACAGACGTGATCGCCAGGTCAACTTGCACCGTCGTCCCGGGGGAGAAACCTGCAGCTCTGTTGAGAATTACCGCTGGCTGAAATAAATCATTTAGGAAGATAAATGTTGGTTTAATTGATGAAATCTAACAGTTGTAGCTACCGTCGTAGGGTACGGCGCGCGTCGCCGCGTAACTTACGCCGTACGCTCTGCGTTGGTGTAACGCGGAACCATAAATCAGCCTTTATTCTGGCGAGGTTTGAAAAAGACTTCACAACAACGGGCAAGCAAGTGATTATGTACATTCACTGAGTGAATATTATGAAAGTAAAATATATATTTATCGCTAGAAATGTAATCAAAACGCATTTTTATGCAGAAACTAACTCAAAATATAGATTTTTTCACAAAAAAATAAGAAATGTCCGCCATGTTTTTTTTTTTTGATTCAGTCCACAAATGACGACGAAAAGCATTCTGGGAAATCTTTCTGTCCCTAGATCAAACTAGTGAGCATCCGAAAACCCTCAATCCATAGGGACAGATTCATAGCCACTACACTACTTTTCTTCACTACCCCTAGGTGAAAAGAGGAATTGGGACACCACTACCCTCACGGGAACGTGCAAAATTTAGGGGTAGGGCTGAAAACTAGGAGTAGTGGGAGTATTGGGACAGGGCCTATGAGTTCCTAGAGTTTTTATAACATTTAACCACAAGTTTGTAGTCAAGAGTTTTATTTATTCTGTCATTATATTTCTCAGATTTTAATAAAAATCCCTTCTACAGTGTAATGCATGTTGACTTAGGTTCTCATGTCATGCCCCAGTTAACCTTGCTTTGTTTACATCCTTGTCCTTTATGCTTTGGTATTTTTGTGGTTGTTATCTCAGTATGAGTAACTTAACAGAAAACATTTTTAATGTATTTTATTTCAAGAGAAAAGAGTTTGTGCCCCTGGACTCAGGTTCCGTAGATAATAAATTAATTGACTGAAAGAATGAATGATTTAAGTCGGAAAAGCTGCTTTAAACCTATTTGATTTTGATTTAAGGAATTAAATATACAGTTTATACAGTTTTGCCTTTCAGCATTAGCTGTCTTGAAACCATTTTCTGGCACTGCATAAATGTTTAACAAGAATAAAGCAAATGAAGCACAATCGTACAAATAATCACAGATTCTCTCAAATCTCTTGCAAATTTCTGCAGCCCCCTCATTTAGGTTTTTATGCTGAAACAGTGGAAAACTAGGTCATTTCCCCTTTTCATCCTAACACCTGTACCGCCATCGCGGGGAGACAGACACCCACCCTCTGCTTTGTGTTTAGTGTCAGTGGAAACCCCCATTATGTTTACTAAGCCTTTGTTTTGCAGCACTTTTTAATATTCATTGTTTTCTAATACTAGCCGTGGTCTCAGTCTTCATTTTTGTTTTTTCCATTTTTTTTTTCTTAATCGTGTAAAGACGCAGTATGTTCTGCTCTACATTTATTCCTGAGCAATTGAACGCGCCCTCGGCTGGAAATCTTTCTTTAAGTCAAAGTCATTATCGTTAATGCTAACAATGTTATACCAAGATGTTTTCATTTCATTGTACATTTATCTGCTTTAAAAGAGAAACTAGGAAAGCACCTCAAACATTAAGATGAAGGGGCTCTACCATACCAATTACTGGAAGGGTAATCCATATGATGCATGGTTTCATTTTCATGAACTTGCATCATGAAAACTGTCATTTCACTGTCGGCAACAGCATTAAGGACTCATTGGCTTTATTGTATAGGGAATTATTGTTTTATCTTTTGTGTAAGGGGGCTGACTTTCATCCATCAGTACTAGGGCCAGTACTGCAATTCTCTTTATAAGTTTCACTGGTTATTAAGTTATGCTATAAATAATTGAATATAATAGTTTTTTGTAGATTAAGTAAGATCTTTAAAGTGGTCTAAGATACGGGTGGGTATTGCCAAGGACCTCACGGTACTTGAGCCATGATACGATTTTGCAAAATCCAATTTTTGCGATTATAATGCAATGTTATGCTTAGTTCGCTGAAAACTGTAAAAGGCATCATGCATTTTAAAATCTGAGCTGCATGTACATCAGATTATCGTGATAGTTCATAGGACAAATTGAGTCAAAACAATGTACTGTAATTCAAATTATCCATGCTATTTTATTGTAACTATACAAGCTAAAGTTACAACATACGACAGTGGTTCTCAAATGGGCGTACGTGAAGGCACTCCAGGGGGTACGTGAGATTTTAAAATATACATATATTTAAAAAGTAGCATCCATGCAAAAATACTTTAAAAATAAATATTTCAGAAATAATTGAGGAAAATATAAGTCTAAATTCATAAAATGAATTTTATCTTCAGGAGTAGGCTATTCAACTTATTATCCTAAAACCCCAGAGTTTCCCCCACACCAGGATGGTTCCACCTAACCTGTCAAATGCAACCTGGCTTCACCTGTCAATCACTGGACCAACGATGGAGTCGTGGTTGAAGCATAGCAGCAATATTTTTATGTTTTAATAAATCAGTTACTGATGCCACAGTGCTCTGTTTTAGGTCTTTTTTTTACAACCAAAAGTGCTTTGCGCTGGTTAGGGGGTACTTGTCTGAAAAAATATTTCACAGGGGGTACATCACTGAAAAAAGGTTGAGGACCACTGACATACAACAGTAAAATATTATTTAAGCCCATGTATTCATCGATATCATGTGACGTCACACAGTACTTTCTAGAGTAGTAACGTTACTGAAAAAGTGAACTGCCTTCTTACTTTTCATTACATAAACGTATCCTGTGCAGGCAATTCAATGCTTATGCTATTCATCACCAGACTGTCACTTACCTTTCCTGTTACCACGAACATTTTTTTGGCCTCCACATGATGAAGTTTGGCATCTTTAACCCATCCTGATGTGAAGTAGCAGTAAGCTTTGGTACTTTAAAAGCTTTGAGAGCTTTGCCGGTGTATGGAGGATTATGGACCAGGTAGATATATATGTCCGCAAACGACAAATCTGGCAGGTTTTTGGCAGACTGGAGTGGAGTCAGTAATTGATTAGATATTAGATACGGATCGAAACCTAAAGAGTCAATTTTCTGTAGATTCCCTTTGCTGTTCTTCGGGAGTTAAGTGAGTTATTAGGTGAGATGTCCATATTGGCTGCGCGACGGAAAGGTCCTCGGTCGGTCCTCAAGATGGCGCTGACAACAAAAAATGTCACGTGACTGAAATCCATGAATACAATAATGTCATACTCTATTTACAATCCATCTGAAACATGATTTATTATTTTTTGGGGAAAAAAATCAAATTTGAAATATAGAATCAGCCGGCAAATTATCACAATATATATTGGCGTATCGATATTTTTGCCCAGCCCTAGTCTAAGATGATCATTGTTCTGAATCAGGGTTGGATCTGCTGTCCAGGGGCTCACCGATGTACAGTGATTAGATTCTGCATCCAGCTGTTGTAGAGCAGGTTTGGTGTCCATGCAGCTGAGCAGTGGTGGAGAACAGACAGCATCGCTGGCCTTGTGCTCCTCCTTCGGCCCTGATAGCACCCACTCTTCAGTGTGAGAGAGCGTCTCTACGACTTGGTTCTCATCGTTTCAGACTGGCTGATGGAGATACAGTTTATGAGTTTCAGTGCAGCCAGCCATGGCAGGTTCAGCTGTGCAGGAACATCAGCCCTGAATACAACGGGACTCTCCAAATGTGATGAGCCTTGTTCAGAGCACAAGGGTTTGTTACACTAAGCTGTAGCAGTATCACAAAAAGCGGTGCGTCTCCTTTCAGTTGGGGATATTTGTCATTTCTGCAAGAGCTGATTGACAGATATAAGACCTTTCTGTGGTTAAAGTGCACTTGGCCACCACCTCTGCGTGTCATGTGGGCTTTGAGGGTAGAACAGCCAGCCAATATCTTTTGATCTGTTGTTTTTTATAAAGCGAGTGCAGGTTTTAGAGGAGTGATCAACTATTTCTTTCATGGATCAAAACGGGATTCTCCATATCCCGCAGTGAGACATCGAAACTACTCTGAGGACTGTGGTTACATGAGTAACCTGAAGCTTTGACTCACATCTTTCTCGTAGCTTTGCTGGAACTCAGTATAAACTTAATTGATTACTCGAATGCCCCTTTATTGCTTAAGGTTTACTTTGCACATTCCTCTCTCTCTCAGCTAATTGAAGAGCAAGCCGTAATTCTGCAGTAGAATTAGTGATTATTGATTTGTTTGTACCTCCCGTGTCTTCCCACAAGGTGTTTTGGGATGCTGCTGAGTCCAGGACAGAACGTCAGCAACAGTGATATGCATCTACTGGAAATGGTGAGCAACACTTCATTTAACCAATTTTCTTAATTGATTATTATCACAGGGCGCAGTAGTTTGTGGCTATTATTGTGACTTAAGCATGTGTAGTTAATGCACATGTTAACCTGCTGTTAATCATTTGTTACTGTTGATATTTATTTCAGTCATGTTGCAATTATTTTATTTTTTGGCTAGAAAAGAAGGTATTTATTGGTATTTATTCTTTTTTTTTTTTCTTTTTCACAGGAGTCAATGGGAAAGAGCTCTGATGGAAAAGCCTACGTCATCACTGGGACATGGAACCCAAACCTGGCTGCTTTTCAGCCACTAAACGAAGACACACCTAAAGGTTTGGATGAGCTATTTGCCCTTTGAATAAGAACGTGACATCTTATAACTATACGATCAGTCAAGTACATTTTCATGGTTTTGAAAAGGCTTTTGGACATTCCTCAAGTTCTCATTTACAGATTGAATCTTTGTTTTTTTTCTTAATGTATATTTATTAGGGGTGTCACGGTACACACAAGTCACGGTTCGGTACGTACCTCGGTTTAGGGGTCACGGTTCGGTACGGGTTCGGTACGGGTTCGGTACAACGGGAAAAAAAATACAAAAAGTCCCAAATGTATAAGACGAGTTTTTTCTTCCTTTATTTTGATCATAGCATTTGAAAGTTAAAGTTTGTTCAATTGGCTACAAAACTAAAAAGCATCTCTTATTAAAGTGTAAAATAAATAGAATAAAACATTTAACTTGTGCATTAGTGTTTTTAATTTTACCACGGACTGGTTTATGTGAGCGCGGGATGGGACATTGTAACGAGGCTCGAGCACTTTTAATAAATACTTGAACCCGGGCTCCTCTACTGCTGCATATGGGCAGAGCCGTCTGGGGGCGGAGCATTCTCCATGGGCCTTATGATAGTCATTTTAACGTTCAACAACATCATCCTACCATCAAACTACATTTATTCTCACTTTTAGTGAGCCAAGCCTATAGGCCTATGCTGCAGAAAGCAGAGTCACAAACTTGTTCAGAAGAACACACACACACACACACACACACACACACACACACACACACACACACACACACACACACACACACACACACACACACACACACACACAGGCCTGTCAGCTGTCAATCACACGGCACTGAAAACTCAGATAGTCAGGGACTGACTCAGTTCCATCTTTGATACTGTTTAAATACAAAAAAACCCCACTATTTAGATAGATAGACACAGCGGTCTATAACATCATTTCTGAGCTCTAGAACAGAGAATAGACTCAGCGGTCTAGTTGAAAACAACACAAAGCTCATTAAAATAGGAAGGTGTTCAAAGCTACACGACATTCTGATAAATAAATTATTTAAGAAGGTTACACTGACTCACCAACGGTAGTTGACTCTTCCATAACCCAAAATAATCCAGGTAACGTGGAAAACGGGGTAACATTCAAAACTTTGTACAAATTTAGTCCTCTTTTAAACTTTAGCGCTAATCTCCTTCACGGCAAATTTGCTGTGACTGTTAAGGCTGATTTATGGTACCGCGTTACACCAACGCAGCGCCTACGGCGAAGGTTGCGCGTCGCCGCATAACCTTGCCGTAGACTGCGCCGTACCCTACGGCGTATGCTCTGCGTCGATTAAACGCAGAACCATAAATCAGGCTTTACACCCAATCCGCGTTGGCTCACGGCCCTGATGCGTTCAGGACAGTTGTAAATTAAGAATTAGAACATTTTATCGTTATTATAGCCTACAATTTATGATGATATATGAATTGCACATATATTTATTGATATGCACAGACTAGCACACATTTAGGTCTGTAATGGAACGTGACTGTTGATATTTATAAGGGAGAAAAAAAAAAGATGATGGATTTTTTTTTTTTTTCATACGTCAGTCAGACGAACCGTGACGCCCGTACCGTGACGTGACGGGACGAATACAAATACTGTTACACCCCTAATATTTATATATGTACATTTTAAGTTACATTTGTGGTTTATGCAAATGTTAATCCACAGATTGTTAATTATCTCCAGACATAAAGCAGGATGTATTTCTGCATACTGCTGTGGATAATGTGACATTAATTGCTGTTTGCTCTGGAGCTTGGATGTGTTAGTTGTCTCTGTTCATTCTTTGTCTTATGATCAGACCGGATCTCTTACTAGCCAACAAATTAGATATCTTGGCAGCTTGATTTTCAGTTGGTCTGTCAAAACAGTTTACCTCACAGAAGACAGGTGGTCATAAGGCTCGGTGGGAGTATATACACACAAACAAAATCGATATT
Source organism: Cololabis saira (assembly GCF_033807715.1). NCBI lineage: Eukaryota > Metazoa > Chordata > Actinopteri > Beloniformes > Belonidae > Cololabis > Cololabis saira. The sequence continues at coordinate 36,531,099 of NC_084599.1, forward strand.
TAAATTTGCAGACTTCCCGGCAGAGAGGAGAAACAGATGCTCACAAGTATATTCTAACTTGTAGCTTCATTTATCTTTAAAAATCTCTATCATCATATAACAGAATTATTTAAAAGGTTGGTAATTATCCTGAATTTTTAGGTATCGTTGAGATTACAACACAAACAAAGCTTGCATAATGCTTAAATTGTTCATATTCTTATAGAATATATATAAACTTGAGCATTTTCAAGGTTCATTTTTTGAATTTTTCATCTGTTATAGTTAAAATTGTTTTTACGTGTCATTAAAAGATAGTAGTTAGTGATTTTTTTTTTGTCATTTTGCCCCCTCCCCAGTATAATCAATGTCATAAAACACCCTATTTGTGAAAATAAGACGTAACACCCTACTCCCTTTTGTTTTCTACTTTAGGCTTCAGTAATTAGTCTTTAATGACCTGAAATCTGAGTTGTTTTGTTAAACAATGCTTGGATGTCTAGCAGGAGACCGCTTTTATCTAATAAATGTTCGGGCTCGTCCACTAGAGGGTGTGTGATCCCCACACGGTGCATGTCGTGTGTTTCCTCTCATGCAGGAACAACACAATTAGATAAATGAGTCCTGTACTCGTAGCTTATTGTTTGTGCCTCGTGGTGTAATTTAGCATTTTCTGGCACAATCACACTACATGCATTCAGCGGTATAAATGCTATAAAGACAATACTGCAAATAAATCACAGACCCAGACAGAGTTTAAATGAATTATAATCCAGCAAATTAAGACAGATTTTGTATTTTTTAGCCATATAATTAAGGAAACAAGTGAATAATTTTTAGTAACTAAAATAAGATATTTTTTTCCATAGGTTTATTTATTTATATATATATATATATATATATATATATATATATATATATATATATATATATATATATATATATAATTTTATTTTTTATTTATTTTATTTTTTTTACCTTGTCTGCACACATATTACTGATTGATACCATGCAGGTAAAAAACCAAAGGCATATATATGTGCATTATTTCTATATTTAATATATATATATACGCATACATATGCATACACATACATAGATATACACATACAAACCCAGTGAATTTTTTTTTTTTTTTTATTTATATATTTTTTTAATTGTATTATTAAATATTGTTCACATCAGTAATATTATTTAGCCGTATCGTACAGCAGCCCAACTATAACTGTGCTTTTGTTTTGTGTGCAGATAAGCAGGTGTACATGACGGTGGCCGTGGACCTGGTTGTGACTGAAGTGGTGGAGCCAGTTCGTTTCCTCCTGGAAACTCTGGTCCGAGTTTATCCGTCCAACGAACGCTTCTGGTACTTCAGCCGCAAGACCTTCAGCGAGACCTTCTTCCTCAAACTCAAACCGGTACGTCTGCCAAAGCCATTAAAACCTGCACACATCCAGATATACTTCTGTTTATAAGATATATATGAAGGTCAAGTTAAAACCACTTCAGGACAATCCCGGGATAAAGGATTGAGTACTTATTATAACCATAACTCCTCGACCGTCTAAGATATACGGAAGTGAAAGAGAATGGGACGTTAGTTGATGTGAGAGAAAAGGACCCAGAAGACGGGGTGAAATGGAGGTGGATGATTCGCTGTGGCGACCCCTGAAGGGAACCGACAAAAAGGAAAAGAAGATTGGACGGCAGGGGAATAGAGGAAATAGAGCTTTGCATGCATAGGTGGTGGCCTTTACGGCGACCACAGACAACTTTCACCAGCATTTCACGCTTTGTTAAAGTGTAAAACAGAGCTTTTTGATGATGTAGCATACAATATGATGCGTGCACTCAGTGGGTCGGAAAATATGATGTGTCAGCCACCTAAAATAGAGACGGAAATATCTTCTTTTTTTACTTTTTAAAAGCTGTTATATTGAAAATGTTATCAAAAGAAACATGGACAACAATGTTCCTTTTTAGGAAAGGGTCATTTAGTGCACAGTGTGAAACAGACGTGTAGTGATGTAACCAATTATTGATAGTGATTTAAAAAAGTAAATTTTGTCCATGGCTTTACAATTTAACTTGCTGATTCTTTTTGTCGGAGAAGAATATTTAGGTTTTTAAATACTTGACATGTTTCGGCAACTTGTATGGACTCTGATGAAGGTGGAAGTAATCGCTGAAACATATTTAAAAACTTAAATATTCTTGTCCGACGAACAGAATCATTAACTATTGATAGATTAATAAATTCTTTGGCAATTAATTTTGTCATTGAGTTTTGTCGAGTACTTTTCAACAGTTTGATGTTACATGATAATTTAAAATTCCAAATGATACATGTTCTTAAGCATATTTATTGGACACTGTTCTTTAAAAAATGATTTGCCAAAACCATTTATTAGACTTGAATAGGTTAAAGTGGACATCACATGGTCGTTGCGATCCATGTTTGTCTCATTTAGGGTATTTCCCGATGAGTTATTCCCCCACCATACTTCTCAATTACTTTGGAAGATTAAACAAAAACAACCTCAAGTATATTCTCAAGTGTCTTCTAATTGGCGAACTGTCTGTAATCTCTCTGAGAGAGGCGGGACGGCCTCACGGACAGATCTCCTGTTCCTGGTCAGGAGTTGAACACAGAGCTCCAAAGGAAGCTGCCACAAAGCTGTGATTGATGCAGGAGTGATCATGCATGAATCTGGTGCCCGGGTAAAGCTGTTTAGTGGCAGTATTGGCATTTCCTGGTGTCTGGACAGAAGCTGTCTTCCTAAAAGCACGCATGGTCCCATCACTCAGCAGTAATATCTAAGGTCTTCGTCTGTAGTGGTCGTGACCTGTTTATTTTTTCATAGAAGCAGATTAACACCTATGTCTCGTTTTACATCTTAATATGACTTTTAAGGTAAGAATGAACCGTTTTCTCTAAAGTTGCTTTCGTCAACGAAAATTACGACTAAATATCGTCGTCAATTAACCTTTATCACCTGAGGAAAACGAGACGCAACGAAAATGCTGGTCATGTGATGATAACGATAATTAAATATATAATGAAATATCGTAGATGAATAAAAACGAGACTAAAATGTAGATTACAAAATAAAAGCTCTGCTAAAATGTGTCTTCATTTTCGTTGACCAAAACGAGACGAGAGGAAATGTTATAAGAAAGATCCTTAATATACATTTTTTAAGTTGTTTCTTCTCGTTTAGTCGCTGCTGCTGGGTGACGTCACGTCCTCAATCCCAGTCACGGCCACACAGGAAAAAAATAAATGTGTTGTAAACTCAAATTAGAGTCTTCTGTATCTGGAATGAATGTACAGGACTGTCTCAGAAAATTAGAATATTGTGATAAAGTTCTTTATTTTCTGTAATGCAATTAAAAAATCAAAGATGTCATACATTTTGGATTCATTACAAATCAACTGAAATATTGCAAGCCTTTTATTATTTTTATATTGCTGATTATGGCTTACAGTTTAAGATTAAGATTCCCAGAATATTCAAATTTTTTGAGATAGGATATTTGAGTTTTCTTAAGCTGTAAGCCATGATCAGAAATATTAAAATAATAAAAGGCTTGCAATATTTCAGTTGATTTGTAATGAATCCAGAATGTATGACATTTTTGCATTACAGAAAATAAAGGACTTTATCACAATATTCAAATTTTCTGAGACAGTCCCGTATTCTTGAGTCTATAAGGTTAAAATAATGTAACAATAAGATAACCTTGTTTGAATTGTAAAATGGGTTTGGCTAAATACAATTTTTGACTAAAACTAGACTAAAATGGTCCTGGACATTCTGACTAAAATAAGACTAAAATGCTCAGACTTTTAGTCGACTGAAACTTGACACGACTAAAAGGAGAATGAACGGGACTAAAACTAATAAAAACTAAAATAATAATAACAATCAATTTTATTTATAGAGCGCTTTTAAAAGATCTAAAAGACGCTTGATAAAATGATAGCTGGACCGAAAGACTAGACTAAAACTAAAATTGAAACAGGCTGCCAAAAACAACACTAGTTGTCACGCTTTAAATATGTCCAAAAACATGGAAAAGCAGGGCATGTCTGCTTTAAAAGCAGAGGTGTCAAGTAACGAAGTACAAATACTTTGTTACCTTACTTTAGAAATTTTGGTTATCTATACTTCACTGGAGTAATTATATTGGACGACTTTTTACTTTTACTCCTTACATTTTCACGCAATTATCTGTACTTTTTACTCCTTACATTTTAAAAACAGCCTCGTTACTCTATTTCATTTCGGCCTTTAAAAAAAAACTATCCAGTTAAATTGCTCCATCTGGATAGAGTGAATGTGGTTGTGGTTGTTTCAGATGTTCTTGTCCAGTTTTGTTCTTACATCCGTTCCCTCAGATTCCTGCAACTAAACTTGGATGTACATTCCAATTAAGGTTAGGATAAATGATAACATGCCTCTGAAGTTTGACTTTTTGCACCATTACAATACTTATAGGCAACTAGTCATCATATCTCCTGCTCTCTGAAACACATGTTAATGCTCAATAGTACACATATATGGTTCTTTAATATATTTGCATTATACTAAGATGCATTCATTTTCAATGGCTTTTGTCCTTAATGGCTTTTTTCCCCCTCACATTACTTTTATACTTTAAGTAGTTTTGAAACCAGTACTTTTATACTTTTACTTGAGTAAAAAACTTGAGTTGACACTTCAACTTTTAAACTCTAGTATCTATACTTCTACCTGAGTAGTGAATGTGAATACTTTTGACACCTCTGTTTAAAAGTAACCTGGACAGGTGAAACCAGGTCAAGTCGCATCTATTCTAAAACAATAAATCATGACATTTTTCTCTCTTTGTCCACGCGTTCCTCACAGTGTACGTTAACTCTCCTCCCATCAGCTCGCGTACGCCCGGCCCGAGCAGTCGATGCAGGTGCTCGTAAATACTATTAAGCCGTGAGCCCGCTCTCCCCTGTTGAAGAGCAGATCCTTTAGTAGGCCGTGGGGATCTGGCGGAGCAGTGGAGCGTGGGGGAGCTTTGGATTGTGGAAACTAATAAGAGGCTCTGTCTCATTATTTGCGTGTGGGTAATTAACAGCAGCGCTTTGACTCGTCCGCCTGATTGCCTCTCTAGTTATCTCCTCAGTAAATGGAAGAGTGTTGGGCTGCTGCTGTGTCTCTCAGCTAATTAAAAGATAATATTGTGTGAAGGTTTTCGCAGGAGATGGCAATCACAGGTTGTACTTGCACACATCCATGAAATATGCAGTCCTCTTGTCTTATTTTGCCCAAAACAGTCATTAACTCTCTTGGGCACCGAGGACTTCTTATCTTAGTGAACTTTTCCATCTGCATCACTTAAGAAACGTATCCGGTGGCTGCTTTATTTCAAAACAAGTGCTTTTTTCCGTCTTTTTAAATGTTTTTTTCTTGGCAGATTTTAAGTTTGCTTTATCAAGTGATATGTTTTTCTTTTATTTTTGTTGTTTTGATTATTTCATATCGACTATATTTTGCTTGTTTTGTAAGATTCCAGTTCCAGCATCTGAATGTTCTCAACAATGAAGGCATGCTTTGCTCTTTGATCTGTATTATTTAAGTTCCTTAAATTTGTTGCAAAATTGGAGTATAATCACATTTCTGGAATAGTTTAGCATCTAAAAAAAAAACAACTATTTTGAGCAGCAAAATGGAATAATAACATTTAGCAGAGAGCTATTTGTTCTTTATATCTCAAAGAAAACAATGTTGAGTCATCCTTCTTTTTTCCTGCTCTCTTTCTGTTCTTGTTGTTATTCTTAGACCTCCGTTAATGATGTTTGTGAGTCTCCTTTTGCCCGGATTTTTGTTTCCGTTTTATCACTGTTAATAATTCACTATGTAGGTTAACTATTCACTGGCAGAGGCCGCGCCGAGCGTCCTCCGACTGTCTCCAAAAATAAGCCATGCTATATTTATTACCCAATTTGAGGTGAGCGTCGGTTTAAGTTGGTTAGTAGATGCCATGCGAGCAGACAGATCAATATAGCTCATTGATCCACTCTTCCAGGTGGAGGAGAGGAGCAACCACACTAAAGTAATTGAATAGACCAGAAATAAACATCTGTTGCCTGTGACACAGAAGGTCACGTCTGACGGTATCTTTGTCTGGGCATTTCTAAACTTAAGATGCAGTAAGGTCCTGCAAATACATAAAACACACAAGTGTAAAAAGAACCTAGTCTGTTATAATGATGATGATGATAAAAACTAAAGGGGGCTTTATTTCTCAGTAGGGATTGGCTCCTTCCTTTCTTTCTTTCTTTCTTTCTTTCTTTCTTTCTTTCTTTCTTTCTTTCTTTCTTTCTTTCTTTCTTTCTTTCTGGTTCATTTCTTTCTTTCTTTCTTTCTTTCTTTCTTTCTTTCTTTCTTTCTTTCTTTCTTTCTTTCTTTCTTTCTTTCTTTCTTTCTTTCTTCTTTCTTTCTTTCTTTCTTTCTTCTTTCTTTCTTTCTTTCTTTCTTTCTTTCTTTCTTTCTTTCTTTCTTTCTGGTTCATTTCTTTCTTTCTTTCTTTCTTTCTTTTCTTTCTTCTGTTCATTTCTTTCTTTCTTTCTTTCTTTCTTTCTTTCTTTCTTTCTTTTCTTCTCTTTCTTTCTGGTTCATTTCTTCTTTCTTTCTTTCAGGCTCATTTCTTCTTTCTTTCTTTCTTTCTTTCTTTCTTTTCTTTCTTTCTGGTTCATTTCTTTCTTTCTTTCTTTCTTTCTTCTTGTCATTTCTTCTTTCTTTCTTTCTTTCTCTTTTCTTCTTTCTTATCTCTTTCTTTTTCTTTCATTCTTTCTTTCTTTCTTTCAGGCTCATTTCTTTCTTTCTTTCTTCTTTCTTTCTTTCTTTCTTTCTTTCTTTCTTTCTTCTTTCTTTCAGGCTCCTTTCTTCTTTCTTTCTTTCTTTCTTTCTTTTCTTTCTTTCTTTCTTTCTTTCTTTCTTCTTCTGGTTCATTTCTTTCTTTCTTTCTTTCTTTCTTTTCTTTCTTTCTGTTCTTTCTTTCTTTCTTGTCTTCCTTTCTTTCTTTCTTTCTTTCTTTATTTCTTTCTTTCTTTCTTTCTGGTTATTTCTTTCTTTCTTTCATTTCTTTCTTTCTTTCTTTCTTTCAGGCTCATTTCTTTCTTTTCTTTCTTTCTTTCTTTCTTTCTTTCTTTCTTTCTTTCTTTCTTTCTTCTCTTTCTTTCTTTCTTTCAGGCTCTTTTTCTTTCTTTCTTTTCTTCTTCTTTCTTTCTTTCTTTCTTTCTTTCTTTCTTTCTTTCTTCTGGTTCATTTCTTTCTTTCTTTCTTTCTTTCTTTTCTTCTTCTGGTTCCTTTCTTTCTTTCTTTCTTTTCTTTCTTTCTTTCTTTCTTTCTTTCTTTCTTTCTTTCTTTCTTTCTTTCTTTCTTTCTAGCTTCTTTCTTTCTTTCTGGTTCATTTCTTTCTTTCTTCTTTCTTTCTTCTTCTTTCTTTCTTCTGGTTCATTCTTTCTTTTTTCTTCTGGTTCATTTTCTTTCTTTCTGGTTCATTTCTTCTTTCTTCATTCTTTCTTTCTTCTTGTTCATTCTTCTTTCTTTCTTTCTTTCTTTCTTCTTTCTTTCTTTCTCTCTTTCTTTCTTTCTTTCTTTCTTCTTTCTTTCTTTCTTTCTTTCTTTCTAGCTTTCTAGCTTTCTTTCTTCTTTCTGGTTCATTTCTTTCTTTCTTTCTTCTTCTTTCTTTCTTCTTCCTTTCTTTCTTCTTCTTTCTTTCTTCTTTCTTTCTTTCTTTCTTTCTTTCTTTCTTTCTTTCTGGTTCATTTCTTTCTTTCTTTCTTTCTGGTTCATTTCTTTCTTCTTTCTGGTTCATTTCTTTCTTTCTTTCTGGTTCATTTCTTTCTTTCTTGTTCATTCTTCTTTCTTTCTTTCTCTTCTTTCTTCTTCTTTCTTTTCTTCTTCCTTTCTTCTTCTTTCTTTCTTTCTTCTTCTTTCTTTCTTTCTTTCTTTCTTCTTCTTTCTTTCTTTCTTTCTTTCTTTCTTTCTTTTCTTTCTTTCTTTCTTTCCTTCTTTCTTTCTTTCTTTCTTTCTTTCAGGCTCATTTCTTTCTTTCTTTCTTTCTTTCTTTCTCTTCTTTCTTTCTTTCTTTCTTCTTCTTCTCTTTCTTCTTTCTTTCTTTCTTTCTTCTCTTTCTTTCTTTCTTCTTTCTTTCTTCTTTCTTTCTTTCTTTCTTTCTTTCCTTTCTTTCTTTCTTCTTTCTTTCTTCTTTCTTTCTTTCTTTCTTTCTTTCTTTCTTTCTTTCTTCTCTTTCTTTCTTTCCATCCTTCACGTACGTTGTGCGTCGATTTAACTAATTCTTACCGTGGGGAATTTTTTGACGGTATATCGTGAACGGTAAAATATCGTCCATTCCTATTTCTCACCTCTATAAACTCAGAGAAAATGACATTTTTTGTGGAAAAACTGAAAAAAAGAGACATTTTTTGGCAAATTTGAATCTGACAGGACAGCTGGTTGCAACGCATGACATGATCACAACTTTTGAGAAAGAAAAAGATTGTTGTTCTGATTGTGAGTATCCATGTGTGTCCGCCAGGCACCGGACCGAGGCCAGAGTGATGCCGTGTATGAAGTGGTGAGTCTTCAGAGAGAGGCAGAAAGAAACAACGGTGGAAGAGAGCAGCTCACCTCACCCAACGAGGAAGAGGATGCTGACGAAGGTATGCTTTCTTATTACAACCACAGATCATAAAAGATGATGATGACAATGAGAATGAGGGGGCTGGATGTCATGCAGCGATGCTTAGAATGGGATTAAATCTTGATGACGGATGATGACGACAGCATTTGCTATGTCGATTGTTTAAGAAGAAGTCGACAAACTGCCTGTAGGTTTTCTAAAGAGTGCTTCTGAAGGCCCTTTTCCTAATTTTACTTTCTGTTTAGTATCAAACTAACAACAATGTTGCAGGAAACACAATTTTAGAGCCACAAGCTGCCGCCAGTTTTCCACATTCTGCACACGTGACAAAGGCACGGCGGTGGGAGAGGGTGGTATGGATCCTGGACCAGCGATCTGGCAATAAAAAGGGTGTGACAAATGAGAATCCTGTTATTGATCACATCTTGTCTCTTAGAAGACTTTATATTTATTTTTTTAGGGTGAATTTGACATAATACCTGAAACATTCCTGCACCTCTGATGTCAGAATGGACTAAATGCTGTGAGGTGGAAGTGTGCTGTTGAGTAGTGGTGTAAGTTTGTGCTAACTCTTTTTGGACTGTTTGATGCCCTGCAATTAAGCAGTGGATGTTATATTATAAGGTATTTACGCTAAATTAACAAAATAAGAGATATGAAACGATAGTTATGTTGCACTTGCAATTAGTGCTGGGCGGTATACCGGTTCATACCGAATACCGGTGTTTATTTTTCTTATATGAATTTTTCATATACCGTAATACCGATGAGTATGTACAGTAGCGTACACAACGTTGGAACGCCGCGCGGCGCGGCGGAACGTAGCGCCGCTGGACACTGTTTGTGAGGGGACTGTTTAGCAGTAGTGATGCACCGATTGTTCGGTAACCGAAATTGTTTGGCCGAAAATGGCAAAAAAAACACTTTCGGTGTTCGGTGGAATAAGTGGGGAAAAAAACCGAACAATTAATAACGGCGTTGTAATAAGGAAATAGACTGCTGCTCCCGTACCGGTTGCGCACCACAAACATAAATCGTTGGCCAACCAAAAAGTAACCACATAAGAATTTTACCCATTCACCAGGAGGTGGAACCAAAACAACATAATGCTGGGAAATTAAAAAAAATTTCAGTTTTTTTATGTTCAATAAATATTTTCTACCTTGTAATTTTGTAAAAGATTTTTTTCTTTGAAAAGCATGCCTAAATCCAATTTATTTGATTTATGCATCCTCCTCATGACAGTAAAATAGGCCATTCTAAGCCAATTTACTGCAGCAATTCCTTTCCAAATCATTAGAAAATGTGGTTAACACCCAGTTGTGCATGAAAAAAAAATACTGTGATATACTGTGAAACCGATATAATTTTGAAAAATACCGTGATATAAATTTTTGGTCATACCGCCCAGCACTACTTGCATTGTCCTCGGCAAGTCAAAGGAGTTGCAAGAATCTCTGCATGTTTTATTTAAATTTAGGTTTTTCCAAAGTGCTTCAACTTTTCTGGTTTGAAGTTACTTCCCTTTTTGTCCTTAGTTGTTTTTTTTTTTTTTTTTGCTGAATTTAAGAATAGTTGATCTATCATGTGGTAATGCAGAATACTGAGGCCAGTGCAACAAGCCATTAGTACTCATCAGAAAGTCGGCTGACACACTCCCACTGGTGACATTTCACAAATACGTGAAATATGCCTTCGACATTGTTTAGATCATTGTTTAGTATCATGATGTCTTCAGTGAGGAGAAAATGTGCTTTTGTTCCTAGAAAAGAACAATTAAAAAGCTAATTCACGAACAGGTCTTGGTGCAATATACAGTAAATTCAATGGTTGGGTTGCTTTTTATAATTTACGGTACTTATTTCCACATGGAATAAACCAGTTTATTTGAACTAGATTGTCAGTCGCTGTGAAGTTTGAAGTGGAAATTTAGCAACGCGTGCAACAATGCAGCGTCAGTTCTGTGGCACGACTTTGTAACAAACATGTATGCTCTTTATTTTCAAGACATTCATCAACAGTGAAGCTTATTTCTGTGAGTCACGTAAACTGACATGGATTCGTAAGCATTTCCTCGGTCACGTGGTGCACAGCAGTGCAGGCAGTGAGCTGCAGGCGCAGTCTTTGGGGTTCTGGATAGTTATTTGTGTGATTATGCTCATACATGAGCACATGCATCCTCGTGTTTGTGCTTACGTGTCAAGCAGAGTCTGGCCCGGTCCTGTAAAGGCTTGTTTGCTTATAACGCTGCAGCATGAAACATCATCTAACAGCGAGCAGAGTAAACGGCCTTCTGCAGTGAGAGGGATTGCCTGCTTATGTCATAGATCTTTCTCTTGTTTTATTAGCGGGGTTCTTAAAGACTGAAATACGTTTGGTCTTTTTTTATAGAAACATTTCAATAAAAAACAACGGTATAAAACAAAAGATCTATTGTGATTCTGGTTGCAGCTTTGACTGGTGGTAAAAATGGCCCATTTGGCCCGAACGTCCCTCAATCTCAACAGGGATTTTTATCTGTTTTGTGTTTTTGTTTTTGTTTTTTTGCATTCGTCAGTATTGCCGAGGGGTTTGAGGATAAACAGCAGTTATATCAGCGCTCGGTGGACTGTAGTGGTTCCAGAGCATGACCCAGTTTCAGACCACTAATATGAACAAGGTCGGCCTTTGCACCTCCCCACCGGTGCTGCAGGTGCATCCCGGCCACGGCTCAGACGCATGTTTCAGGGTCAGCGCTGGTCTGGATAAAGCTGCTTATTTAACTGTTGCCAGTGTTTGCTTCCCATTTCTCCTCAAATTGTGTTTCTTATCCAAATCTCCTACGGTTTTAGAACATTACTTTACTGCAGTATAATCAATTTAAATGGGGCTGATCAAATAGACCAAAGATATGGCTTTCAAGCACTCCTATTTACGCAGATTATAAGAGTGACTCCATTACGATTACTACAAGTCAGCAGGGGCGCTGCTAGGGATTTTGGGCCCCATTAAAAAAAAATCTTTACAGGGCCCCCAACACAGGGGTGACATTTTTTGATGCTATCTTACCTACAATTATGTTTTTTCAATTGTATTTTTGACTCTCATTGCCATATTTTTGAAATAAGAAGAAGATGACAGTTTACATGTACAGTGACTGACTGAACCATTTCACATAAATAGAGAGGGGGGGATTCCAAAACAAATTAAAGCTGCAAGCAGCGATGAACGGGCCCTCGCACTCACGGCCACCGCCCCCCATAAGCATATCAGAAAAGACACCACCCACGAGTCTATGTCAAACCATTCAAAAGTTATAGCAGAAAAAAGGGACAACCAATCAGAAGAAGGGGCGGGGCTACTTCAGGCCAATGAAGGTCAAGGACTCCATAAAGAATCTGATGACCCCACCCACGACTCTCTATGTCAAACCATTCCAAAGTTATAGCAGAAAATCGGGACAACGAATCAGAAGAAGGGGCGGGGCTAATTAAGGCCAACGAAGCTTAAGGACTCATTACAGAGTCCCATGACACCACCCACAACTTCCTATGTCAAACCATTCAAAAGTTATGGCAGAGAAAAGTATTCTAGGGGGCGCTGTTGAGCCATTTTGCCACGCCCATTAATGCAAACCATGTAATATCAAATTTATCACCAGGCCTGGCTTGCATGCAAAATTTGGTGCCTTTTGGAGAACTATCAAATATGGACCAATCACATGAAGGGGGGCGCGCCTTTTGGCGTCTAGCGTCGCCACGGTAACACTTTTGAAAGAGAAAAGTAATGCGTGGTGTCGCAGGATGTAGACGCACATTTTGATGTATAACACACCTGGGTGCACGTTACGGTTCGGGCTGAATTAACTGCCGAAGGAATGGCATAGATTTCGCCAAAATGACACAATTTATTCAAAATGGCCGACATCCTGTTCGGTTTCGGCCATGGCTCCAAGAGACTTTTCTTTAAGTTGTGCCATGATACAGGTGTGTAGCGATTTTCGTGCATGTACGTCAAACCGTATTGTGGGGCTTGAGGCACAAAGTTTTCCGGGGGGCGCTGTTGAGCCATTTTGCCACGCCCATTAATGCAAACCATGAAATATCAAATTTATCGCCAGGCCTGGCTTGCATGCCAAATTTGGTGCCTTTTGGGGAACTATCAAATATGGACCAATCAGATGAAGGGGGGGTGCGCTTGTTGGCTTCTAGCGTCGCCACGGTAACACTTTTGAAAGAGAAAAGTAATGCGTGTAGTCGCAGGATGGAGACGCACATTTTGATGTATAACACACCTGGGTTCACGATACGGTTCGGGCTGAATTAACTCTCGAAGGAATGGCATATATTGCTCCAAAATTACGCAATTAATTCAGAATGTTCAAAATGGCCGACTTCCTGTTCGGTTTCGGCCATGGCGCCAAGAAACTTTTCTTTTAGTTGCGACATGATACAGGAGTGTACCAATTTTCGTTCATGTACATCAAACCGTATTAAGGGGCTTGAGGCACAAAGTTTTTTCTGTCTGAACCAACCAGATGAAGGGTGGGCGCGCTTTTTGGCGTCTAGCGTCGCCACGGTAACGCTTTTGAAAGAGAAAAGTAATGCGTGTGGTCGCAGGAGGGAGACGCACATTTTGATGTATAATACACCTGGGTGCACGTTATGGTTCGGGCTGAATTAACTGCCGAAGGAATGGCATAAATTTCGCCAAAATGACACGATTAATTCAAAATGGCCGACTTCCTGTTCGGTTTCGGGCATGACGGCAAGAGACTTTTCTTTAAGTTGTCCCATGATACAGGTGTGTACCGATTTTCGTGCATGTACGTCAAACCGTATCGTGGGGCTTGAGGCACAAAGTTTTCAAGGGGGCGCTGTTGAGCCATTTTGCCATACCTATTAATGCAAACCATGAAATATCAAATTTTTCGCCAGGCCTGACTTGGGTGCAAAATTTGGTGACTTTTTGGGCATGTTAAGGGGGCCAAAAAGGCCATCACTTTGTCAGAAGAAAAATAATAATAATAATTAAAGCTGCAAGCAGCGATGAACGGGCCCTCGCACTCACAGCCACCGCCCCCCTTAAGCATATCAGAAACGACACCACCCACGACTTCCTATGTCAAACCATTCAAAAGTTATAGCAGAAAAAAGGGACAACCAATCATAAGAATGGGCGGGGCTAATTCAGGCCAATGAAGGTCAAGGACTCCATACAGAATCTGATGACACCACCCACGACTCTCTATGTCAAACCATTCCAAAGTTATAGCAGAAAATCGGGGCAACGAATCAGAAGAAGGGGCGGGGCTAATTAAGGCCAAAGAAGCTCAAGGACTCATTACAGAGTCCCATGACCCCACCCACGACTTCCTATGTCAAACCATTCAAAAGTTATAGCAGAAAAAAGGGACAACCAATCAGAAGAAGAGGCGGGGCTAATTCTGGCAAATGAAGGTCAAGGACTCCATAAAGAATCTGATGACACAACCCAGGACTCTCTATGTTAAACCATTCCAAAGTTATAGCAGAAAATCGGGACAACCAATCAGAAGAAGGGGCGGGGCTAATTAAGGCCAACGAAGCTTAAGGACTCATTACAGAGTCCCATGACACCACCCACAACTTCCTATGTCAAACCATTCAAAAGTTATGGCAGATAAAAGTATTCTAGGGGGCGCTGTTGAGCCGTTAGGCCACGCCCATTAATGCAAACCATGAAATATCAAATTTATCACCAGGTCTGGCTTGCATGCAAAATTTGGTGACTTTTGGAGAACTATCGAATATGGACCAATCACATGAAGGGGGGGCGCGCCTTTTGGCGTCTAGCGTCGCCATGGTAACAGTTTTGAAAGAGAAAAGTAATGCGTGGTGTCGCAGGATGTAGACGCACATTTTGATGTATAACACACCTGGGTGCACGTTACGGTTCGGGCTGAATTAACTGCCGAAGGAATGGCATAAATTTCGCCAAAATGACACAATTTATTCAAAATGGCCGACATCCTGTTCGGTTTCGGCCATGGCTCCAAGAGACTTTTCTTTAAGTTGTGCCATGATACAGGTGTGTAGCGATTTTCGTGCATGTACGTCAAACCGTATTGTGGGGCTTGAGGCACAAAGTTTTCCGGGGGGCGCTGTTGAGCCATTTTACCACGCCCATTAATGCAAACCATGAAATATCAAATTTTTCGCCAGGCCTGACTTGGGTGCAAAATTTGGTGACTTTTTGGGCATGTTAAGGGGGGCAAAAAGGCCATCACTTTGTCAGAAGAAAAAAAAAAATAATAATTAAAGCTGCAAGCAGCGATGAACGGGCCCTCGCACTCACGGCCACCGCCCCCCATAAGCATATCAGAAATGACACCACTCACGAGTCTCTATGTCAAACCATTCAAAAGTTATAGCAGAAAAAAGGGACAACCAATCAGAAGAAGGGGCGGGGCTACTTCAGGCCAATGAAGGTCAAGGACTCCATAAAGAATCTGATGACCCCACCCACGACTCTCTATGTCAAACCATTCCAAAGTTATAGCAGAAAATCGGGACAACCAATCAGAAGAAGGGGCGGGGCTAATTAAGGCCAACGAAGCTTAAGGACTCATTACAGAGTCCCATGACACCACCCACAACTTCCTATGTCAAACCATTCAAAAGTTATGGCAGAGAAAAGTATTCTAGGGGGCGCTGTTGAGCCATTTTGCCACGCCCATTAATGCAAACCAAGTAATATCAAATTTATCACCAGGCCTGGCTTGCATGCAAAATTTGGTGCCTTTTTGGAGAACTATCAAATATGGACCAATCACATGAAGGGGGGCGCGCCTTTTGGCGTCTAGCGTCGCCACGGTAACACTTTTGAAAGAGAAAAGTAATGCGTGGTGTCGCAGGATGTAGACGCACATTTTGATGTATAACACACTTGGGTGCACGTTACGGTTCAGGCTGAATTAACTGCCGAAGGAATGGCATAAATTTCGCCAAAATGACACAATTTATTCAAAATGGCCGACATCCTGTTCGGTTTCGGCCATGGCTCCAAGAGACTTTTCTTTAAGTTCTGCCATGATACAGGTGTGTACCGATTTTCGTGCATGTACGTCAAACCGTATTGTGGGGCTTGAGGCACAAAGTTTTCCGGGGGGCGCTGTCGAGCCATTTTGCCACGCCCATTAATGCAAACCATGAAATATCAAATTTATCGCCAGGCCTGGCTTGCATGCCAAATTTGGTGCCTTTTGGGGAACTATCAAATATGGACCAATCAGATGAAGGGGGGGTGCGCTTGTTGGCGTCTAGCGTCGCCACGGTAACACTTTTGAAAGAGAAAAGTAATGCGTGTAGTCGCAGGATGGAGACGCACATTTTGATGTATAACACATCTGGGTTTACGAAACGGTTCGGGCTGAATTAACTCTCGAAGGAATGGCATATATTGCTCCAAAATTACGCAATTAATTCAGAATGTTCAAAATGGCTGACTTCTTGTTCGGTTTCGGCCATGGCGCCAAGAGACTTTTCTTTAAGTTGCGACATGATACAGGTGTGTACCGATTTTCGTTCATGTACGTCAAACCGTATTATGGGGCTTGAGGCGCAAAGTTTTTTTCTGTCTGAAAGAATCAGATGAAGGGTGGGCGCGCTTTTTGGCATCTAGCGTCGCCACGGTAACGCTTTTGAAAGAGAAAAGTAATGCGTGGTGTCGGAGGATGGAGACGCACATTTTTATGTATAACACACCTGGGTGCACGTTACGGTTCGGGCTGAATTCACTTTCGAAGGAATGGCATAAATTTCGCCAAAATGACATGACTAATTCAAAATGGCCGACATCTTGTTCGGTTTCGGGCATGACCCCAAGAGACTTTTCTTTAAGTTGTCCCATGATACAGGTGTGTACCGATTTTCGTGCATGTACGTCAAACCGTATCGTGGGGCTTGAGGCACAAAGTTTTCAAGGGGGCGCTGTTGAGCCATTTTACCACGCCCATTAATGCAAACCATGAAATATCAAATTTTTCGCCAGGCCTGGCTTGGGTGCAGAATTTGGTGACTTTTTGGGCATGTTAAGGGGGGCAAAAAGGCCATCACTTTGTCAGAAGAAAAATAATAATAATAATAATTAAAGCTGCAAGCAGCGATGAACGGGCCCTCGCACTCACGGCCGCCGCCCCCCATAAGCATATCAGAAATGACACCACCCACGACTTCCTATGTCAAACCATTCAAAAGTTATAGCAGAAAAAAGGGACAACCAATCACAAGAAGGGGCGGGGCTAATTCAGGCCAATGAAGGTCAAGGACTCCATACAGAGTCTGATGACACCACCCACGACTCTCCATGTCAAACCATTCAAAAGTTATAGCAGGAAATAGGGACAACCAATCAAAAGAAGGGGCGGGGCTAATTTTCACCAATTATGGTCAAGGACTCAATACCGAGTCCCATGACACCACCCATGACTCTTTATGTCAAACCATTCAAAAGTTATGGCAGAGAAAAGTTTTCCGGGGGGTGCTGTTGAGCCATTTTGCCACGCCCATTAATGCAAACCATGAAATATCAAATTTATCACCAGGCCTGGCTTGCATGCAAAATTTGGTGACTTTTGGAAAACTATCAAATATGGACCAATCAGATTAAGGGGGCACGCTTTTTGGCGTCTAGCGTCGCCACGGTAACACTTTTGAAAGAGAAAAGTAATGCGCGTAGTCGCAAGATGGAGACGCACATTTTGAGGTATAAGTCACCTGGATGCACGTTACGGTTCGGGCCGTATTAATTGCCGAAGGAATGGCATTAATTGCGCCAAAATTACACAATTAATTCAAAATGGCCGACTTCCTGTTCAATTTCGGCCATGGCGCCAAGAGACTTTTCTTTAAGTTGCGACATGATACAGGTGTGTACGATTTTCGTTCATGTACGTCAAACCGTATTATGGGGCTTGAGGCTCAAAGTTTTTTCCCTCTGAACCAATTAGATGAAGGGTGGGCGCACTTTTTGGTGTCTAGCGTTGCCGCGGTAACGCTTTTAAATGAGAAAAGTAATGTGCGTCGTTGCAGGACAGGGACGCATATATTGGTGTAGAAGAAAAAAAATTGCTGACAAAAAAGTCTGGATACTGCGGGAATCGAACTCTGATCTCTGACTCCAAAGACGGGAACGCTCTGGCTGAGCTAAGACTCAGCTTCTCATTTCTATTTGACCTACTGACTTAGGAGAGACCAACATATCGATATTTAGTAATGTAAGTCTGGAGCTGTTTTTTCTAATTTTTTTAAATATTTGTAAGTTATAAATATTATTAAAACCCTACTATTTTAATTATTACTTTTTCTGTAACCATTCTGCCAAGGTTGTAACCGGGCTGAGCTGGGAATATTTCTGACGTCACCACATTACAGGGAGCTGATTGGTCGGGGGGCGGGGCCGTCATCACCCTACTCGCCACCGATTGGTCGGGGGGCGGGGCCGTCATCACCCTCCGCGCCACTGATTGGTCGGGAGGCGGGGCCGTCATCACCCTACTCGCCACCGATTGGTCGGGGGGCGGGGCCGTCATCACCCTCCGCGCCACTGATTGGTCGGGAGGCGGGGCCGTCATCACCCTACTCGCCACCGATTGGTCGGGGGGCGGGGCCGGCAGACGTTTGAATCAGGAAGCGGGAGTCAGCGCGAGAGCGACTGGCGGCTCGTGGCGATTTTATTATAAAAAAGGGACAACCAATCAGAAGAAGGGGCGGGGCTAATTCAGGCCAAAGAAGCTCAAGGACTCATTGCAGAGTCCCTTGACACCACCTACGACTTCCTATGTCAAACCATTCAAAGTTTATAGCAGAAAAAAGGGACAACCAATCAGAAGAAGGGGCGGGGCTAATTCAGGCCAATGAAGGTCAAGGACTCCATACAGAATCTGATGACACCACCCACGACTCTCTATGTCAAACCATTCAAAAGTTATGGCAGAGAAAAGTATTCAAGGTGGCGCTGTTGAGCCGTTAGGCCACGCCCATTAATGCAAACCATGAAATATAAAATTTATCACCAGGCCTGGCTTGCATGCAAAATTTGGTGACTTTTGGAGAACTATCAAATATGGACCAATCACATGAAGGGGGGCGTGCCTTTTGGCGTCTAGCGTCGCCACGGTAACACTTTTGAAAGAGAAAAGTAATGCGTGGTGTCGCAGGATGTAGACGCACATTTTGATGTATAACACACCTGGGTGCACGATACGGTTCGGGCTGAATTAACTCTCGAAGGAATGGCATAAATTTCGCCAAAATGACACAATTTATTCAAAATGGCCGACATCCTGCTCGGTTTTGGCCATGGCTCCAAGAGACTTTTCTTTAAGTTGTGCCATGATACAGGTGTGTAGCGATTTTCGTGCATGTACGTCAAACCGTATTGTGGGGCTTGAGGCACAAAGTTTTCCGGGGGGCGCTGTTGAGCCATTTTGCCACGCCCATTAATGCAAACCATGAAATATCAAATTTATCACCAGGCCTGGCTTGCATGCCAAATTTGGTGCCTTTTGGGGAACTATCAAATATGGACCAATCAGATGAAGGGGGGGTGCGCTTGTTGGCGTCTAGCGTCGCCACGGTAACACTTTCGAAAGAGAAAAGTAATGCGTGTAGTCGCAGGATGGAGACGCACATTTTGATGTATAACACATCTGGGTTCACGATACGGTTCGGGCTGAATTAACTCTCGAAGAATGGCATATATTGCTCCAAAATTACGCAATTAATTCAGAATGTTCAAAATGGCCGACTTCCTGTTCGGTTTCGGCCATGGCGCCAAGAGACTTTTCTTTTAGTTGCGACATGATACAGGAGTGTACCAATTTTCGTTCATGTACGTCAAACCGTATTATGGGGCTTGAGGCGCAAAGTTTTTTCTGTCTGAACCAACCAGATGAAGGGTGGGCGCGCTTTTTGGCGTCTAGCGTCGCCACGGTAACGCTTTTGAAAGAGAAAAGTAATGCGTGTGGTCGCAGGAGGGAGACGCACATTTTGATGTATAATACACCTGGGTGCACGTTACGGTTCGGGCTGAATTAACTGCCGAAGGAATGGCATAAATTGCGCCAAAGTGACACGATTAATTCAAAATGGCCGACTTCCTGTTCGGTTTCGGGCATGACGGCAAGAGACTTTTCTTTAAGTTGTCCCATGATACAGGTGTGTACCGATTTTCGTGCATGTACGTCAAACCGTATCGTGGGGCTTGAGGCACAAAGTTTTCAAGGGGGCGCTGTTGAGCCATTTTGCCACGCCCATTAATGCAAACCATTAAATATCAAATTTTTCGCCAGGCCTGACTTGGGTGCAAAATTTGGTGACTTTTTGGGCATGTTAAGGGGGGCAAAAAGGCCATCACTTTGTCAGAAGAAAAAAAAAAAAAATAATAATAATAATAAAAATTCCTGCAAATACAATAGGGCCTTCGCACTGCAAGTGCTCGGGCCCTAATAATAATAAAAATTCCTGCAAATACAATAGGGCCTTCGCACTGCAAGTGCTCGGGCCCTAATAATAATAATAATAATTAAAGCTGCAAGCAGCGATGAACGGGCCCTCGCACTCACGGCCACCGCCCCCCATAAGTATCAGAAATGACACCACCCACGACTTCCTATGTCAAACCATTGAAAAGTTATAGCAGAAAAAAGGGACAACCAATCAGAAGAAGGGGCGGGGCTAATTCAGGCCAATGAAGGTCAAGGACTCCATACAGAGTCTGATGACACCACCCACGACTCTCCATGTCAAACCATTCAAAAGTTATAGCAGGAAATAGGGACAACCAATCAAAAGAAGGGGCGGGGCTAATTTTCACCAATTATGGTCAAGGACTCAATACCGAGTCCCATGACACCACCCATGACTCTTTATGTCAAACCATTCAAAAGTTATGGCAGAGAAAAGTTTTCCGGGGGGTGCTGTTGAGCCATTTTGCCACGCCCATTAATGCAAACCATGAAATATCAAATTTATCACCAGGCCTGGCTTGCGTGCAAAATTTGGTGACTTTTGGAGAACTATCAAATATGGACCAATCAGATTAAGGGGGCACGCTTTTTGGCGTCTAGCATCGCCACGGTAACACTTTTGAAAGAGAAAAGTAATGCGCGTAGTCGCAAGATGGAGACGCACATTTTAAGGTATAAGTCACCTGGATGCACGTTACGGTTCGGGCCGTATTAATTGCCGAAGGAATGGCATTAATTGCGCCAAAATTACACAATTAATTCAAAATGGCCGACTTCCTGTTCAATTTCGGCCATGGCGCCAAGAGACTTTTCTTTAAGTTGCGACATGATACAGGTGTGTACGATTTTCGTTCATGTACGTCAAACCGTATTATGGGGCTTGAGGCTCAAAGTTTTTTCCCTCTGAACCAATTAGATGAAGGGTGGGCGCACTTTTTGGTGTCTAGCGTTGCCGCGGTAACGCTTTTAAATGAGAAAAGTAATGTGCGTCGTTGCAGGACAGGGACGCATATATTGGTGTAGAAAAAAAAAAATTGCTGACAAAAAAGTGTGGATACTGCGGGAATCGAACTCTGATCTCTGACTCCAAAGACGGGAACACTCTGGCTGAGCTAAGACTCAGCTTGTCATTTCTATTTGACCTACTGACTTATGAGAGACCAACATATCGATATTTAGTAATGTAAGTCTGGAGCTGTTTTTTCTAATTTTTTTAAATATTTGTAAGTTATAAATATTAGTAAAACCCTACTATTTTAATTATTACTTTTTCTGTAACCATTCTGCCAAGGTTGTAACCGGGCTGAGCGGGGAATATTTCTGACGTCACCACATTACAGGGAGCTGATTGGTCGGGGAGCGGGGCCGTCATCACCCTACTCGCCACCGATTGGTCGGGGGGCGGGGCCGTCATCACCCTACTCGCCACTGATTGGTCGGGGGGCGGGGCCGTCATCACCCGACTCGCCACCGATTGGTCGGGGGGCGGGGCCGTCATCACCCTACTCGCCACCGATTGGTCGGGGGGCGGGGCCGGCAGACGTTTGAATCAGGAAGCGGGAGTCAGCGCGAGAGCGACTGGCGGCTCGTGGCGATTTTATTATAAAAAAGGGACAACCAATCAGAAGAAGGGGCGGGGCTAATTCAGGCCAAAGAAGCTCAAGGACTCATTGCAGAGTCCCTTGACACCACCTACGACTTCCTATGTCAAACCATTCCAAAGTTATAGCAGAAAATCGGGACAACCAATCAGAAGAAGGGGCGGGGCTAATTAAGCCCAACGAAGCTTAAGAACTCATTACAGAGTCCCATGACACCAACCACGACTTCCTATGTCAAACCATTCAAAAGTTATGGCAGATAAAAGTATTCTAGGGGGCGCTGTTGAGCCGTTAGGCCACGCCCATTAATGCAAACCATGAAATATCAAAGTTATCACCAAGTCTGGCTTGCATGCAAAATTTGGTGACTTTTGGAGAACTATCAAATATGGACCAATCACATGAAGGGGGGGCGCGCCTTTTGGCGTCTAGCGTCGCCACGGTAACACTTTTGAAAGAGAAAAGTAATGCGTGGTGTCGCAGGATGTAGACGCACATTTTGATGTATAACACACCTGGGTGCACGTTACGGTTCGGGCTGAATTAACTGCCGAAGGAATGGCATAAATTTCGCCAAAATGACACAATTTATTCAAAATGGCCGACATCCTGTTCGGTTTCGGCCATGGCTCCAAGAGACTTTTCTTTAAGTTGTGCCATGATACAGGTGTGTAGCGATTTTCGTGCATGTACGTCAAACCGTATTGTGGGGCTTGAGGCACAAAGTTTTCCGGGGGGCGCTGTTGAGCCATTTTGCCACGCCCATTAATGCAAACCATGAAATATCAAATTTATCGCCAGGCCTGGCTTGCATGCCAAATTTGGTGCCTTTTGGGGAACTATCAAATATGGACCAATCAGATGAAGGGGGGGTGCGCTTGTTGGCGTCTAGCGTCGCCACGGTAACACTTTTCAAAGAGAAAAGTAATGCGTGTAGTCGCAGGATGGAGACGCACATTTTGATGTATAACACATCTGGGTTCACGATACGGTTCGGGCTGAATTAATTCTCGAAGGAATGGCATATATTGCTCCAAAATTACACGATTAATTCAGAATGTTCAAAATGGCCGACATCCTGTTCGGTTTCGGCCATGTCGCCAAGAGACTTTTCTTTAAGTTGCGACATGATACAGGTGTGTACCGATTTTCGTTCATGTACGTCAAAGCGTATTATGGGGCTTGAGGCACAAAGTTTTTTCTGTCTGAACCAATCAGATGAAGGGTGGGCACGCTTTTTGGCGTCTAGCGTCGCCACGGTAACGCTTTCGAAAGAGAAAAGTAATGCGTGGGGTCGGAGGATGGAGACGCACATTTTGATGTATAACACACTTGGGGGAACGTTACGGTTCGGGCTGAATTAACTGCCGAAGGAAGGCATAAATTTCGCCAAAATGACACGATTAATTCAATATGGCCGACTTCCTGTTCGGTTTCTCGACATGACGCCCAGAGACTTTTCTTTAAGTTGCACCATGATACAGGTGTGTACCGATTTTCGTGCATGTACGTCAAACCGTATCGTGGGGCTTGAGGCACAAAGTTTTCAAGGGGGCGCTGTTGAGCCATTTTGCCACGCCCATTAATGGAAACCATTAAATATCAAATTTTTCGCCAGGCCTGACTTGCATGCAAAATTTGGTGACTTTTTGGGCACGTTTAGGGGGGCAAAAAGGCCTTCCTTTTGTCAGGAAAATAATAATAATAATTAAAGCTGCAAGCAGCGATGAACGGGCCCTCGCACTCACGGCCACCGCCCCCCCCATAAGCATATCAGAAACGACACCACCCACGACTTCCTATGTCAAACCATTCAAAAGATATAGCAGAAAAAGGGACAACCAATCAGAAGAAGGGGCGGGGCTAATTCAGGCCAATGAAGGCCAAGGACTCCATACAGAATCTGATGACACCACCCATGACTCTCTATGTCAAACCATTCAAAAGTTACAGCAGAAAATCGGGACAACCAATCAGAAGAAGGGGCGGGGTTAATTTTCACCAATTATGGTAAAGGACTCAATACCGAGTCCCATGACACCACCTACGACTCTCTATGTCAAAACATTCAAATGTTATAGCAGGAAATAGGGACAACCAATCGGAAGAAGGGGCGGGGTTAATTTTCACCAATTATGGTAAAGGACTCAATACCGAGTCCCATGACACCACCCACGACTCTTTATGTCAAACCATTCAAAAGTTATGGCAGAGAATAGTATTCTAGGGGGCGCTGTTGAGCCGTTAGGCCACGCCCATTAATGCAAACCATGAAATATCAAATTTATCGCCAAGTCTGTCTTGCATGCCAAATTTGGTGACTTTTGGAGAACTATCAAATATGGACCAATCAGATTTCAAAATGGCCGACTTCCTGTTTGGATTCGGCCATGGCTCCAAGAGACTTTTCTTTAAGTTGTGCCATGATACAGGTGTGTAGCGATTTTCGTGCATGTACGTCAAACCGTATTGTAGGGCTTGAGGCACAAAGTTTTCCGGGGGGCGCTGTTGAGCCATTTTGCCACGCCCATTAATGCAAACCATGAAATATCAAATTTATCGCCAGGCCTGGCTTGCATGCCAATTTTGGTGCCTTTTGGGGAACTATCAAATATGGACCAATCAGATGAAGGGGGGGCACGCTTTTTGGCGTCTAGCGTCGCCACGGTAACACTTTTGAAAGAGAAAAGAAATGCGTGTAGTCGCAGGATGGAGACGCACATTTGTACGTATAACACATCTGGGTTCACGATACGGTTCGGGCCGTATTAATTCTCGAAGGAATGGCATATATTGCTCCAAAATTACGTTAATTCAGAATGTTCAAAATGGCCGACTTCCTGTTCGGTTTCGGCCATGGCGCCAAGAGACTTTTCTTTAAGTTGCGACATGATACAGGTGGGTACCGATTTTTGTTCATGTACGTCAAACCGTATTATGGGGCTTGAGGCGCAAAGTTTTTTCGGTCTGAACCAACCAGATGAAGGGTGGGCGCGCTTTTTGGCGTCTAGCGTCGCCACGGTAACGCTTTTGAAAGAGAAAAGTAATGCGTGTTGTCGCAGGATGAAGACGCACATTTTGATGTATAACACACTTGGGGGCACGTTATGGTTCGGGCCGTATTAACTGCCGAAGGAATGGCATAAATTGCGCCAAAGTGACACGATTAATTCAAAATGGCCGACTTCCTGTTCGGTTTCTCGACATGACGCCCAGAGACTTTTCTTTAAGTTGCCCCATGTTACAGGTGTGTACCGATTTTCGTGCATGTACGACAAACCGCATTGTGGGGCTTGAGGCTCAAAGTTTTCAAGGGGGCGCTGTTGAGCCATTTTACCACGCCCATTAATGCAAACCCTTAAATATAAAATTTTTCGCCAGGCCTGACTTGCATGCAAAATTTGGTGACTTTTTGGGCACGTTTAGGGGGGCAAAAAGGCCTTCCTTTTGTCAGAACAATAAGAAGAAGAAGAAGAAGAATAATTCCTGCAATTACAATAGGGCCTTCGCACTGCAAGTGCTCGGGCCCTAATAATAAAAATTCCTACAGATACAATAGGGCCTTCGCACTGAAGGTGCTCGGGCCCTAATAATAAAAATTCCTGCAAATACAATAGGGCCTTCGCACTGCAAGTGCTCGGGCCCTAATAAAGTTAATAACTACGTTTACATGCAGTCAAAATTAGAGTTATTGCTAATATTCCGGTTACTGAAACATTCTGAATATTCCGTCTACATGGTAATTAATCATTTGGGATATCTCGATCAAACCAGCGACGCGCGGAGAACATCATGACGCAATTAGCGTCATTTCTGCTTCTTCTTCCTGTATCCAAATTCAAAACAAATGCAGCTTCGCGCAACTTTTCGCTCACCTTCTTGTAAATCTCGCTATCCCGGTACTTTCTACCGTCTACAAATGCCAAAATGTTCATATCCTTCATTACATTTATGAAGTGATTAGTCTCCTCCTCACTCCAAAAGTGTGGCGTGGTCTTGTGTTTCTCCGTGTTTATAAGAACTTCCTGGACTCAAGAGACCAGGATTCCTTGCGAACAGAGCATGCGCAGAAAACAAATTCCTGTTCCGTTTGATGGGGATATTCCGTTTGGCGTTTACATGACCGAATATTCGGGTTTTAAAAGGAGTAACCCAGGGGTCATATTCGGGTTTTTAAAAACCTGAATATGAGCAAATTCGGGTTATTCAAAGGGGTTATTGGTGTTTACATGGCCGTGCAAAACCGGGTTATTGCCAATATTCGGGTTTTAAAAAGGTTATTGATGCATGTAAACGCAGTCACTCACTGTTAATAGGGCATTGAAAATAAAACATTTGTGAATATATATTAGTTAATAACGTTATTTTCTCTGTCTTATCATTTCATTATCATTGGGGGCCTCTGTGGGCATAATGCTTAACCCGGCCTCTAAAAATGTATAATATCAAAATATCAACATACACACACATTATGTTTTCAATGTCATGTCTTGTACACACTGAAATTTTGTAGAAGATGCTTCTATCTATACACTTCCTGTGATTTACTGTTTCAATTATAACGCCATAAAATAAAACAACATGGAGCTTATTTTAGGGAGCATGCATGGCGGCCGCTGGTCCTTAAAAAGTCTTAAATTCCATTTTCCTAAAATAAGGCCTTTAAATGTCTTAATTTGTCTTAAATCTCAATCCAAGGGTCTTACTTTTTTATCTTCATTTTAGAGGGAATTTATCCACTCATCATTAAAAAGTTTATTTCATTGTTTGGAGGAGAATCTCCTGCGGAGGGTCTAAATCTGTGTTGCCAGATTTAGCGGGTTTCCTGAAAAATATAGGACTGGGCGGGTCAATCAAATCTGGGCTGCTTTTCCTGGTTTTTACTATATATTTAGGATAAATTAGTAACAAAAAAGTTTCCATTATGGCAGATAATAGTAGAAACGTAACACAATAAACTCACTGATATTTTATCTACTCATTTTAATTGTAGTCTTTGTTTGCAGC
This sequence comes from Cololabis saira, assembly GCF_033807715.1. Lineage (NCBI taxonomy): Eukaryota > Metazoa > Chordata > Actinopteri > Beloniformes > Belonidae > Cololabis > Cololabis saira. Next base: position 36,557,859 of record NC_084599.1, read on the forward strand.
CTGAACTTTTTTGGCTATTACTGTAGCTGTGTTTTAAAGCTTGAAATTTCATAATTTAGGGTTTTAACATAAAGAATGTATGATTTTGGGCTGGTTTTTCATTATTTCGGCGGGTTTTACATCGCATCTGGGCTGGAACCTATCAGCCAGATCTGGCAACCTCAGCCTCAGCGCTGGATTTCTTAGTGACTTGTCTTTTTGGTCTTACATTTTGTTTGAAAATGGTATTAAAAAGTCTTAAATTTACCTTGGTCAAACTTGTAGACACCCTGGCATGTAACCATCAAATGAGAGATGAATCAAGATAGAAAATGTTCAGTATCCTCATGATTTGAAGAGAAAATGACTGCTGTCTTCAACGAAACCAATCTGCCTGCTTCAGCATCAGAAATCCTGTTTGAAAGTAATCCTAGAGTAAAGATGTAGTCCTTCTCCTGGTCCTGGCCGTCATCTTCCCAGATCCTTTTATCACCTGGTGAGATGGCAGTGGCTTTGGACTCACGTGGCCTTCACAAATCTGAGTGCAGAGGATGCAGCTTTATGCTGGGTTTTGAAGGTTTCAAAGGCCTCATCAAGCATTTATAAAGAAGTGAAAAGTTCCTGCAGAGGCTGCGACGATGCGTTGAAGCCACAGTGCAATGAATCCAACGCCATGTCTTCACTTAAAGCAGCACTACGTAACTTTTCCACCTTAATATCATATTTCCAGAGTCATTGTGATGGTACATCAACTTCCAACAGGTTTAATGAACCTCTGTCATGGTCTGAGGGGTCTGTATCGCCTTCACTGGCACTATGTAACTTTGAGGAGCATGGTAGGAACCCTGCCACACTAAAAAACTACACATTTTTACGGCTTTGACTGCTTTACGGCATACGTCACTTCCCCCTCCTTCCCGATTCGTAGTCGAGACGAAAATGGCCGGGGCGTGGAGCGCAGAGCTCAGGAGAAGCTGGTAACCCGTTGCTGCGTTGTGGCTGCAGCAGCTCCACATAACAGACGTGGGGAAAAGATCGCTAATGCTTTAACTTTTCACCGCTTTCCTGCTTGGAGGCAGAACCACGGAGGTCGAGTATCTGAGATAACAAAGAGTCGTCGGCTCGGTTGGATCGCGGCTGTAACGACCAAACACAACCTTCCACAGTTTACCACAAAGAAACACTCACACAGACCGGGGTCGGATCAAAACACGGGTTTTATTCCCCACTTCTCCAGCTAAACGCAGTTGCTGGCCGGCTCTCTGTGGTGCGATTAACCCCAATCTTCAGATAAAACTAGTTTGTTGAGGAAAAAATATTAACTCTATTTGTAGCTGCAGAGGAAAAAAATAACCTCACGAGGAAAACAAAAATATTGCTCATCACGCCTCGGAGCCTCTTGAGCATAATATAGCGGTAAAAAAAAAAGAAAAGTAAGAGTAATACAAAACATGTACTGTATGTTGTACTATTATACTAATTTATTGAAACACATGGCGAGTCAAACATTTACCAAAGCAGCTGCCAAACACTCCTAAACAAGGTAGTAAGAAGTGGGTTGTGCAGAACTGCGATAGTAATCCCTTATAAAGAGTGGCGCTCCGGTGAGGAGCTTCATTCTTTAGTAGGGATTTCATATGAACCCAAACCGTTAATAATCATTATTTTCTCCATATACTCATCTCCCTGGCTTCCTTGTTTAAGGTATCCCGGTAAATTCCAGTTTCTTTCCAGCAGTTTAACATCTTTTTTTTTGCATTCCGTCTGTTTACTTGGTGAAACAGAAAAGTACTTTTGAAAGTCCGTCCCGTCTTCATTCGCTATCAAAACAAATGCACGCAAACGGGACAGGAGTTTTCCGGCAGTACGCGCTGGTGCTCATGGGAAATGTAGTGTTCTTTCTGGTAAAGCACTACCGTTTTTGTCCAAAAGATGCCGCCAAACTCAACAAAAGCTGAAAGTTACATTGTGCTGCTTTAATCCAAAATGTCAGGGCCTCAGTAAAGTCTTCAGCTGGACTGAATGATACCTTTAAACTCGTATAAAGGCTACAACTTCTGGGTTTTGTTGTTAACATATAATTCAAGCACAGTGCTGCCTTTTTACAACAATTTTAACCACCATTGTGTAAATGTTTATGTTTGATTCAGCATCACTGGAATCGGTTAGAGCCATGAAAAATATATAACTGATCTTCCTGCAGATTGCATTTATTCTTTGAAGACAGTTACACTCTTATTCAGTCTTTCCGTCGTCGTAATGTACAGAAACACGATTTGCAGTCGTCATTCCTGCTGCATAACAGACCAGACGGTGCTTCTGTTTCCAAACACAAGTGGTTTGCTGTGCTGATTACCTCTCCTCCGCCTCGCGGACCCGCAGACAGAAAAGCAGCAATAATGGGAGGCGTAGGCACTGCACAGGCACTCCTGCCTCCATTAAGTGTGTGGGTTCAACATCGACAGGTTTTTAAACCTGCAATACAATTCAGAGTAGCTTTAGAATGATTCATTATTTAGCACCTAATTTATGTTAAGCATTTATAAAGTAATTACCATTCCAGCTGGCTGATGACTCAAACAGCTGTCGCTAGGAACTTAAGATTTTACATGTTACCTTTACAAGGACAGAAGGCTTCAAATTAGGGCTGGGGATCGATTCAAATGTCAAGAATCGATTCGATTCCGATTCTTAAGATTCAGAATCGATTATCAAGATTTGATTTGATCCGATTCGATTCCGATATTGATTTGGGTTAGTGTTATTAAAACTGTTTTTTGAGCTGTTGCATGAATTATATGACTGTAGTTATGCTAAATATTACTACTAGTATTATATTGAGATTAAACAGCAAGTATTGGCAGCTAATGATGCTGTAAGGACCAATCAGCTCCCAGAATGCTGATAGAACTGCTTTCAGAAACATCGTGGGTCAGAATTACCAAACAGATCCAGGGAGGAAACAGAGACGGATGAAATGGGTTTTATTTTTTCCCACATTCCGTTTTTATTTGTTCCATTTTCGGTCTATTTGGGTTTTTAATTTTTGAGCATTTGGTTTTTCAGCATTTTTTTTGCAAATGTAACCCCAAGACAGTATATAAAGTAATGAAATAGACAATTTATGCAATTATAACCTAACACTTTAATGTTTTCATACCTTTAAACATATTTAAAGGCAAAAACATGGCACCACGTATTCTCGTGTCCAACAAAACATTCCTTTTTTGGGGATAAACAAAAAAATAACCAAAAGTTGTAATGTAATGATGAAAAAAAAATATATATACATAAATAAAAAAAAAATAAAAAAAATCGATCTTTAGACATATGAATCGATTTTTAGGAATTAATATGAGAATCGATTTAGAATGGGGAAATCGATTTTTTCAACACAGGCCTACTTGAAACCTCCGGCCAGTTAACAGAATTAGTCACAGTCCCTCAAGATAAGCCCACATAGTGCATCCCGCTGACTTTGACCTTACTCTAATGATGAATACATGTAAAAACAGTATTGGTATTTAAATGAGTGTCTGTGCACACATGTGGATGAAGGTTACAGACTAAAACTTCGATGAATGTCAGCTTCTAAATACAAATATCGATTTTGACTTGTGTCTTTCAGATAGTGACAGTGAAATCTCCAGCGGGACAGGAGACGTTTCCAAGGACTGTCCAGAGAAAATCCTTGAGTCCTGGGGTGGAATCCTCAACAGATGGTAGGACATCAGACAAAAGGTCCCCAAGGGCTTGATATGGGGACATTTTACACTATTAACTGATGGAAAACACTTTTTAGAGGTATTAGAAATGACACATTTTCACAAGAAGTATGTATCTTTTATGCAATCTGTTGGAAAAACGGCATATAAAACCAGCTATAAATCTTCCAAAAAAGTTGTCTTTTTGTGCGTTAGCTGAATATCTTTGGCAGCAACACGACAATTTGAGAGGTACTTCTTAACCCACTTTCTGAAATCGGAGTTTGATTTACAGCACATTTATTTCTCCATCTTCCTGGTTTCTATTATATATGTATTCGATTAAACTTGATGTTTGACAATTTGTTAAATTAAGCACCTTTCTTCTTTTTTTCACTTGCTACATCAAGAGCCTAAGGATCAGCTGTCAAAATGCTGTCTGGGTTGCAGACGAGTTAATTATCCTCGTTTAACACCAACCGTCCAAGATAATATGCTGTGCATTCATAGAAATGTGCACTGATAAATCCAATGCGAGACTCTGGAATCTTCCTGGAGATCCTTGATGTTGCAGTAGCACGATGAAGTGACGTTTATCTGAAAAGTGCTTCCATATGCATAAATGCATCTCCATGAAATTTCAAGATTAAATAATAGTGTTGACATGGTGTTTTGAAAGTAATATTTTTAATATTTAGAAGGTAGCACACCACTGTCATTTTGTGCCAATGTTGGCAGACCTGAAAATAAAATGATTATCAATATGGTAGTTATTATGATAGGTCCTACCTTTTATTAATTCTTTAGTTAATAAAAATAAAGTTAAGGGCATTTGAATGAGACTGCAAACATGACACAATGACATGACAACTAGATGGACAAATCTGTTGGTACTCTTCTTTTAAAGAAAGTGAAACACACAAAAGTCACTAAAGTAACTTCAAATCACCCAAATTACCAATAAATGCAAGTTGTTTTAACAGGTATATTTATAAAGCTGCTCTTGTGTTTATGTTTGTTTGTGATTAAGGCACGGAAACCTGTCCACTCGTCCGAAGGGTTTGCCCTCATTGGTCCGCAGTGGCATTCCTGAGCCACTCAGAGCCGAGGTCTGGCAGCTGCTGGCTGGTTGCCACGACAACCATGACCTGCTTGAGAACTACCGCATCCTCATCACCAAGGTAAACGTGCACAGTCACAGAATGTGGGGGGGAGTGAGCTGCATTTGAGGAATTGTATTTATGTTGCAAAGTCTCATAGTCCAACATCTGCTTTCACGTTCTCCCAAACATCTGGTCCCAAAGATTTGTTTATTACATCTGACATTGACGGCTGTTAACTTCACACTGGAACCAAAATCTCAAAAGTTGTTTGGCAAAGAAGAAAAAAGTATGTTACTTAAATATCGGTGAGTTAAATGTTAATGCAGCACTATGTAACATTTCCACCTTAATACAATATTTCCAGAGTCATTGTGATGGTACATCAACTACGGCCCCAATCTTCAGATAAAACTAGTTTGTTGAGGAAAAAATATTAACTCTATTTCTAGCTGCAGAGGAAAAAAATAATCTCACGAAGGAAAACAAGAATATTGCTCATCATGCCTCGGAGCCTCTTCCGCATAATATAGCGGTCAAAAAAAAGAAAAGAAAAAAGTAAGAGTAATACAAAACATGTACTGTATGTTGTACTATTATACAAATTTATTGAAACACATGGCGAGTCAAACATTTACCAAAGCAGCTGCCAAACACTCCTAAACAAGGTAGCCTAAGACGTGGGTTGTGCAGAACTGCGGCAGTAAATCTCTACTAAAGAGTGGAACTCTGACGAGGAGCTCCACTCTTTAGTAGGGATTTCATATGGATCAAACCGTCAATAATCATTATTTTCTCCATATACTGCTTGTTTAAGGTATCCCGGTAAATTCCAGTTCCTTTCCAGCAGTTTAACATCTTTTTTTTTTTGCGTTCCGTCTATTCACTTGGTGAAACAGAAAAGTACTTTTGAAAGTCCGTCCCGTCTTCTCTCAAAACAAATGCACGCGACGGGGACAGGCGTTTTCCGGCAGTACGTGCTGGTGCTCATGGGAAATGTAGTGTTCTTTCTGGTAAAGCACTACCGCTTTTGTCCAAAGGAGCCGCCAAACTCAACAAAAGCTGAAAGTTACATTGTGCTGCTTTAATAGTTACTTCTTTATATTTGTGTACATTTACACTGACCTGTGGTTTCCTCTGGTCCTGGAGCGTCTAGACAGGTATTTTATCCCTCTTTGGTGGGAAGGGTTTACACACAACTACAACAAATGCTGTATTTTTCCAGGCATGGCTGCATATTTATGTTGTTTGGTCTGTGTTGTGGTGTTTGGTGCAGACCTCTAACCGTGTGAATGGTTGAGGAACCCCGCCACTATGATGACGGTAATTGAGAGGATAGATTTGCCTCGTGTGTCCAGCAGCATGTTTAACCTTCCTGACACTGCCATTCATTAGAACCATTCCTTTGAACCGTGTCAGGTCGGGGGAACACTTTAATTTAGCACTGACATTTCTGTCTATGCGCTGTCGCCTCTGGACTAATACAGTTTGTTGCCGGCCTTCCGGCCTCCCGGGGAGCTTGCAAGAATTCAAAGGGAATTTTTCAACCTCTGTTATTTAACTGTTTTGTGTTCTTACGCCACAGTTTTGAGAGTTGAGATTATCGTGGTCATAATACATTATTCCCATGGTTCCTAATACATAATACGCCAAGCTGAAGTGTACGTTTGAATTAAAACGTAGTGTTTAAGCATAGACGCAATTAAAACCTGTCAACCTGCCTTACTCTGTTGTGTTGGATGCTTAAAAGAAAATTTAATTATGGGCCAACTTCATCCAAATATTGCATTACTGAATATTAATATAGACTATTCTTTGCCTCTAAGGTGTGGATTTTTTTAAACATCAATACTTGTAGTTAGTTGGACTTTGGCTATAAAGTTACATTTTTAGTGTCGCCTGTTTAAGAAAGAATATGAACATGTCGTTCAGCTGTAATAGTATATGTAAAGAGAAGTGACAAAGATAAAATAGTTTTAGTGATGACTTTTGCTGTATGAAACTTGGTGATATCTGCAAGCATGAGACTATGATGAAAGTAGAGTCTTTATTTCCCTGATACAACGGCGTCTCCAAAGGCTTGATATGGGGACATTTTACACAATGAACTGATGGAAAACCCTTTTTAGAGGTATTAGAAATGACACATTTTCACAAGAAGTATGTATCTTTTATGTAATCTGTTGGAAAAACGGCATATAAAAGTAGCTATAAATCCTCCAAAAAATGAAGTTGTGTATATATATATAATATCTTTGGCACCAACACGACAATTTGAGAGGTACTTCTTATTCAATTCAATTCAATTTTATTTATATAGCGTCTAATACAACAGATGTTGTCTCTAGACGCTTTCCAGAGATCCAGAACATGAACATGAACATAAACATAAACATAAACATAAACATAAACCCCCGAGCAATTATTACATAAACCATCTTATCCCACTTTCTGAACTCCGAGTGTGATTTAGGGCACATTTATATCTCCATCTTCCTGGTTTCTAATATATATGTATTCAAATGAAACCTGATGTTTGACAATTTTTGTTAAATGAAGCACCTTTCTTCTTATTTTCACTTGCTACAACAAGAGCCTGAGAATCAGCAGTCAGCTGACAAAATGCTGTCTGGGTTGCAGATGAGTTAATTATCCTTGTTTAACACAAACTACCCAAGCTAATATGCGTTCATAGAAATGTGCACTGATAAATCCAATGCGAGACTCGGGAATCTTACTGGAGATCCTTGATTTTGCAGTAGCACGATTAAGTGACGTTTATCTGAAAAGTGCTTCCATATGGCCGCCTTAAATGCATAACGATGATGAAAGAGTTCTTCATTTCCCTGATACAGCAGCGCCCAGATTATTTATTCTGCTACTGCATATTAGTTTTGTTCAAACTATATTCATGTTCTAACATGTATACTTTTTTTTTTAACAATATCTTTATGGTTTTTTCATTTACACACAGAATATTATAATAAAGGACATTTCACATCTATTTCTGACTTAACAGTTTTAACCCCCCCACCCCATCCCACATCCCTTCTCTCTTCACATATTTCTTGTTATACGATCCAAAATTGGTACAAAATAACAGTACCAAATAACAATACAGTCTGATGGTATCTCTAGCAAATTAAAGATATACATAAACTAAACAAATAACCAAAAATTACCCTTTTCCTGTCACCCTCCAAATTCCTTCCCCTTCCGAGGTGCACCAATACTCTGAATTTTAGGTATCCTGCCCTGCATTTTCCTCCCGTAGAAGCACCCCTATGTCTCCTTTTTCAATAAATTCATCAAATGGTTTCCAGATTTTTTCGTACATCCCGAGTTTGTTTTTTTAATGTATAAGTTATTTTCTCCATTGACCTACATTGTGCCATAGCCTTGATCCAAGCACCGATTGTAGGTGCATCCGTTTTCTTCCAGTTGAGAGCAATAATCTTTTTTGCCTGCAATATAGCGAAATCAATAAATTTATGTTCTTGGGGTTTCAAATTGAGATCTGTTGGATATAAATGCAGCAATAACAAGGTGAGCTCCAGTGGAATATTCATGCAGGACAGAATAAGCATAGTTTTAATAATTACGTCCCTCCAGAATTTTTTTTATTTTGTCACATTCCCAAACACAGTGCAAAAATGTTCCTTGAACCTCATTGCATTTAAAACAATTGTCAGGTGTATTACTGTTATATGTACCGTATTTTCTGGACTATAAGCCGCACCTGTATATAAGCCGCATCCGCTCTATTATGCAAGCCGCAAATATTTATGTTGTTAGATTAGATATTTACTACATGTACAGAAGGATTTTGAACTGTAAATGATGTACATGTTTGTACCTAAATAGATCCTTTCCTAACAGTGTCTTTTAACACGGCAGCAACTTTGCTGATTAAAACGGGACAGAACCAAGAGAAAATAACCGGTATTTATTTATCTATTTATCTGTTTGAAATCTGCTTCTACTTCTATCTGCTAAAGAAGAAGTAGCATATTCTTCTTTGTATTTATTTTGTCTTAGTTTTTATTCTAATTCCGGTTAGAGCGCCCGAGCGGTGGAAGAAAAATCCACAGAATAGCCGCACCTTTGTATAAGCCGCATGGTTCAAAACCTATGAAAAAAGTAGCGGCTTATAGTCCAGAAAATACGGTATTTAATTTGATAGGAGTTATGTATATATGTATACTTTTTTTTAAACAAACGTAGAACTGAGGTCATCGATCAGTCAGGTGTGCAACAAAAGTCTGTGACCCGTGCAGGAGACGTTGTACCGCCGGTGAACCAAGGAACCAGCGGCAGCAGCAGCAACAGGAGAGGAGGAGGTGATTTAAACTGAGCAGTCAGAGGTCCTCACTTTTAAAGAGAAGGAGATAAGCAGCGGCAGAGAATTGGCTGGCTCGATCAATAACCAGAGGAAATGGGGAATAGCTGTAGAGAGGTAAAAAGATGGCAGAATGGAGCCATAAACATGAGCGTTGGTGATTGAGGGCTGAGGAGGAGAGGAGCGGAGTGGTTAAACATGAGGACAGCTGGCAGAGTTGTCCCTTCCCCGTGTCACTCGTTTTCCTTTCTCTCTTTCTCTCTCTGATGCTGAGGCTCCTTTTGTCTCACCTGCCATCTTATAGCTGACATGTTAGCCCACCTAACTCTGCACAAAACCCTCATAACCCCTTTTCCTTCTCTCGTTACATCACACCCAGCTTGTGCCGTCTTTGCCACACCCACGTCTTCTGTCTCCCTGGAGTAGTGATGGTATTGATAGACAGTAGCCTGGGATATTAATAGCAACACCCAATGAATGTACAAGAGAAGATGGAGTAGGGGGAGTGTGAGGGAAGGGAAAATGGCAACGCCGTGGAGCTGATGAATGTCTATTGTCGGGGCTAAGTGGCAACATTAATACTGATTGGACTCTGAGTAGAGAGATCGTTGTTATTATGGTAGGGGTATCAGTATTGTAAATACGCATCGTATATCACCGGGAATTCTGTGCTAAGGACCCAAATGGATATTTGATCCCCTGAGAAATCAGCTGCTAATATGAGAATGATGAGTTAGACTTGAGCTTGGCTAACATTCAGACTAAACGGTGCTCTGATGGTTAGGTAGCATGGGCTGTTCCCAGAAAGACAACAGGCCTTTATGGTCTTCTTGCATTTGCGCCACGGATTGGAAAGTTGAGTCGATGTAATGGCAGAATGGTTCGGTAGTGGTTATAGGCAAGGCAAATTTATTTGTATATCACAATTCAACACAAGGTAATTCAAAGTGCTTTACATTGACATTAAAAGCGGCAAGACATAATTAGACAGTAAATAATTCGACATAATTAGACAGTAAATAACAAATATGATTGAATAAGATGATAAGAAAAGAAGTAAAATAATAAAAAGCACAATCTGTTAAAAGTAAGGGCAGTAGAGTACAGCAGGTAAGTTTAATTTAAGAGTATGCTTGAGTAAACAGTAATGTTTTTAACCCTGATTTAAAGGATCTACAGTTGGAGCAGACCTCAGGTCTACAGGAAGTTTGTTCCACCGGTGAGGAGCAGAAAAACTGAACGCTGCCTCACCTTGCTTGGTTCTGGTTCTGGAACCACAACAAACCAGATCCAGATGAACCTCAGGGGTCTGGGAGCTTCATAGGAACTAACAGATCCAGCATGTATTTTGGTCCAAGACCATTCAGGTCTTTGTAGACCAGCAGTAAGATTTTAAACTCTATCCTTTGACTCACTGGAAGCCAGTGTAGTGATTTCATGACCGGTGTAATGTGGTCCAGTTTCCTGGTGTCTGTAAGGACTCTGGCGGCAGCGTTCTGGTTATATGAAATTCAGGCTTTCCACTCAATTAATTTCTCCTTTTTGTTTATATTTTTTTGGAGACCACTGATGATTCTTTGCACACTAGAGAAACTCCTGTCTTAGGCCCCGTTTACACGGAGCAAAACCGGTGGCGTTTTCATGCGTTTTGGCCGTTCGTTTACACGAAAACGAAGCTCAAAGTCACCAAAAACGATCATTTCTGAAAACTCCGGCCAAAGGGGAGATTTCCAAAAACTCAGTTTTCACGTTTGCTTGTAAACAGAGGGAAACTGAGATTTAGGCTTCAGAACGTCACATTATGCAACAGAAACGTCACCAGCATCATTTGTGCAACCTGTTTACAATTTGTTTGGCCACCGTCAATATTTTCTTGTATTTTACCTGTTTTATATTCTAAAGTCACACTTAAAAGTAACTCCACTTCTCTGTCACTCCAAACAAAAGACTCTCGTTCCGTCTTGGAAGTAACTGGCAGTCAAGGCTGATTTATGGTTCCGCGTTACACCAACGCAGAGCCTACGGCGTAGGGTACGCGGCGACGCACACCGTACGTAGGCTACGCCGCCGATTTAACGCGGAACCATATTATTCAGGCTTAACACGTGTCATTTGTTGACGTTTTTTTCCAGGATTCCGATTGGCTAGCATGACTTTATGCTTCTCGTTACACTGCCCCCTGCAGGTTTGGATGCTCATAGCACCTTAACACGGTATTTATGCGGGTTCGTGTAAACGAGGATATTTTTCAAAACGTAGAAGGGGAAATATCCGTTTTTGTAAATACCCGGCTATGTGTAAACGTGGCCTTAAAGTAATGCTTAAAAAACAGTCATTTAGTGGGAATTTCCTCAGTTCCTGGAGTGTGTTGACATAAAAGAAGAAGAGACGATCTTCCAGTTATCATAATAGTAATGTCAAAGGTTTCTACTGTCAAAAAGCATCTATGCCGAGCGCTAGCAACTCGTGAATAAATGCTGACACGTTTTGATGTCACTTATTCTGAGTGTCACGTTCAGTGTTGTTGTTCTCTGGTGTTCAGCTACTCCACATGGAGCATCAACTCTCCATCTCACACAACGTGGCCCGAGGGCAGCTGAGACATTCACTCCTCGCGCTCTCTCTTGGCCTGGCGCAGCCCTGTGTTTGGGGTAGGAGAGAGTTGGCCAGTTGATTGTGACATTTGAGCAACCTTTATGTGTCCCAAGAGCTGGACCAGCTCAAGTTGTGCTGCCACGCTTGAACCCGCCGCTCAGAAATAGCTCAGCCAGCTATTTCAAGGGCTGCCTTTCCAAAAAACCAATCTGGCTTAGAGCCCAGGCGGTGTGTTTAACTGAGGTCAGGATCTATCCTCATGTTTGATGACTGAAGCTGAAGGTCCACCCAGGAGACTTATGCAAAGGGAATTGATTTGTTTGTTTGTTTTTATCTTTTTACTTTAGCACCAGTCTCTCTTTTCACCCTTTTCACCCTAGTCAGAGGTAAAAGTAAAAATCAAACTAATTCATCAAATCGCCACTAATTATAAGCTGTGAGTACAATTTATAAGAAGTAGACATCATTTCTAATTCTAGCTGAGCATTAATGCATATGTAAAGGGCGTTTAAATATAAACCCCACATTTTAAAACTGTTTCCAAACACCCATTCTCCCATAAATCCCCTTTCGCAGGTTAACTGCTGCCGTCCTATTGGATCCTTAAATACGTCATTCATGAGTATATTTATAATTTTGTTTTAATGGATAAAGTCTTTGTTCCCGCTAAATTGTACATCAATTGAATGAAATGGTTTTTCTGTCATTCCCCACCTTGTCATCTCGTCTCGGTTGCAGCTCCCACTCAAGACTGGGGGAAAAGAAAAGCTTGTAACAAACGATGCTCAGAGTGTAAGGTGCTTTTTTTTTTGCTTTTTGTTTGTGAATCATATTCAGGCATCTCGCCAAGCTCAGCGATGACATTGAATGTTGTTGTTCAGTTGACGGTATTATCAGCTGTGCAGCCCGGCTGGAATAATGCAGCGCCCACGCCTCTTAACCCACATACAAACAAAAGGAGTACAATGTACGTTAGATTGGCTGCCATGGTAACTGTAAGATTCTCTGGACTCACTTTTTTCTTGAAGTTCCCCGTAAGAATGACGTGTCTCCTTTCATCCTCCCGGTAAGGCCCTGGTTTGGTTTATTAAGCAGTCAATAGTTGGATTATTGGAATCTCCTCTTCACAGTCACTGCAGTTACCACGTCACATTTTTGAGTTTGCAGTTGTTTGAACTTTTTCTGGCACTATTATCTTAGTTCACTACCTTCATTCGCACATAGAAGGTTTAAATGAATGTTAAAACTACCGATGCACCAATATTAGGGCTGGGCGATATGGACGAAAAGTCATATCTCGATATTTTCTAGCTGAATGGCGATACTCGATATATATCGATATTTTTTCTGTGCCATAATTGGGGTTTCCCCCAAAGCATTATAGCATAGCATCTCTGTTAGCTTCATTTTTTTCTGAGGCAAACCCTTAAAAAAACAATCAGTTTTAATACAAAGCCTCGTGCCAAATGTCACACAGGTACATTTAATCAAATCAAATCAAATCAAACTTTATTTATATAGCACTTTTCCTACAAATAATGAAACACAAAGTGCTTAACAGAAAAAAAACAAAAAAAACAAGAAAAAACAAATAAACATAAAACTTATTAATGCCCCCCCCCCCCCCCCCTAAATTACACACACAGACACACACGCAGACACATGGTGCAGACATGGCTAGGCACAGAGGATCCAGGTGAGGAAACGGTAACAGGGAGCCGTCCACGCCAGGAGGTCTCATAGCCCGCAGCTACAAGGGGGGGGGGGGGGCCACAGAGACCATCCCGGCCCGGACGGATAGAGGAGTCCACACCACAGCGGTGAAGCCGTGGTGCAGAGCTCCACAACCATCCAGGCCAGAACGACCCCCAGGACGACCCCCTGCAGGCCAGAGTCACTCCCAGCATGGAGGCTCCCCATGAGGAAACACTGGATATAAAAGCTACAAGAAAACAGGATAAAATACACTAAAGGAGTTTATAAAAAACATAAAACATACAAACATAAAATCCTAAAAGTATGTCTAGAAAGTAAGACATTAAAAACTAAAATAATAAAACAGTAAAATGTATAAAATAGACCATAAATAACAACTAAAATATTTAGATAAAACATTGAGATTAAACAAAAATAAAATACGATAAGAAAGGATAAACTAAATATAAAACAGAGCAGTAAGATTCAATAAAAATAAGGGTGAGCATAAGAAATGTAAAAGAGTTAAATGAGTCAGTTAAAAGCCTGATTAAAGAGATGGGTCTTGAGCCTCTTTTTAAAAACATCAACAGTCTCTGCGGCCCTGAGGTTCTCCGGGAGGCTGTTCCACAATCGGGGACCATAAAAACTGAATGCCGCCTCCCCGTGTGTCCTGGTTCTAACTCTTGGTATGGTTAAAAGGCACCGGAGGACCTCAGGGTCCGTGAGGGTCGATAGGGTAAAAGTAGTGCAGACAAATAAGAAGGCCCAAGACCATTAAGACACTTAAAAACTAGTAAAAGAACCTTAAAATCGATCCTGAAGCGCACGGGGAGCCAATGCAGCGATTTTAAAACAGGTGTAATGTGCTCCCGCCCTCTGGTCCTCGTCAGCACGCGTGCGGCTGAATTCTGTAATAATTGTAGGTTGTACATGTTCTTTTTAGGAAGACCAGAGAGCAGGGCGTTACAATAATCTAAACGACATGAGATAAAAGCATGCATTAGCACCTCCGTACTAGCCTGAGAGAGAAACAGAGGTCTGCACAATCTCAAAATGTATAAAACAAATGAAATAAAAATAAACTGCCTGCATATATAGAATAAAAATGCTTCTTGAATAAAATAAAACAAATATCCCTTACCTGCATAACAATTAAATTAAAATACACTGTGCAATTAATACAATGTAGACAGTAACAGGCAGACTTTTCCACTGAGGTTGACAGTTGTGCAAATAACAAAACATTTGTGCAAATCTCAAATAAAACATTCAAGTCAATTTGTCACAAAATAAGCTATATCAAAATCATAAAAAAAAAATATATATTTTTTTAAATCGATATAAACGATATTGTCTCGTACCATATCGCGTTTGAAAATATATCGCTATATATTAAAATCTCGATATATCGCCCAGTCCTAACCAATATTGTGCAGTAGTGTTGGGATTAGATTAGGATTTAACGGATAGCTCTATACACGTTTTTCTACCTCCGTCAGCAGTCGTATCATCAAACAGCAGTGAACCTGCTCAGTTATTTCTGCCCGTATCATAACACTGCCTCCACCATGTTTCAGACATGATGTGGTCTGCTTTGGATCACGAGCTGTTCCTGTTCCTCCTCCATCTTGGGTTAATCTGTCCAAAGTATCTGATTCTAGGACTTTTTCTTTTTCAGGTGTTTTTCTTCAGCAAACTCTAATCTGGGTTTCTTGTTCTTGAGTGTTACTGATGGTTTGCACCGTGTTGTGTAAACCCTATACGGATGATTCATGAAGGCGTCTCCTGATTTTAGATTTTACTACGAATCGCTTACCTTCTTCAGAGTGTTGTTGACTTTGTTGATGTTGTGACGGCCTTTTTCGATCCAGTTTGGTGGTCTCCTTTAGTTTCTCAGGCATTTTGATGTCATTGAGTTCACCGGTGCTTGCTTTAATTGATTTGGCAGAACCTCTCTTTTTTTTTCTTTTTTTTTCAACCTCCATTTATGTGTGTTTTCAGCCTAATTATGGCCTCCAACACTTTTGTTGAGGTGTCCTTGCACTTCATATTGATAAAGGGGACCGTATCAGGTCATGGGTGATCCATGGTCCGCCGAGATCCCTCCCAACTCCAGGGCATGGCACGTGAGCGGTGGATTGATTGATTTAAGAAAAAGAAGAAAAAGCATTGTGGTGTGGATAAGGTAGAAATGCTGAGATGTAGACGCAAACATGCTGCTAATGAAAGCCGTATGAACATGGTCACATGTCCAACTTTTTTTAGTACTTAAATATCTGAGTTTTTTTGTTTTTTTTAGATAGATAGATAGTTCTTTATTGTCATTATATCTTATGTACAACGAAATTAAGAAGTGCTCTCCGGTCAGCGCATCATATATAAAAAAATAAAATAACTGAAAATAATCCAATAAAATGTAATTTAAAATATAAACAAATAAAATAAATATATATATATATATATATATATTTTTTTTTTTAAATATATATATTTTTTAAAAGAAGGCGTGGCAATAAAGACGATACTCATGTTTTATTGAGCACAAAGTTTTATTGCACTTTTTTGAGTATTATTATTTAATTAGATTTTTTTTGCTTTAATATTATGTTTTATTTGTTGTGAAATACTATTCTAATTTAAGCAGGTAACACAGATGCAGGTTGGACTTTAAACATTGCTTTGTTTAAGATAATTTAAACATTTTAGCTGTTAAATGTTGTCCTTCACTTTAAGTGTTATTTTACTGAATATATATGTAGAATAGAAAATCAAAATAATATTTGTCACCCCCTTTTTTCATTTATCAATTTTATCAATCCAATAAACAAAAAACAAAGCTGCTCAAAGACTGTGGTGATTGGGACGTTGAGGGATGTGATCCAACACAGCTCTGCTGCTCGCTCATCTCAAACAGCTGCCCAATGTCAGTTCAGTGCCTGGAATAAACCTTTCACCCATTTCATTTTTGAGGTATTTAGCTGTAATCATACATGGTAAGTGTCATACCAGGTTGAAAGTGGTATTTGTAGGCAAAAGTATAAAAAGTCTGTCCTTGTGCAGACTTTATAAATGTTTTTACTCTAGTTGTGTTCTGCCTCAAATCAAAAGGCTCTCATTATGCGAGCGGGGCTTCTTCTTGGTGTAGCCTTGTCAAAGCTTTGACACACAGATTCGTCTCTATCCAGTCCTCATCCTGATATCTGTAAGGACCAGCTGCATTAGTTTGCATTAGTCCACGGCGATGTAACACTACCTCCTTTCTGCTTCACAATAATATGGGTCTGTTCACGGCCAACCGTTTTTCATGTGTCTGGCTGATTCTCTAAATGGCATCCTTACAGTTTCCATTCACATATATCCACAGCCAATGAGTATGCACTGTAAAAACTGTAAAAACTCATTGCAATTTTATCAAAAAACACAAAAAATGTAAGTATTCATTAGGAATTCATGCTTGATTTAGAGTTTTTACTTTTGATCAAAAAACACAAAAAATGTAAGTATTCATTAGGAATTCATGCTTGATTTAGAGTTTTTACTTTTGAACTCTTTATACTGTTGTATATAATTAGAAATTTATATTTTCTTAAACCCATTTGCACCGTTTTTATTTATTTACATGCAGCACTAAAGAGTTGTAAGCAATATCATGGGTTCTTTCTTGTAACTGTAAATAAACAAACATGCAGAGTAGCGACTGTATCCGCTGGGTGTGTGTTGGCACAGCCTCTCAGCCATACGGACACTGATGTGACAGCTCGGATTAAACAGATCCAGCCTCCAGCATCTTCTCCGGTCACAACATCCAGTGTGTCGGCGCCTCCAACCAACTTGCAGCATTTTTACTTGTTTGTCTTCCCTTCTGCAGTGGCATTAAAACTCACTATTTTATTTTAAGGAATATTAAATGTTTGAAACGGTAACATCATTAACACTTTTGTACAAATGATTAAGGAATGTACAACTTTATTTGTTTGTTTTGATTTATAGGGCCTTGATAGTTTTGAGGCTATCATTGTGCAAATGATCCCCCCCAAATTTTCATTTGTTTGTTTTGAATTTAAAACTAATGGGACTTCAATTTTCGCCTCAGTCCAAAGTTTTTTGTGTAAGAACCCATCTCAAGTCTTCAAAAGTGTGAGGTGGAACGACCAGTAAATTCTTGCTTCAGGATCTCAGTGTTCACCCTTGTTGGTAAGGATGCAGTATTTCTGATATGTACAGGAATGTCTCAGAAAATTAGAATATTGTGATAAAGTCCTTTATTTTCTGTAATGCAATTTAAAAAAAAAAAAAAAAAAAAAAAAAAAAAAAAAAAAAGTCATACATTCTGGATTCATTACAAATCAACTGAAATAATACAAGCCTTTTATTATTTTAATATTGCTGATTATGGCTTACAGTTTAAGATTAAGATTCCCAGAATATTCTAATTTTTTGAGATGGGATATTTGAGTTTTCTTAAACTGTAAGCCATGATCAGCAATATTAAAATAATAAAAGGCTTGTAATATTTCAGTTGATTTGTAATGAATCCAGAATGTATGACATTTTTGCATTACAGAAAATAAAGGACTTTATCACAATATTCAAATTTTCTGAGACAGTCCTGTATATTCCTGAGCGAGGACATGAGTGGCTTTAAAAAGTAATCAGTAAAATCGTAAAACTAATCTACATCAAGACACATTAAAAAAGACACACATAAGATTCATTAAATTCACTGAAATTCAGTTTTGATTGTTTCTTGACAACATTCTTCTGGTTCTACTGAGGTAGCTGACAAAAGAGTGAACAGGAACGATGGAAGACTGGATACAAGGATGCAGAGAGTTTTTTCCATTTGTTCTTTACTTTAATTTAGGACAATTACTAATATCTAGTATTTCAATTCTGCTCAACTGCGTGCAGCGACAGCAAATATGAAATACAGTGCTGCCCTACATGTGACACTGACCGTTATTCAGCATAAATTTATCGAACCTGTTTGACACTTGCTTTACTTTTGATCTAGAAGAAAAAACACAACCAGCTGAAGCCCTGAGATTTATTGTTTGCATTAAGGCTTTACACATCCACATTACATCCTGACCTACATGGTACAAGGACAATAGCAGCTACAGAATAATGAATATAAATATCTCCAGCTGAGTGGTCAGATGGGTCCTCGCTGCCGTGCGGCCTAAGATTAAATGAAGATGATACATGGTAATTTTCAGTCGGCAGCCTGCTTCTGACCTTTAGTTCCTCTTCTCTATTTAGTTACAGTAGTGTTAGCGTAAAGAGTATATATGATGACATTGTGCCCGAGGTTTAAAATGTTGTCAGGATATTCAGTGTACAGTTGCATTGAAAAGAAAAATAGCTTCTCTTCTGCTTGTAAGGGTTTTTTCTTCTTTTTTTAAAGACACAAAGCAGATCAAACAGAATAATCTGGTTCTTGCAAGGCCTTCAAATTAGGTAAATACAGCCTCTGATTAGCGCCAACAAAGGACGTGTCACTGTTTAGCAAATACTATTCATAATGCACAATGATTTTATTTGCTGACATATAAATGTATTCACAAATAAACAAATGATAAGATAAGATAGTCCTTTATTACTCCCTCAATGGGGAAACTCACGTGTTAGCAGCAGTACACTTAACACACACACACACGCATGCGGGGAAAGGGGTAAAAAGGTAAAAAAGTAAAAGATATATATAATTACAAAATATGGACAGTATATACACATTGCAGTGGAGATAAAGGGATAAAAAATGAAAAAATATTGCAAAGGAAAGGAAAAAAAAGCAGGTAGAATGAGTGTGAGGTAGACAGGTATTGCATGGATATTGCACATATGATTATTGCACATCTAGTTATTGTACATGTTATTGTTATTGTCCGTTTGCTACTGAGAGCAGTCCTGGTTATAGAGTCTGATGGCAGCGGGGATGACCCTGTTAACAGAGTTTGATATTTCAAGAGTCAAGTCAAAGACAATTAAGCTGGAAATGTGTACTATTATCAATGCTTCAGATTCTTCTCTCTAGCTCCTAAACCTGAGAAGTGAATCCAGCTAATGCTGATCCCATGGAAATTAATAAAAACATTTGCTTCTGCCTCCTTAAACTGGCATAGCGTTGGTCTTTTGATGGTTCCAGCTAAAATTGTCTATCCAAGCAGCAAGGCAATGCCCCGCTAGACACGCATGCGTATCCCAACCCCCGGGCTCCCGGGCAAGAGGGTGTTCCGGCAACATACCAGAAGGAAATTCATTTAAACAATACCACAATGGACACGTGCCGGTTGACTGGATTATTGACCATAGGCTCCAAGTATATGTGACTTGAATGAAACTTGTATATTGTATTGATTTTTTTTCCTGCAGTAATCACTGCTCAGCAACCGTGCACCATGCATTTCCCCTTAAAGCAAGATTTCTCTGATATTGTTCTTAACTTCTTATGCTAAAACCAATGCAGTTCTTGACTACCAAGATCTAATATCATCCGACTTTGACTTGCAACATTTACTGTCCTGTGGTCAGTGTTTTTACATGGCCTCTAAGCACTCATCTTTTCACGGTGTGGACTTTGAGAATATAAGCTATCCTTACAAAGACTCCTTGGATTTGTTTTTGAGCATGACATTTATCATTGTTATGTTTTCATTCATTTAATTTATTGATTGAACATTCCTCTCCCTCTTGAAAGATGATAAATTGCGACATAAAGTCGTGTCCACTCGTCTTCTCTCGGTAAAGTGCCTTTGTATACGATGGTGAGAAGTCTGGCTCATTATGTGCTGGGCGCTTAATCGGCCTTTTAAAAGCCAAGCGTCTTTTCATGTACACGATTGCTGTCGAGAATGAAATCAGCTGGAATCCAGGGGTGGAGGAGGGTGGGATGATGGGAATCAGTGGAAGGTGAATCATCTTTCACCTTTGTTTCCGAGAGGCCCTGCTGACTTTGTTTTGAAGCAGAATGAATTATTAACGGTAGCCTTCTGGTCATGTTTTTCATCAGTGGGTCCACCACCAAAGGTAAAGGGCACTAAGCTGAGACGTCTCCATTGACCGGGTCCCTAAAAGTCCGTCTGAACTCCGTCCGTCTCTTTATCGCCACTTTTTTTTTTTTGGCTGGGCAACTGGTTGAATTATTCTTCCCAACAATCACAAAAACAATGTAATCGAGTAAAAAAAAACCCAACAAATTGGGGGTCTAAATAACACACACACTTCAGGAATAGACTCCACTTATCCATTGGCGAGGGATTCATTCTCCAATTGTGTGTGCTATCAAATATTTAAGAATATTACATGAAATACTGAATATTTAAGATCCAGCTTGGACCTCTTGAGTCAATAGCTTTCATATTTAACAAATCTTATGTGGATTAAATACTTGGTGTAAAGACTGGGAGTAACTCGCCACAATCTTTTTTTTTTTTTTTGGTCTTCTTCGTTGGTGGTGGTTGCTACCATACCATAATGCATTGAAGTGTTGATCAAACATTATGCTTTATTTTTTAATACTGAACTTTGTGTGCTCTTTTAATGTATATGAGTAGGTTTTATTTTATGGCATACTGTGGTGTATATTCCTAATTCTGACGATCGCTGTCCAGTCCTGAATGTGTAACACTTCCTGGCGGTTCGTTCTTATGTTCAGCCTGTTTTGTGTCACTTGATGTTTTTATCATCTGCTGGTCAATCAAAGCTCCTAATGGCACTTTTCCACTAGAACCTACTCGGCTCAACTCAACTTGGTCTAGTTTCTTTTCCATAACAATCCAGCACCTGGAGCAGAAGTAGGAGGTTGGAGCGAAGCTGCTGTTACGTATTTGATTGTGTGATTTAAACGAAGAAGACAACAACACTAAAGATGTAGAACCTGGAGGAGATGATAGATGTGCTGCTGGGTCTGTGGCTTGTGTTCGATAGCAAGTTAAAAAATGAGAGAAGCTTCAAGTAGCGACGCTTTTTAATTTTTTTAGTTTGACTTGGTGCTGCTGAAAAGTCCGTTGGAACCGCGAGCAGCTAGAGCACAGAGCTCCTGGTAGATCTGGTCGTTCCTTATCGCCCGTCTAGATCACTTTTTAATTCTCTCCTCAGCCACCAGGTTTATGAACATCTGCACCTCAGAGTTGGATCATGAAACAGACTTTTGCTGCCATTGCCTGTCGAATAAAATGAACAAGAAGCCGCGAGTCGCTCTTTCACTAATGTCCACATCCTGACTCAGATGTCTGACTCCAACCCCCCGACCAATCGGTGGTCTGTAGTGTGATGATGTCAGATACAGCCGACTCAGCCGCTTAGAACCTCGGCAGATCTGAAAGACAGTATTGTTGGCTGGATCTTAGACTTTCTGACTTGTAGAACGCAAAGAGTCAGAGTAAACGGGCAGCTCTCTGACCTATCCGTAACATCTACTGGCTCACCTCAAGGATGCGTCCTTTCTCCGCTGTTGTACATACTGTATACAAATGACTGCTGTAGCACTTTTGAAAACTGTCACATACTCAAGTTCGCAGATGACACTGTTATAGTAAGCCTGCTGAAAAGTACTGAGACTTCACATGGTCCTGTGTTTGAATACTTTTTAAAATGGTGCGAGGAATCTTTTCTATCTTTGAATATTTTTAAGACGAAGGATATGTGTATTGATTTCAGACGCATGCAGCCCTCTCCTGTAAGAAAAGTGATTGAGGGTGAAGAAGTCGAAATAGTTGAGTCTTACAAATATTTAGGCACTATTATTGACAACAAACTGTCATTTGGGAAAAATTCAGACTCGCTATATAAGAAAAGCCAGCAGCGCCTTTTCTGTCTCCGAAAACTTTCTAAATACCAGGTCGATTCTTCCCTGATGTCTATGTTTTATCGCTCTTTTATCGAATCTGTCATCACTTTTTCTTTCATTTGTTGGTTTCAATCCTTAAAAGTCAAAGACAGAAACTTGCTCAATAAGGTTGTCAGTCTAAGCAGCAAAATAATCGGGTCGGCTCAACAAAAATTACAAGAACTTTATAACAAACAGCTGATCAAGAAGGCAAACTCCGTATTGTCTGATTGCTCACATCCCTTACATCAACAGTTTCAGTTTCTACCATCAGGTACACTGCTTAGACTCCCTTTTGCAAAGACTAACAGATACAAACACTCCTTTGTTCCCTCCGCTATTGTTCTTTTAAATGCAGGAAGGAAAAGGTAGTGGGTGAAAAGGTAGTGGGATGGAAAAGGTAGTGGGGGAAGCTTAAGTCTATACTATTATTGTAATTTAGTATGTATATTTTGTATATTTTATAATTTAGTATGTATATTTAGTATGTATATTTTATGTATATTTACCCATTGTGTGCTTCTCTTGTTGCGAAACTAATCGCCCCCTTGGGGGACAAATAAAGTAATTGATTGATTGATTGATTGATTGATTGATTGAATAGATACAGAAAAGTATCTACTCGGCACAGTTAGACCCCTAGTGGAAAAGAACCAAACTGAGTGGAGACGATCGAGCCGGGCTGAGTAGGTACTAGTGGAAAAGTACTGTAAATGTCTGGGATGTCCGGCAACTGTATGTAAAGAGGAGACAAAACTGTACAAAGGCCTTGGTTCACTAATTAATAGGTAAAGTAAAGTGTTTTATTTTCCCAAATGATGAACATTATTCGTCAATCCATTATTTTAGCATATGAAGTTGAGGTAAATCAGTGCTGATTTTAATAGTAATGATTTCCTTCTTTCCTTAAACCAGTTATGTACTCCTTCTCATGAAATGAAGATCAATTTATTGACCTATTTTTGGTTTTATTTTGCTTTTCCTTAAATAGTTTTAGTCATGTACATGGTAATGGTATAGAAAGAAATGGGAGGGGGGGGGCTCTATAATATAAAATGGACTTTGTGAGATCAGTGATATGTACATAGGAAACGTATCCAGATTTACCTCTGGGGGGAAAAAACCGTCAGAGAGAGGATAATGTGGCAGAGAGCCTCAGGTGCAGCCGGGGGGGGAAGAGGCAGGGCAATCAATGAGAGAAAAGGAGGTGTGTGTGTGTGTGTGTGTGTGTGTGTGTGTGTGTGTGTGTGTGTGTGTGTGTGTGTGTGTGTGTGTGTGTGTGTGTGTGTGTGTGTGTGTGTGTGTGTGTGTGTGTGTGTGTGTGTGTGTGTGTGTGTGTGTGTGTGTGTGTGTGTGTGTGTGTGTGTGTGGAGCGAGAGAGAGACTTGAGCGTGCTAGCGAGAGAGATTGTGTGGCGAGGAGGGAGGGAGAGGCAAGTGTAAGCCAGTCAGAGCATCTCTCCTCACTGCACCAGGGCTAAGGGACTCCTCGTCCCCTCGCTGCAGATTTAACTCATTTCCATCAGCGTCATTTTTCTTTGCTTTATTTTTATTGCACATGCTGCTTTGGACTGATACGTTGCATTCACTGCTTGCTGTGTGCCAAGATACGAGGATTAATGCATTGAAGACATGGATTGTCCTTTTCATCTGAGGTAAAACATGGCTTTTTGCAGAGGACAGTGCTTAAAAACTGGGACTCCGACCGGGACTTGGTCTTTTTATTCGCGCCGCTTGAGTGGATTCTCCTTTTGTTTGCACTTTTAGTCTTTGTTCAAAGCGACAGATATGCTGAGAGAAGACTTGACGGCATGGCTATGGGATCTCGTACACTGACAACTTGAATGCACTATTGAAAGGACCCGATTGATGATGTGAGGTGAGGTATGAAGCCATGCCGACGACTGCTCTGGAATGTCACAACGAGTGAACGGCTATTTTATTCACAGACCCCTGTCTGAACGCGTTTGCCACAGGACTGCCGAGGAGTCGAAGTGAGTGGAGCACTGAGTTAATCAGCTGGCCTCACGTTGCTCCTGGAGAGTCCTTTCACCTCCCCGCATCTCAGTGGGATCATCACTTCCATCGTCTGCCGCCTATTCCCTTTTGTCTACCTCTACGGAAACTGGACGAGGGAACACTTTTGAGTTTAATCTTCAAATCCCCGTATCAGGACAACTTGCTCGGACATTTTACGCCTTCTTTCTTTTTTTTTTTAACCAAATTTTTCCCAGGAAAGCGTCGTAAACACATTTTACCCCCACCGCCATGTGTGCTGAGAGAGATGTGACATTATCTCCTGCGGAGATCCCCATGTTGTTCTAGCCCGTGTCTGTGTTTTGATTCAGACAATAGCTGAGCATACACGGGTTCCAGACACCGACCAGAGGACCACCAAAATAATGGAAGCCCGCTCCGCAGTAAACACATGGCAAAGTGAAACTTTGAATTGTGCTAAAAGGACGATTCTTAAAAACTGCATGTTATTACAGACCTAGAGAGACTGCTCATCGTTTGGCTAAAGTCTGCTTTGGAGGCTGGAAAAATCATCTTTTCTGTGTGGTTGGACTCGGAACCATATACTATTAATGCATTGTTTGGTTTTCTTCTTCACGTCATCTTTGCTCTCTGCCCTTGTGAGGACGTCTTACATCTCCCCCCTCCCTTAAAACCACGCGATGAGGCAGAGCAACAGGGAACCTCTTCTTTGGAGTAAACCCTGATGTTACACCCCTATAGTTTGACTGAAGGAGTAACACTTAAATAAATAAATAAATCATTTATTTATTCATCCGCTCCTGAATTATTCTCCCTCTATTTTCACTAACCATGTGCGGTTGGAAAGGTGGGCTAAACAGGTTGTCCTGCCCTCCCGGAGGCGGTATCGATTTCCCTGCAGTCAGTGTTGATTTGACTCAGCTATGTGAGAGTAAGGTGAGTGAAGGCACGAGCCTCGGGAACTGAGAGAGGCTGCCGATGCCTACTGGAGAACCGGACGGAGGTTCTTCGTTTTAGACCGGCTTCCCAATGGGCGGGACACCCCAGAACTGGCTCACCTGGTCAGCGCCGACAACAATGAACCAGTCCGAAGTGACGACGGACCTGATGATCGCCGCCAACGGCAGCCACGAGGACTTCCTGGCCGGCAGGGCCTCCAACCACTCGTGCCCCCTGGGCTGGGGGCTGAAGGAGGGCCTGGAAGCGTGCGTCCTGGAGACGGCCGTCATCGTGCTTCTGACCGTGTTGATTATCGCGGGAAACCTGACAGTGATCTTTGTTTTCCACTGCGCCCCCCTGCTGCACCACTACACCACCAGCTACTTCATCCAGACCATGGCCTACGCCGACCTACTGGTGGGTCTCAGCTGCCTGGTCCCCACCTTGTCTCTGCTCCACTACCCGGCCCGCGTTCAGGAGCCCATCACGTGCCAGGTTTTCAGCTACGTCATCTCTGTCCTGAAGAGCGTTTCAATGACTTGCTTAGCCTGCATCAGCGTGGATCGCTACCTGGCAATCACCAAGCCGCTGTCGTACAACCAGCTGGTGACGCCGTGCCGCCTGAGAGGCTGCATCACCCTCATCTGGCTCTACTCCAGCATGGTTTTTTTGCCCTCCTTCTTCGGTTGGGGAAAGCCAGGCTACCACGGGGATATATTTGAGTGGTGCGCCCAGTCCTGGCCCACCTCTGCCCTCTTCACAGGCTTCGTGGTGTGTTTGCTGTACGCACCTGCCGCCCTCGTGGTCTGCTACACGTATTATCACATCTTTCGCATTTGCCAGCAGCACAACAGGGAGATCAGCGAGCGGCGGGCTCGCTTCCCCAGCCAGGAGGTGGAGGGCGGCGAGGGCAACGGCGCCGGGAACCAGGGAGGGCACGGACCAGACCGGCGTTACGCAATGGTGCTGTTTCGCATCACCAGCGTATTCTACATGCTCTGGCTGCCCTACATCATCTACTTTCTCCTAGAAAGCTCCAACGTGCTGACGAGTCCGGCCCTGTCCTTCATCACCACCTGGCTAGCCATCAGCAACAGCTTCTGTAACTGTGTCATCTACAGCCTGTCCAATAGCGTGTTTCGCCTCGGCATGCGCAGGCTGTCGCAAACTATGTGCTCCTTCAGCCACTGCGCTGCCAATGACGGGGACTTCGGAGAGCCTAAACCAAGAAAGAGGGCGAACTCGTGCTCCATTTGAAGGAATTACCTGTGCAGAATGAGGACACTGCTGGATTTCTGAAAATGGAAAAAAAAAAAAAAGCTTACCGGCTTGTTAATTTGCAGCTTATCAGGCCGTGCTGAAAATATCTTCTGATGTGTCAACCTTCTGGTGACACTTGTGTAACGTTTCCTTGACAAACAAACAGAAAACGGTTTATTAATCTGCAGGTTTTCAAGGGGAAACGTTGTCGGGGCTGAAATGAGGACATTGTGACGGTGTTCTGCAGGAGCACAAAGGTTTTCATGACCTTTACATTCCAGGATACGCCAAAATCGGGCCTAGCAGGGAAGACAAAACATTATAAAAGATTGACAAAACATTTATTTGGATGTCAAATGTGACTATACTTTTTCATGCTTGTTACATTTTAATTTTTTTGTTTTGAATTTAATTAGCCTGTCGCTGGATGTCTTCATGCTTTCTGTCCTTTAAGCTACAATGTAATGTGCATTAATTGTGCTCACAAACCTGTTGTGTGAGTGTGTACTACGTGCACGTGCACACAGTGACCAGGCCAACAACCACTGATAAATGCAGTGTGCAGTATATGGCTACGACTGTTTTCTTGAGGAAAGGGAGCGGTTTTTCTACATTAATTTAATTTATTCATTTTTGGGGGGGAATTTGATGAGGTTGCCGAGCACAGACTTCAGTGCTTCTTGAAGTTTGAACGAAGCGTGCAGCATCTGTAAAAAAAAACTACACTCAATGTTAATGTAATTCTGTGTAGACAGTTGCACTAAAAAAAAAAAAAAAAAAAGAGGAAAAAAAAGGCAGTACATTGCGACATTTGACCAAGGACTGTTTCACAATCTAAATATCTTGGTACTTTGAATACATTTTTAGATGAAAATTGCCAAAATAGCCACTAAATGATAATTAATTAGGAGTAACATGGTTATTATTCCATATTGCACAAAAGCTCCATTTTTATATTTATTTTCAGTTATTACTAGTTTACATATCAGCTGAATATGTTTTTTTTTAACAGCTAACTGATTCACTCCATCTGAAAAGCACCTTATTTCTAAACTCCAGACCAAGAGTTGAGTGGGTTTGACACCGAGGCCTCTCTGTTAAAGGCAGTCGGGTTTCTTCCTCTTATTTCTCTCCCCAATCTCCACCTTTAAACATATAAAATAGCCCATTTTAACTTTCCTTTTTATATGCAGGGCCACGATTACTAGTCTGAGCATATAACCAGCTAAATAAATACCTAATTTCTAATTATGAATTGGTCAAATCTCAACAGATGTGTAAATATTAAAGCTTATCAGACCTCATCTTGTCTTGGTTTGTCGAAGAATTGGTTGTAACAAAGCTTTTATACCCTTTCCTTTGTTCTTTAGGTCTACAAGTTCTTTTGATGATAAATATGTCAGATTACTGCTCTCAAACTACTAGTACATAAGGAAAAAATACTTGTTAAATTTTGTGAGAGAAAATCAGGTAAAATTAATAGTGGATGTTTGCTCTATTTCTCATCGGCTCAATTCGTCATTTGTGCCAAGCAGCAGCTAATAGTGGCGTCTCGGGCAAAGTTTGTGTTAAAATTAGAGCCCTTAATGGATTGTTTGTGGAGATTTTCTTCGAAGTGGGTCATTACCTTTACTCTGCGAGCGGATTGCAGTTGTTTTCTTTTACTATAGCCTCTCAGCTCGGAGACTGTCTATGGACAATTATAGGCTTTTGTCACGTAAGCGCAGATGATGATAAATGTTGTTAAAGCAAGCTAAAGGCTGGTTGGGATTGTCACGGTGGTATATTCATTCTGGTCGGTTTAGTTTGAATGATACACGTCTCCCAGTTGGCATTGGTTGAAGGTTAATTGGTTTCTGTATTAAAACAGCTGTAATGTAAGGATTTTTCCCCTTTTCTGTCCTGACACTCTGGTGTATCTTTGGTCATTTATGGTTCATGTTTTAAATCCAATGTATCTTTTTCTGTTCAAGAAACAAAGTGGGAAAGCAAACCTTGTCCACTGATATCGTTAAACGTTCATTCCTTATTCTATGCTGCTTGACTGTGTCTTTATTCTTTGTTTTAAAGCTGCATATTTTTTCTTTTGGTTTGGGTATTTTTTTGGTTGTTTTTTTTTATAAAGCTCTGGACAAGAACTTTGTCTTTGCTTTTATTTTCTGACCTTCAGTTTCTCACATGTGCATATCCAGTTAAAACAGAACAATGTGAACATTCAATCAAGTTTTTGCCACCGGGGGAATGTATGTGTGATATATGTTGGTTTTTCGGGCTGTTATTTGTTTTAAGCTATGATTTGTTAAACAAGCATCTCTCACAGAAAAACATTTTTGTCTTTTCGACTCATCAACACATTTCCTTCATCAGCCAGCTGTTACCGCAGCAGTTTGGGATGAGCACGTCTGGTCCTGGGAGGGCTCATAGTTTGTATTGCTGGCTTTTGAATTTTTATTTACTTAATTAAGTGAAAAGTACCTAAATTGAAAACTAATGCACTTAATTTATTTAATAAGTAAAGTCAATTCTTTACAAGTCTTTGAATGGTTCTCACAGGTTTCATAACAAAATGAATGAGATCAGTGAAATCTGCAGTTCTGAAAGCTCCACCGGTGGATGTTGTCATCAGCTTTCATAATTATTACATTTAATCAAAAGTTGATTATTTATTTTTTGGGGGCTGTATAAATAAAGTTTCTTTATGCAGCTTTTTTTGCATTGCAATTTGCTCTGTATTTGTGCCTAAAGATGTGTTTTTGTAGTACTGGAAGATATGAGAAGGCTTTGCTTTTAATGACATTTTCCATCTTGATAAACATGCCTTGTGATTTGATACAGATTTAAGGATAACTGGATTCTGTTTTCTGAGGCTTCGTGACACATTCAGCCATCTCCACTAGAACAGAGAGTAAAAACATTCGGCGATCGGTCTGACTGCTGCCGTCGTGGTGGCGCACGTCGTCTCACGTCTGCATCTTTGTGATGACAGGCCGAGGCGGATTTGACCAAGCCTTGCAAAGTCGCTTCTGCTGAATTACCTGACCTATATGAGTAATAGCAAAGGAGAAGTGCTGCAACACGTGTCATAGACTTATAAGGGTCTTTTATTTTTTTATATTAAAGGTTTATGTGTTTGGAGCTCCTCTGGATCATAGTGAAGTGGGTTTGTAGGAGAACTTTCTAGGATCTGTGCTGATCTGTCTTGTATAATCTTCACAGTGTGGTAACAACATACAGTATAACACAGAAGGAGTAACTTAGTAATAACTTAATCTAAGATAGCTTATTTGTTATAATGTAAATGTTCAAAATTTACTATTTTTTGTTATAAGCCTGCAGATTACAGCTATCTGTCTATGGTTATTGAACAATTATTTTGGTAGCGTTTTTATATTTTACTTTTTTGTTGCAGGTTATCTAAAGTGCATGTCTTGGCATCGGTTTCAAATACCCAGTTACTAATTAATACGTTTCAATAATGAATTGTTATTGTCTGTATTGCACTGGCCAAGCTGACGTGGTTAAAAAAAAAAAAAATCAAACTACAACTGGTTTCATTTTTACTTTTGAGTGAATTAATAAAACCTTTCACTTGAGAGTATAATTAGTACATATTGGATTTTTATTTATTATGTTGTGTATGAACCATTACACAATATACTATATATGAGAAAAAAATGTAGCCAATGTGTAACTGTTCTTAATCTACTGTAAACACCCCTTAAAAATAAAAAGGACAAAAAAACACAAATTTCACATGTTGTTCACCCATTTCTGTTAAATCAGCCACTGTAGGCTGCTGATGTTCCTAGTAGAACGTGGGTGTATCAAGTACACTATCTATTTTGTTTTAAATTTTGTCAAAGACTATGGTTTTGCTGTTGCTGCCTAGCTAATAAAGGTAAAACTAGTAGACGTTCACTTTCTGTGTACTTGCTTTTTGTGAATCCTGTGTTTTCTGTGTAAAACCAAGTCGGCTTTTATTCTTAAATAGTTCATCTCATCCTCGTGGGCTTGTTGTTTCTTCTACGTAGCACAGATTTAAGTAAATTATAAACATGTGGGTTGTGATAATTGGTGGCTTTCAGTTTGGTTTGTGTGAAACCAAATTGTCCCTTAACAGACCTCAAACAATGTTGTTGGATGTTCAGTGGGATTGTTAAATATTCACAGAGGTGTCAAGTAACGAAGTACAAATACTTCGTTACCTTACTTAAGTAGAAATTTTGGTTATCTATACTTCACTGGAGTAATTATTTTTCAGACGACTTTTTACTTTTACTCCTTCCATTTTCACGCAATTATCTGTACTTTTTACTCCTTACATTTTAAAAACAGCCTCGTTACTCTATTTCATCTCGGCCTTTAAAAAAAACTATCCAGTTAAATTGCTCCATCCTGATAGAGTGAATTTGGTTGTGGTTGTTTCAGATGTTCTTGTCCAGTTTTGTTCTTACATCCGTTGCCCTCAGATTCCTGCAACTAAACTTGGATGTACATTCCAATAAAGGTTAGGATAAATGATAACATGCCTCTGAAGTTTGCTCAATAGTACACATATATGGTTCTTTAATATATTTGCATTATACTAAGATGCATTCATTTTCAATGGCTTTTGTCCTTAATGGCTTTTTTCCCCCTTACATTACTTTTACTTTTATACTTTAAGTAGTTTTGAAACCAGTACTTTTATACTTTTACTTGAGTAAAAAACTTGAGTTGATACTTCAATTTCTACAGGAGTATTTTTAAACTCTAGTATCTATACTTCTACCTGAGTAATGAATTTGAATACTTTTGACACCTCTGAATATTCAGGTCATTTTTGAAATGCGATTAATGTGCATTGATCACTTGAGAAGGGGAAATATCGTATATCCATCCCAAACACATGCCCTTAATTAAAATGCACATGTAACAATTATGCCTTACTTTCGAAAATTAAACAATACAGTTTTCAACATTGTTCTTTCAGTCAACAGATTGATGATCAGTGAGTATTTCAGGTTAGCATTGCTGTGTCAAAGCAGGTCTGCTCTTTTCTCTCCTAGACATGTGACGTGATGCACACCGTCACTCGTCTCTTGGAGTGCGAACAATTTTCACTTTCTGCAGCTGAATCCCTTATTCTTGGCCTCGGCTTGGCCTTTGAAATTCATACTCTCAGCCTTTCGGACTATAGACGAGTTAAAAAAAAAAAAACCCCACCACAATCCTGCTATTTTTATTTCCTTTTTTCGTGGAGAGACGTGCAAAAGGAGATGGAAAGAGGTTTTGAAAGAGATGGTTGAAAGCATGCACAGAGAACTCTGGGAAGGCAGTGACGGAGGTTGGACACCATGACAGAATAGGTGATGTGGTTAAGTAGAGCATTCAAATCAAGGTTATAGTGAAAGTGAGAATCTGGAATTGGGACGGAAAGGTGGGAAGGTGCAAGGCGGCAGGAATAAAGAATAAGGATAAGAAGAGTCATTAGGAGGATATAAGCAGTTTCATGCTCATTAGCTATGCTCACTTGATCCTGCAGAGACTAATTGTTGGAGAAGTACAGCCTGGACAGGAGTCCAGTGCATCCCATCTAACACAGAAACGCCGACTAATCCAATTTAGAATAACCAGAGATTAAGTTGTCTTTCATAGGATTCGTTTGGTGTCTCACTACGGGGAACGCCTCCTGCTGGACCTCATCAAAAGCTCAAATACCATTACACCAGCCAAGAATGGCTGGCACCAGTCTATGTCAGGGGGACGCCCCCCATATTTAAGGCTGACATAGCATCAGCCGTCATTCAAAAACCTCTTCTTGCTGCCTCCACACAACTGTATGATCCTACGTTATCTGCAGGTTGGATTTATTTCCATAAAATACAGATTAAATGCTTTTATCGTCATTTTTTTTCTTCGTTTTCATCAATCCACACAGTTTTCTACGGACGAATATTAGTGACATGCAGGAGAAAAAATATGAGAGGGGAAGATTTTTTCACCTCGAGAAAAAAGTCGAATGTTGAGAAAAAAGTCGAAATGTCGAGATTAATGTTGAAATACAATTTCGAGAAAAAAGTGAAAATGTCGAGAATAATGTTGAAATACAATTTCGAGAAAAAAGTCGAAATGTTGAGAATAATGTTGAAATTTCGTGAATAAAGTCGAAATTTCGTGAATAAAGTCGAAATTTCCCCCTTTTTTCTCAACATTTCAACTTTATTCACGAAATTTTGACTTTTTTCTTGAAGTTGTATTTCAACATTAATCTTGACATTTCGACTTTTTTCTCGACATTTTGACTTTTTTCTCGAAGTGCATAATGAAAAAAAAATCTTCCTCCTCTAAAATATTATTTTTATTTTTCTACTGCATGGCCCTAATACTCTTCCGTAGTTTTCAGCACAAACAGCGGTTTGTAAATTTATCAGTGCCAGTTATATCAAGTATTGCACTCACGTTTACCAGTTAAAGGAGCAGTTCCGAGTCCAGGCCGGCTCTATATTCACGGCCAAGTCTATATCAGGAATTCCCTTTCATTTCCACAAATGGCAGCATTCGTCTGACTTCCTCTTTACTTTTCCTTCCTGCCACTTTCCTCCTTCCGTCCTGATAGAGAAAGGACCACCTGACTCCTTTTGAGATGGGGAAGTCATAATTGGAGAGGAAGCCGGTCTGACTGCTAATGGTGGAGCCTCGCGGCAACCACCGAGAGCCTTTGATGGCATAACGAGGACACACTCGTACACCCACACACCCATGCTCTCATACATCTTGCATGACTCTGAACTGTGGGCTGCAGGCTGCGGTCTGATAGTTGACAGGTGTGCTGGTACAGCGTCTCGTGTAAAGCATTAAATTCATTAAGGTTTCACTTCATTAACTTTCATTATACAGGGGTCACGAGTCTGTGCACCAATCATCAATCAATCCAGGAGTTGCCAAGACTTTGGTCAGGATTCATTTCTCTTCACTCTTCACTGGTGTGTGTTTTTACGCTTTTAGTTCTAAAAAGTGAGCATGCTCACTGCTTGTCAGATGATTACTTTACATATTTCTCTACGACCACCAGTACTCGAGTTGAGGGGGGATGGCATGCCCCCCTGAAATAAAAACGGTCCAAACCATCCCCCCTTTCCATCCCTTATGTCATTTCATCAATGAATGTGGTTTTATTGCTATTTCAACATTTAAAGTCATCACCAGAAAAATAACTTATTTGACAATTTTCACCTGTTTCAAGTACATTTTCACTTGAAATAAGTAGAAAAATATGCCAGTGGGACAAGATTTATCTTCTTATTACAAGCAAAAAAATCTTGTTCCACTGGCAGATTTTTCTACTTATTTCAAGTGAAAATCTACTTGAAACAGGTGAAAATTGTTGTTTTTTCCAGTGATGAGTCTTGTTTTAAGTGTAATGAGATTTTTTATTTTTTTTATAAGACAAATATTCTTGTTAAGATTTTGAGTTTTTGCAGTGATCCATTTTACTTATCCTGTGAAGGACAGAGTCATATTGATAAGTTCAGAAAACGTTTTTATTGTTGTGTTTTGATGTATTTGATGTAAGCCCAGTGGATATTTAAAGCTTACAGAAGGCTGCATTTAACTGCTGCTATGTCATTCCTGCAGTATTTCTGCAGGTGTTTTGGTCACTGCTATTATTTGTAATATATTATATTATTTGTAATCAGCACAAATTATCTGTCCCCATATGATAAAATCCACCATCCCCCCTGATTTTTTTTACAACTCGAGTACTGACGACCACCTTATGTTTGCAGAAGCAGAACAATTAGGGAAGGTATTTACAGTTTTGGTGTTTAAAGGAAAAATAAAGAGCATTATTGAGTTACTCTCTAGTTCCATAAGATGACATACGTTTTAACTTGGCTTAAATATTTAATCAACATAGTGCTGAAGGTTCACACGCATGGCTGTATCATTTTGTCTCTGTGTGATGCTTTTTACCTGCCTTTCACCTGATCACATCCAGTTGACTCCAGCTGGCTTAGAAAGTGAAGTTGTGAGGTGTTTGTGTAAATGTATAACAGTAAGTATGCAGCCCCTGAACATTGAGGTGAATTATGATGCTGCAGAAAGTACTTGGTGCCATCAGAATACAGCTAGAGTCTCTCAGAGAGTACAGTTAAGGACATGATGTTATGATATCCATAGTGTTCTGGTAATTTCCCAGGTTGCAAAGTGGTCCCTGGTTCCATCATCCAAAACATCCGCCTGCTCTGGAAATGTATAATTTTCTCTGCTCAAATAGCTGCGTGGATCATTTTAAGTCTTGAAAGGAATATTTGTTATGCTTCCGCCCTTTTTTTAATTGCATTTCTGCAAGAGAGGGAGACAACCTACTTGAGTTGATGATCGGCCAGGTTTAGTACGAATATTTCTGTGACTTCATACGTGATGAATGCTTTTGGGGG
Source organism: Cololabis saira (assembly GCF_033807715.1). Classification (NCBI taxonomy): domain Eukaryota; kingdom Metazoa; phylum Chordata; class Actinopteri; order Beloniformes; family Belonidae; genus Cololabis; species Cololabis saira. The sequence continues at coordinate 36,592,723 of NC_084599.1, forward strand.
ACGCTGTCTAGAAAGAGCCGTCCAGCAGTGGGCTGCGCCGTGATGAAATGATTATCACATCTCGTTCTCCTGTATGACACCGAGCCTCTTCAGACCTCCGTCAAGTGTGACTGTTCAGATCACTAACAAGCACGTCTGCGAGGCCGAACTGAACGAGAGTGACGGATTCCTTGTAAAGGGAGGACGCTTTTAAGAGCTGTGGATGGGTTTCGCACTTAATATCAGATATGTAATTTGCTTAAAGCAAAGGTACAGTTGATGTTTGCGGTTTGTTCATATCTAAGACAAACCACCATAAAAAGTGTGTGTGACCAGCCTGTCGTCTGAGGGTTGAGGTTCATGAGATCATACAGGACTGTCTCCGAAAATTAGAATATTGTGTTTTCTGTAATGCAATTACAAAAACAAAAATGTCATACATTCTGGATTCATTACAAATCAACTGAAATATTGCAAGCCTTTTATTATTTTAATATTGCTGATCATGGCTTACAGCTTAAGAAAACTCAAATATCCTATCTCAAAAAATTTGAATATTTTGGGAATCTTAATCTTAAACTGTAAGTAATCAGCAATATTAAAATAATAAAAGGCTTGCAATATTTCAGTTGATTTGTAATGAATCCAGAATGAATGACATTTTTGTTTTTTTAATTGCATTACAGAAAATAAAGAACTTTATCACAATATTCTAATTTTCTGAGACAGTCCTGTACATATGAGCTTTAAGTTCTCCGTCTTCTCACTGATATACAGGATATTGGATTTACAACGAAAACTCACAGTTTAAACTAGACAAATTTTTTTCCACCACCAATTTATGTAAAAAAATAACACATGATGTTTTTCCCCCAGGTTGTTTCAAAACTAATTTAGTCTTTTTTGCAACTTGGCAAACTGCACCATGCAGCTGGGCTTTTAAAAAAATGTTTTAAAGGAAAATATAAAAATAACTGAAATGTAAATATAAAAATAGTTTCCAAATTATTTCAAGCATACAAATCATGCGACATGGAGTGTCGTTTCTTGCGCAGGACTGGGCGGTTGGGGCAGAGGAGCCGGCCCCCATTCAGTCAAAAGATATAAAAGTCACTTGTGAAATAAAAATAGTAGGAACAACAAATTGGTTAATTGTTGACCACAACAATAACATAAATTCTCCTCTCTGTAATTGTCAATAGTGTCAACCAGCTGGGCTCAGTTGAGAGATTTCTCCCTTAATCAAAAACCATTTGACTGTGAAAGGTTGGTGCTTATTTAGAAATACTTTTCAAAACGCTTGGCTTGCTGTACTTAAGAAAACATCTATTTTCTGGCTTTCATGGTTTCCTTTAATCTTTTCTAAGTTGCCTGCCACAGCGACTGGAGAGGAAAATGAGCTTGAAAGCTATAATCAGGAACAGAGCATCTTTCCTCTGACTCTGTTTTCTGTACGTGGTTCCTGATAGATAGATAAATGAATACATTTGGCTTCAACCGCATCAACGTCTGAAATAAAGTTCTTCTCTGGCTTGTACATCAGAAAAATCAGTTCAAGAAACGGAACATATTTTAATTAATTGAGAAATTATATAAAATAAAATCAAACAAATATAGCCTGACTTTTTATGATCCACTTCTACATAATTGAATTATTTATTTTTATTAATTTCAGTATAAATTTTGTTTTTGTTTTGAAAATAACTAGATTTCATATTAGACAAATATTAGATTTTTACTAACTTTCCTTCTAGGATAAATAAAGTATTTTTCAATTTGAACTTGAAATAAGGAAATGTTGAAGGAAAAGACAGATTAGAGACTTAGGGCCAAATCCACAAAGAATAGATTTGCGCCCGCAAATAGCGCTGTGAATTGTGCCGCATTTGCGCCCGCAATTTGCCCCGCTTTAAGGTCCTATTCACAAAAGATTTTGCTCTAATGATATGCCGGCGCAAACACGCCCATAAAGTTTTGCAGCACCGGATCGGGATCAGATCAGGATCAGATCAGGATCTGACGGTAATTCATGTTCTGTGTTTTGCTACACACACCTACAGGTCAGCTGTTAAACACACACATTCTAGATTTATATGTTTATATGGTGGAATTGTTTGTAATAAAGCAGCCCCTTACTGTATGGATGAATCCTGAGCTCCATCCTGTTGTTCTTATTTTTAAATCCGAGAAGTCCACAACCCCAATTGATCTGAGTGTGTACAGTCATGTCTGACTGTAGATTTCACCCTTAATATCATTCAGTATCACACAGGCTTGAATGAGATTGAAGAGAGAGAGAAACAGAGCCGCAGGGGGAGTGAGGAGTGAGTTTGCGCGCAGTTAATACACACTTCGAAAAGACGGTATTTGCTCCACTATTTTTGCGTGTGGCAAATAGCGCTGGCCTTTGTGAATTAGACGGTTTTTGCAATGAGGCTTATTTGTATAGAAAGGGGGCAATTTTGCGCCGAATGTATGAATATTACCTAATTTACATGCATGCAAATGGCACAGGCGCACCATGAGGCTATTTGCTTGGCAGCGCAGTTTGTGGTGCAATTCGCCTTTTGCGGGTGCTTTGTGACGGTTTAGCGGCCGCAAAAGCGGCCGCAAAAGCCGCGCAATCCTTTTGTGGATTTGGCCCTTAGTACGTCTCTGTTGATGAATATTTCTGTGAAAGTATTTACGTGGCAGGGTGGCGGGCAGCTTTCCAGGATCTACCTGCCGGGGGTAAAATGTTCCTGCTTTTGGCAGGTTGGTGGGTGTTAATTTTTAACCCTGATCTGCAACATTGTTGTTTAAGCAAACACTTAGTCGGCCAGTCAGAGACAAATTCCTCATAGTTAGCATCCCTGTAGAACTGAAGTATTGATCCTCTGCCAGCAAATGCAAAATCAGCTTATCTCATTCTCTCTCTGGGCGTTTTGGTTGAATTAAAAACCCAGACGATTGTCGGATTATCCCCTGGGCTCATCAGCGTTTTCTCATTCCTCCTCCTACCTGCCCAAACTCTGTGTTCCTGCACCGAGGCAGGTTTTTCCAGGACTTCCCAGCAGGCCTGCCGGCCTTACGCCGTTATTAGGTAGAAATCGTCCAGCAGATCATGGTGGGCAGTTGTTGATGTGGGTAGTTCTACCTCTGTGGCATTTTAGTCTTGTCAAGGTACAAGAAGAGGAATGAATGAAAGGAGAAATAAGTGTGAAGTGGTTTTCTGGCAGATACTGAGCTGTGAAAAAGAGGCAGAGACTGGCTCGCAGCCTGAAGTTGGAGGCATTTATTTACCCAAACCTCCACCCAGAAATGACCAAAAAAGCAATAACCTCGTGGGACGTCCTCCCCTGGAAACATTGGCGTGTAATGTTTTGTGTTGTGAATCATCTTTCTCTCTGTAAGATGAAAAAACCTTTTTCCAGATTGATGAAGGTCATGTCTGATGTCTTTCCCTCTTGGCACAGTGTTAACTCTTGTACTTGCTCCAGGGCACTTCAGCAGTCACACCTGCTGATGGTCAGTTAATTAAAAGCACTAAATAAGCAGCATCTGGCTGTTTCTTACTGTTTTAGTTGCTGTTAAGGGTGTGCTTGGGTGTTCTTTCAGACTCTGCACGTGCATTTTGGCTTTGTACTTATTTAACAGAAAACTGTCACGAGAGTTCATGAAATGGCTCATTTGAAGTGGTTTTCACCTACTTTTTATACCTGGTAAGAACTATGGAGCCAAATCAAGGCCAAAAGTTTTGCTAATTTGAAAACAAAATTTGAACCTGAAAATTCTTTTTTAAAGTTTAAATTTTTTTTTCAGTATCGGATCTTTTTTTCAGTTTCAGAACTTTTTATTTCAGTTTCAAATCTTTTTTTCAGTTTCAGATCATTTTTTTTCAGTTTCACATCTTTTTTTTCAGTTTCGCTTCTTTTTTTTCAGTTTCAATTTTAGCTGTTTTAGACCGTACTTGGCACCAATCGCAGTATAAAAGCAATAAACTATGCCAGACTGTGCAGTTCAACAGCCACACTTTAAAGTTTGACATTTCCCACTTCCACATACTACCAAGTACGGTCTAAAACAGCTTTTTAAACAGAAATGTGTCACTAGTATCCATTTTTTCCACTGCCAATCACGTGAATATGGTGTATATACAGTGTTGAATCATACTTCTACTGATAACTTCTGCAACCTACGTTTCCTGAAGGCAACATGACTGAGGAACGTCCCCCGCCTTCTCTGTTCTGCTGTCACTCATGATGCCACGCCCCTCTCAGTTGATGCCACGCCCCCCACGCCACATCGGGGCCAAAAGTCTGAAACTGAAAAAAAAAGATCTGAAACTGAAAAAAAAGGATGTGAAACTGAAAAAAAACGATCTGAAACTGAAAAAAAAAGATTTGAAACTGAAATAAAAAGTTCTGAAACTGAAAAAAGATCTGATACTGAAAAAAAAAAAATTGAAACTGTAAAAAAGAATTTTCAGGTTCAAATTTTATTTTCAAATTAGCAAAACTTTTGGCCTTGATTTGGCTCCATAAAGAACCAGGTAACGAAGTGTAGCGAAGTAAAGTTTAGACATTTGTTTTTCCTTCATAGAAAGCACAAGCTGCCTCTGTGGAAATTAATGACAACTGTTTACATCGCAGAGAAACTATTGCACATTTTTTTCACCCGTTTTCATCCCTCACACATTGGCACATCTCAACAAAATGCCGCCTTAACTCAACCAGTGTCTTCATCAACAAAGCAACCCCCCTGTAGAACCTAATTTCTTTAAAAATAAAAATAAACCTAGGACACTTATAAGAATATGAATCAACGTTTATTGAAAATCATTGATAACTCAACTGGTTTACAGCCTCCATTTCTTTCTTTTTTAGTGTCTCGTTCACCTACAGAATGTTCTGTTACACATCTCCTTTCAGTTTTGTACCTTCAGTAGACAATTGTCAGTGCTTTCCATGCATGGGGTGGTTTTGACCAGTCGTACGGCTTCTTCGTCACGTTGTCTGTCCACTAAAACGGCTCCTAATGCACTTCCCACACTCAGTACTTCAAACTTGATTTTGTTTCTTCATCCACTTCATACCAAGGCTGGAAACGTTCACTGAGTTTATGCAGCTGACCCACATCTCTTCTGTGGTGAGACAGAGAGGCGAAACAAGCCTTCTAGCTGAAAATGGGATCAATAAGTATATCTGGCAGTATATTGAGATGAATAACACGTATAAGCAGTGTTGTAATGGATTCTGTCGGCGGCTTCAGGGTCGTGTCTTGCAGGAGAACCTACGATGTAACCGGCTGGATTTAATAGTTGAATAAAAGTCCATCTCCATTGATCCCAATGTCCAATTTTGCAGCAGATATAAACACATTTACAGCCTGATTCAAAAACTAGATTTGACACCCATGACAACTATACGTGGGTGAAAGTTTTTGTGCCACATCAGGTAAAGTATATAAAGTAACACATTTATCCATAATAAGAGGCATAGTCTTCAGGCATCAGTTTAGCTACTTAGCACTTATCAACGTATTGACTTCTGAGCGTGACTAAAGATCCTGAGGATCCTTTTTTGCTCCGATAACAAAAAATAACATGTTTCCTCCTTCAGTATCAGATGGAGCCTTTGCTGTGTGGCTCAGAAATGGGATACATTAATTTGATCTTTATGTAGATAATAACTTTGCATCATTTGAACAACTAGTAGATATATCTAATATTCCTAGATCCCACTTCTTTAGATATCTACAATTGTGAAATTTTGTAGCCTCACATTCCAGTTGCTTTCCCTTCTGCCCCTCAGTATCTTTGGGGAAACACTTAAAGCTATATGGCCTTCTTTAGATTATCTCAAACACAAATGAGAAGAGGATTTAAATGAACAGATTCCAGGTGCAGTGTGGCAGAAAGTTATCAGGAGGATCCACACATCATCTATTTGTCAACGACACACAGTTGTACAATTTAAGATGGTACACCGACTCCACGGGTCAAAGGTCAGGCTGTCTGAGATCGGACCAGGGTTTGACCCGACCTGTGATCGGTGTACGCAAACCCCCCCAACATTACACTTCTTCTGGCAGTCCGTTTTCAACACTCTCTACTGTATTATTGCAGCCAATAGATCCATCCCCTCTCACTGCTCTATTGGGCGTCACTCCGAAGGATGCGATTTTAAGTAATTTTAAATCTAATGTGGTGGCCTTTAGACGACTGATTCTGTTCAGATGGAAAGACCCTCTTCCTCTTTTGTACTCCCACTGGATTAAAGAGACTATGCAATATCTGAAGCTGGAAACAATAAGATACTCACTACAAGGGTCTGTTTTGAAATTGTAAGTAACCTGGCAGCCTTTTCTGACATTTGTGGATCGAATGGAAGTCGAAAATGTTAACCTATAATACAAACCCTATTATTTGAGTTGGTACACATGTTCTTTTTGTCCCTGTCATCTATTTGCGTGGTTTGCCTTATCAACAAATATGCAAAATAACTAGGGCTGGGGATCGATTCAAATGTCAAGAATCGATTCGATTCTGATTCTTAAGATTCAGAATCGATTACCAAGATTTGATTCGATCTGATTCGATCCGATATTGATTTGGGTTACTGTTGATAAAACTGTTTTTTCAGCTGTTGCATGAATTATATGACTGTCTAGTTATGCAAAATATTACTACTAGTATTATATTGAGATTCAACAGCAAGTATTGCAGCTAATGATGCTGTAAGGACCAATCAGCTCCCAGAATGCTGATAGAACTGCTTTCAGAAACATCATGTGGCAGAATTACCAAACAGATCCAGGGCAGCAAACAGAGGACGAAAGAAATCGCTTTTATTTTTTCCCTATTTATGAGAAATTTGGTTTTTAACATTTATGCAAATGTAACCCCAAGACAGTATATAAAGCAAATAAATATAGACAATTTATGCAATTATAACTGAAAACTTTAATGTTTTCATACCTTTAAACATATTTAAAGGCAAAAACATGGCACCAGTTATTCTTGTGCCCAACAAAATATTTCTTTTTTGGGCATAAACAAAAAAATACCAAAAGTTGTAATGTAATGATGAAAAAAAAAAAAAAAAATGATTGATCTTTAGAAATATGAATCGATTTTTAGGAATTAATATGAGAATTGATTTAAAATCGGAGAATCAATCTTTTCAACACAGGCCTAAAAATAACAGTCTTTGTTTTCATGGTACAGGAATGGTGGGTGGAATGTGGCGACTAGGGATTAGTTTTTGTTTGTTTTGTCTTCTGTATGTTGTGAAAATCTCAAATCAAAACACCTTTGTTAAAAAAAAAAAAAATCTAAAGATGCTGTTTCAGATTCTGTTTCAGTGGTGACATCAAAAATGTGGATGGGTTGACAAATTTGATCAGAAGGAATGTAGTAACAGTTTTTCCATCATAGGGTGATATTAGCTAAGCCACGCTGTAATGTCTAACTTGTGGTAACACGGTTTGGGTTTGTCTAGTTCTTCATGCAGCCTGTGTTCTTTGCACACCCTGTGACTTCAGCCCGAGCGATCGGTCCCTCAGGTTTCCCCCAGCAGTTCTGACACAAGCAGCATCATCTCTCTCTGACTGGGCTGTCACTTCAGGACTTTGTGTGGTCTGAGTGTTCAGCTGTTTAAAAAGGCATATTTTGCTGCTGCCTCATCATTTTAGCGAAGCGTGGCTGCATCTCCTCCCAGCCTGCACCCGTGGGCCTCCTTCCACACCCTGAGAGTTACGTAACGCTCTCAGAAGGCAAGGACAACGTGAGAGCACGCTGGATTTCTCTACAAAGGCACAATTAAAAGAGGAATGGAGAAGCCTCTCACATTGTTATTTTTTAGTTTTGCACTAAACGCATCTACTGTAGCTACACCTTGTATCCACATAGGAAGAGACTCTTAAAGGAGTAGAAGATTGTTTGACAGGATTCGGTGCTGCACTGATTCATTCTCTTATAGCTCATTGTTGTATCAAGCTTGTGCTTTGGTGTGAACTGTATTCTTGATACAGTTAGTTTGGCCTTGCTTTATATTTTGTCCAGGTGAACACTGATGCTCCTGTCTCCTGTCCACCACTGATGGACCCACAGCTGCTGAGTCATTAGGCCTGTGTTGAAAAGATCGATTTCCCAATTCTAAATCGATTCTCATATTAATTCCTAAAAATCGATTCATATGTCTAAAGATCGATTTTTTTTCTTCTTTTATTTATGTATTTTTTTTTCATCATTACATTACAACTTTTGGTTATTTTTTTGTTTATCCCCAAAAAAAGAAAGTTTTGTTGGACACAAGAATAACTGGTGCCATGTTTTTGCCTTTAAATATGTTTAAAGGTATGAAAACATTAAAGTGTTAGGTTGTAATTGCATAAATTGTCTATATTTCATTACTTTATATACTGTCTTGGGGTTACATTTGCAAAAAATGCTAAAAACCAAATGCTCAAAAATTAAAAACCAAAATAGACCGAAAATGGAACAAATAAAAACGGAATGTGGGAAAAAATAAAACCGATTTCATCCTTACAGCATCATTAGCTGCCAATACTTGCTGTTTAATCTCAAAATAATACTAGTAGTAATATTTTGAATAACTACAGTCATATAATTCATGCAACAGTTAAAAAAACAGTTTTAATAACTCTAACCCAAATCAATATCGGAATCGAATCGGATCGAATCAAATCTTGATAATCGATTCTGAATCTTCAGAATCGAATCGATTCTTGACATTTGAATCGATCCCCAGCCCTATGAACACATTAGAGTATTTCAGGACTCTGACGTGTACGGGAAGTCAAAGACTACGTTTACATGCAGTCAAAATTCGGGTTAAGGTCAATATTCCGGTTACTGAAACATTCGGAATAATCTGTTTACATGCGTGAGCAAACAGGCTTATCCCTGTATACACGGTAATTGTAATCATTTGGGATATCTGGATCAAACCAGCAACGAAAGGAGAACGTCACGACGCAATTCTCGTCATTTCCGCTTCTTCTTCCTGTATCCAAATCCGAAACAAAAACAGCAGCAGGGGGAGGTAGATGGGTCGGACCTGCTGGTACCGTTTTGTTTCTCGGCCCTGTAGTCGCCTTTTTCAGCGTCTTCCAGCTGAGCTTGATCTGGTCGTGCTTTCGTACAAATCCTGTTTCGCACAACTTTTCGCTCACCTTTTTGTAAATCTCGCTATCCTGGTACTTTCTACCGTCTACAAATGCCAAAATGTTCATATCCTTCATTACATTTATGAAGTGATTAGTCGGGGTATTCTGTTTGAATATTCGGATTTTAAAAGGAGTAACCCAGGGGTCATATTCGGGTTTTTAAAAACCCGAATATGAGCAAATTTGGGTTATTCAAAGGGGTTATTGGTGTTTACATGGCCGTGCAAATTCGGGTTATTTCCAATATTCTGGTTTTAAAAGGGTTATTGATGCATGTAAACGCAGTCAAAGTCTGCAGAGGGAAGAGAACTGGTGGGAGTTTAGTCTCCTGTGGTGCTGATCTCCTGGTCAGACCTTTCGTTCTCACAAACGGATCCTCAAAGTGCTGCTTTCTTTATCTAAATTGCTGCACAGGGTCCTGAAAGGTGCACAGTACATTTTCAAAATGAGCAGACACTAAAGGATATTGATTAAAATGCTAATGAAGCAGTTGAAGCTATTGTGCATTTAGTTCAGGTATAATCTAATGTATTATTTTATACCTACATTCTTAGGTTTGGCTTCAAACCGACATTTCTTTTGTTTCTGTAGCTTCTTGGTTGAGGAAATCCCCCCAGACTCTCTGAACATGTGGCAGCTTCCACCAGCCAGTCGGCGTTAAATAAAATGCAGTTGGAGGAGTAGAGCAGCTTTTGCACATCAGCAGTTTGTATTTTTAGCTGCACATGTTAAGTAGGTAACCTGTTGGTGGGAGCTGAGTAATGGACTGTCTGCACAACAAGCCCCCAGGCTACAATTAGAGGAAGCCTCTTGATCCCCTCTGTTTACATGTCTCATTCCCTTCTCCTTTATCTCCCACTTCCTCAAGTTCTCCCTCAATCTGTCTCCTCCTCCGTGGTAGCTGCCTCAATTTCTCTTTCTCTCTCATCCCTCCTTGCTCTTACTTTCAGTCCGTGACTTTAAAGCCACGTGGGGTATAACACTGACAGTAGGGCTGGGGATCGATTCAAATGTCAAGAATTGATTCGATTCCGATTCTTAAGATTCAGAATCAATTAGGGGTGTAACAATATATCGTGCCACGAAATTTCGCGATACAAAAACGTCACGAATCGTGTCGTGGAGGTGACAAAGTATATCGCGATATTATGTTATTAATATTAATCTATTGTGTTGACTAGAAACGCGCATCCGAGCATGCGTACCGACCGCGGCTCGACCCGTGGACCAAAATCTTACTCCGCTCAGAATAAATTAGTTCTGTTTTGCGGTCCCGATCACAGACTTTTAGGGTTTTGAGCTCTGAACCTTTAAGTCTGGTGTAGAGTTAAGCCATACCTTATTAAATTAAACCTTTTTCGGGTCGGGGAAAACTTCTTCAGAGTTCGAGAGTACTTTACTGTCCGCTCAACAGTGTAGGATTTTAGAACATCAACACAGCACCTAGTGCCGTACTGTGGCGTATCACTCCGCCCAATCTAAAACAGACTAATCACTACAGATAAACTGAGTAGTGTCATTATAGTCCCTGATTTACATCAGAATATAAAGAATATATTTATAAAATAATGAACCCTGAATTACCAAAATAACCTTAACAAAAATAAATCTCCTCTTACACTTATAAGGTGAGCATGAATCAATCTTTTTTATGATGTAAAATTGTATGTATTTATTTACTTAATTTTAGTTGTTACATTTCTGGTAAAGAAAAAAGTAAAATCAAACATGTGAGAAACTATTCAATTTGTGGTAAAATATTTTTACTTGTATGAAACTGAAGATCATAATGCAAACCTGACATTTACTTTTAGTTCAGTTTGTGGAAAATGGTTGGCCTGGCTTTCTCTTTAAAACTTAAACAGTTATAAAGCATTACAAACTGTAACAATAGGGCAAACGCACAGTATTGTTTTGTATTTTGTGTCTTTCAAATAAAAAAAACATTTTTTCCAGTCATATGTTCCTTATTCAAGGTTGTTAAAAAAATACTGCTATAATATCGTATCGTATCGTTATCGTGACCTCAATATCGTGTATTGTACCGTATCGTGAGATTAGTGTATCGTTACACCCCTACACGCTAAGGAAGGGAAAAAATAAAATCCATGCATTCTACGTCCCGCTGCTACCCCTCAGTCACTAACACCCTTCTCTGTGCCTTTAACTCGCTTCTGTTTTATTCACCAGACGAAGAAAAAATATGCAGGTTGAAGATTCTGTTTCAATCTGTGCCACACTATTAAAACATCTAGCTTTCTCCACCCAGAGGTGGCACGAGGCAGAGACATGTGGGACAATACTTGTTATGATTCTGTGATATTGCTTACACCACCTTTGCAAAGCTTTCCTATTCACCCACATTAAACCTACAGGGATTGTTTTAACGTAATACAACCGTCTCTGACCCGGTCACCCTGCTGCTTGTTAAGTTTATACCTTTCTATTGCAAGACAGCCATTAGAAAAGGCACCGCTGGGAGGACTGAGTGAGTGTGTCCTCATTAACTGATCTGAGACGAACCACTTTCAGTGCAGGAAATAATGAGGGAATCGATAGAGCCTTATTTCAGGCTTTACGTGTGCCATTAGGACGTGGGGGTATAAAACTGAGCCCGGTTTTAGTTTGTTTTGTTGCGTACAGTAATGTACAGCACTGAAGCAGAACTGGGCCACTGTGATGAAGTGACGCTGCTGATGAGGCTGCAGTTCTTTCATAACACCTCATCATCTCCGCACTGATGAAAGAGCTGCCACCTTCTGCACACACTTGCACACATCATCACTCACAACATCCAAGTAAGCAACTTATCCAGTCCCTGTTCTTTTCCAGTGGACAATTAGCACAGAAAATGTTTAATCTAAGGTGCCTGGATTAACTAAAAACTCAGATTGTCATTTTGATATGTGCTTGATCTATTCAGTGATGAGATCGGTGCAGAAGTCCTTCAAACGCACCTTGGCCCGGTTTCCCAGATCAGTTAAGTAGTTCTTAACAGTTAAGTAGTTCTTTCACAGGCTCCTTAAGATGGTTTGAAAGAAGTCTTTCGCTGTTAAGAACTACTTAACTGATCTGGGAAACCGGGCCCTTGTCTGTAGCTCCAGCACTGCGAGCGGCGCAGTCGCGGGAACAGTTCACGGGTGCATGAAATACGTGAAGCACATCAGTGAAATGGAAAAAATTAAAGTCATGCAAACCTGCACCGAATCTCTGCTTGTTTACGCTCGGCGTTGAAAGTGAGAGGAGATGAATCGAGCATTTACAAGGTCACCTGGATGTGGAAAAGGGAGAGGGAAAGTGGATGAGCGGGAAACGGAAGAAGCAGTTGAGGTATTGGTACATTATGACCCCCAAGTAAAAAAAAATGAGGAAGGATATGGAAGTGGGGGAAAAAAAAGATAAGCAAGAAAACTGAATAAATGAGCTGGGATTAAAGAATTCAAGGAGAACGAGAAGACTGAAGAGAAGGAAGGGATAAAAGACAGAAGGGAATAATTCAGCATAGAGGACGTCCTCTCCTGTTTTTTTTTCTTTTCTCCCCTTTTTTTTTCTTTGAGTAATGAGGCTCTTAATTAGCAGAGACATGCATGGCTTATTAAATCAAAGTGTTTACAACTTTCACTGTCAACGAGATTCTTGCTGGTCCTTGCTGATGTTGCCATGGTAATTACGGCGCCGTAAATGTGTTTGTTAGTAAAGATGGAATAACTGTTGAATTATTTCATTCTTTGTTTGTTGGTGATTATTTTTCAACAGTGATGTCATTGGTCTGAGTAAAGTGCGGTGCTTTGAGATATTGTGATGTAACTTCTCCGAGCTGCCCGCCGCGTTCGGGGAGGAGATGGCTGTTCAAGGTTCTCTCTTAAGTTCTGTACTGTTTTGGGACAGGAGAGATAACACTGGCATGCATCATAATTCACTAAAAATACATTTCATGCCAGGTATTAACCTTGGTGTGGGGATATTTGGTGTCTGGCTCTGAGACTTAGTCGGGCCAGCTGTGAATCGGCCTTGTTCTGGTGCGTCCCGTCGGCAGTTCCTGGGATTTGGATATTGGAAGTTTCGATGTTGGGTCGATGGCTGGGGGGGGGTTCTGTAACCTGTTCGCTCTGCAGCAGCTTCTACTTACAGGCAGTACTGGAGTTGAGGGGGGATGAGGGGGGATGGCATCCCCCCTGAAATAAAAACGGTCCAAATCATCTCCCCTGTAAAACTGCCATCCCCCCTTTCCACCCCTATATGTTTTCTCCCACTAGGGGAGTTTTTACCTGCCATTGTTTATGTAATAACTGCTCGGGGGTCCTGTTCTGGGTATGGGTCTCTGGAAAGCGTCTAGAGACAACTCTGTTGTATTAGACGCTATATAAATAAAATTGAATTGAATTTAATTGAATGTCATTTCATCAATGAATGTGGTTTTACTGCTATTTCAACATTTAGAGTCATCACCAGAAAAATAACACCAGAAAAATAACTTATTTGACAATTTTCACCTGTTACAAGTAAATTTTCACTTGAAATAAGTAGGAAAATCTGCCAGTGGGACAAGATTTATCTTCTCATTACAAGCAAAAAAAATCTTGTTCCACTGGCAGATTTTTCTACTTATTTTAAGTGAAAATCTACTTGAAACAGGTGAAAATTGTTGATTTTTTTACTAAAATGAGACATTTTAACTAGAAATAGGACAAATATTCTTATTTTGAGTTTTTGCAGTGATCCATGTTACTTATCCTGTGAAGGACAGAGTCATATTGATAAGTTCAGAAAACAGTTTTTTATTGTTGTGTTTTGATGTTTTTGATGTAAGCCCAGTGGATATTTAAAGCTTACAGAAGGCTGCATTTAACTGCTGCTATGTCATTCCTGCAGTATTTCTGCAGGTGTTTTGGTCAGTGCTATTATTTGTAATATATTATATTATTTGTAATCGGCACAAATTATATGTCCCCATATGATAAAATCCACTATCCCCCCTGATTTTTCTTTACAACTCGAGTACTGCTTACAGGTTATTCTGCAACGTCACAAAGAGTCTGAGCTTTCCCAGGAAAACATGCAATTAGGTGTTTAATGTCATTCACCTCACAAGTTACTGGAGATGAAGATGTGACTAATTTCTGTAAACGGTTTTGGTACAGTACATAAAATAAAGTAAGGAACAGCAAATCTATGCAAAATATGTAATTCAATTCAATTCAATTTTATTTGTATAGCCTGTTTTACAACTGAACTTGTCTCTAGGATCTTTCCAGAGACCCAGAACATGACCCCGAGCAATTATTATATAAACATAAACAGTGGCAAGAAAAACTCCCCTTTAGAAGGGAAGAAAGCTGGATCATAAGGGGAGACCCTCCTGCTGGAGGCCAATACAGTCTCAATTTAATTAGCCTCAGAAAGGTTTAGGGCTGCAGTAATTTGATTACTTTGGTAGAACATAATCTGTTGATTATTTTTTTTTCCTATTTTTGTTCCTTATTTTTTTGTCCCCAGCCTTTGACTGTTGCTTCCTAGCGAGCCTCGTGCACGGGCATCAGACTGTAAACGCCGTCAGCATGTCCCGAGGCTCACTGCAGTTGATCATTTCACTGTTTGGCATTTATGCCGTTTTATACACCGTAATCAATGACTTTTCATTGATTATGCAGAGTAATCGTTGCAGCCCACAATGATTTTTACAAGTCAAGTAAACCTAACTTGTAAGATTAAGTTTATTGTATTTTGAGACCGACGGTCATGGACAAATAATTTTCCCACACAGTAAACAAGAAATCTGATGCAGGATAAGTCATTTCCTTCTTTTTCCTCCTTTAGAAAATATTTTTTGTTGCCAGTTTGAAGTAACCGTGAATAGAATACAAATGGAAAAAGAAAAGTCAAAATCCTCCCGTCACTCATACCCAAAGAGCTGCAGTATTTATTTTATTTTCATTTAATTTTATTTCATTTCTTGTCACAGTACAGGCGCAATAAAACTGTTAGATGCATTTCCGAAACATAACACACAGAATGACAAACCACCTCTTCACTACAAATCTCATTAAAGCATTACACACAGTCGAGGCAGCTTTTATCATAGTCTTGTGTGTATATGTGTGGCAGATATATGTCTGAAGCACTTTAACCCTTTTATTTGATAAAATTAGAGCGTCGTAGAGTATTTTTTTGGAGCCATCTTAATTTTGACAGCCGGATTACATTGAGGTGGTTGAATCTTAGGGTGCTTTTAGACCTGGGGCCCGTTTGTTTTGTTCCGATTCAGGGGCTAAATCGATACAGTTGTTTCGTTTTTCGTTTGTGGCGTTTGTGTTCACAAGGCAACCGTCTGTAGCGGTTCAAAGCTGTTAACAAATGCCATGCACGAACCAACTGTTCTCTCATTGATCAGAAATGAACACGGAAGGAGTTTCCTTTTCCGTACCCCGGGAAAAACAACAATGGTTATAACCCCTTTCCAGTGGTGGGTAGAGTAGACAAACATTGTACTCAAGTAAAAGTACTGTTACTTCAGAATAATATGACTCAAGTAGAAGTAAAAAGTAGTCATCCAAATAATTACTTGAGTAAAAGTAAAAAAGTACTTGGTGAAAAAAACTACTCAAGTACTGAGTAACTGTTGAGTAACGTCTGATTTATTTTTTTTACACAACCATTCAAACAGACAAAAGAACCAAATAATCATCTTCAGGAAAATTAAATCAATAAAATAATAAAATAAATTAAAATTAATAAAAAATAAAAAATAGCTTAAATAAAAATAAGCTTAAAGTAAATTCAAGTACTTTAATAAAATAACAGAATAAAAAAATAACTTAAGCACAAGTAGCACAACATTTCAAGCCTTTGTACTTTTCTTTTTTAACCAGGCAGAACTAGAACAAGCCCATGAAATCATAGAAACTTTGTGTGTGTTTGAGTCTGTGTAAATGTGACAAAACATGCAAAAACAAACATGTTTCCCAAAGAATCACTCAGTGATGTCATGAGATTGACGCATACGCGAAGGGGATAAAAGAAAAGTAACAGCTCAACGTAGCCTAATGTAGCGGAGTAAGAGTAACAGTTTCTTCTTCACAAATCGACTCAAGTAAAAAGTATAGTGATTCAAAACTACTAAACTACCAAAATTTACTCAAGTTAATGTAACGGAGTAAATGTAACTCGTTACTACCCACCTCTGCCCCTTTCACATAGAGGGTGCAAAGGGCAGACCGCCGCCGCCGATCCAATTCATTGTGTATGTGCTACCGCGGCGCAAGAGCGGACCGCTCTGCCGCCGGGCTCGGCACCGTGCGAGAGGGCACCTGCCGTGGCGTTTGCGCCGCACCTGCTTGCCCGAATTGAACATTTTTTAATTGCACCGTGTCGCGCTGTGACGACATCTCGGCGGGTCCAATAAAAGAAAAGGGAGAAGAGAGAAAGTTGTGTCCGATAGGAGAGAAGGTGGTGGAGACTCTGCGCCGACTCTGCGCCCTACCCGGTGGTGGGCGCGGCGCAAACCGTGCTCAATGTGAAAGCAGCTTATGAGTGAGTTGTGTCGGTTGCTGTGTCGATTATGTTCTCACTCCAAATAAAAAAAACGCACCGCTCCAGGTCTAGAATGGAATCGAGCCGAGACCACCTCTCCTAGGAGATCTCGGCTCGCTTGTTTTGTCCCGCATCCGAGCGCGACTGCTGTGTTCACATATACCAAACCAACCGATCTTTACGGGGAAACGCTCCCTGTTTCGGAACAAATGCTCCAAACGGCACAGGTGTGAAAGCACCCTTAAACTCCGCTGCTTCCTCATTGCTCAGGTTACATAATCCGGTGACAGAAGTATTTCAGTAGCAGCTACAGGAGCTTTGCCTGACCTTTCTCTTATGGGGCTTGTATGAGCTCCTGACTTTTAACACGGTCAGAGTTTTGCACAGATGCGTAGACGTCCTCCCCTCTTTAGGACGGTTGAACCTAATTTCCCTCCGGTGTTTCTCAGGAAGCAAGAAGAGGAAAGAAACAGGAAAGATTATTAGTTTTTCACCGACTTTCACAGACTTTTAAACCCTCCAGGTCTTTGTCTGATACAGAACAACACACACCGAGGCCAGTCAAGCTCAGAGTTACACAGTGTGCTTATGAGAGTGTGTGTGTGTGTGTGTGTGTGTGTGTGTGTGTGTGTGTGTGTGTGTGTGTGTGTGTGTGTGTGTATGTGTATGTGTATGTGTATGTATATATATATATATATATATATATATATATATATATATATATATTAGGGGTGTGCAAACAAGGGTACCTCACGATTCGATTCGATTTCGATTATTGGAGCTTCGATTCTTCGATTCTTCGATTATAACGATTTTCGATTCGATTATTGGTGCCACGATTCTTCAATTATTGTGATTTTTAATGCTTTTTTCCATACAAGATTGATTTTGTCTTCATCTGTGGCTACATTTGTAAATAAATAGCCAATCAATGAACTCAGTTCCTCTAACAACACTCATTAAGTAAATAACAAGGTTGTTTGAACATTTGACATGTATTTTTCAAAGACACAAAATAATGTATTTTATGACTATGTAAACATTTGCTCTTTGACTTACTTAACTTTGACCAGGGAAAGCTGCACTTGCATGAGAGCGCCCTCTATTGGCGGAAAACACTGAAAACGGTCAAGCCCTGGATTTAATGAGTTCATTAATTCAAGTAAACAAGATATGTACTTCCATCAAATTTATTTAGTGTAAACATATCTGCCATATTTCAAGTGAATAATAAGAAATGTGCATTCTTGAAAATGAAATGATTCCGCAGCTTATTCAGTCTGGAATCTGGATAGGATAACTTAAAAAAAAATTTTTTTTTTTTTTTTTTTTTTTTTTTAACTGGACCATAATCGATTACAAATCGTCACGTGACGCATCGCGATGCATCGACACATCGATGAATTGCACCCACCTCTAATATATATATATATATATATATATATATATATATATATATATATATATATATATATATATATACGTGTGGAACTTAAAGAGTGTCGCTGATGGAAACAGTAACGATGTGTTGCTTGTCTTGTAGCTGTGAATGACATTGTCCGATGCCACTTTTGCACCATAAGTTCTTGTCTTTTGAGCTCTATATGTATATTTTAGAGACCAAAATGGTATGTTCATATGAACAAAATGGCAATTTCACACATTTCCACTTGAAAACCCTTTCCTTTTTTTGTCAACACATTTGAATCTGTATTGCTGAACTCATATCAGCTCCAGTAAAAGTACCAAGATTTAACTGATTTTTTTTTTTTACACATTTGTTCAAATGTCTTATCCCTGTATGTTTCAGGATTCGGCCCAGGAAGGTGTCATCACTCGTGACATTCACCGCACTTTTCCCGCACATGACTACTTCAAGGACTCTGATGGAGATGGGCAGGACTCCCTGTACAAAATCTGCAAGGTGAGCCCACGATGTGACACTGAGAGATGTTTAAAGATGCTTGAATCATACTGGATGTTACCAAACCTTCTTCATTTGATGGAAGAAAAAAATTAATTAGTATTATTTGAAGCTGCATTTAAAAGTTTTAAACATGTTTCCAGCTGATGATATAGCCTGACTATCCCAGGAAAGCCCCCCCTTTTTTTGGGGTCTGGCAAGGTTCAGCAGCAATTTGCTTGGCAGTTAAATTTGGCTCTATGATATATGTCTGGCAGTATTTACTGGACCGTCGACAGGAACCTTCCTACACATAAGCAGCGAGACATCTACACGACCACTCAGTGGACAGCATTGATCTTTTCTTCCAGTTTTCTAAGTATGATTTGGAACTTATGTAGGTAGGAAGTTTCTTAAAGAAAAATAAATAAAGTCACCAAATGCAGCTTTTATGTGTTTTTGTAAAGACGTACCATACTGCTTTGATTTTATTGCATCCAACCAAAAAGTTTTGACCACAGATGAAGAGAATGTTGATGTGTTTGCCGTAACGGTGGCGTTTGTCAGCGTCTGGGATTAATTACACTTTGTTCTTGGTTCTCAGGGTCAGCATTTTAATGTGTTGTTAAATGTTTTTGGTCGCATGACTCTGACCTCAGTACTCGAGTTGTAAAAAAAATATCAGGGGGGATGGTGGATTTTATCATATGGGGACAGATAATTTGTGCTGATTACAAATAATATAATATATTACAAATAATAGCAGTGACCAAAACACCTGCAGAAATACTGCAGGAATGACATAGCAGCAGTTAAATGCAGCCTTCTGTAAGCTTTAAATATCCACTGGGCTTACATCAAATACATCAAAACACTACAATAAAAAACAGTTTTCTGAACTTATCAATATGACTCTGTCCTTCACAGGATAAGTAAAATGGATCACTGCAAAAACTCAAAATCTTAACAAGAATATTTGTCTTATTTCTAGTTAAAATGTCTCATCTTAGTAAAAAGAATCTCATTACACTTAAAACAAGACTCATCACTGGAAAAAACAACAATTTTCACCTGTTTCAAGTAGATTTTCACTTAAAATAAGTAGAAAAATCTGCCAGTGGAACAAGATTTTTTTGCTTGTAATAAGAAGATGAATCTTGTCCCACTGGCAGATCTTTCTACTTATTTCAAGTGAAAATTTACTTGAAACAGGTGAAAATTGTCAAATAAGTTATTTTTCTGGTGTTATTTTTCTGGTGATGACTCTAAATGTTGAAATAGCAGTAAAATCACATTCATTGATGAAATGACATAAGGGATGGAAAGGGGGGATGGCAGTTTTACAGGGGGGATGATTTTGACTGTTTTTATTTCAGGGGGGATGCCGCCCCCCCTCATCCCCCCTCAACTCCAGTACCGCCTATAACTGTAGTCCAAGGAGGGACTAACTCAGTCACACTGGACTTAAAGGTCTTGGTATCGGGGCGCCTGGGCACTTGGTTGGAGCTATTTACAGTTAAAGCCATTTGAAAGTTATTATAGGCCTTATTTTGTTTGTGAAGTTTTACATATCCAGACATCATTAAAGTACGTGGTCTGTACCAGGTCTTAAAAATACGTAAATACAACCTCAGATGAAGAACAGCGCGTGACATATGACACAGTATCATTACCCAGATAGCAAAAGGTGTTAAATCAATGTTGAATTATGGTCAAAAAGGTTGATTTTTGGTTAAGGTCGACGATTGATGGACCAACAATCAATCAATCATCCAATTCTAATGCTAACATGTAATCAATGTGAATCAACATATTCTGTTTGTCTTTCAACGTTGATTCACTCATACTTTGCTATCGGGGTACTTATTGATCAAACCTAAGAAAAATACGGAAGAAGTGTGCGTATCACCAGATGATATATGGGTCAATGACGTGACGCCTATATTTTCTGAAAAACAGATTTCTTTTCAATTCAAAAAAGGTTTAAATGGATAAGAAAATACCATATATATGACCTATCTGTCCCACATATGGACTCACCTGAATTTTACAAAAAATACTAGTTATTTGGGATTTTGTTGTTGTTTTAAGCATCATAGTGTCATGTGGTGCAACCGTCCGAACATGACTCTTGTTTTGAAAATTTTTTTGAAATCACTCTAAATGTTTTTAAATCAATCTTCTGCCCTATCTGGCATGATTTCCGAACTGTCTTGTAGTGTGTAAGATTGCAGCACATTTGTATTTATATTTCCATCATAATATAAAAACAAAGTTTGACTGATGATGTCCATTTTATGACCATTAAAAAAAACAACCATTTTTGTATAATACTGAAAACTTGTAAAACAAAAGATGTCAAGATGTTGGAAAATTAATTTATTTTAATATGAATCATGGTTGCACCACATGACTTTTTTTTAAGGCTAGTGCCAATTCATCTCGACGAAAAAACTCAATTTAAAATGTTTATATTAATTCATGTATACACAACATTCTTAATGTTTGAACTACTGCAAATAGATATTCTTTTTTTTATTATTTTAAAATTGACCTGTTGAAATCCTTATTCGTCATTGACCCATATCTCTCTCCCTGACTCAATCACGTAGGAACATGTCGTATCTATGAACGTCCATCATTTCAATTTAAGAGATACACTGATCACTCAGCCTCGGGGCAAATGTATTAATTTATAGATTTAATCAGCTGTGACTGGCCGGTCACTCTCAAGTTTATACCTTTTCTTTTCTGCTCAGATTTACTTAATACCTGCTGAATGATTCCCATCACCTGGTCAGCGGCACGAACGAAACCTGGAAGTAACACATGCAAACGGTGTAATTTAGGACCTTTTTTATTTATCTGAAAGACTTCTGCAGGGCGGTCAGATCTCAGTAGCGCCAGTGTTTCTGGAGGCTCGCTGCATATGGTTTTCACAAACTCTCCTGAACAATAACACATCATAAAATAGGGAAAACTTAGGACCAATCCCTCCTGCTGTAGTAGACAAGCGTCTACAATAGGGATGGGCGGTATGGACTAAAAAATGTTCTTTCTTTCTTTCCTTCTTTCTTTCTTTCTTTCTTTCTTTCTTTCTTTCTTTCTTTCTTTCTTTCTTTCTTTCTTTCTTTCTTTCTTTCTTTCTTTCTTTCTTTCTTTCTTTCTTTCTTTCAGGCTCATTTCTTTGCTTTCTTTCTTTCTTTCTTTCTTTCAGTCTTATTTCTTTCTTTCTTTCTTTGCTTTCTTTCTTTCTTTCTTTCAGTCTTATTTCTTTCTTTCTTTCTTTGCTTTCTTTCTTTCTTTCTTTCTTTCAGTCTTATTTCTTTCTTTCTTTCTTTCTTTCTTTCTTTCTTTCTTTCTTTCAAGCTCATTTCTTTGCTTTCTTTCTTTCTTTCTTTCTTTCAAGCTCATTTCTTTTCTTTCTTTCTTTCTTTCAAGCTCATTTATTTCTTTCTTTCTTTCTTTCTTTCTTTCAGTCTTATTTCTTTCTTTCTTTCTTTCTTTCAAGCTCATTTCTTTCTTTCTTTCTTTCTTTCTTTCTTTCTTTCTTTCTTTCTTTCTTTCTTTCTTTCTTTCTTTCTTTCTTTCAGTCTTATTTCTTTCTTTCTTTCTTTCTTTCAGGCTCATTTCTTTGCTTTCTTTCTTTCTTTCTTTCTTTCTTTCAGTCTTATTTCTTTCTTTCTTTCTTTCTAGCTCATTTCTTTTCTTTCTTTCCTTCTTTCTTTCTTTCTTTCTTTCTTTCTTTCTTTCTTTGAGGCTCATTTCTTTTCTTTCTTTCTTTCTTTCTTTCTTTCTTTCTAGCTCATTTCTTTTCTTTCTTTCCTTCCTTCTTTCTTTCTTTCTTTCTTTCTTTCTTTCTTTCTTTCAAGCTCATTTCTTTTCTTTCTTTCTTTCCTTCCTTCTTTCTTTCTTTCTTTCTTTCTTTCAGGCTCATTTCTTTTCTTTCTTTCTTTCAGGTTCATTTCTTCCTTCCTTCCTTCCTTCCTTCCTTCCTTCCTTCCTTCCTTCCTTCCTTCCTTCCTTCCTTCCTTCCTTCCTTCCTTCCTTCCTTCCTTCCTTCCTTCCTTCCTTCCTTCCTTCCTTCCTTCCATAAATCAGCTTTACACAAAAACGTCATCAACGGGAATTTATCGTTTTTTACCGTGAGATGACAAATTCTTATGGTGGGGAATTTTTTTGATGGTATATCGTGAACGGTAAAATATCGCCCATCCCTAGTCTATAACCTAACTTTCATCAGAGGGATGTCTTCTTTGAGCAGGACCCATGACGTTTAACCTGCATGTTTGCACCTCTCTTATCTGAGTGCACTGCGTTGAAACCAGGCTTAAACAAGTCATTGAACGTTTGCATTTGAAAATAAATCCCTCTCCAGAGATGAAAGGATTTATAAAGGATGTTCTCTCAACACAAACATGAACAACACAGGAAAGTTTGGTTTAGTCATTAAAATCAGTCTAACTTTTATTTGTTTTCCTAGCGCTGCAAAAGTAGAGTATGTTTGGTCAGCGCTCTGGGAGAACTTGTCAGGAAGGTTTAACATCCAGTCTGGACCCAAGTAGGTCAGTGGTGAGCCAGCTTTCATTTGTATGCAAATCCATGTAGATTTGCAGCTGATAAGGTTGGTTGGATCTTGAGGCTTTACAGGCACCAGGCATCCAGGACAAAGTTTAGACACGTCTTCATTTCCCACTCCGTAAAAAGCCTCAAGTCTTTCATTTCTAACCTTTTTATTCCCTTAGAAAGGTCACCTGAGCTTCATGCTCTATCGGTGATGATCTGTTTCATTTGCTCAAGGTACCGTTCAGTCTTTGGATTCGTACATACAACCTCAAGCATCCCCTGCTGGTTGCCTAAAAGACCCCGTCAGTCAGCCATGCATTGATTATTCAGAGCAATAATTGGAAATAATGGGTGTAAATAGGGCTGGGCGATATGGACCAAAAGTAATATCTTGATATTTTCTAGCTGAATGGCGATACTCGATATATATCGATATTTCTTCTGTGCCATAATTGGGGTTTCCCCCAAAGCATTATAGCATAGCATCTCTGTTAGCTTCAGTTTTAATACAAAGCCACGTGCCAAATGTCACACAGGTACCTTTATTAACAGAGGTCTGCACAATATCAAAATGTATAAAACAAATGAAATAGAAATAAACTGCCTGCATATATAGAATAAAAATGCTTCTTGAATAAAATAAAACAAATTCCTTTCCTGCATAACAATTACATTAAAATACACTGTGCAATTAATACAATGTAAACAGTAACAGGCAGACTTTTCCACTGAGGTTGAAAGTTGTGCAAATAACAAAACATTTGTGCAAATCTCAAATAAAAAATTCAAGTCAATTTGTCACAAAATAAGCTATATCAAAATCATAAGAAAAAAAAAATATATATATATTTTTTTTTTTTTTAATAATCAATATAAACAATATTGTCTCGTACCATATCGCATTTGAAAATATATCGATATATATTAAAATCTCGATATATCGCCCAGCCCTAGGTGTAAATATTGCTCCAGTTCAGGTAGGTGATGGGGGTTTACACCAAGACTCCAGTATTACAAGTAAAGTAAAGAAATTAAAAACCTTCAAGCTATTCCACTGATGGAAAAACAGACTCCAAATAATCAACCATTAATTCTCTAATGCTTGATATGGATTTCTTTTTAAAATGAAAAGTGCAGTAGGGGGCTTTTTCCAACAAATATAAACCTTGTAATACATTTAAAGCTTTTTTACAGTGATCAATGCCACATTTATAACTTGTAATAGATCCATATTTATGTATTGTACATTCAGGAGCGGTAATATCTGTCCTTTCAAATGGTTGAGAAACATATCCTGCAATAATCCACCCCTCTGAGCTCATTATCTGCCCAAGCAAACAAATTTAGATTTCACCCACCAGGACCCCCCCACCCCCCTCATCCATCTGTCAGCAGGCGCTTCTCCCAGCCGAGTTGGGGACGTGTGAATGCCACACTCCATCAAGCGTGTCAGCTTATAGATTACACTACAGACAGCCGCACAAGACTTCTCTATTACCTCCACATCAAACACCAAATTAGCTGAACGTAGCAGCAGTCGGACTCTGGAAGTCAAAAGAATCCTTTTTCAGACTCAAAAAGGAGGAGCGCATATTTTAAAGGTCCCATATTATGTCATTTTTATCCCTATTTATATAGATGAAGCACCTCAATAGTGTTGTTTTACTGTAATTGCGACACCTGAAACCTTCTGAGTAGGGCTGGGGATCGATTCAAATGTCAAGAATCGATTCGATTCCGAGATTCAGAATCGATTATCAAGATTGGATTCGATCCGATTCGTTTCGATTCCAATATTGATTTGGGTTAGTCTTATTAAAACTGTTTTTTGAGCTGTTGCATGAATTATATGACTGTAGTTATGCAAAATATTACTACTAGTATTATATTGAGATTCAGCAGCAAGTATTGGCAGCTAATGATGCTGTAAGGCCCAATCAGCTCCCAGAATGCTGATAGAACTGCTTTCAGAAACATCATGTGGGTCAGAATTACCAAACAGATCCAGGGAGGAAACAGAGACGGATGAAATCGGTTTTATTTTTTCCCACATTCCGTTTTTATTTGTTCCATTTTCGGTCTATTTTGGTTTTTAATTTTTGAGAATTTGGTTTTTAGCATTTTTTGCAAATGTAACCCCAAGACAGTATATAAAGTAATGAAATATAGACAATTTATGCAATTATAACCTAACACTTTAATGTTTTCATACCTTTAAACATATTTAAAGGCAAAAACATGGCACCAGTTATTCTCGTGTCCAACAAAACATTCATTTTTTGAGGATAAACAAAAAAATGTAATGTAATGATGGAATAAATAAAAGAAAATAACCCCCCCCCCAAAAAAAAAAAAAAAAAAACGATCTTTAGACATATGAATCGATTTTTAGAAATTAATATGAGAATCGATTTAGAATTGGGAAATCGATTTTTTCAACACAGGCCTACTTCTGCGCGTTTGGCCTCCTCTCCCTCCACGTTCCCTCTCTCAGGTGTTATCGGTACCTTCCCAAACCAATCACTCGCCTTACTGCCAAATATGTGCAACAAAGACAACTGCGGGACCCTTTTATATTGTATCTTAAGGGGGCTTATATCCAATGGTGTCAAAAGTACACACATTTGTTACTTAAGTAGAAGTATAGATACTGCAGTTTAAAAATACTCTGGTAAAAATTCAACTTGACCTCTTTACTCAAGTAAAAGTAAAAAGTATGCGCTCCAAAAACTACTTAAAGTATAAAAGTATAAAGTAACTTTTGAAAAAAAAAAACAGCCAGATGCCACTATATGAATTGAAAGCTCAATTTAAACACTGATTGGTTCTACAAGTGGCCCAAGATACAACACAATCATTAACCCATTACTGTCAAAGACAAAGTCACTCAAGGAGCATGTTCTTTCTCAAATTTTATTGTATTCAAAACCCGTGAGAACGGGGAGAACGCGCATGCAGCGTCATTTGACGTCACATCCGCAGGACAGCGCAGGAAATTCGGGGCCGGTTTTAATGTTTTAATGTTTATAAATTATAAACATTATTAAACCGAAGCCAAGAGTAACGAGTAACGCTTGTTTTAGAAATGTAAGGAATAGAAAGTACAGATACTTGTGTGAAAATGTAATAAGTAGAAGTAAGAAGTAGGAAGAAAAATAAGTAATGGAGTAAAGTATAGATACCTAAAAAATGTACTTAAGTACAGTAACGAAGAACTTGTACTTCGTTACTTGACACCTCTGCTTATATCACATAAGGGTGGATGCGTAGTCTGGGTCGATCAGGGTCTGGGTTTTGAGGACTCATCTGGAGATACAATTAATGCTTGAGGGAAGAGCAGGACACTAAAAGAAAAAAAGTCACTGGAATTCATTGTATGCCTGCACTTTTTAAAACTTCTATTTACTCCTTAATCAATTATATGCCTTTTAAAATGACAGCTAAATGGCCCGAAGCCTTGATATATTACAGTTTAAGTCAATGATCCTTGAAAGTCAGAGAACGCATAATACAGGACCATCATTCTACTCTTTTTGAGTCTCTTGCCAGAATATCTGAGAATGATGTTGAGCCTTTGCCAACCAGTATTTTCAAGAGGTGCACACCAACTGATACGATTATGTTTAAAGTTTAAGGTGCTTAAACTTTGAGGTTCACCACATGGTCTCCATTGAGCTTTGATGCAAGTAGTGGAGCATTGTTTTTTATTTCAGTATAACGTTACGTTCAGAGGTGGGTAGTAACGAGTTACATTTACTCCATTACATTTACTTGAGTAAGTTTTGGGAAATGTTGTACTTTTAGGAGTAGTTTTGAATCACTATACATTTTACTTTTACTTGAGTAGATTTGTGAAGAAGAAACTGTTCCTCTTACTCCGCTACATTAGGCTACGTTGAGCTCTTTACTTTTCTTTTATCCCTTTTATCCACGTACGCGTCAATCTCATGACATCACTGGGTGATTCTTTGGGAAAAATGTTTGTTTTTGCGTGTTTTCTCACATATACACAGACTCAAACACACACAGAGTTTCTATGAGTTCATGGGCTTGTTCTAGTTCTACCTGGTTAAAAAAGAAAAGTACAAAGGCTTGAAATTTTGTGCTACTTGTGCTTAATTTATTTTTTTATTCTGTTATTTTATTTATTTTATTATTTATTAAAGTACTTGAATTTACTTTAAGATTATTTTAATTCAAGCTATTTTTTATTAATTTTTAATTTATTTTATTGATTGAATTTGCCCGAAGATGATTATTTTTGTACTTTTTTTCTGTTTGAATGGTTGTGTTAAAGAAAGAAATCAGACGTTACTCATCAGTTACTCAGTACTTGAGTAGTTTTTTCACCAAGTACTTTTTTACTTTTACTCAAGTAATTATTTGGATGACTACTTTTTACTTCCACTTGAGTCATATTATTCTGAAGTAACAGTACTTATACTTGAGTACAATTTTTGGCTACTCTACCCACCTCTGGTTACGTTCCATTAACCTATGAAGAGTCAAAAATCAGGATGGCTTGCTCACTGTCATCTTCACTAATCTGGCTTTAATTGCTGCATTAAACTGTGTTTTTATTATTATTCTAACATCATAGAGGCTGGATAATGTGACCGATTTTAGAGAAACAAAAACTGACGGAGGTACTAATGGATAGTACATTGCAGTAACTATCACCACTTTTGTGCAGAAGAACCATGTTGGATACTGAGATTGGAGCAGGTGGATTTTCTTCAACTTTCCAATTTATAAATCTAAATTGCTCTTCAGCCCCAGGATGGTGCGTAATGTAATCTTTAGCTTCGTCCAAAGTGGAAGGAAAATAAATTGTGCTGCATGATTATGGGACTTAATTCTGTCCCTGAATCCGTGTCTACACAGAAAAGACCTGTCTAGTTTCTTATTAGCATGATTGGTGGGCAGTGTCAGCGTCGGACGCTGAATCCTGAATGGTCATCTGAAGGTTATCCTCCTTCATCAGTTGTCTGGACTTAAAAGAACAAACGGGCCACATCTCCTGTACCTGCTGCAGTGTGGAGGGTTGCTGTGCACCTGCACCGTCTAACATTAATCAGGCTTATAGATGGACGAGGGATTCGACCTTCCCCTTTGTACATTTTATGTTTTGACTCTGTGATTGTGGGAGCAGGCGGCTTATCTCCCTCCCTTTCTTCAATCCAAACACAATGCAAGTATTTATCACTTTTTATGTGACCGTATCGTTTTGTGAACCCCACATATAAATGACATGTGTTCCTCCTCACTGCAAAGCCCAGATATCAGACGTGTGATTCCCAGTGTGGCGGAGAGTAGGTCTGTGTTGAAAAAATCGATTTCCCAATTCTAAATCGATTCTCATTAATTCCTAAAAATCGATTCATATGTCTAAAGATTGATTTTTTTTTAATTTTTTTTCTCTCTTTTTTTCTTTTATTTATTTATTTATGTATTTTTTTTTTCATCATTACATTACAACTTTTGGTTATTTTTTTGTTTATCCCCAAAAAAGGAATGTTTTGTTGGACACGAGAATAACTGGTGCCATGTTTTTGCCTTTAAATATGTTTAAAGGTATGAAAACAAGTGTTAGGTTATAATTGCATAAATTGTCTAAATTTCATTACTTTATATACTATCAGCATTCTGGGGGCTGATTGGTCCTTACAGCATCATTAGCTGCCAATACTTGCTGTTTAATCTCAATATAATACTAGTAGTAATATTTTGCATAACTACAGTCATATAATTAATGCAACAGCTCAAAAAACAGTTTTAATAACACTAACCCAAATCAATATCGGAATCTAATCGAATCAAATCTTGATAATCGATTCTGAATCTTAAGAATCGGAATCGAATCGATTCTTGACATTTGAATCGATCCCCAGCCCTAGCGGAGAGTTGACATTATCCAAATTCATCGTCAGAATGAAAATATATATTCAATAAATAAGTGGAAAAACAAAACATGTGTAAAAACATGACGATGTTAAATGAATATCAAGCAGCCTTTTCCAGTTTTTTGTACCCTGAGGTGTTCAGGAGGAAGCTGAAACTGAAAGAAGAAACCAAAGACAAACATTTCCTCGGGAGAAAACAAAGGAACACACCACACATCACAGGAAATGTCCTTTGTTCATGCTGATGCTCTGACAGCACTGAGATGGCAGCGAGAAGACTAACTGGAAAATCACATGGATGTGACTTGCCAATTGTAAGCTTGTTGCTGAAAAGCCTTTTGGGAGAAACCTTTTTTTTTTAATCACAACTAGTGATACCAGAATGGCCCTAGCTAATCACTTTTCTCTGCCTATGCCCAGAACCAATGCATTGAAAAAAAACAGTAATGTATAGAGCAGTCCCACACTGGAACCATCTCCCCCTATGTCTAGTTGCAATAATCAAGATGTCAAATTTTAAAAGGAGACTGAAGCAGGCTGTGGTTCAGAAGGAAGTCATGATCGGTCCTAGGTATATATTGTGATTATTGTGCAAATTGTATGTATATTATATATATTATAAATTTAATAGTAAATATATTCTAAATCACTGTAGGCTATGAGTGTATATATAGTTTAGAAGTATGAGTATATTATAATGTATGAGTATATTATGATATGTAATATATTTATACTACTACAAATAGAGGTATGGGTATATTATAAATTATAAAGTCATTGCAAACTATTTTGCTCAAAAGTGGAACAGATCTGGTGATAGTAGCAAATATTGCTACTTAAGATGTGGATGGTTGTTTAGTTAATCTTTTATTTTTGGTTCAATTTATTATTTCAGGAATTGTAGTGAATGTTTTTCACCCTTTTTGAGTTAGATTATTGTCATCTTTTGTATGTCTATGTGTGGACCCCAGGAAGAATAGTCTTCCCATGGTGAAGACTAATGGGGATCCTTTTTAGTAAACAAACTAAAGCATTATTAATCACCTGTAGGTAATAACCCATACTAGTAAAAAGGTAACTGCAGATGCATTAATGGTGTTTTTTGGAGCAGTTATTAAAGCTGCTGTAGTCCTTCACACAGATCCCCCATTTAGTACCTAATGCAGAGGGCCAGACCCCTGAGGTGGAAATCGACTGATAACCTGCAGAACTGTTGCTGAACCTGCTCCTGCATGTGTGAATATCTGAGAGACAGGAGAAGGACTAAAAAGATTCAGGAAGAAAAAGTGGGGTCTTATTTCGTGGTGGTTTGGTTGTCTGTAATCTCGATGAAGTTAAAAATCAAAGAAAGTTTAAAATCACACAGTTTCAATCGAGAAAACTCACCCTAACTTTGTTGAGAGCATCAGTTTTTTCTAGATGTACAGTAGTTCAAATGTTCCTGCGCGATATTGCTGCCCAAAGGCTCAGTGGCATCAAAACACTGATACTCACTGAAACACCTGAACCTTTTACTAAATTAAGGGATCAAATATTATTAGTTGTTGACCTAATGTCAGTGACTTCTGATGCTTTGTTGCATTTGGAGAAACTAAATACATTTTTCTCTTTCTTTTCCTTCTTGCAGGCCTACTCTGTCTATGATGAAGAAATTGGTTATTGTCAGGGTCAATCGTTTCTAGCTGCTGTTCTCCTTCTGCACGTGAGTAAAGTTTGCTAACCCTGCATTTTCATGGTTAAGGTAATGCACATAACACTCTAATATCATTTCATTTAATACAATGTAATCCCATGCATCATGTTCTAGTAGACATTTTACATTTAGCCCCTTTTGTATAAATTTGTTAATTTGTTGAAAAAGCTTTTCAGTGACCGTTTTAATGTTTTAATTAAAATACCCATAATACAATGTGGGTAAATATAATAAAAATTAAAGCTGCAAGCAGCGATGAACGGGCCCTGGCGCGTTCAATTTTCACCAATGAAGGTCAAGGACTCAAAACTAAGTCAGATGACACCACCCATGAATCTTTATGTCAAACCAATCAAAAGTTATGGCAGAAAGTAGGAACTATCAAATATCGACCAATCAGAAGAAGGGGCGGGTATAATTTGCACCAGTTAAGGTGAAGGAGTCAAAACCGAGTCCGATGACACCACCCACGACTCTGTATGTCATACCATTCAAAAGTTATGGCAGAAAATAGGAACTATCAAATATCAACCAATCAGCTACTAGTATCACTTCCTTTTTAACGTTGAAGTTTGACCCGGCGCCACGCCATTTCACAAAAACTCGCGATTTTGATAACTTTTCATCGTTAACGTCTTTTGTGTCTCCTGAGTGAGTTTTATGTGGAACGGACGATCCTGCTAGGAGGAATTCGTTAAAGTGTGACACGTGAAAATGGCATAAATTGTGCAAAAATTACATCATTAATTAAAAAATGGCCGACTTCCTGTTCGGTTTCGGCCATGGCGCCAAGAGACTTTTCTTTAAGTTGCGACATGATACAGGTGTGTACCGATTTTCGTGCATGTACGTCAAACCGTATTGTGGGGCTTGAGGCACAAAGTTTTCTAGGGGGCGCTGTTGAGCCATTAGGCCACACACATTAATGCAAACAATTAAATATCAAATTTTTCGCCAGGCCTGGCTTGCATGCAAAAATTTGGGGCACGTTTAGGGGGGCAAAAAGGCCCTAATTTCGTCGGAAGAAAAACAAGGAAAAAAAAAATTCCTACAGATACAATAGCTCCTTCGCACTGTCAGTGCTCGGGCCCTAATAATAATGTTCCCATAGTGCTGTACGTTGTGTGAGAAGAAATGCCCTGTTAAGATGCATTAATATCAATAACATTTTCCTACAGTAGTCAAAGAAGTTATAGAGGTTTCAACACTTTTGTAAAGAGAGTTGTTTGTATTGTTTCCCCATATCTACTGCAGCCATGTCTGTTAAATGATACAAGACATGATAAAGTGGGAGCGAAGGAACATAAGTGTATAAACCAATCTCTGAAATATTGACAAATTGGAAGTTTCTGGTTGAAAAGAAAGTTGATTGATTTGACGCAGTTTTCCCGTCTTTGTTAGATGTTCTGTGTGTGTCGGCGTGGGGACATGGTAACTTGTCAGAAGAAAACAAATAAACCCTCCCAATAATTTGATTTAAGAAAGTTAAATAAGAGGGATGGTGGCGAGGGAGAGAAGAGGTGACACATGGCGGTGGGAGTCTGGAGTGGATGATGGAGCGTTGTTGAAGCTTGGTTAACGTCCAAATACGGAGAGCAGCAGAGGTTAAAGAGGAGGGAGACAGTAGGGAAGAGGAACTGGGGCGATGTAGTGGTCAGGGACAGCAGCAATGAATTAAATGATGGGACAAGAGAAGGTGAAGCAGGGGGGAGGAAAAGAGAAGGTGGCTGTTAAGGGAACGGGAAAAAAGATGGATAAATGGGACAGCAAGAGTAAAAGAAGTAGAAGTTATACAAGAGACGGAGGAGGAAGGAAAGAGAGGTTATAGAGAAGATGTCTGGAATATTAATAGATATTCAGGTTTACCTGCAGGAACCCATTTAGCCCCAAACGTTTACTTTCTCTCAGATTAAATCTCCTCCGTCTCTCTAAATGTGTGTTGGAGGAGGAAAAAAAAGATCCATTTATACAAACAGACCCGAAACATTTAAACTTTCTTTGAAAGCCTTTATCTTCATCCGTCCTAACAATTCTTACACTGAAACGCCCAGAAACGGTAAAGTAATCGTTAAACACGCAAATATTTTTAATTTTTTCCGCAAGCGTTTCTTTAAAGCCATTTAAAAATGTCGGACACTGAAATGCTGGGTTTGCCTTTTAAACAATGGATGAAACATTCGGTCATGTGACCCATTGTACGGGGTGGAGCCAACAGGTTAAAGTTAGCTCCTTCAGCCGAACGCCGCCGAAATATCTGCAGAGCTGCGGTCAGACGTACAGCGGGAAATACAGTGCAGTAGCTCGACGATTACAGATGAGGAGGTGGTATGGCTAGCCATTGGCTGATAGTGCTTGATATAAACTCTCCTGGCATGGTACAAAAAATTCCTCCCCATCAGAGTTGTTATGGGTTTTAAATCAATCGATTGAGAGCAAAACTGTTTTTTGAACCAGGCTGTAAATATGTTTATATCTGCTGTAAAGTTGGACATTTTAACCTGGAGGTCAGTGGAGACTGACCCGCTTCTACATCCAGCCTCTAGTGCTCAGTCGAGGAACTGCAACAGATCTCAGTTCTGTATGAGCCTCAACCCGGAAGTTAGATGGTTTCCCCTGTTGCTGAGCAATAGATAGGTTGTTGTCAGCCATCTATTAAATAAAGTTTTATTCTGGTCTGTGTAATATAAAACTGGGAGTTCCTGTGAGGAGATCTCAACCAGAGTTATTATCGTTCACGAAAACGAACGAAATAACGAAAACTAAAATTGAAAAAACTATTTTGTTAACTGAACTAAATAAAAACGAAAATTAAAAGACAAAAACGATCACTAACTGAAACTAAATTGCGTTTTTAGAAAACTACTAAAAAGAACTGAAATTATAGATATAATTTCCTCCATTTTCGTCCCTGTCAATATAAGTCTCTTGGTATGATCAATTTATTCCGCTCTGGCCGTTTATCTCCAAGTGGCAGCTACGGCACCTTAATGCCTCACGGTCCGTGACATCAAAACTAAAACTAATAAAAACTAAACTAAAACTAAGCATTTTTGAAAATATAAGAACGAATAAAAACTAGCAAACCCACACTAAAAACGAATTAAAACTAACTGAATTGAAGGAGAAAAAGTTAAAACGAAATAAAACTAAACTAAAATGAAAAATTCAAAACTATTATAACCCTGATCCCAACTAAACTTATTCATTCATTCATTTGGAAGTTTCGCTATTAAAGTCCATAAAAGCCAGTTTAGTTTTCAACGTACAAGGAATAAATGTCTGCTTGTGGTTTCAGATGCCCGAGGAGCAGGCTTTCTGCGTGTTGGTGAAAATCATGTACGAATACGGTCTCCGAGCTCTCTACAAGAACAACTTTGAAGATCTTCACTGCAAGTTCTACCAGCTGGAGAGGCTAATGCAGGTTTGTGAAAGTGAACTGCGTGTTTATGAGTGATATCAAAAGTAATATGCAGAGAAGAAGACGACCCTGACCAGACGGACGGGCTGACTGAGGCATGAACAGCAGTTTCAGGGATTTTTATTCAGCATCACTATAAACGTCTGGTGCTTTTTGTCACGATGAAGAAGCCAGTCAGCAGCAAGGATGAAAACATGAATTTGGAGTAATATCGGTGAACATGGCTGCTTTTATTCATGCAAGGGAAATGTGTGCTGTGTATGAAACCATATTTACAGTAAGTGCCCTGGAAATGTTATATAAGAAGCTACAGTAGTTGAGAAATGATGTCAGTAATGCACCTCTGTGTTGATCTTCTATTGAATGCTTTGATGCAGACTCAGGGTCTCTGCACTTTTTTGCACAGTGGACCTGCTTCATATTTAGATTTATATTGTTAGAATATCTCATTTGCAGCTTACATGACACTAGTCCCAGTCCCAGTAATCTTTCTGTCTTAAGATGTCTTTGATGTAATGTTCCTTTCACAGACTGAATACACTGAGTTTTATTTCTGCCTTGAAACCCCCCCCTCGCCCCGCTGCGATCAGCACGCTCAGCAACCTGGTTAGAATTGACCAAATGTAATGTAAGGATAATAACAGAGCAATATCCTTGTAATTAGGTGCCATGTAACGTGATAACTGTCAAAGTGGATCTTTATCTGGCTGATTGAACAGTTCATTCAGAGCCAGCACACACAAACACGCTCTGATGCGTCAAACCCACTCATGGAAAGATATATAATTGTGGTGGTGAAACACCTAATTCAGTTTCAATCTCGTTAAGAATGAATGAATTAAATGCATTATGTAAGTGGGTTAACGAGGAGTGTGAGGAACAAATAAAATATGGAAAAATGGTATATTATACTTGCTTAAGATATGTTTAGATATTTATGTAGATATTTATGTAGTATATATTATCTGTTGAGAGGGATAGTTAAAATTATGTAATATATGTTATATATTTATTTAGTATGTAGCACATATATATTTATAGGGATATTTATGTAGTTTATATAGTGTATATTTATATAGATGTATATAATAGTTGTATTTTCTAGATATTTATATAATATTTATGTAATATTTATAGTCTATATACTTATATTGATAATTATGTAATAATAGGCATGTTTACGTAGTATTTATATAGACTATATTTACATGGATATTGTGTAGATATAATAATAGCAATAATGTAAATCCATAGAGTTATAAAGGGGTAGGAACTAGGAAAAAGTGTACACTTCTTCCTACTCCTTTTTTTCGAACATATGTGAATATGAAGATGTAAATGTTTATCTTTTCATTATTATTTTTACTTTCATTTTATATACATTTTCGAAATAAAAATTCATTCATTAATTCATTCATTCATTCATTCATTCAAAGTGCTGTCTATCTCACAGGTTGGTCCTTGTCCTTGTTCTTCTGCTCCCACAGGAACAGATCCCTGACCTGTGGGGCCACTTCCAGGACCTGAACCTGGAGGCGCACATGTACGCGTCGCAGTGGTTCCTCACCCTCTTCACAGCCAAGTTCCCCCTCTGCATGGTTTTCCACATCACTGACCTGCTGCTCTGCGAGGTAGAGCCATTTATTTGTGATTATCACACTATGAAAAGGGTTTAGTGCACCTTGTAAGGCCAGTTTATTTGTGTAGCACATTTCATGTACAAGACAATTCAAAGTGCTTTACATTATATCTTTTTTTTTTAAGTAAAATAGTTTAAAAGTAGAAATAAAGACAGACAGATATAAATAAAAAATGAGATGAAAGAAATGAAGGTACTAGTGCATAACGGTGGATTACTGAAATGCAGCAGTAAATAAAAAGGTTTTCAGCCTTGACTTAAAGCAATTGAGAGGTTCTGAAGCCCTGATGCATTCTGGGAGTTTGTTCCACAGGTGAGGAGAAATAGTAATGATAATAATAATGGATTAGATTTATATCGTGCTTTTCAAGGACACTCAAAGTCACAATGAGTCCATTATTCATTCACTCCTCAATGGAAAAATGGCGGCTAATCACTTCCGACCACCACTGGAGCATCTATACACAAGAGATGGGAAGGAGGATGTGTAGCGAAGGAAAGCGGTGGTCAAACTGAACCCCTGATCAGCTGTCAGCTGCCACTTATGAAAACACAAAGGAAGTACCAAGAGTACTATAAACCTGTTACTTAAGTGCTGATAAGGCAGTTTTTGTAACGTGGTAAAGATAAACTACTGAAAAACTCCATCTAAACAAATATTTAGACTTTTTAATTGTTGTCACAAAATGAAGATGCTTAGAAAAGTTGGCAGCCTTTTCCTTTGTCTTTTTATTGCATATAAAACACATACTTTGCTGCAGTAATTGTCCTCACGGGGGATGGTGAATGTCAGAGCTAAAATAGCTTTAGGGTCCAGCGCATATCTGAGCAAAAATCACAGAAACCGATTTCATACAGGTTTGGATCCAGTAAAAAATTTCCTTAAATTGGTCTGCCTTCTCAGTAAAGTGGACTTAGTCATGGTCTCGGGTTTGGAGATGGGATACGCCAACAGAAAGACGACCCATGAGTTCTGCTAAATGACTGTAGTATTCTGTACTACGCTAGTCAGGCAAAAGTCAGTTCCTAAACATCAAACTATCGTTAAAAACATGGTGGGAGAGAAACAAAACCTCTTTGTTCGTCGGGTCGGGTCATGCTGCATTTCTGCAACTAAAGAGCACGGGAAAGAGTTCTGATGGAAAAATGGCAGCCAATCCGCACCAACGGCCCCTCCGACCACAACTTGAGCATCTATACCAGGGGTCGGCAACCCGCGGCTCTAGAGCCGCATGCAGCTCTTTAGCGCCGCCCTAGTAGCTCCTGGAGCTTTTTCAAAGATGTTTGACCTTTTTTTTCTTTTTTTTTCTTCTTTTTTACTTCTTTTTTTTTCCTATTTTTTCTTTTTTTTTCTTTTTTTTTTTTCTTTTTTCTTTTTTTTTCCTTTTTTCCTCTCTTTTTTTTTCTTCTTTTTTTTCCTTTTTTCTTTTTTTCCTTTTTTCTCTTTTTTTCTTCCTTTTTCCTTTCCTTTTTAATCAACATTTCGACTTGTTTCTCGAAAGTTTGACTTTTTTCTCGACATTTAGACTTTTTTCTCGAGATTGTACTTCAACATTAATCTCGACATCTCGACTTTTTTCCCGATATCTCGACTTTTTTCTCGACATTTCGACTTTTTTCTCAACGTTACGACTTTTTTCTCGACATTTCAACTTTTTTCTCTAGATTGTATTTCAACATTAATCTTGACATCTCGACTTTTTTCCCCGATATCACAACTTTTTTCTCGACATTTCGACATTTTTCTCAACATTTTGACTTTTTTCTCGACATTTTGCCTTTTTTCTTAAGAATTTCGACATTTTTCTCGAAGTGCATAATGAAAAAATAAATCTCCCCGCACTTATAACTAATATAGATACATGCAGCATGTGTTGCCTTTATTCTAAGGCTGATACAAGACTTTTCATTTTTTGCGGCTCCAGACATATTTGTTTTTTGTGTTTTCGGTCCAATATGGCTCTTTCAACATTTTGGGTTGCCAACCCCTGATCTATACACATTCACACAGCAGCGACGCCCTCACTGGAGACGAGGAGGCTGCCTTGCTCAAGGACACAAAGATAGATGACTGGGGGAGCGGGAGTCAAACCGCCAATCCTTCCATAATTGGACTCTACCACCTGAGCTGCTGCCGCATGTATGGAGTCCAGTGACTGAAACGTCAACTACTGAGGAGATGGGAAAGGATTAAAAAAAAGAGATAGGAAGAGATGGGAAGGAGGATGTGTAGCGGAGGAAAGCTGATCAGCTGTCAGAGGCCGCGTTTAAGGACCACCAGTAACTGTGAATCTGACTTTCAGTAGTAGCGACATTATCATTGATTTAATGTCGTCTTTCAGCGAATGAGTCACCTTTGAATGAAACATTTGGTTATAAATACAATTATATCAAATAAACTGACATGATTTATGGAGATTAAATTCAGACCCTTTTTTGGGCTCAGAGGTGCCCTTCAATTTACAATTTCCAGCTTGTTTTATTCATAAAATATTTACATAAACTTTAACGGTGAAGGCAAAAGTACAGTAGACACCATCCATCTAAAGACTTGTATTTATTGTTGTATTTTTATAATTATTATTTAACCAAGTCATTCTTGTATATAGTCTAGCGTAGGGCTGGGGATCGATTCAAATATCAACAATCGATTCGATTCCGATTCTTAAGATTCAGAATCGATTATCAAGATTCGATTCGATTCGATCCGATATTGATTTGGGTTACTGTTAATAAAACTGTTTTTTCAGCTGTTGCATGAATTATATGACTGTCTAGTTATGCAACATATTAATACCAGTATTATATTGAGATTAAACAGCAAGTATTGCAGCTAATGATGCTGTAAGGACCAATCAGCTCCCAGAATGCTGATAGAACTGCTTTCAGAAACATTGTGGGGCAGAATTACCAAACAGATCCAGGTCAGCAAACAGAGGATGAAATAAATCGCTTTTATTTTTTCCCCATTTATGAGAATTTGGTTTTTAACATTTATGCAAATGTAACCCCAAGACAGTATATAAAGCAAAGAAATATAGACAATTTATGCAATTATAACTGAAAACTTTAATGTTTTCATACCTTTAAACATATTTAAAGGCAAAAACATGGCACTAGTTATTCTCGTGTCCAACAAAATATTATTTTTTTGGGCATAAACAAAAAAATACCAAAAGTTGTAATGTAATGATGAAAAAAAAAAAAAAAAAAAAAAAAATTAAATCGATCTTTAGACATATGAATTGATTTTTAGGAATTAATATGAGAATCGATTTAAAATCGGATAATCAATCTTTTCAACACAGGCCCAGTCTAGCTGCGTAGTTCTGGTCCACCAGTAGTTTTTATGTCTCCATCAGGACACCAGTTTGTAAAACTAGTAGATTGACCTGACACATCATGTTTGATAAAGAAAATGCACCTTTTTATCTCTTTATTCCCCCACACTCCTGCTCTGACTTTTCTGGGACCACAAAATGTAGCCTCGCTTTTTTAAAGGCAAGGCGAGTTTATTTGTATAGAGACATAACGACTGAAATGTCCCACCAGCTGGGCCTTTGTGACTTGGGCTCTGTTTTTGTTTGTGTTTAGTGCTTTAGTTAGTTTTTTACTGACTAAAACAACCAAAAGATCCATCCACAGTCTGCTGCTAACTGCTCTCAGGTCAGCGATTGTGGAAAAGGGAGATTGAGGGTATTTTCCATTAGAGCTCCATTTTAATGGAACAATCTGCCCGCTGAAGTGTGAAGCTGCTGTCAAACCTCGTCTTAAAACTCTGCTCTATATGGAAACGAGGCCCGTCACATTTATCAAGACATTTTTACTTTTACTCTTTTGTGAACATACATCTGTATCGTAACTCATGTTATACCTATGTAATATTTTATCATCATATCACATGTGATGGCAGATTTAACACAGCTGTGGAAACGCGGTTAGCAGTTGTTAGCTGACATGAATAATTCACCAACACTCGGTTCTGCGGCGGTTCTCCACAGACCACTAATGTATTTCTCTCCTACATCCTTTCCTGGTCTCTCTGATGCCTATCAAACCCAAAATAATGATTGGCGTCTATATGTTTTTGCCTCCCCTTACCTTAAGATATACAAAACATTATATTTTATAAACCTCATTTGTACATTTCTGTCTATACATTTTACCTATCCTAAGTTCCTAAGTCACTTTTGTACAGACTCACCCGGCACTTTAAAACCTCATTTTGTACATATCTGGTCTACATTTTATTTTATTGTTCATACATTTTATTTTATCTCTTATATATTTGTTTTTATAATTGTATTGTGATGCACCAATCACCATAACAAATTCCTCTTGTGAAAACTTGGCAATAAACCCTTTTCTGATTTCTGATTCTGATTAAACGGATCTAATTGTCAACTTATTATATATTTCTATCAGAAATCCAGTTCTTTCCATATTTTTCTACGCTGTTCTTCCGATGGAAAAAGTAGAAAAGTATTAATTATAATAATTATGACTCAAAAACGGGTCTTTAAAAAGTCTTAAATTCTGTTTTCCTAAAATAAGTCCTTTAAAGGAGCATGAGGCAGGATTGAGGCAGGATTTATGAAAAAAATTCGTATACGTTTTAAGTTTTTCTAGTAATAATGTCAGATGAAGCGTTCCAAACCAAAACGATGAGCCCTTTAGTGTATCTCTCCGTTGCCTTGAACAGGCTGTGTGCTGCAAAATGTGCTGCAATTCGGGGTCCAAATTTCCCGCGCTTTCCTGCGGATGTGACGTCAAATGACGCTGCATGCACGTTCTCCCCGTTCTCCCGTGCCGGCTTCGCTGTTGGCTGCAGTACCCCCGACGGCCGTCGTGGTGAAGGGTGGCGCTAGAGAGTCTCATTTCTTAAAAGGAGCCTCAAGCTCCTTTAAATGTCTTAATTTGTTTTAAATCTCAATCCAAGGGGTCTTCATTTTTGAATCTTAATTTTAGACGGAATTTATCTGGTCATCATTAAAAAGTTTTGAGGAGAAATAAATCTGTTTACCAGTTGTTAGACGCCTCAGTCAGTGTTGCCAGATTGAGCAGGTTTCTGAAAATTATAGGACTGGGCGGGTTAATAAAATCTGGGCTGCTTTTCCTGGTTTTTACAAAATATTTAGGAGAAATTATTAACAAAAACGTTTCCATTATGGCAGAGAAAGGTAGAAACTTTCACAATAAACTCACTGATATTTTATTTGCTTTAATTTGCTCAATTTAATTGTAGTCTTTGTTTGGAACCTGAACTTTTTTGGGGCTATTTATTGGTGTTGTGAAGCTCGTCAGCCAGTCTGGCAACCTGGTAATCAACAATAGCAGCTCAAGTTCCTTCTGACATGCAGATTTTTCTTTATCTTCCCTGAACTGAGTTTCTTTCTACAGTTTCACTGCTTGACTTGTCGTATTTACATAGTAAAGACAGTAAGAAGGTGGATTATTCCTTCAAATGTGTTTCCCAGTCAGAAGTTTAATTGCAGAAGGCTACAAAGTCCCATCAGCCCTCCTTCATGCTTTCATCTTCTTCTTCTGTTTCTCTCCTCCATCCATCTTTTCCATTCCTCCTCCCTCCCTTCTGTCCTGCTGTTGGCCCGAGGCAAAACAATTAAAAGTTTCCGTGATCTTTCTCACCCAATGAGCCGCGTGATGAGAATTTGCCTTTATAATCACGAGTCTCGAGTCACAAAGTCGTGCACCTTTTATTTGCAACCCTTTTTGTTTTGTTTTCTTTCCTCATATTCTGCTCATCTATTTTTCCCCAGTTACTCGACAACATTTAGTCTTTTTGCTTGTGTATTGTTCATATTTAAGAAAAATTCCCATACTTGCCAGAATTGTCCTTCTTAAATTATCTTTTCTATATCTTTTTTTCGTCATTAATTACTAACTTACTTGATGACTAGCTTGGTTTCTCTTCATAGAGTCCTCAAACGTTGACATCTTATTTTTTCTCTTTTACTATTTACTCTTTTTTTTCCTATTTTTCTCCGAATGCAGGATTTTTATTTTCCAGAGTACCAGTCGGGTTAAGTGACAAGGCAGTTTTTCACATGATTTATCCTCAGTAAAATCAATTCTGTTATTATTTTTGACCCAATTTGATGCAATTTATTAAGACAAACCACGTTTATTTGTGTTGGTAAAGAGTTGTTTTATTTCATTCTGCACAATTTGTCTCACGTTAATGGAATTTTCCCCCGAAAACCTTCCCAGATTATATTCTCATAATGTATCCTCTCGTTTTTATGGTCTGTCTCTCAGGTCTCAATGTATCTGTGTACACACACACACACACACACACACACACACACACACACACACACACACACACACACACACACACACACACACACAGATGGGATATTTATGTCTCCCATCGCCGTGTCTGATAATGCCTCAGCACGGTAGCACCACCTTCGGGTCTACTAGGATAGGTGTGTGTGGAGACAGACCCCCCCCCCAACACACACACACACACCCCACCTCCCACCCCAGTCTTTTCATTTTCTTCTGTTATTTTTAGAGCTGCTCAGATATTTTTAGCTCCGTGTTGCCATGTGAACTGGTTTTCCTAGAGCCCAAGGAGAGGGGCGTTCCCGTGCAGGGCTGGCATCGTTTTTAGGTTTTTATTTCTTTCCGTGACAAGATGACGAGCACTGTATCGATGGAGGGGCGAGGGAAAACCATGTTGGTGGCACAAAAACAAACGCAATTTAAAAACTAAGCTCGTCTCCACGTAAGAGTTTAAACATTTACAAAGGAACAAAATACATACAGGTTCATGTCACAGTTGCTGTGCATCACCTGTCAATCAAACCTGGGAAAGGTGTCTGCAGCTTTCTGTAGTACAACATTTCTTTATGCATTAGCAGCCGTGCATTTACATATGTTTATAGTAATAATGAAGTCACTCTGTACTAAAAATGACTGACAAAATAAACCACACGAGCAAAAGATGTACGGTGTTGGAACTGCTACATTTTTTATATCAATATACGGTATGTAGAAAAATAAGAGACTTCATCTATATAATGCAGTTGCCTTTGTTTCCTGTTTTCTTCCTTTTCCTCCATCCTACATAACTTATGAAAACACAGAGGAAGTACCAAGAGTACTATAAACCTGTTACTTAAGTGCTGATAAGGCTGTTTTTGTGTTCTTGTGGTAAAGATAAACTACTGAAAAACTCCATCTAAACAAATATTTAGACTTTTTAATTGTTGTCACAAAATGAAGATGCTTAGAAAAGTTGGCAGTCTTTGCCTTTGTCTTTTAATTGCATATAAAACACATACTTTACTGCAGTAATTGTCCTCACGGAGGATGGTGAATGTCAGAGGGGGAAAAATAGCTTTAGGGTCCAGCGCAAATCTGAGCAAAAATCACAGAAACCGATTTCATACAGGTTTGGATCCAGCAAAAATGTCCTTAAATCTGTCTGCCTTCTCAGTAAAGTGGACTTAGTCATGGTCTCGGGACGTTTTTGTGTAAAGTCGGATTTATGGTTCTGCGTTAAAT
Source organism: Cololabis saira (assembly GCF_033807715.1). Lineage (NCBI taxonomy): Eukaryota > Metazoa > Chordata > Actinopteri > Beloniformes > Belonidae > Cololabis > Cololabis saira. Next base: position 36,636,058 of record NC_084599.1, read on the forward strand.
CGACGCAGAACGTGAAGGAAGGAAGGAAGGAAGGAAGGAAGGAAGGAAGGAAGGAAGGAAGGAAGGAAGGAAGGAAGGAAGGAAGGAAGGAAGGAAGGAAGGAAGGAAGGAAGGAAGGAAGGAAGGAAGGAAGGAAGGAAGGAAGGAAGGAAGGAAGGAAGGAAGGAAGGAAGGAAGGAAGGAAGGAAGGAAGGAAGGAAGGAAGGAAGGAAGGAAGGAAGGAAGGAAGGAAGGAAGGAAGGAAGGAAGGAAGGAAGGAAGGAAGGAAGGAAGGAAGGAAGGAAGGAAGGAAGGAAGGAAGGAAGGAAGGAAGGAAGGAAGGAAGGAAGGAAGGAAGGAAGGAAGGAAGGAAGGAAGGAAGGAAGGAAGGAAGGAAGGAAGGAAGGAAGGAAGGAAGGAAGGAAGGAAGGAAGGAAGGAAGGAAGGAAGGAAGGAAGGAAGGAAGGAAGGAAGGAAGCCAGAAAGAAAGATAAATTCCCATTGACGACGTTTTTGTGTATCAAACATGGCGGATCTGAGAGCGAGATATAGATTTATAGTTAAAAAGGTGGAGTTGAATTGGTATTTTTTTTATCGTTATCGGGATAAATGCCAGAAATTATCGTGATACATTTTTTAGTCCATACCGCCCATCCCTAGTTCCTAAACATCAAACTATCGTTAAAAACATGATGGGAGAGAAACAAAACCCCAGGAGTCGGGCCATGCTGCATTTCTGCAACTAAAGAACAGGGGAAAGAGTTGGGAGCATCATTAATATGAAGCCACTGGTTAGAAGCATTAACAGAGATGTTAGGGGGACTGGAAGATATGAAGCTGCAATTACCACCGTAAATATTTAAAAATTGATGGAACGTTGTGTTTCTGTGAAAGGAATCAGTTTATGGAACAATCTGAATAAAGAAAACAAAGAATCCCAATCAAACATTACATTCAAAAGAACAATCAAAGCCTGTATGTTAAGTAAATATAATGAAATATGTTAGTTAAGTTTGATTGACATACCCATAGACGGCGGTAATTTTATTTTATTTTACTTTTTTATTCACTTAGTTGTTTTTTTTTGTTTGTTTTTTTTTTAATTAATGTTATTTGTGAAGTTATTTCTTGGAAAAAGGGGCAGATCAGATAAGATTCTTCTTCTTTCTGCTCCCTTTTCATTCACAATTTAAGAACATTTGTATTTGTATTGAATTGTTTAATTTTTTGGAATGAAATAAAGAATAAATGAAATGAAAAACGAAATGAAAAATTATGTACTTGATAAAAACATACACTTTTTTTCAGAAACAATTAACTGATCATCTGAAATATATATATATATATATATATATATATATATATATATATATATATATATATATATATATATATATATATATATATACACGGTATATTTACGGTACAAATATCTGTGAATATTATGTTGCTGGTGGTTCTGTTCTCACGTCTGACTCTCTTTCTTCCAGGGACTGAACATCATCTTCAACGTGGCCCTGGCCCTGCTCAAGGTTGGTGCTAAACTCATGTACCTGTGTCAGTGCAAACATGGAGTTCACGTGAACCACAATGCAACGCAGAAGGGAAGCATTGTGATGTGTGAAGGCATCGTCCTGATGCTTCAGTCTGTTTATTTGACATTTGTCTCCCCCTAGTGCTCAAATCAGAATCTGCATCTGGATGGAAACTGATTTGTCTGAACAAAACAAAACAAATTGCGTTCTTACCAGAATACAAATTCTGTTGAGCCTTTTGATTCATCAAAATCATCATCAATATGTTTCTGTGCTATGTTGTTGATAAAATAGGAATTCAGTTATTGGAGGTCTGTGGTTTTTACCACTCGTCTAGGATTGTTCAGAGCATTTCAAAGCGTTTTTAATAGAAGTCATATATCACTAGCAGCTTGTTGAGCAATCTCCAACTCTCCAATCTCCTAGCAAAACAGGAAGTTATTGATTTTCAAACCTACCAAAGTCCCAAAAGCATTTTTTAATAGGAAAAAACATAAACGCAAACTCTACAATCCTGCAGGTGTCTGTGTTTAACTGTATTTTGGGAAATATGAAATAGGGATCCACTTGAGTTTGTTTTTTTCCACATGTCCCTACTTTTTTCCTTTTACGAATCGCTTGCATGTCAAAGCACAACGGTAGATTTTCCTGTTATAAGATACGTTTGTGGCGAGTCTGATCAATGAGTTTTGAAAACAGCTGTGTCATCTTTCATGTCAGTATCTCGCGGATCTTTGCAGACGTTAACGTGGCAGGACGGCCTGTTCTTCAGAGATGAACAGGCTTGTTTATCTGACCACATCACTCACGTCTTGGTGCCGCGACAGAATAAATGATAATAGCATCATTTGGGTGTTAGAATCTAATTTGGTTGTGACATTTTGACTGAAATATATACGTTTCCTGCTTTCATAAATCACGTTTGAGCGCTTAAACCCCTATTCATAGTGCCATGATGACGTCTAACAGCATGATGCTCAGGTGTTCCCTCACTTTTTTCAGTTTTTACATTTCTGTAATCCCATAAAGACAAAAAGAAGTATTTTAAGAAGCACGTTATGCATTTATTCAGACCAGAAGTGTTAAAAACGGAGATAATAATGATAAAACTTCAGGGATAACGTGGTCTACTGGTGATGATGTATTTGCTTTTGAGAGGAGAAGATTTTGAGGATTCTGTGGTTGGAAATGGGTACAAATGAGGATGTGAGGAGGAGGATGGATCTGGCTTCCACTGCCTGCTTCCTATTGGCCAGCCATGACGACATTTCCCCCGAGGCCCCCTCTCCTCCTCCCTTCATCCATCCTGCACTCCTCTCCTCTCTCATCCCCCCTCCCTCCCTCCCTCCCTCCCTCCATCTGTGCTTTCCTCCCTTCCTCTCCGGCTGAGCCCTCGCCGTCCACATCACAATTGGAGCATAAGCTGTAACGTTAGCAGCCCCGACCTGAGGGAGGAAATCTCTATTTCTGTTTTTTTCTTCATCATTTCTTCGTCTCAGCCTTCAGCGGATGCCGGCACATAGTGTCTCACCTCCATCAGTTCTTCGTTTTATTTCCTTTTTTACTTCCTCCTCTTCTGTTTCAGCCTTTTCCTCTTTTTTTTCCTGTTGACCGGATATTTATCTTCCTTCCACGCTGCTTCTGTCCACCACCCAGACCTCTGCAACGGAGCCACCTGTGCTAGCCGTTAGCTGGTAGCTTTTACCACCACATAAGAGAGAGAGACGGGGGGAAACAGTCGATGGGAAACACCGTGGCTCCTTGGCTTTGCCCTGCCCTCGATGCTCACCGGGACCAGCATTCCTGACAGTGAAGCAACACACTTTCAGGGACAGAAGTGACTTCCCTTCGCCAGAAGCTGCACCGGAGTCCAGGCTGGATCTGTCGGCCGGATTGGGCTTTTTCCAGCTTGGATTTTCTCAGAGTTCACATCACAGGATTAAATCGCTGAAGACGAAGAGCAAACTGTAGATCCAGAAGGGCTAATGCAGCTACTTCTGCTCTCTCTTTAGTTTTTTTGTGCATTACTGCTTTGCGTGTGTCTCATCGAGTTCAGCCTCCACTCAACCCTGAATTAAAGCAGCGCATCATCTCCTGCAGGCCAAGAAGTGCCATTTCCAGAGTTTAACAGACCACATCTTGTCAGCCTCCGTTATGTTACCACGACTGTCTCCCCAGGCCTCCCAGAGCTGATTTTAAAAAGAAAAAAAGAAAAGAAAAGCTGTATTGTTATTGCAGGCCATTTTACATTTCAAAGGAAGCCTAAATCTTGTCAGCTTTATATCTGGGGCTCCCACCCGTCCGTTCCAGAAGAGGCTGCTGCTTTGATGTGCCGTCTCCTGAGCATTAAAGATTTTTCCTTCAGCGTCTATGAAGACTAATCACGGAGGAGAAATATAAAAAAAAAAAAAAGGTGGAGCGCTCTGGCATCGCTGCAGTTTGCCGGAAAAGCGGCTCCCACGTGTTGAGCGGCTTTGTTGCCAGGCAACGGCACACTGGATCTGGACCGTCCTAAGGAGTTTCCTCAAAGGAAGATGAAGGCGGGTAGTGTGACGAGATTTCAAAGCGAGTCTGGCAGGTAGCCGAGGGACTCAGCATTATGCCGAGAAAAGTGTCGACGCACGATTTCCAGGGGGGGGTTTTAAAGCTCTGACAGCGGCCGAAGTTTGTGGTGCACGCGTGATCCGGGGGGTTTGAGAGACGAGGGCTTTGATTTCTGAGATGCCGTGTGATTCCACGAGCTTGTCATCACTTCACTTCTAGCTGGCGTCATCAACGCCACAGCGTCTGCTGCAGGATCCTCCAGCTCTTCTCCCGCAACTGAAAACCCCCGGCCGTGACATTTCCGACGACACGCTGGAGTCATCTGCCCCCATGGCCCCGGAGTGGGACCCACCACCCCCGCCTTTGCCCTGTCCCACCCCTCCGCCGTCTCCTCCGCCCTCCCCTCCGCCCACGCCGTCCTCCGTGCCCGCCCTGAGAGCGGCAGAGGACGGGAACGGGGAGCTGGAAGAGAGCGCTCACAGCAGCCAGGCGTCGGCGGACTCCTTCTGCAGGGTGATGGATCTCCTCGGGATGGGGCACCGGCTCTTCGTCCCCCGGCTGCTGGCGGTGAGGCCACGGGAGCCGGGATGATGCTGCTGCTGGAGGGAATTAATCAACCCGGGATAGTCGAGCGCTTTATCGGAGCTTTAGTATAACTTGATGTTTTGAATATTTATTTCCGAGTAAATGGGATGCGACACAGCAGGCGAACCTTTCTTTTTTTTTTTTTTCTTTTACCCTAGGGAAAAAAAAACAAAACAAAGAAAAAAAAACACACATTAAGGGAGAACAAAATTAAATAAATATTAAAAAAAATAAATAAATAAATAAAAAAAATATATAATGGCAGCAACAGCGATATCAAACTATATATATATATATATCCATACATACATACAAACATACATACATATAAGGCACAAGTTCAAAAATGGAGATACTCATTGCTCCCCTTTGGAAAAATTCTCCAGTTTTGAAAATAATGGAAACCAAAATTCTTGAAAAATATGACCAAGGTTGTATTTTTCCAAAGTTAATTTTTCCAATGGTAAAAAAACTGAAATTTGATCCAAAAAAATTTTTAAAGTTGGAGGGGAATCATCTTTCCAAAGTAAAAGTATGCATTTCTTAGCGAAGTATGTGATCATAATTAATATCCTGCTTTTTTTCTGGTCTAACTGAAGATCCAGTGTGTCATTTAATAAATACAAATTGGAGCTTAACTCAAAATTAATTTCTAATACTGATTGTGTGAAGGAATGAATTGATTTCCAGAAACTTATTAAAAGATCACATTCCCAAAACATATGTACAAATGTTCCATCGATTCTTTTACATCTTTTACATTTCATTTTGAAGAGATCCTTTGAAATTGTGTGCATTTTAATTGGAGTTAAATACAGTTTGTGAATAAATTTAAAATTAGCCTCTTTAATTTTATTACTAGTAAAAGGAAAATGTATTTTTTCGGCGAACCTCTTTCTTAATGTATCTTAACTGCATTTGGCTCGATGTCTGGCCAACGAGTTTTTGCTTTTGAAAGTTGAAACAGTATATTCTGCTTCCTTCAGCTGGCTGCCTCAAAGGTTTTACTTAAAGGGGACCTATTATGGCATCTAATACCTATTTTAAACAGGCCTTGAATGTCTTAAAAACAAGCTTTTGATTGTTTTTGCTAAATAAATTAGAAATTCAGCCTCTGAGCCATGTCTTTATCCTCCCATTCTCTAACCTCATTATCTATGTGGGATTCTGAGTGGGCGGGGCTATGATAATGAGGCTCTGTGCTGATTGGCTGCCTGAATGACGCGATGCACCGCTACGAAAAAATGGAGGAAGCTCCGGCCGGTGGAGTTAGTTGTGGGCGTGGTTTCACGCATCGCTCCCGTTGTTACGTAACGACGGGGGTCCGTGTACTTCGCGGCCATCCGTTTTTTGTTTTGAAATGACAAAATTTGAAAATCGAAATTGGGAATTAAAACAGCAAGTGGAAACCTCTTTTCTCTATTTCCTATTCGTTTCCAAGGATACCGAAAACAAGGATTGGACAAATGGGGGGATTGCACATGTGCAGTAATAAATGAAGAAAGTTGTTTCTGGTTCTTTTGTTGATCAGATGTTGAAACAGAAAATAAATCAGATATGAAACCTGGGAGTGAAACATGAGTTTAATCTGTAATCTGTCTTCACTCCGTCATGAAACTGCAGTGATGTTGTGACAGTCCGTTCAGCTGCAGCGTCAAAAAAAAGCTGCGTCCAATCAATAACATGTACTGAACTCTAACATACTGCCCCCCGTTGGAAACGAATAGGAAATAGAGAAAAGAGTTTTCCACTCGCTGTTTTAATTCCCAATTTCGATTTTCAAACACATCAATGAAATCGGATAACGGATAATGGATAATGATCCGTTTTCCGTTTTTTATTATCATAACAAAAGATGGGGAACGGATTATTTTTGATTATTTCTCTATTTTTTTTTGTCATTTCAAAACAAAAAAACGTATGGCCGCGAAGTACACGGACCTACGGGAGCAGAATCTTATTGGCTCGTAGATCCACATGACACTGGACGGCTCATCCGGGCGGCTGTACAGACACTGCAGAATTTAGTTTCTTTCCTCCTTCTCTGAGTTGGCAGGCTGAGGGGAGACCACTTTATATACATGTGAAAGCAAGAAAAAACGTGTTTTTCAAAATAGGTCCCCTTTAAGAAGGCTTGTTTTTTTAATCCCAGCATAAGGTTTATCTACAGTAAGGTATTTCACCTTTAAAAAAAAAAACAATCAATCTGACATGATTGTACATGTTCACACCACAAGATGGTGATATTTATGTGTTTTTTAACACTTGCAGTGTGAAGTTCTTACCTTCTCATAAACGTATATCACCATGTTTCAGATGATTTCACTGTGACACAAGTCTCAAACTCTTTTCAGCACCAACAGGAGCACTTTTGAAAACTGTTTAAGGATCATTAAAGGCCCAAAAATGAAAGTAAATCATAAAAGGCTGTAAATGGGAAGATATACAATAATTTACAATAGAAAAGTGCCGATTATTGAAGACTACTATCTTTTAACTTTCCCTTTATTGAGTGAATTTAATCAAAAACTATTGTATTTTATTTTTTAAAAATGTGTCACAACTTTGCAGTATTGTTAATGTGTGCTGAATGTCCGACATCCCTTGATTGTCCATCTCTGACACCTCCTCCCGTTCTTCCTCCAGACGTCCAAAGAGGACCTCTTGCAGGCGGACTTTGAGGGGGCTCTCAAGTTCTTCAGAGTCCAGCTCCCCAAACGCTACAGAGCTGCAGAGAACGCCCGCAGGCTCATGGAGCAGGCGTGCAACATCAAGGTAAGACTGGAGCGCTGCTTTTAAACGCTTTTAAACTGTAAAAATTAAGATCTTTTCTCTTCAAAAACTGTACAAACACAGATTTTTGTGACTCAAAGCAAAACAATAAAGACCTTCCCTCCTGACATCTCAACCAGAGCGTATAACCAGAGAGTTTTTATATCTGATACAGTCACTAATGATCCTGTAAAAGCCAGTACTGTTACTATAATTACGCTGATTGTTGTTAATCGTTAGTCTTTGTCAGGGCATTTAAACGTTGAGGACCAAACAGGAAAACGCTGGCGTGTTTTTCTGCAGTTACCTTTTGAGTTGTTTCACTTTTTCCTCCGCTGTTAAAGTCCTAGTTGACCAATTGTCTCACCTGCTGGACCTCTGTTGGACGATATCAAGTGAGATGTGGCTTTTGTGGATGATGCTCGTCGGTTCTCCTCATAACTAGTGAGGCTGGTTTCACTGAAACTCCTCTGGAAACTCACGTTATCTTCCGGCTGCCGACCTCAAAGAGGCTGCTGGCATTTGGGGAATTCGCTGGAGTCACCGGAGACCAAAGCGATACTCGGTGTATTGGACGTGTGAGTGTGTGCACGTGTGCGAGTGTGTGTGTCGTGTTGTATCAAAGGAAGGAAAGAGTTGACTAAGAAAGATGGAGGTGATAATTCTCATCCCTCCACCCTGTCGCTGTGTGTCTGGTCTGAGTGATCCAACGATGTGAAATGTGAATGAAGTTTATTCAGTCATGACAACACAAAACAAAACCAAAAAAAACATTGTGCACAGCATTAACATTTCATACAAAACCAAAAAATGTGTTTAACAATAACTGAAAAGGCATAGGCTGAAGCAAAATGCTTATAAAAGCCTATCCTATTGTACCAACTTTCTTTTTTTGGCTACCGACCTCCAGAAAACCAAAAAGAGAATAGAAAAGCAAAGAAACAACAAAAGGCAAAGAAACAATAGAAAAGCCAAGAAACATTTACAGATAGTCAATTGCACTTATAAGCTTCAAAAATAGCTTTACAAACCATTTTCTTAAATACAAAAAAAAAATGACATGTTTTTAAATTTATGTTGGCATCATTCCAGAATTTAACTCCAGTAAAGGAGACGCGTCTCCTTTTCATACCTTTTTTAGCTATTTGTACTGTGAAATTGCAGACACCTCTAAGATTGTAACAAGTCTCCTGAATTGAAAAGAACCTCTGTATTGGGTCAGGGAGAATTTTTGATTTTGCTTTGAACATGTCCACATCTTTTTATCTGCATAGTTAAAGTCTTTACATTTCTTATTTCCTGCCCCCCCCCCCCCCCCCCCCCCCCAGAGTGAATGAGCAGTACAGATATTCCCTGTAGTATTCAGCTCAGTATCATGTTGGTCATACGTGAACACAAAGTGCTCGTAGCTCCAGAACGTGATGTGCTTCTGTTTTAGTTCCTGCAGGATTTCCTGCTCTGAGACTCTCTCTTTATCTCTGTTAGATGTTAGAACAGAATCAAAAGGCTATAAAACACAAAGTGCTACCCTGAAACACATGCATGTCTACCTCAAACTGACCAAAACAAGGTTTTAGTGCTTCAGTAAAATCACGAGGATCGGTCTTGTTCAAGTCTGTATTTATTACGTTTCTCCTCTATCGCTCAGGTTTTCCCTTTTTTTAAAAAAAATATTTCTGAATGTCCGGCATGGGCAGACGTATTAACAGTACTCTAGAGTCTCACACGTGGCAAAGTCATCTGACTGAATTATCATCAAAGCACGTCGCCTCAACACAAGGAGCCGCTTTGTGTCCCATTCTGCTCGTCTCGTCGGCATCAACCTACCGGCCCGACTGTCTTCTTACTTTCATATCTTTGTTTTTCACATGCCTATGTTTTTACCCTCTCAAAGAAAGAGTCAGCTTAATTCTTTGTTTCTTTTTTAAAACACAATCACACATAAGATGAAGGGGACATAACGTTTTTTGTTGTTTTTTTTGGGAACTTTCAGCGGGACGTTTTGAAAAACTCGCCTAACGCTGAATCTGCACACTTTGTTTCCAGGTCTCTGATTAAATTTAGACTTCGGGGAAAAAGTGGCAAACTAAAACGTGACCTTGAATGCAACGTTCGTGAAAGAGGGAAAACATACTCCGATATCATGATTTACACATCAAATCTCCGATCGTACGTGTCCAAGGTCTCTTGAATCATCTTCCTGCTGATCTCTTAAAATAGATTAGTCCCAGTTGATGCAAGTCGGTGGATTCAGTCACTCAGAAGCTTTTTTTTTATAAAAGAGATTGAATTTAATGAAAAGCATCTTGGAGAAGAGGAAGTTTGCTTTTTATCTCCGGGTTTTCATTTCAGTTTAAGCATCTCTGCCCGTTCACACGTCGGCTGTGTGACATCTCCACGTGAAGCCACATTTCGAGGAACGCCATGACACTAGGGCTGGGGATCGATTCAAATGTGAAGAATCGATTCGATTCCGATTCTTAAGATTCAGAATCGATTATCAAGATTTGATTCGATCCGATTCGATTCCGATATTGATTTGGGTTAGTGTTATTAAAACTGTTTTTTGAGCTGTTGCATGAATTATATGACTGTAGTTATGCAAAATATTACTACTAGTATTATATTGAGATTAAACAGCAAGTATTGGCAGCTAATGATGCTGTAAGGACCAATCAGCTCCCAGAATGCTGATAGAACTGCTTTCAGAAACATCGTGGGTCAGAATTACCAAACAGATCCAGGGCAGCAAACAGAGACGGATGAAATGGGTTTATATTTTTTCCCACATTCCATTTTTATTTGTTCCATTTTCGGTCTATTTTGGTTTTTAATTTTTGAGCATTTGGTTTTTAGCATTTTTTGCAAATGTAACCCCAAGACAGTATATAAAGTAATGAGATATAGACAATTTATGCAATTATAACCTAACACTTTAATGTTTTCATACCTTTAAACATATTTAAAGGCAAAAACATGGCACCAGTTATTCTCGTGTCCAACAAAACATTCCTTTTTTGGGGATAAACAAAATAACCAAAAGTTGTAATGTAATGATGAAAAAAAAAATACATAAATAAATAAAAGAAAAAAAGAAGAAAAAAAATCGATCTTTAGACATATGAATCGATTTTTAGGAATTAATATGACAATCGATTTAGAATTGGGAATCGATTTTTTTCAACACAGGCCTACATGACACATCTGCTCGTCTTACATCATCCTAATAGGACTCACAGGGCAGCATGTCGTGCCACATCTGTATATCGCAGCTTTGCTCCTCACCCTGTCCACCTTTTTCAAGATCACAAAGTGCCACGGAGACATTATTCCCTTGTTCATCATCCATCATACATAGATTTGGTTTAATTCATTAAATATGGGCCCAGAGGCCGTTGAAAGATAATGCAAACCGGCCTGACCGACGTACATCGCTTTCACTTTGGCTCTTTTTTTATACATTTTCTCTGCGGATGTTTGAATCGGATCGGCTGAACTCCATAAGCAGCTTAAAACAGCAAAAGAATTCACTGGCGCTTTCACTTGATGAACGCAACGGGTAGTTGGGTGGCTTAGCCTTTCCGGGGATTATGGGAAGAACTTGAATTTCTCAGCCTTCTTAAACACTCACCGGACCGCAGATGGAATGAAGACTTTAAAAAAGAAAAAGGGACAGAAATGTCAATTATTTCTTTGGTGCTTAGTGGCTGACAGATTAATCCGGTTTTTGCCAAATTCCTCCGACAGAAAAGCTAAACTTTAATAAACTGAGGCAAACGGGGGGAAAAGGGTTTGACAGAAGAGACCTGTAGAGTCCTTGGGGAGACTTGCAGGGATGGATGGAGACTCCTACATTGTGAAGGGGACTGGAAACGCACACAGACGAGAGTTAAAAGTATAATGAGACACGTGTGCCGGGAATCCAGAGAAGACGGGGAGCCTCTTGGGTTTTTCAGATGATGCCGTCATATATAGTAAACTCTTTTCCTTGAGACGCCTCACTATATCAAAAACAAATATTAATAGTTCTGTTTCGTGCCAACAGAAGTACGTTTGCCTGCTTGAGGAATTCAGCCGTAACAAGGACACTTGAGAGCGCTGAGGAGAGTTAACTATTCACTTTCTCTCAGGATCATTTGTTAGATGAAGATGCACCATGTGAATAATAATAATAATAATAATATTCAGATCATTTATTTCAGACTTGCCACTTTTGCATTGTTGTGACTTGTTTTTTTTGTCTTTTAGTCATTTAGTACAAGCGCTCAGCGACTCCAGTTTAACAATTTTCCCTGCAATTCCAAATACTTCAGTACCGTATTGTCCCCAATATAAGACGACCCCGATTATAAGAAGACCCCCTTTTTTTTCAAGACTCAAGTTTGAAGAAATACTTTTTGAAGACCAAATTCAATTTTTATACAGAAAATAATTACAGTACATCTGAAACAAATGATTATAACAACATATTCGAGAGAAAAAGCTTGTTATTTGCCTCATTGAAATCATTATCTTGAAGTTTGCATCATAACTTCTCCTCAGCTGCCGGTTTACCTGCCGAACTTCCACCCTCTTTTCTCCAGATTGTCGCTACGTTTCTCCACTTTATGTTATCTCTTCTCTTATTTCTTCTCTTTTCTTTCTTATACTATTTTTTATTTTTCTTCTTCGTGACAGGAGTTCGCGTTGGCCTGGAGTTTAGTTAAACATTCGCTTTAAGATATCTGGCGCCATCTAGCGTTGTGAATGGGTATAACGTCTAGACCCCGAATGTAAGACGACCCCCACTTTTTCAGCCTTTTTTCAATGCAAAAAACCCCGTCTTATATTCAGGCCAATACGGTAATTAATTGATTATTTGTTTATTAATTCAGATATTAAAGTGACACTTGATTTATGAAATTACAGAATAGCTGAATTCACTTCCTACAGAATATTACCAGTTTTTCTTTCATGCACGTGTCTTCCAAGAAATGCTTTTGTTTCGACGACTTCGTCGTCAGGGTTTTGTTGCGCCTGCTATATTTCCAGTTCAACCATTCGAAATGCAAACCTTTTCCACGGCCTCGTGACGATGTAAAACCTCATTGTTTCTTCTCTGGAAGCCGTGAAGCTTATTTTTAAGTCGACTCCAAAGTTCTCTCTGGCTCAGCGTCCGCCTCAGTTTGCAGCTTTAAGAAAGCAGCACGTCAGATTTCTCACTTATCTGGTGCCGCTGATGCAGACGGAGCCTTGCACGATAAACTCCACTCAAAGGCGTGTGCCGGAAGGGGTATTTGGTTTACTTTTAGAAACATGGTGATGCAACGCAGCATATTGAAAATGTACATCATAAGAGAAGTTCCGTGAGGTTATTCTAGAGAATAACGCATCTGTGTTCAAAGCAACATCTGCTGTCAGGCCTCTTGGAAAGGTTGTCGGGTGGATTTTGCCTGAAGGGGGGGGTCCTTTGGGAGGCCGCTGAAGTATTCAGGCGCAGACGAGGACAGCTTTGAATCTGCTTTCGCTTCACTTCCTCGGTTTGTACCGTTGGAGAGATGCGTAACCATGAAGTCACTGTGGTTGATCTGAATGCTTCCTTCCTATCGCCTCTCGAGCTCGTGCAGGCGCTCGCTGAAACGCACCGTAGCTGTGTAAACAGGTCGTTATCTGTGGTTCTGCCAGCAGCAGGAAACGCTAAAAGAAAAAGGCTAGAAAGAAAAAGAAAAAGAAAGAAGACATGTAACTGCAGCCTTAAACGAGTAAGAGAGGCTAAGGAGGGGTTGGAGGGAGGGGCACATGAGAGAGAGAGAGAAAGAGAGGGAGGGAAGTAGGCTACTCACTCACGGGAAAGGAAGAAAAGACAAACTCATCCTCCGTTGTCACACACTTCTAGCGTTACAGGGAGGAACAAACAGGTGCGTTGTGCTCTCGCTGCTCGTTCCTCCTCGGCGGTGGGCGGGGCTCGGCTCCCGTGGGACTCTCCAGAGCAGCCAGCCTCCTCTTTAACTCTCGGAGAGAAACAAACCTTCAGCTGCGCTCCCTTTCCTTTCCTTCCCCCTTTTTTCTTCATCCCGGCGTAACCGCTTGGGCTGGGAGATAGCAGCAGCCAAGATGATGCAGGAGGTTTCCATCATGGTGGCGTACGACGCCCACGTAGTTGACCGGCCGGGCGAGGAGGACGCGCTGGCTCGCCTGGTGGCTCACTCCAGACCCCTGCGAGCTCCCAGATCCGTGGTAGGTCTGTTCTCTCCTCATCCTCCTTTTATTTCTCCCTTCCGTGCTCCTTTTTCTGCAGACGATGTCTGCTGGTTGTCAGTTTTCTCTGATTCTCATAGAAATGGAGAACGCGTTTCCACCGAAACTGCGTGCTTCTTTCCGCCTCGTAAAACGCTCCACGCTCGTGCATGAACTCGTGGGCGTGCACGGTGTCACCTCCGAAACTTCGTGTGATGTTTTGAGGTTGCAGAGCTTTGTCAGTCGGCGCATGCAGAGCTTATTTGCGGCGGGTTCAGCTTGTTTCAGTCACTGATTCAGAGCCAGTGTAATTTCCTAACTCGGGTAATTTAATTCCACGGTTTAGTCTTCCTCAGATGTCCAGTCGGCACTGACCGTATTTCAAAATAAAACTCTTGGGTTGCTTTATGACGTAACAGAAGGTCGCCACGTCTCTGCACGCTCGCACACAGATGCGTTTTTTTTTTTGTGATGTCATCTCGGAAGCTCAGGACCAATTACAGTTTTTCCCTGCAGGGATTCAGGTCATCAGTCTAAAAGTGGACCTGCTACTATTTCCTGCAGCACCACAGATTTTGAGCAGCGGCGTCTTCTTTTTTTTCACAATGAAACATCTGGGATGTGAGTATGGAGTCGCTCGATGCAGGTTTGATGCCCTGGTTGATACCGGTACCCTGGAAAATGCTTGGTACCATTTAATTACAGTCAGGACGAGATTATCATGAAGAACGACAAACAAATGATCATAATGTTGATAACTTGAAGCTCATCACAGTCTTTGACTGACTCTGGATGAGATATGTGGGAATGCCGCTTGTGTAAAAGAAGATGGATGGATGGATGGATGGATGGATGGATGGATGGATGGAGAGAGACAGATACTTCCCTTTGTTGCAGCATCAAAAAGTTACTGAAATAAGTTGCAGTAATTTATAAAATCAGAGGGTGACAAGTTGAAGGAGAACATTTTCAACTGAAACCCGAAATACATGAGCTTTTACTTTGAAATTTAAGCCCAGCATGCATCACATCAACGTTGTCAGAACCCTCAAACTATTGTGTTTATAATAATAATAATAATGAAGGAAGAGTCAGTAAACTGCTGTTGAAGCCTGAGCTTTGACCTGTCAGGTTTGTAGTTTCTTCAGAATCTGGACCCAGAGATGGGAGATATCTTTAGGAACGACTATTTTCCTTCCTGCAGCAGTGAACAAAATACCTGCAGGCGTGCACTGGCTCTCCACGGTGGTCCGAACCCCGGCTACGACCCCGGACCCTCGTCAGTAAATGAACTCTGTGTCGGTTGTACAGTTGAAGATGATATTTTACTTCTTAGCTGCAGCAGGATTGTATATTTGAGTAATAATCTTGGCTTTCACAGGTAAGCCACCGTGGTTTAAGGTTTCGTTGCGCAGTCGTGCTGCAATGCTTGTGTGTTTTAGGGGCGTTGTGGAGCGGCGTGTTGTGCAATCAGCCGCCAGACCTCAGCTCGTCTGATCATATTAACAAGCACGCTAAATATTTGTTGTATTTTTTGCTTCTCCTTAAATGTTTTATTTTGTTTTTAACATTAATGAGGAACATTGTTCAAGCACTGATGCAGAGTTTAGGTTACGGGTGTTACAAAAACTTATAATGAGTAGAGTCGTGGCAAAACAAGTAGTCATAAATGGTAAAAATGACAAAATTATACATGATGCTGAGCCTCTCGCCTTCTTGCATGTGTTTGGTAGCAGGTTTGATCGCCTACAAGTTGGTTTCAGGTCGTCTCGTGTATATATATATATATATATAGAGAGAGAGACGTGGAGAATGTGATGCATCCAGCCCGAGTGGGGGGGCTGACGTGAAGCTGGAGGTGAAGCCACGCTGTTTTTCTCAAAACACGTCGACTACACAGGCGGGCCAAGTGGGAAGTGTGTCCTTTTTCAAATGTTGTCGTGTCACGTCGGAGAGGGGAACTTGAGCGCCGGTGAAGGACTGATGTGGTGAAACGGTCTCAAAAGGGCTCGCGTTTCAGCGTGTGAAACAGCGAGAACGAGATTAGTTTCAACTGAGTCATCAAGCTGTGAAAGAAAACATCCACCACCTCCCAGTTCCATGATGATGACAGTGAACTGAGGAGTTACTCCATAAAAGTGACACCTTTATACTCAGAACTCAAAGTTGTGCAGATTAAAAAACACTGAAAACAAAGCAGGTGTCGCATACTGAAACACAGAAACGTCACAGAGCTGAGTTTTGTGTTCCTCTCCTGCAGAGCTGTTGCCTTTTTGGAGGAACACTGTGTCCGGTTTATCTGCCGTGTTATTTTACAATAAAGCGATAATTGGCCGGGCCGCTGGGATCGAGCTGCTCACCCGTTCTTCCCACACAGATAACGGCAGAAAAGACGTGAGTTTTGTTATCTGCTGAGGGGGCAGTGCGTCATATAGATTACGCCGTGATGTTCAGCCACTTCAGTGGTTCCCGGATCGTTAAAAGTCGAGTGACGTCAAAGGTAAAGCGGGGCTGATGGGTAATGACTGATGACGGTAGTAATTATTCAGCTCTGTTTGTTTTTATTTTATTTATTTGTTCTGCTCTCTTTACTCCTCTGTCAGGAGATTTTATTTTCTCATCTCCGGACCCGTCTACCCTAACGTGAAACATAAAGCTTCAGATTTAGGCTCCATTTTTAACATTATTTATTTAACACGGTGTCGGAGAGGAGGAGGAAAATAGAAATGCATGAAAGAAACATGCACATGCCAGTCTCAGGGGAGGGGTCGTGTAGTTCGGCTGGAATCCCCAGCCGCGGCGCTGGGCGCCATAGCAACACTGTTTCCACGCAGGGGAGGTAACATGCCACCCACTTAAACCCGACACACACACAGTGACATTAAAAGGTCTTACATCCGTCTGAGCCCTGGGTTTAAGTCCTTTTAGATGACATGGGAGTCCTGCAGTCACTTTATTTCCTAAAAGAAATTGCAGAAATCACAACTCGGCACGGAAGAGCCTGGAAAAGTGCTGCAATGGTGACGCGGCCCTGGATTATAAACCGGCCCGCACCTTTTACTCTTGTTCTTGTTCTGCACAGCGTGAGTGAATTTGTTAGCACTCTTTTGTAAACAACACTATATTTAAACGGCACAGCCCTTTCAACCTGCTACAGCCGCCTTATTGACTCAACAACGCTCAGTACATTTACATGCACTAACAAAAAGTTGAATTGTTGCCTTAATAAGTCCGATATCGGAGTTTTAAAAGTCATGTTTACACCTTAGTCAGGCCGTAATGGAACCGAACTGACGAGCTTTTAGTGCCAGATAATACATGATAATCCAAGTTATTCTGCATCTATACCAGGGGTCGGCAACCTGCGGCTCTAGAGCCGCATGCAGCTCTTTAGCGCCGCCCTGGTGGCTCCCTGGAGCTTTTTCAAAAATGTTTGACTTTTTTTATCCCTTTTTTCTTCTTTTTTTCTTCTTCTTTTTTCCTTTTTTTTCCTCTTTTTTTCCTTTTTTTCTCCTTTTTTTCTTCTTTTTTTCTCTTTTTTTTCTCTTTTTTTTCTCTTTTTTTCTTCCTTTTTCCTTTCCTTTTCAATCTCGACATTTGGAATTTTTTCCACAAAATTTTACATTTTTTCTCGCCATTTCAACTTTTTCCTCAACATTTCGACTTTTTTCTCGAGATTGTACTTCAACATTAATCTCGACATTTCTACTTTTTTCTCGAAATTTTGACTTTTTCCTCAACATTTCGACTTTTTTCTCGACATTTTGACTTTTTTCTCAAGATTGTACTTCAACATTAATCTTGACATTTCGATCTTTTTCTCGAAATTTCAACTTTTTTCTCGACATTTCGACTTTTTTTTTCGAAATGCATAATGAAAAAATAAATCTTCCCCCAGTTATAACTAATATAGAAACATGCAGCATGTGTTGCCTTCATTCTAAGGCTTATACAAAACTTTTCATTTGTTTTTTGTGTTTTTGGTCCAATATGGCTCTTCTAACATTTTGGGTTGCCGACACCTGATCTAGACTAACCCACGCTTAGCGGAGCTACTGACCGCCCCGGGTCGCCCTTCTGGAATAATGCAGGAATAATAACAGTCACGGCATCACAACAACACGGTAACAGAAGAAGAAGAGGGAGACTTTGCTGCATCTTACCTGCAGCATGATCGACATTGTACGACATTTACAGAGCTGCGGCATCGTTAAGAACGCCAACGTGAAAGTGCGTGTGGCGCCACCTAGCGTCGCGGAGTCGAACTCACCTCACACAATAATCGATTGTCTTCTCGTACATGTTTACTTGGATTTCTCTGAACCTCCTACTATAGATTGTTCTCAACAGCTGGATTTAGATGTGCAGGTAACAGCACTGTGTACGCTCCACCTCCAGCCCGATCGCTTCAAACTATATTAAGAAAACAAGTTTCAAAATCATAGCAAATGTCAGCCCTGAACGTATCTGATAGCAGATCAGGACGCATCACCTCTGCTGCTGCAGCTCTGTGTTACATAGACGCTCATTCCTTCACACTGATATACAGACTCCAGTGGAGTAATTAAGTTAGTTTGAACTGTGAAAAGGTCACATTATAGTCCTTCCTTTGTCTCATCTTCAGCTTGTTTTGGCCCTCGTGTCAGGAGAACTTAGAGTGACACGCTGGCCGTGTTGCTCACAGTGGGAAAGAAGAACAAGCAGATGAGGAAATGCTGTTTAGAGCTGCCGTGCATGAGCAGGCTCTTGTGTCATCACTGTGTTTAGTGAGAAAGTTCATTTAGTGTAAAATGTACGTATGTTTCAGATGAACAAGTATCCTGCGTAAAACTCTTTATATTTTAGTGTAAGTGATGTCTAAAAGCTGTATTCTTCCTGAATCAGACGTCTGCAGAAGTAGTAGACGTCTGCTCGTTGATTGCACGACTCACCTGACATTTTATCAGAAAATTATCGTCAGTAGGAACGGGCGGTATTTTACCGTTCACGATAAACGGTCAAAAAAATTCCCCACGGTAAGAATTTGTCATGTCGCGGTAAAAACGATAATTCCCGTTTTTGTGTAAAGACTGATTTATGGTTCTGTGTTAAATCCACGCACAAAAGGAAGGAAGGAAGGAAGGAAGGAAGGAAGGAAGGAAGGAAGGAAGGAAGGAAGGAAGGAAGGAAGGAAGGAAGGAAGGAAGGAAGGAAGGAAGGAAGGAAGGAAGGAAGGAAGGAAGGAAGGAAGGAAGGAAGGAAGGAAGGAAGGAAGGAAGGAAGGAAGGAAGGAAGGATTCTGAAAGAAAGAAAGAAATGAGTCTGAAAGAAAGAAAGAAAGAAAGAAATGAGTGAAAGAAAGAAAGAAAGAAAGAAAGAAATGAGTCTGAAAGAAAGAAAGAAATGAGTCTGAAAGAAAGAGAAAGAAAGAAATGAGTCTGAAAGAAAGAGAAAGAAAGAAATGAGTCTGAAAGAAAGAAAGAAAGAAAGAAAGAAAGAAAGAAAGAAAGAAAGAAAGAAAGAAAGAAAGAAAGAAAGAAAGAAAGAAAGAAAGAAAGAAAGAAAGAAAGAAAGAAAGAAAGAAAGAAAGAAAAAAAAAGAAAGATAAATTCCCGTTGATACGTTTTTGTGTAACAAACATGGTGGATCTGAGAGTGAGATAGATTTATAGTTAAAAAGGTGGAGTTGAATTGGTAATTTTTATATCGTTATCGGGATAAATGCCAGAAATGATCTTGATACATTTTTTTGTCCATACCGCCCATCCCTAATCGTCAGTGACTTTTTTTTTCAGGTTCCAACCAAGAAGCTGAAGAAGTTTGAGAAGGAGTATCAGACGCTTCGAGAGAGCCAGCTGCAACAAGAAGACCCCATCGACCGATACCAGGTACGTTATTCTTACATTCCTGCTTTTGTTGCATTTGTATGAAAGCAGTTTCATCTCCCGTGGGCTTTAATCATTCCTCGTGTGCCGTTGAGCCTTGAAGATGATGATGATAAAGACGCTGGCTGCGTTAGAAGTGTGATGAGAGAGCTGCCTTGTTACTGCATCAAAGACGAGATGCTGAAAACGATGGTGTTTCTAAGATTAGCTCACACTCCATCGTAACACTTTGGAGTCTATTCTGGTTTTGACGTGCGACCTGTCACCCGTCGCCATCGCCGACAACATCTGTAACGGTTATTTTTGGGGCGAATCTTCCACCGTTCGGCTGCAGCGACGGTATCGCTTCTTCTAGAGGTCGATAACCAGACATGAAAAGCAGGTGAACGGAGGAAGGTATTTTACAGGAGCGATTTGTAGCCTGTATCCAGGGAGGCTGTGAGCTGGTTTCAGCGCTGCTGATGTGATCTCAGGGCCGACCCAAGACACGCCGGAGGGATTAAATCTCCCGGCTGGCGTGAGAATACCTGATGGGGGGGGAAGAGGAGCAGGTCTGGGCCTCCTGCTTCGTCTGCCGTCCCCACGATCCCAGCTCAGGTCAGCGGTAGCAGACGGACGGAGGAAAAGAGGGAATACAGTAATCCCTGGTTTTTCACAGGAGTTACGTTCCAAAAAGAAACCATGATAGGTGAAATCCACGAAGTAGCAACCTTTATTATTTTTACAATTATTATACAAGGCTTCAAATTGCAGAGATCAGCCCCAAATTGGATTTGAACGGGAGAAAATGAAAAATTATTATGAAACAAAATACAATAAGTACAGTAAGACAAATTGTGACTCGCGAGTATTTCACTGCTCTTCTGAGCCGCTGCATCCTGACTCGCTCTGCAGTGTCTTTTTCTCCTAAAGCCTGCGGTGCAGGTGTGTTTTTTCAAAAGAAGAACATAGTTATGGGTCGTTGTTGTCGCTCTTTTTTCTTCTGAGCAAAAAGATTCTTATAAACCGACATGCCACCATTGGTTATATTTGAGAACTGTAATGAACGATTCATCAAAGGGTCCCGTTCTTGAGCTGCTGCTGAAGCTGATTGGCCGTTCTCAGCTTGTTGCTAAGCAACCAACGTTATTGAAACAGGAAGTGAAAGAAGCGCAGAGACTGTTTAGCCAATCAGAATGCAGAACACGATGCACAATGCAAATCCGCAAAGCAGCGAGACGTGAAAGGTGAACCGCGTTATAGCGAGGGATTACTGTATAAACCAGGGGTCGGCAACCCAAAATGTTGAAAGAGCCATATTGGACCAAAAATACAAAAAACAAATATGTCTGGAGCCTCAAAAAATGAAAATTCTTGTATAAGCTTTAGAATGAAGCCAACACATGCTGCATGTTTCTATATTAATTATAACTGGGGGGGAGATTTATTTTTTCATTATGCACTTTGAGAAAAATGTCGAAATGTTGAGAAAAAAGTCGAAATTACGAGAAAAAAGTCAAAATTTTGAGAAAAAAGTCGAAATGTCGAGATCAATGTTGAAGTACAATCTTGAGAATAAAGTTGAAATGTCGAGAAAAAAGTCAAAATTTCGACATTAAAAAGGAAAGGAAAAAGGAAGAAAAAAAGAGAAAAAAGGAAAAAAAGAAGAAAAAGAAAAAAAGAGCAAAAAATAAAAAAAGGAAAAAAAAGAAGGAAAAAAAAGGTCAAACATTTTTGAAAAAGCTCCAGGAGCTACTAGGACGGCGCTAAAGAGCCCCATGCGGCTCTAGAGCCGCGGGTTGCCGATCCCTGGTATAAACACTCACCATGTTGCTCTTTTTCCTTTTTAAACAAGGACTTTTGAAGTAAAATCAACTTTAAAACAATTTCACTTTCGACAGATTCCACTTTTCTTTGGATTATAGTAGCAGGAATAACGGTAGATGTAACAACTTTATCACAATACGATCTCCGGTGCATGTTATTGCTGCTGCTGCTGATGACGTGCGTCTTGTTTATCGATAACAAACCGACGTAATGAAGGGAGTTCTTCATCATAATTAACAGACGAGAGAGAAAGAGCAGCGGCCGGGTAACAAGTCTGTGTTTATTTGTTTATTCCTTGTTCTGCCGAGGTGGAGCTGCTTTAGATCCAGTTACGACACGTACCCGTTAGATATTTCATGTAGAGAAGAGCACATAGCTGCTGGTCCTCGTGAAACTGCAGTTTGGGAGGAAAGAAAGGAAGGAAGGAAGGAAATCTTTGGGTGCAGATAAGACGCTGGACTTGACCCCGCCGCCCTGTCGGCAGTGGGAACGTGTTCGTTGCAGAGCAGAGGGAGAAGAAACAGCAATTCACTCTCTTTACTTTGATGCAATATACATATTTTAATATAAATGAGTCTCTTTCGTCATCCTACTGTCTTATCGTTTCCCGCTCTCGGCTTCTGTAGGTACGTAGTCTTAGTTTGGTGTCGGTCGGGGCAGGTTTTCTGGTGACAAGGTCTCCTATTGTGTTCATGCTGTGGATGTTTCGGAGCAATAAAAAAATAAAACATTTGAGAGACAGAAAAAAAAACAGGAAGACAGAGAAAGTGAGGCTGGGAAGTGTCAGATGCAGAAGTGAAGCTGTCAGGATCATGTGCTGGATTTTAGTCGGCTGAACGCTCGACGCGAGGACGTCGTCGCTCCTGTGGACAGACGCTCGGTAAGCCGCCTCCGCGCTCAGGGACTTATGTTTGATATTTCTGCTCGCTGTTTGACACGGCGCTGTGAGGATTCCTCTTGTTTTGGCTAAACTAGTGAAATATGAGGCGTAGACGGCTGAAACGGAGCCTCTCTGGGGCCGTGTTGGTCGTCGTGTTTTCAGCTTTCAGGAAGTGACTAAATTAATCCTAAGAGCTGCAAAAGGACGGCTGCGTCTGTTCAAACATTTGTTTTTTTATTGCTTAATGAAGTCTAACGGACTCCTACTGTTGTCAGAGTTAAAGTTTCTCTCTTATTAGATGTTTATAGCTATTCAGATGTGCGTTTTTTATATGAAAAGTGTTGCGTTTACCCTGGTGAGGGATCTCTGCGACTGCAGCGGAGCTGGAAAATGTCCTCATTGTGAAAGTGACAGGATATCACAGTCAGATGACTGCTCTCGACCATGGTGATTGTTTCATCCTGCAGATGCGAGGTTGTCATGTGAGACCGTTTACTGGCACATGTGGAGTCATGAGACTCGGCTAATGGTCAGCAGTGGAGGCTTTAGGGTGACACTCGGCTGTGCCTGGGGCTCGTGGCTGCAGGAGCCAGAGTTTGAACAAGGACTTCCACCTTTTCCTGATCATAAAAAAGTCCTTTCATTGATATCTGTGTGTGTGTGTGTGTGTGTGTGTGTGTGTGTGTGTGTGTGTGTGTGTGTGTGTGTGTGTGTGTGTGTGTGTGTGTGTGTGTGTGTGTGTGTGTGTGTGTGTGTGTGTGTGTGTGTGTGTGTGTGTGTGTGTGTGTGTGTGTGTGTGTGTGTGTGTGTGTGTGTGTGTGTGTGTGTGTGTGTGTGTGCAGAGAGAGAACCGCCGTCTTCAGGAGGCCAGTATGAGGCTGGAGCAGGAGAACGACGACTTGGCGCATGAACTCGTCACCAGTAAGATCGCCCTCAGGAACGATCTGGACCAGGTATCAAACCGCCGGCAGAGTTTCACACCTGAGCGTTACAATGATGTCATGTATCTGTCTGTGATCCGTGTTGAAAAGGTTTTACCAGCAAGATGTTTAGTTAACACTTAGGGAGGGAGGAAGGAAGGAAGGAAGGAAGGAAGGAAGGAAGGAAGGAAGGAAGGAAGGAAGGAAGGAAGGAAGGAAGGAAGGGAGGGAGGGAGGGAGGGAGGGAGGGAGGGAGGGAGGGAGGGAGGGAGGAAGGAAGGAAGGAAGGAAGGGAGGGAGGGAGGGAGGGAGGGAGGGAGGGAGGAAGGAAGGAAGGAAGGAAGGAAGGAAGGAAGGAAGGAAGGAAGGAAGGAAGGAAGGAAAGGAAGGAAGGGGGGAGCAAGGAAGGAAGAAAGGAAGGAAGGGAGAAAGGAAGGAAGGAAGCAAAGAAAGGAGGAAGGGAGAAAAGAAGGAAGGAAGCAAAGGAAGGAAGGAAGGAAGGAAGGAAGGAAGGAAGGAAGGAAGGAAGGAAGGAAGGAAGGAAGGAAGGAAGGAAGGAAGGAAGGAAGGAAGGAAGGAAGGAAGGAAGGGGGAAAAGAAGGAAGAAAGGAAGGAAGGAAGGGAGAAAAGAAGGAAGGAAGCAAAGAAAGGAGGAAAGAAGGAAGGAAGGGAGCAAAGGAAGGAAGGAAGGAAGGAAGGAAGGAAGGAAGGAAGGAAGGAAGGAAGGAAGGAAGGAAGGAAGGAAGGAAGGGAGAAAAGAAGGAAGGAAGCAAAGGAAGGAGGAAAGAAGGAAGGAAGGGGGGAGCAAGGAAGGAAGGAAGGAAGGGAGAAAGGAAGGAAGGGGGAAAAGAAGGAAGGAAGGGAGAAAAGAAGGAAGGAAGGAAGGGAGAAAAGAAGGAAGGAAGCAAAGAAAGGAGGAAAGAAGGGAGAGAAGAATGGAGAAAAGAAGGAAGGAAGGGAGCAAAGAAGGAAGGAAGGGAGCAAGGAAGGAAGGAAGGAAGAAAGGAAGCAAATGAAGGAGGAAGGAAGGAAGGGAGAAAAGAAGGAAGGAAGGAAGGGAGAAAAGAAGGAAGGAAGCAAAGAAAGGAGGAAAGAAGGGAGAGAAGAATGGAGAAAAGAAGGAAGGAAGGGAGCAAAGAAGGAAGGAAGGGAGCAAGGAAGGAAGGAAGGAAGAAAGGAAGCAAATGAAGGAGGAAGGAAGGAAGGAAGGAAGGAAGGAAGGAAGGAAGGAAGGAAGGAAGGAAGGAAGGAAGGAAGGAAGCAAATGAAGGAGGAAGGGAGGAAGGAAGGAAGGAAGGAAGGAAGGAAGGAAGGAAGGAAGGAAGGAAGGAAGGAAGGAAGGAAGGAAGGGAGGGAGGAAGCAAATGAAGGAGGAAGGGAGGAAGGAAGGAAGGAAGGAAGGAAGGGAGGGAGGGAGGGAGGGAGGGAGGGCAGTACAAGGGTTAAATGATGCTCCATATCTCCACATTTTAATACAGTTTAACCCACATCTGGCAAAAAAAATAATAAATGAATTAATTAAAATAAAAATAATGGTAACAATAATGTAGATAAATAATAATTAAGGTACTGAACTTGTATAATTAATCACAATTCAATTTAATATAGCGTCTTTTACAACAGAAGTTGTCTCTAGGATCTTTCCAGAGACCATAACATGACCCCCGATCAATTATTACATAAACATAAACACTGGCAGGTAAAAACTCCCCTTTAGGAGGGAAGAAACCTGGACCAGGACCTGGATCATAAGGGGTGGCCCTCCTGCCCTAGGAGGGTTTTAATATCACAGTGTTTACTTCAACCCATCTTTGATTTGGTTTATCACATCTACAAATACCGTAGCTGAGGTTTTGATCCAGCTGTGGGCCACATCTGGCATAATCAATACGATTTTCTCATTGATTTTAATACAGTTTAACCGACATCTGGCAAAGAAAATAAATTATAAATAAATAAATGAATTAAATAAAATAAAAGTAATGGTAACAATAATGTAGATGAATAATAATTAAATAAAACAACAATAAATTCCAACAAGATCACAGCAGTGAAAGTTACTGAACTTGTATCATTAATCACAATTCAATTCAATTTTATTTATATAGCTTCTTTTACAATATAAGTTGTCCCTGGGATCTTTCCAGAGATCAGAACGCGACCCCCCGAGCAATTATTACATAAACATAAACAATGGCAAGAAAAAACTCCCCTTTAGGAGGAAGAAACCTGGACCAGGACCTGGATTATAAGGTTGTGAGTTTCCAGAAAATCTATGTACGGCCTCCACAGATGAGCCAAATTATTTTTATTATTTACAACATATGTTAGTCTCTCCAAAGCCAGACGGGACATCAGTTCTTTTGTCCACATTGTGTCCATACTTTTCCACAATAGCGCGAGGCATAATTAATACCGACCAGGGACGTAACTGAGCTAAAAAGTTGTGGAAAGAACCGCAAAAGTAGCACTGAGCAGGAAGAAACTGATGAAATGAAGCAGATCCTTCAGTAACAGCTGTGTTAAGTGCTGAAGATCCCGACACACCCTGAATGCACCGTATTAGTGTCGTAGCTTTGCCTCCATCCACTCAGAAGTGCAAAATATTGGTTTGCTACAGCTGTACATTTGGTATTAATTAGGGGTGTAACAATATATCGTGCCACAAAATTTCGCGATACAAAAACGTCACGATACGTGTCGTGGAGGTGACAGAGTGTATCGCGATATTGGGTTATTAATATTAATCTATTGTGTTGACTAGTAACGCACATCCGACCGCGCCGCGAGCGTGCGGCCCAAAATCTTCCTCCGCTCAGAAGAAACTAGTCCCGCTTTCCGGTCCCGTTTTGAGCTCTGAACTTTTACTTATGTAAGTCTGGTGTAGAGTTAAGCCTTACCTTATTACATTAAACCTTTTTCGGGTCGTGAGTAGGATAAACACGGGGACAACTTCTGCTGAGTTCCAGTGTACTTTAATGTCCCTCAACAGTGTAGGATTTTAGAACATCAACACAGCACCTAGTGCTGTATCACTCCGCCCAATCTAAAACATATTAACATTAATTTTAGTTGTTACATTTCTGGAAAAGAAAAAAGTTAAATCATACATGAGAGAAACTATTCAGTTTGTGGCAAAATATTTTACTTGTATGAAACTGAAGATGCATAATGCAAACCTGACATTTACTTTTAGTTCAGTTTGTGGAAAATGGTTGGCTTTCTCTTTAAAACTTAAACAGTTATAAAGCATTACAAACTGTAACAATAGGGCAAATGCACAGTATTGTTTTGTATTTTGTGTCTTTCAAATAAAATACATTTTTTCCAGTCATATGTTCCTCATTCAAGGTTCTTAAAAAAATACTGCTATAATATCGTATTGTATTGTTATCGTGACCTCAATACCGTGTATCGTACCGGATCGTGAGATTAGTGTATCGTTACACCCCTAGTATTAAGGCACATTTGTGCATGTGTGTGTGTGATTACACGTGTACAGGCTGAAGACAAGGCAGATGTGCTGAATAAAGAGCTGCTGACCACCAAGCAGCGCCTGGTGGAGACTGAGGAGGAGAAGAGACGGCAGGAGGAGGAGACGGCTCAGGTAACGCTTCCTACGCACCGTCGTGTCCGAGTTCGGAGTAGCGGCTCGTTTTGATGGATCCACTTCAAATATCGACCACTATAGATCAATAAACCCAAGTGCTGGAATTAATTGCTATTTTGCTGCAAACCTGTTTGAATTCACATCCTTTTGCTCCCCGACGACGCTTTTACGCTCCCTAGAATCTAATAATAGAGCCGACTGGGGGGTTCGTTTCCTGATGCAAAGTGTTTGTTTACTGTTATTGATCAAGAGCCGAGCAAACTCATTAATTTATTTATTACAGGGAGATTATTTACAAGAGTAACTCTCAAAGGCTTGGAACAAGGACGCTGGACTTTTACACAGTATGAACTTAGGAGAAAAAAAACGTATATCTGAGTTAGGTCTGGGCGATATATCTAGATTTTAATATATATCGATATATTTTCAAACGCAATATGGTACGAGACAAAATCGTTTATATCGATTTAAAAAAAAAATGTATTTATGATTTTGATATAGCTTATTTTGTGACAAATTGACTTGAATGTTTTATTTGAAATTTGCAAAAATGTTTTGTTATTTGCACAACTGTCAACCTCAGTGGAAAAGTCTGCCTGTTACTGTCTACATTGTATTAATTGCACAGTGTATTTGAATTTAATTGTTATGCAGGAAAGGGATATTTGTTTTATTTTATTCAAGAAGCATTTTTATTCTATATATGCAGGCAGTTTATTTTATTTCATTTGTTTTATACATTTTGATATTGTGCAGACCTGTAAATGTACCTGTGTGACATTTGGCACGAGGCTTTGTATTAAAACAAAATGAAGCTAACAGAGATGCTATGCTATAATGCTTTGGGGGAAACCCCAATTATGGCAAAGAAAAAATATCGATATATATGGAGTATCGCCATTCAGCTAGAAAATATCGAGATATGACTCTTGGTCCATATCGCCCAGCCCTAGGCCGAGTTCATATGAACCGCACTGAAATGTTGATGTAGATTATAAAGCAGCGGTTTTAATCCTGTTGTTTTTGTGCCGTTGCAACACTTTTCACCTTCTGCAGCTGAAGGAGGTGTTCAGGAGGGAACTGGAAAAGGCAGAACTGGAGATCAAGAAAACCACAGCAATTATAGCCGAGTACAAACAGGTGATGGCACAACTGTCTCCCGCTCATTTACATCCAGTCAACACAATTATTAATAATTTACCCGTGACTTCACTGTTTCTCACTGATCCGCAGTACTCGAGTTGTAAAGAAAATTCAGGGGGGATGGTGGATTTTATGATATGGGGACAGATAATTTGTGCTGATTACAAATAATATAATATATTACAAATAATAGCACTGACCAAAACAGCTGCAGAAATACTGCAGGAATGACATAGCAGCAGTTAAATGCAGCCTTCTGTAAGCTTTAAATATCCACTGGGCTTACATCAAATACATCAAAACACAACAATAAAAAACTGTTTTCTGAACTTATCAATATGACTCTGTCCTTCACAGGATAAGTAAAATGGATCACTGCAAAAACTCAAAGTCTTAACAAGAATATTTGTCTTATTTCTAGTTAAAATGTCTCATTTTCGTAAAAAAAAATTTCATTACACTTAAAACAAGACTCATCACTGGAAAAAACAATTTCACCTGTTTCAAGTAGATTTTCACTTAAAATTAGTGGAAAAATCTGCCAGTGGAACAAGATTTTTTGCTTGTAATGAGAAGATAAATCTTGTTTCACTGGCAGATTTTTCTACTTATTTCAAGTGAAAATCTACTTGAAACAGGTGAAAATTGTCAAATAAGTAATTTTTCTGGTGTTATTTTTCTGGTGATGACTCTAAATGTTGAAATAGCAGTAAAACCACATTCAATAATGAAATGACATAAGGGATTGAAAGGGGGGATGACATTTTTACAGGGGGGATGATTTTGACCGTTTTTATTTCGGGGGGGGATGCCATCCCCTCTTATCCCCCTCAACTCCAGTACTGCTGATCCGTAACTTGAGACTGAACAGTCCAAACGGGAGTCTCCAGGCGGGAAGACTGATGTTTCTCTCTTTCAGATCTGCTCCCAACTGAGCACCCGGCTGGAAAAGCAGCAGGCGACAACGAAGGAGGAGCTGGACATCGTCAGGGTGAGAGGAAGCTGCTGCAGCAGATACGACACATTCACATTTATCCTTTTAATCTTCAGTCAGACGAGGCCCACCCACGAAGGGCTCGATTACACAAATAACCTCACGCAAGCCTTAAGCCCCCGTCAGACTTTGTGGGTGTGGTTGATTTCCTTCTTAATAACGTGTGTTGAAACAACTCACCACAATGATGAAGACGTTCCGGTGGGTGTTGGTGAACCAGAATGGAGACACGACAAACGCACTCATAAATAAATAAATGCTATGGTAAATGGTTTTCTACACTATGAAGCACAAACTTTGCCCGTGTCTGGGTGGATTTAAGGTGGGGGGAAAATAATTCACTCTCTCAAAATAATCTTTTCTTTAAATTGCTTTTTTTGTGTCACATTCAAGGTGACATTTTGGTGAACTTATAAATTGTCACGACACATATTTCCTTCCCAACCCAGATCTGGTGTCCTCCATATCCTCCATCATGTTGAGGTCTAAACTGTTGAGATAAATAATACCATAAATGACTGTTTTTAGTCTTTAATTGTCGTCCACTGAATCATGGACTTGTCAGAATTTACCACCAGGGGGTAAAACGAAACGTTAAAGTTGCAGCTGGTGAGTTTATATTTGACATATTTGCTGGCATTACCACCATTTTCAGATATTACTACATGAACTAAGTAATTTAAGTGACAAATCCGCTCCTTTGGGACCACCTGCAGCTTTGAGATGCAAGTTTCCACCACTCCCGTTGCAGCTCCTCCAATCACAGCCGAGGGGGGCGTGTTTACTTAGGGTGCTTTCACACCTGTCCCGTTTGGAGCAGTTGTTCGATACAGGGAACGTTTCCCCCTAAAGATCGGAACGTTTGGTATATGTGAACACAGCAATCGCGCTCTGAAACGGCACAAAACAAGCGATCCGAGATCTCCTAGGAGAGGTGGTCTCGGCCCGATTCCATTCGAGACCTGAAACGGTTAATTTTTTTTATTTGTAGTGAGAACATAATCCACACAGCAACCGATACAACTCCATTCATGTGTATGTGCGACCGCGGCGCAAGGAGAGGAGTCGGCGCAGCCTCCACCACCTTCCTCTTCCTCTTCCTCCTATTGGACGTGCCGAGATGTCGTCCCAGCGTGGCACGGTGAAATTAAACAATGTTCAATTCGGGCAGGGTTTGCTCAGCGCAAACCCTGCAGCAGGCGGGCTCTCGCCCGCCGCTGAGCTCCGCTCTGCGCCGGTAGCACATAAATGAATGGGTAAAGCCTGATTTATGGTTCCGCGTTAAATCGACGCAGAGCCTACGCCGTACCCTACACCATAGGCTCTGCGTTGGTGTAACGCGGAACCATAAATCAGCCTAAAGCCGCAGCTGCGTTCTGCGCTGCGCTGAAAGGGGCTTGTTGTTTTTCCCGGGGTGCGGAAGAGGAAACTCCTTCCGCGTTCATTTGACCAATCAGAGAGCAGCTGGTTCGCGCATGGCATTTGTTAACAGCTTTGAAACGGTACAGACGGTTGCCTTGTGAACACAAACTCTTCAAACGAGAAACGGAACAACTGTATCGATTTAGCCCCCTGAATCGGAACAAAACAAACGGGCCACAGGTCTGAAAGCACCCTTAATGTCAATCACAGTCCATTTGTTACTGATTTATTCTCGGGTATCGGTTCTCTGGCGGCTCAGGTTTCCATAGTAACATAACTCACAGCTAGTTACCGGGTTCTTGAGAAGTTTCCCACTGCAACTTTAATGGAAAAAGACACTATTAATTATATTTAAATCGTAAGCCGAGCTATTTTTGGGAGCATTTACAGATCGTCCAGACCGTCACACGTCCTCCACAGGAACTAACTCGGTATGCATTTGTGTCGCCCTGCAGAACAAAGTCATGGGCTGTGACCACTGCAAGGACCTGTTCGGCACCCTGGGGTCCCTCCAGGCCTCGTCCCCCGGCAGCGACAGGACATCCAGCGAACCAATGGACGAGGAGAAGGACGGGCTGAAGGAGCAGCTGAGACATCTGGAGCTGGAGCTGGCGCAGACCAAGCTGCAGCTGGTGGAGGCCAAGTGCCGCATCCAGGTCAGCAGAGCCGAGCCGAGCCGAGGCCGCGGCGCCTCCCACGATCTCCTAGAAACGCTGAAATATTAACGGATTAGAATAATGTTTGCAGTTGCTCTGAGTAGGCCTGGGCGATAAACTGAAATATGACCGTTACCGACATCGACTGCGATGGCCGACATCAATTTTCACATGTCGGTGAATTTGGTGTTTTGATAAAAGGAAAAAAACAACGTATTTTTATCTGTTTTGACTGTGTGCGGATAGGTTAGTTTCATTCCCCTTTAAAGGGGCGTGTCTGTAATCACGTGACTCCACCCATCCACTCTGAACGAGAAGGGAAACCCAAGAAAACGGCTGATGAAGAAGCGGCTGATAGAACAGTCTAGTGTGAGACTAGAGCATTTCAACAAGTTCACACACTCTCACGCCACACATGGAATTTTTGAACTGCTTCACTAAAACTTAGGACCAATAAGTCATTGTTGGATGTTTACATTTTTCAAAATTAAAGGACCAAAATATTATTTTCTACCTTTCTTTTTTCCCCATTGTACCAAGCTTGTACCTAACCGTGACTTCTGTGTACGTTACACCCCGATGTATGCCAAGGTCAATTGCGCCCACCAACAATTTTTAGCACCAGCCGCCACTGATCAGAACATAGAACGTATCAGCCAATCAGAACATACGGTACGTCGGAAATGCCATACTAAACAGTATATACTAAAAAGTATACTTAAATTTGGCACACTTTTGAGTAAATATCAGTAGTGTACATTAATTCGGACGTACTACTCAGAGCCACACACAGAGCATCAGTAATAGCAGCGCACCGCTCCACTCTTTCCCGTTTATCCTGGCCGAAACAAGATGACATTATATAATATTATTATATACGAATACTATAATATTAATATTATATAATAAAATGATTATACTTAATATTATACTTATGACATATACAGGACTGTCTCAGAAAATTTTAATATTGTGATAAAGTCCTTTATTTTCTGTAATGCAAAAATGTCATACATTCTGGATTCATTAAAAATCAACTGAAATATTGCAAGCCTTTTATTATTTTAATATTTCTGATCATGGTTTACAGCTTAAGAAAACTCAAATATCCTATCTCAGAAAAATAGAATATTCTGGGAATCTTAATCTTAAACTGTAAGCCATGATCAGCAATATTAAAATAATAAAAGGCTTGCAATATTTCAGTTGATTTGTAATGAATCCAGAATGTATGACATTTTTGTTTTTTTAATTGCATTACAGAAAATAAAGAACTTTATCACAATATTCTAATTTTCTGAGACAGTCCTGTACGTATCACTTAGCAACCAAACAGTGTTGCATTGCATTGTGGGAAGTTTCTGCTTAGCTAGTGTCCATCAATAAACACTAATGGATAGAGCATACTATTGAGTACGTACTAATGTTTCGGACGCACTAAAAAATCTCACATACTGTTTTTGCTACTCATTAGGATGGAAGTATGCGATTTTGGACGCAGCAATAGAATTCTTTTTACAACACAAACACACACACACACACACACACACACACACACACACACACACACACACACACACACACACACACACACACACACACAGGGATAGAATAACCACTACCGTTCAAATGTGTTTTTCTTTATTTAATTTTTTTGTTTGTTTTTTTAAAGCAGAATGACACCACTGCTGTTCAATTCTTCTTCTTATTATTATTGTTCTACATCACTAAGACAAACTATTTAATATACAGTGTTTTTCTTTGCTATATAATTAATAAAATAGTGTATTTGATACAGTCAAATTTATTCTTTCTGAAGAAGCTGGGTCAATGTGAGGGAGACATTCAGTGCACGGGGTTTAAACGCCTCATGAAAGTATCCGACAAAAGTTACCGTACCATCGCGCGGGGGGGTTTATCGTGCATTAATCGTGATATTGATTTGAGGTCGTATCGCCCAGCCCTAGCTCTGCGGTGCTCGCACTAACTGGCGAATGCCTGCAGATACATTCTGTGTCTGGACGGTCTGCTGAGTGCTTCTCCTCTCGTGGGTTTTGCAGGAGCTGGAACACCAGCGGGGAGTCCTGATGACTGAAATCCAAGCCGCCAAGAACTCCTGGTTCAGCAAAACTCTGGGGTCTCTAAAGAGTTCGGCCTCCTCTTCCTCCAGCTCCACATCCCAGACCCCGTCCTCTCCGAAGGACGGCCCTGCCTAACCGAACGCCCCCCCCTTCCCCCCGCCCCTTTCTCTTGTTCCCCTACAAGATGCACAATAGAGCAGAGCAACAGAAGCTGAAGAAGAAACGGCAGTTTTCCTTTTTCCGGCATGATGTGGTGAAGCAGAGCTTCCTGGGCGACGAGCAGCTGAGAAGAGGAGGGTTGGGCTGCTGGGGCTCTGGACCAAAACTGTGCTGTCTCCGTCAACTCTTCTGCTTCAGAGTTGGCGAGACCGCTGAGGATGAGGCATGAGCGAGGTCTTACAGGTGCGCTAGCTCCCCCCTCTGGACGCTCGTTGCTACTGCAGACACTTAGTCCTCAGTTAAACCTGCATTCAGCCTCACGGACGGGACCTGATGCTAAATGTAGGTGTTACAGCAGTATGATATCGGTATTATACATTTATTGTTGTAAAATATAACCTACATTAACCATCATCGGCTCAGAAACGCCCCCAGCACGCTGAAAAAGGAATACTGCATACAATTGTAAATGAGAGCAACAGAAACGTTGCATTCCTTTATATTAATATAACATAAACAATGTTGTCATATAAATATATAAAACTAATTATTGATCTTTTTTTTTTTTTTTTTTAATTTTAATAATCCTGTACAGTTCTTTATGAGAAAAAAAATCACAAGGAGAAGTTCTTAAATTTGTTTTCTACTGTTTGGAAACTGATTGTCATCTGTGGATGTTGACGTAAGCACAGTGTGTGATGGATGCGGTCGAGTCCAGACGCCGAGTGACAACCTGCAGAAACCCGCTGTTCCCCGTCTGCAGGGTTAAACATTTACAGGCTCAAGAACCCGGAGAGACTTTCCATCTCTCCATCTCTATTCCGTCCTTTTAATTAGTTTGAATGTCATAATGAATGTGTCAAAAATCCACATTTGTTTTCAAATGAAGCCGGCTACCTTATATTTGGGCTTTTTAAGTGTCATGTGACCTTTTTTTTAAGTTGCAATCATCAGCTTTCGGTGCAGACATCTGCTTGTAATCCTTTACAGACTGAAAACGGCCTCCAGAGTCACACAGACACAAAACAAACAGTTAAATAACTCATTGTGTCGACCTGCTTTACGTAACAACACAAACACAACAGCCAATTTATCCAGAAATAAGAGTTTTATAGAGGTGCTCAGTGATTGCCAAGCTGCCTGAGGCCGTCCCCATGTATGTGCCAAACACCCCAAGGCTCTTTCATGAGCTAAAGCTGTTTTTTTTTGTTTTATTATTATTATTTTATCATATCTTTACCCAAGCTCAGAAGTCTCCCTCTCTGATTTCCACTCTTTGTAGGAGCAAAGGTGCACTTTATTTTCAGAAGGAGAAGCTGTCATTAAGGGTGAGCGGCAGGTGTCTTCACATATATGGTAAACCGGCTTGATTTTATGACATAAAAAAAAGTACAACTTTTAACATTTCATCCTCACACGAGAAGGACTCTGGGCTGACGTTTTTGTTGCAGCACGGTGAAAGATGCTGGCTTCATTTTCCTCCCTGGTTGACACTCAAGTCCGCCTCTGGACTCGGACCGGTCCCCGTTTGTACTTTGTGTGTCTGTGTGTGCGTATTTGAACGTTCTGCGCTGTAACTGAAGTGGTTGAAGTTGAAGTTGGAGTCTTTCCTTCACGTGGTTGCCTTTTCTGTTGTTGACCGAGTCAGTGGGCTGAAGAGAGACGAGCCCTCTGACGGTTTTGAACGTTTGGACTGTGCCATAAGAGCCTCCCCTCCACGGTCTTCCTCTGCGTTCCCAACCATCAGGACCAACCTCAAAAACCGCCGTTTGATCTCATAGAGAAGTCTGCTGGACATCACGTTCAGCTGCACGGGAAAAAGGGAGAAAAAAACACAGCGTTTCGCACTTCCGGGACATTCCTCCTTCAGTCTTGTTCATCATTGTCGTGGTTCGTCTGTTCAAGTTGTACAACCAGTTCAGTGTAAACTGTGGCCGAGGCGGACGGGGCTACCCTTCTGTTATGTGCATTAACACAACAGCGATATCTTAAACACTATTTTAAGACGTTTGTTTCAGAGTAATTTTTTAACCGAGAGGACAGCTGTTACTTTATTACTCACTCTAATTTACAGTTAATTTCACTGATTGACAGGGCAGGCGGGGAGTCAGGTAACAGGTGTGTGTTGTGTGGATCACAGTTGTAACGCTGCTCAGCTGCTCTGACTCCGACGCCGTTTCCTCGTACACCGTCTGATCTGCTTTAATAAACTTCAGTTTTTCTGTTTATGTGTGCCCTTTGAGCAGTTATTAAAAAGGTCTGAGTCCATGTCTGTCTGCCCCAATTTCCACAAAACTCCCTCCATCATCAAAGTCCTATTCAGGGTTGCAGGTATCTGCTGGAGCCAAACCTGACACCACACATAGACAAATTAATGAATGAATGAATGAAAGCTTTATTCCGAACATGGGAAAACATAAAATTACACATAAGTCAAAATAGTCAAAACAACAAAAAAAATAGATAAATAAAACAAAACAATGTTACCATGTCCGAAAAGGAGTAGAAACAATCACACTCGGTCCTAGAGGACATTTGGAGTCACCAGGTACCATCACACACGTTTTTGTAGTATCGATTATCACGACTTGATCCGATATTGATTTGGGTTAGTGTTATTAAAACTGTTTTTTGAGCTGTTGCATGAATTATATGACTGTAGTTATGCAACATATTAATACTAGTATTATATTGAGATTCAACAGCAAGTATTTTCAGCTAATGATGCTGTAAGGACCAATCAGCTCCCAGAATGCTGATAGAACTGCTTTCAGAAACATCGTGTGGCAGAATTACCAAACAGATCCAGGGCAGCAAACAGAGACGGATGAAATTGGATTTATTTTTTCCCACATTCCGTTTTAAAATTTTTTCCATTTTCGGTGTATTTCGGTTTTTAATTTTTGAGAATTTGGTTTTTAGCATTTTATACAAATGTAACTCCAAGACAGTATATAAAGTAATGAAATATAGACAATTTATGTAATTATAACTGAAAACTTGAATGTTTTCATACTTTTAAACATATTTAAAGGCAAAAACATGGCACTAGTTATTCTGGTGTCCAACAAAACATTCCTTTTTTAGACATAAACAAAGAAATACCAAAAGTTGTAATGTAATGATGAAAAGAAATCGATCTTTAGACATATGAATCGATCTTTAGGAGTTAATATGAGAATCGATTTAGAATCGGAAAATCGATCTTTTCAACACAGGCCTAAAAACCACTCAAACTAGAATCTGATATTTTTATTAAATCCACTTTAATATGCAAGTTAACATTTGTAAGCAAGTTTCGAACAAGCATCTTGAATACTGCAGCTGAGGAACAGCTCAGACCAGGAAACTGAAGCCTACATTTCCCAGCATTCCAAGGGAGGCAAGAATATCCAGTGAAAGCTAGCCCAACAGCAGACTTGTATATTTGAACGAGTGCTGTCAAACAATTAAAGAAATCGAGAGATTAATTCATTCAGATCTGTAATTAATTAATCATATTCATCTCTTTTTTAATCTCACCTAAAATCGCTGAGAAAAGCCCTCAATTTGAAGTGTTTTCCTTTAAATTAATTACATTATTGTGGCAGATCAAAACATTGATATATAGGGGAGAGTGGGGTAGTTTGTGCCAAAGGGCAACTTATTCCAACTCCTGTTATCTAGAAAACCATAGAAGAAATTGGTAATGTGATCACATATTTTTGGAGAGGCATCCATTTCAATCATCCTGCAAAGAAGGGAGACACATGGCTTGAGAGGTAAGCACATTTAATTTTAACAATGCCCTCCAAAGTAAAATTTCTACGATCAAGGTTTTTTGATTACAGTGTTCAAACAATTATAGACAGCTTAGAAAACAGTTCACACATGTTTTAGTGCTCTGCTAAGCTACACATGAATCTACACAGTTAGCATGGTAGTAACTTAAAACAGCTAGGGGATGCATTTTCTTCCAAATGGTGGGGTTGGGGTAATCTGTGTCAAAGGGCCTAATTTAACCCGATTTATGATAATTTACTACATATTACTTTGTTGTATTTTATAGTTATTGTATATTGTATTCTTACATTCTATCACTAACACGATGTGACATTGTCAATTTTAGACCAAAATCCATCATGCCCCGCAAATACATAAGGAAGACAGACAGGGTTTCAGCTCCTCGAGAAGTTGGAAAGAGCAGTGAAAGAGGTTCAACAGGGGAAGACCATACAGGTCAGTCAGGTTGGAAAGGAGATGAAGATCTGCAGGATGACCATAAAAAGATCTATGGATAAGAAAAAACTAGGAGAATTTACTAGGAGAATTAAGCCAAAAAAGCAGGTTAGATCAAGCATAGGCTATTGGATAGTTATTTGAAGCAAATACCTTCAACTTATCTTAAAATCTAAATGTAAATTGCAATGTGCTGATAAACCTTTTTAGGACCTGATTGGTTCAACGCCTTTAAAGCCATTTGGCATGCCGTGTTCCTGAAGCAACCTCTCTTGGACGAGCTACTGCCTTTAATAAGCACAATGTGGGGGAGTAGGGTGCAGTATCACCAAGTGGGATGTTCAGTAGGCCAAATCAAAGAGCAGGAGTAGGTTATGTGTTCATATGTTAATAGGCCTTGCAAACTGGCATTTGATGTTGTGAAAATGTTCAATAAACCACAAATAAGCAATTTTGTATTGAATTTGTTTTGCTTTTATTGTTTGTACAACTTACCCCGCGCTGGGGGCAATTTGTGCCACAAAACCAAATTTTTTTTAAAAGCTTTATTTCTCATACAGTTTACTTTATATCAAAGTGATTGTTCCCAGAGATGCAGAACATGCTAAACGATATGTTCCGATTTTAGTTGGAGGCTTTGCTGTAATCCCCTTACTTCTTTACTAGTACTTTTTCTTCTTCCGGCTCTCGACGAAGGCAGACACTTTTTCTGCTCTCTCCCTTATCTGCCTGCCCTGCTACTGCTTTGTTTGTCTCGTCTTCCGAGTGTCTTCTTTTTCACTCCTCCGAAACTCTACAATCATGGAATTGATTAACTGGTCTCTCAGCCCAATTGACCAAATTTTTTGCGACCAGAAGACAGGGAGTAAGGGAGCCCTCTTGCCCCGATGGGACATTTTTTTCTGGATACACAATGGATTCCTAGAAATACTGGAAGCCTTTGTGTCTCAAGATTCTGACTGTCGAGGATGTTGAAGATGCCTTCATAATTGGATTTATGATAGCAGGATTTCTCCTGATCAGAGGAGGGGGATTACTTGTCTACCGACAAACGCGTAAGTCATCGACAGCTGTTTTGGCTCTTTCAGAGCTGCTGGACGCGGCTGAAGGATCAAGCAAAGCGATCAATGCTCTGACTTTAACGTTTGGGGAGCAGGGTCGTAAGCTGGATGCGATTCTCAAACAGAATCGCAGGCTGGCGGCGGTCTTCGAGCTCATGGGCAAGATTGATAACACCCTGGAGAAGTTGGAAGCTCGGGTTGGCGGGAAGTGATCACAAATTCGTCTGATTGGAGTCGCCATTGATGAACCAGAGACTGAAGGCAGACGGAAAATTACTGGGCTGCCTGTTTTCAATATAATTGTTGATTCTATAATCTGGCCTTGACAGAGCGGTCTTGGCAGGCCGCTCCGGTCACAATTTCCCTGGTGGAATGTAAACAAGGTGACTCTGCCCCCACTAATAACCCTCCCCCTCTCCCACGAACACCTGTGGGACCGCCTGATAACATCAAGGACATTTGGCTGAGAGCAGCTCTGGGCGAAGGTTCACGGACGGACTCAAACACCCCCGCCCCCCACACCCACACACCCACATGCAAGTGATGTCTGTTGCTCTGTGTGCTGCTGAGGTGTTTTTTTGCACCTTGATACTGTGTATATACTCAGTGTGAAGATGTATTTTTTTTTCTCCCCCCCCCCATCCCAGTGTTACCCTTTGGAAAACAGGCGCACAATACCATTGTGTCGCCGCCGGTGTATCCGAAGTCAAAAACAGTTTTCTAAGCTTATTTTTTAACAGACTAGAACAGATGCAGGCCTAGCCATTTATATCCACTTTGCAAGAAAATCCGCCAGCCTTGCTGACATGCGCGGGGTTCTCTCATCGAGTTTAGTTTGGGGAAGAGCGTTGCTGTGGTAACATCATTGCTACTAACGTTAGCTGCGGCTGCGCTCGCGACCGGGTGCTTTGCGTTTACGTGGTAGCTTAACTTGAGCTGCTTTGGTGGTGAGCAAAGTCCTTTCCACAAATAACACATAACACTACCTTTATCAAAAGTGCCGTCGGGCCGTTTTAGAAATGTAAATTCCCTGTTCACTGGGCCGACAACTATCACATGCTCCTCCATTTCCACCTCTCTTCTCCGCTACGCCCCCGTCCAGCTTCAATGGGAGGCTACCAGTTCATGCTAAACCCGCCCAAACACAGGGACAGCCAATGTCCACTTCAAAGTGTGACTGACCGTGGTTTTCCACCCCTAACAATCAAGCACAACAAGCCCACCACAGAAACATAATAAAGGCAACTCGCAAACAGAAAAAGTTAAAATAGAGATTTAAAAAATCGATCAAGCAATTAAAAAACAACGCGCTGCATATGGCTCTAATTAAATAATCGCAATTACCGCGCTAATTTGACACACCTAATTTGAACGTCTGCTTTTATGAGTTATGATGAAGGAAATCCTGGAAACAGACGCACTAATCAAAGCAGTAATTGTTTTTTGTCTGTTTTTGTCTTTAAACTGGTTAAATTTTACTTTCTTGGCAGGAAAAAATAGCTACAGTACTGTGAGTGAGCAGAAAGCATGACAACATACTGTCGTATAAAAGTAATCAGTTCTGATGACTGCAGTATGATAATGATATGGATAATTAGCATTTTGACATTTATCACATGATTATATGTTAAAAGAAGACATGCAATGTTTGAATATGAACATACTGACAAGTGGACATGCAATATTCAATGTGTTTTTCCTGAAACTGCTTCTCTAGGATGTTTCTAAGGGATGCGTGATCACAGACTCTCTAATCTTTAGTTTCAACACAGCTCAGTCGGTCACTGAGCTCATCAAAGTAGTTATCAACAGATCGAAGCATCTGTGTGATGGCGCTGAGCAGCAGGATGTCGCAGTTCATGTCCAGCTCAAACTCCTCGCTGTAGTTCTTCACTGGTACAACGCAGGACAACGGCATGCCGAGCCGGGTACTGACCTCTTGCATCTGGATCACAATCCACCGTAAAAAACAAGGGTTATCAGAGCTGGGACTGCAAGTATTTTCTTTGAGAAACTCTTATTATCCTCACCAGATCTTTGATGTAGCTACTTTTGTAGACCTTTCTCAAATCCTCCTTCACCAAAGGGCAGGCTTCGTCTATTTTGGTGAGCAACACCAGCTGAGGAATCCCTTGAAGCAAAACCAACATTTGGATTTAATATTTATTTTTCTAAAATCTAAAAAACTTTATTGAAAAAGGAAAACAACACATGAAGCAGGAGTCAATTCCACCGACCCATCAAGTTGACTTTTCTGCGGCTTGCGTCCAGCTTCTCCTCCAGATTTTGGGGCATGATGGAGATCTTGCAGGCATCGATGACGTAAACCACACAGTGAATCTTGTCTTTGAGACCTGGAGACTTACGATAGCATTGAGCCTCCGAGAGCAGAGGAGCAGAGGGGTTGAACTGAGTCCGTGTTTGAAGAGAAAGAGAGCAACAGTTTCAGTTAAGCACAGCTACGTCCATGTTCCAGCCAAAATCCACCAGAATGTAATCAAGCAGCGTACCTGGTAATAATCAGGCAGATGACCTTTGAGGATGCTGCTGATGTCGTCTATATCAAGCCCCGCCGCTTTACTTTCCTCCAGTCCCATGGTGTCACACAGGATGATTGGCAGAGGTTTTCCCTCACGCCCAGCTTTCACAGTGAAGCTGCGAAACTGTTGGACACAATGTAACACAATAATACCCTCCTGTGAGACCTCAACTTGGACAAGAGGCCTTGCAGGTCATTATGGGCAGCACCCAAAGCCGAAGGCCTTGGTGTGCTGATCCTCTGCTTCTACAACTGTCTCTACATGGACTGTCAATTCTGTGGGGTGGAGGGATCCTAAACATGTGGGTGAGGTTGAGAGGTACCAGCTAGATATAGTCAGGCTTACGTCAGCGCAGGTACTGGTTCTGGAGTTAATTTCCTTGAGAAGGGCTGGATCTTGTTCCACTCTGGAGTTGCCCAGGGTGAGATGGGGTGAACTGGTGTGAGCTTGTTTATAGCCCCCCAGCTCAGCGGCCATGTGTTGGAGTTTACCCCGAGAGTTTCGCTTACTTGTGTCTTCGGGTCGGGGAAAGGTCTCTCCATGTTGTTTGTGTCTACGGGCCAATCAGAAGCACAGACTACCGGGCCTTCTTGGAGTCCCTGGGAAAGGTTCTTGAAAGTCATCGAACTGCGGACTTAATTGTTCTACTGGGGGACTTCAACACTCATGTGGGCAATGAAGTGATACCTGGAGGGGCTTGATTGGGAGGAACAGCCTCCCCGATCTAAACCTGAGCGGAGCTCTGTAATGGATTTCTGTGCCAGTCACAGATTGTCCATAACAAACACAATGTTCAAGCATAAGGGTGTCCATCAGTGCAGGTGCCAGCATAGGCCGGATCTCTTGGACATTCAGGTAAAGAGAAGGGCTGAGCTGTCAACTGATCACCACCTGGTGGTGAGTTGGATACGCTGGCGGAGGAGGAAGTTGGATAAACGTATTGTGAGGGTCTGTTGGGAAGGTCTGGTGAAGTCCTCTGTCAGGGAAGTCTTCAACTCTCATCTCCGAGAGAACTTCTCACAGATTCCGAAGGAAGCTGGGGACATTGAGTCCGAGTGGACTTGTCACTGTGCTTTGCCACTGAGCAGCTTACAAACTACCTCAGTCTTTGGATGATGTAGGGCTGTCTTGGTTGACCCGCCCCAGACCAAGACCTGGTGGAAGTGTATGGGGTGAGGGAAGTTTGGACAAATCTGCTCCGACTGCTCCCGGATAAGCGGGGATGGATGGATGGATGGATGGATGGATGGATGGATGGATGGATGGATGTTTCATATTTGACTACCAAGAACCCCTGTCCACGACCACTGTCACCAACTCAATTTATCCTGACTGCAGTTATTTACTTGTGAATTAAGCAGCGCTCCATATCTTGGGCTGCTGCCCCTGCAACCCAGTTTCAGATGAGTGGATGGATGGAGGTACGTTAATGATGGGGAAATGATTTTGTGAAATTTAGGAGGCAGTCACGAACCTGTGTTGTCAGGCTGGTGGTAGAAGAGCCAGATATGGCCTGGTTGGTGACGTGGCCTCTGAATACAGAGTTGATGGAGTTAAAAAAGCTGGACTTTCCGGCTCCAACCGGTCCAACAAGTAAAACCCGAGCCTGAGACACGGAGCTAGTAGTCGGTTTGTAGGCTTTAATGCTCTCCATCAGCTCATTCCTCTTCCTGTATACAGATATAAAGAAGTCAAACTTTAAATTGTTAAGAAGACCAGTGTGTAGCATGTTCTTGAGGAGGAGGAGAAGTCTTCCTTCATCTTACTTAGATTCCCAGATTACAGTCCTCCATGGTTTCTCGAGTTCAGTGGTCTCTTTTGGAGAAGAAAAATAATGAATACAACAATCAAATTTTATTTAGATAATAATATATATATAACATTGTTCTTTTGGAAAATGTTCACAAAAAGCTTAGCATTGTCATTTTATGATATTAAAAAACTATAATTTAAGGGATGGAAAGATGTCAAATTAAATGTATCAGAGAACATACCCTCCACCTGGTAGACTTCACAATCAGTCAGGTTCAGGTCGTTGCCATGCATCTCCCCGGCAGTGAAGTTATAATAACCTCCTGGCTTGCTGTACACTATTGGTTGGCTTTGATTGACAAGAGACAAAGCTTCTCCAAAATAAGGACCAGAATTACTAATCATTTTTACTGCATATGCAGCATTAGAAGTTGCAAAAGTGCAGAGCTTTGCTCCACTGAATGTGAAGAGAAATGCCTGATCATCATTCACATAAGCTCCAGACTGGCAGAAAGGTTGTCTCGTGTAGCCTCCAAACACGTAACCTGAGGCATTGTAACCCACTGACACGGTGGGAGCCGAGTTGTCACATTGCTGGTGGAAAGCTGCTCCAGTGAAACCGTGGACGCTGGCCTTGTAGAGCAGCTTCAGTTTGACACTTCCCAGACGAGAGCAGATGGTTCTCTGCTGGCTGATGGATAGTTTTGGGTTAAGAGTGGACATCTGGCCTGGTGGGTTGAGCTTCAGGAAACCTTTGATGTTTTCTCAATTTGTAATCCTATGAAAGAAGGAAATGTTAGT
The DNA here is from genome assembly GCF_033807715.1 of Cololabis saira. NCBI lineage: Eukaryota > Metazoa > Chordata > Actinopteri > Beloniformes > Belonidae > Cololabis > Cololabis saira. The sequence continues at coordinate 36,679,595 of NC_084599.1, forward strand.
TTACACAAGAATTTAGAATGATGTAACTTTCAAAACTACATCCTGCATAAACCTTAAAAAGTCATACAACAATGGCTTCGGTTGGACATCATGAACCAGTATCATATTCCATGTACCCTCCATGTACGACCCTTGGTACCTCTGTGTACCTGCCATGTACCCTCCATCTACCCTCCATCTTTATCCTCTATGTACTCTCCATCTTTATCCTCCATCTACCCTATGTGTACCCCACCTGTACCATCCGTGTACCTTCCATGTACCCACCATCTCTATCCTCCATCTCTATCCTCCATGTACCATCTATGTAGCTTCCATGAACCCCTGGGTACCCTCTATCTACCCTCCATCTTTATCCTCCATCTACCCTATTTGTACCCCCCCTGTACCATCCGTGTACCTTCCATGTACCCTCCATCTCTGTCCTCCATGTAGGTGCTGTGACGGATGCAGACAGATGAAAACAAACCATAGAATTTGAAAGCAGTAAAAACAACTTGGTGTTATAAATAAATGTGTTAAGATGCAGTGGTACTTTGAAGATATTTGGAAGCAAAATCATGAAGGGAGTGAAATAATTATTATAATTAAATAATGTAATTGCCAGTCCCCATAACCAGCGTTGACGTCACCAAGTGGCCAGAGATTTTTGACCTCTGACCCGGTCGCTTTGTTTTTCTTTTGAGTTGCCCATGGCAACGTGATTAACACAAAAATAATGGCGGCCGTATAACGCAGCTTCCTGTTTACATCCTGCCCTCTTCGCATTCTCTCTTTGAGGAACTGAACACAATCACAAACCTGGCTTATTTAAAATGTTGTGTTATTTTATTTATTACCCTTTTTATGAGAAAAACACCACGCAGCAGCTCTTACTAAACTTCAGCTCGATGTAACTTTGACGTCGTTTGATTTTCAGCCAGTACGGGGCGTGGTCTCCCCGTGGAGAACTACATAACCACACAAACCAACACAAGTAAAACCTAATATCATTTACACTGAAGGTTCCTACATCTAAATAATCTTCATCCTTCTGTTTTACACTCTAAAACAATCCCGTTTTACCATAAATTGCCTAATCTCGTTTATATTAGATTCAGTCTTTATCGTTTGAATACTCTTGTACCCTCGTAAACATTGATAATAACTGCACGTCCCCCAGAAAGAACATAAAACACACCACAGTCCGTACCTCAGTGTTTCCCTGGCAGATGCTGGAAGGCAGCTAGTGGAAGAGAGCAGAGATGTTATTGATGAAACCAATGTGAACCTCCCCACAAGCAGAAATGAAACTTATGGTGCACTTCTGGGTGGCGTTCTGTTTCCACTCTGACGCGGGATACAAGGGTAGAGAGCAGAGTCCGACCAGGCTCCCAGAGGATCTGATAAAGGACAATAAAAACCAAGATGTGTGCGGAACAAGGGATTGTTACGGTTGTTTCTTTACAAAAACACCCTTTCTCAAGGCTTTCCGTGGAGGAAAAGTGGAAGGTAAAGGAGTTTGGGCCCGACTAACCCGATTTAACCATTCAGCAGCAGGCAAGCGACTGCGGGCGGGTCTACAACCGGAGCTTCTCCCGCACCCGTTACGAGGAAAGGAGATGGCTAACAGGATGTGGCGTTAGCAATGCCTTTTATTGTTTTCCCTGCCTGTTGTTTCAAAGTGCCGACACTGGTACTTTATGGACAACTACGGTGGTAAGAGACCTAAAACATCTGTCAGAAAAATGTAAATGACACGAAAAGAGCCGCAGCCACCTGGATAGCAGCAAGAAGCTAATCTTTTTTGGCAGACTTAGCATCGCTGAACAGATGGATGAGGGCTACCGGATCAGCCTTCGAAGGCACAATGAAGAAGTGACCAAAAATCGACACATCCTGTCTAGAATAATAGACTGTTTGCAATTATTTGGAGTGTTTGAGCTGGCTTTGCGTGGCCATGACGAGAGTGAGAGAGACAATCCTGGGATATTCCGTGGGGTTGGTGGATTTTGTGTCTTCCCTTGACGATGTGTTGAAGGAGCACATTGAGAATGCCACAGTTTTCAAGGGGACTTCAAAAAACTGTACAGAACGCGTTACTGGACTGTGTGCTATCTGTTGTGAGTAGCGATTTCATCGCAATACAAGCAGATGAGACCATGGATATTTCCACACACTTCCAACTTGGGCTCGTGCTGCGTTACATCAATGGGAGAAACACTGTGCAGGAGAGATTTATCCCCCTGATGTTAGCTACAGCCGAGTCTATTGCTGCAGCAATGAGAGAACGACTTCCAGAGGACCAAAAAAGTAAGCTCATCTGCCAGGCGTATGATGGAGCCAGTGCCATTATTTTCACCACATTGTTCTTTTTTCCCCATTGTATACTACCAAGATTGTACCTAACCGTGACTTCTGTGTACCGTTACACCCTTATGTATGCCAAGGTAAATTGCACCCCCCCCCGGCAAAATTTTTAGCACCGGCTGCCACTGATATAATATATGTTTACGTGTATGTGAGAGAAAAAATGGGGGAAAGTAATGTTGATATATGAACAGTTCATGGGACATTTATAATTATGTTAAAATAGACCCCACAAGTGTTTTTTTTTATTTGATCATTCCTTTATGGTATCCAAAAAAAAAAAGCATGAGATAACGCAGTTTCACTCTACTGTTGCTGCATGACTGTGTTGCGCAGAATCGCCATTAGAGGGCGCATAGCATTCCGGGGTTAAGCCTGGTTTAAGGTTCTGCGTTAAACCAACGCAGAGCCTACACCTTTGCCGTGACGCCGTCATGAACCCTTCGGACTTCTCCGTCACTCCATTTCTCCGGGGTGCAATACCCCGCCCCCTAGTTAGAGCGCGCTAGTTGATAATTTGTTTAGCTTCCGGCTTTTCCAGTCACAGTGAATCAAAGAGATAAGGACAACTATTGTGCAAAAAAACAAAACAACCCAAAAAAAAAATCACACACACACGAAGAAAAGAGTGCTGAAAGTTCACTACTGCTTCACGAACCGGAACCAGAAATGCGTTGCTACCAAGCAAACCAATCACAGCCCTGAAAAACCTTTCTTTCAATTACAAAAACAAAAACTGTGCGATAATATGACAAAATAATATTCTCGTGCAAGCACGTGGTCAAAACTAGTGTGCTCTCTCGGTTCCATAGCTTCACTAAAACCAAAATACACGTACATCACGTCAACCAATGAGAAAGCTGCAGTCATTACTAATATTAGGCAATATTAAGCAAACAGATTGTGAGCTGATATTAAACTGCGTATTACTCAACATACACTTAAATCAAATATTAGAAAAATGTAAATTATTGATCACTTTGTTCATATGTACAAATGGCTCTAACATAACCTGCCCCTAATTGATTAGGTTAACTACATATCAATTACGAAACACAAACGCATAGAGCCGTTGTCTTCTCTACAATAAATCCTTTTTTCCACTTTTGTAGAAAATTTGTATGATACAAAACAGACAAGTGTCTAACGTATTCCGTCTCTTGATCTGATCTTCATAATGCCTCCTCCAAGAGCAATAGGTCTCTCTAACGTGTTTGTCTTCATTTGAATACAAACGCTGCGGACTGTCCCCTTTGAGTCTGGCATTATCTTGACGATTTTTACTATCAGCCAGGAATTCCGTGGAGCAGAGGAGTCAACAATGAGGACGACATCTCCCACACTGAAATTCCTTCTTGTTATGTTCCATTTTTGTCTTACCCGTTAGATAGGTAGGTACTCTTGTGTCCACCTGCGCCAAAACAAATCCGCCATATACTGGATTTGTTTCCAGCAATGACGCACATAAAGATCATCCTTTGAAAAGACACCTGGGGGAACATTTGGATGTGTTCTCATCGCCAACAGATGGTTCAGGGTCAACGTCTCCAGATCATTGAGGTCTTTTGAGGTTGTTGTAAGGGGCCTGTTGATGATACGTTCTACTTCACATAATAGTGTCTGTAGTCCTTCATCGTTCAATATCTGCTGCTTTAACAGGGCACTCATGACCTTCCTAACTGTTCTTATTTGACGTTCCCAGGCAGGAGAGTTAAATATCCATTTAACTCCTCTTCTCAGCGTAGATTCTTGGATCTTTGACTCGTGCATGTTTTTTAAAGCCTTCTTTTACTCTCTCTCCGTGCCAACAAAATTGGTGCAGTTGTCTGACACTTATCCTCGTCTGTTGAGTTTTTTGTGTTTATTTTACAAATTTTGGTCACGGCTGCTGGTTGCAAAGGTCTGTGCTCGGACTCCTTCCTTTACTATTATTCTGTAACGCCACCCCTGGCAACAGGCTGACACGTATGGAATAACAGCTACTTTGATACTGATTTTGCTGTTTAGTTATTATTTTCCTGTTGAAGTTAGGTGGTGCCCCCTTTTGATTGATTCCTTCTGCTAATTTATTTCGATAAGTCATCTCCTTTATTAATAATTAATAACTATTGCAAGACCATTATTAATAACCCTTTAATAACTGAACCAGCACTCCCTTTATGGCACAACAAAGTTGTACAACCAGTTCAGTGTAAACTGTGGCCGAGGCGGACGGGGCTACCCTTCTCTTAGGTGCATTAACACAACACCCACACACACTATTTTAAGACGTTTGTTTCAGAGTAATTTTTTAACCGAGAGGACAGCTGTTACTTTATTACTCGCTCTAATTTACAGTTAATTTCACTGATTGACAGGGCAGGCGGGGAGTCAGGTAACAGGTGTGTGTTGTGTGGATCACAGTTGTAACGCTGCTCAGCTGCTCTGACTCCAATGCGGTTTCCTCGTACACCGTCTGATCTGCTTTAATAAACTTCAGTTTTTATGTTTTTGTGTTCACTTTGAGCAGATATTGAAAGGTGTGAGTTCCATAAAACTCCCTCCATCATCAAAGTCCTATTCATCACATCCGGCACCACACATAGACAAACAATCACCCTCGGTCCTAGAGGTAATTTGGAGTCACACATGTTTTTTGGACTGAGGGGAGGAGGTCTGAGTACCTAGAGGAAACCTACACAAGCACAGGGAGAACAAGCAAACTCCTGCTGGGATTAAAACCAGGAGTCTTTGAGTTGGGAGGTAACGGCGTTAATGACAAAACCACTCAAACTAGAATCTGATATTTTTATTAAATCCACTATAACATGCAAGTTAACATTTGTAAGCAAGTTTGAACAAGCATCTCAAATACTGCAGCTGAGGAAGAGCTCAGAGCAGGAAACTGAAGCCTACATTTCCCAGCATTCAAAGGGAGGCAAGAAAATCCAGTGAAAGCTAGCCCAACAGCAGACTTGTATATTTGAACTAGTGATGTCAAGCGATTTAAAAAAAAAAATTGAAAGATTAATTCAATAAGATCTGTAATTAATTAATCCTTTTTAATCTCACCTCAAAATTGCTGAGAAAGGCCCTCAATTTGAAGTGTTTTCCTTTAACTTAATTACGTTATTGTGGCAGATCTAAACATTGATATATAACAACAAAAAAGTGGCTTGAAAAAATCATTAGTTTGGGGAAGAGCGTTGCTTTGCTAACATCATTCCTGCTAATGTTGCAATGCTTGCAACTGGGTGCTTTGCGTTTATGTGGCTAAACTTGAGCTGCTTCGGTGGTGAGCAAAGTCCTTTCCACAAATAACACATAACACTACCCTTTATCAAAAGGGCCGTCGGGGCGTTTTAGAAATGTAAATTCCCCGTTCACTGGACCGACAACTTTCACAACTTTCACAGCTTCAATGGGAGGCTACCAGTTCATGCTAAACCCGCCCAAACACAGGGACAGCCAATCAATGTCCATTTCCAGGTGTGACTGACCTTGTTTTCCACCCCTAACAATCAAGCACAACAAGCCCACCACAGAAACACAGATTTCATAATAAAGGCAACTCGCAAACAGAAAAAGTAAAAATAGAGATTAAAAAATAAATCAAGTGATCAAAAAACATGCGCTGAATATGCCTGTAATTAATTAATCGCAATTACCGCGCTAATTTGACACCCCTAATTTGAATGTCTGCTTTTATGAGTTATGATGAAGGAAATCCTGGAAACACAGATGCACTCTGGTCCTGCACTAATCAAAGTAGTTATTGGTTTTTGTCTGTTTTTGTCTTTAAAGGGGACCTATTATGAAAAACACGTTTTTTCTTGTTTTAACATATATAAAGTGGTCTTCCCTCACCCTGCCAACACAGAAAAGATGATACCCCATGAAAATCTGCAAGGTCTGCTCGCCCCCACCTTACAGAGTCCCCCAGTGTCATGTGGTTTCTGTGAGTCGTTTGGATTTGTGCATTTTCTTTACGTCACCAAAATGCAAACCACGCCCTCGGTCTCCTCCGCTGCTGAAACCACGCCCACAACCAGCTCTCTCCGCAGCTGGAGCGGTCCTTCCTTCAGCCAGTCGGACACGCGCCGTGGCGGAGCAGATCCGGGTTAAATCATCCAGGTTCCCGGGTGGTTTGGGAGCTGGGTCCTCGGGGGTCTGTCCCAGGTCGGACCAGCTTCACCCTCTGAGATTTTCAGGCAAATCTGTCGGTTTGATCACCGGTAACGGGCGATGCGCCCCGGAGCGGATCTGTGCGCCGGCCGTGGGGTTGCGGCGCCCGTCGCACAGCATCCGCTGGGGCAGATCCGGCTGAAATTCCGCTGGTCGGTCCCCGGGAGTCCCTGCTACCAGTCCCGGCCGGTCGGAACCGGTCAGATCCCCCCGTTAAAGCCGCGGTGATGCGCGCTGCTCCAGCAGCGCTGCTCCCGGGCGCCCGGCGGGGCTCCGGGGCCAGCGTTCAGCATCCGCCGGGTAGATCCGGCTTAAATAGTGCATAAATGTAATTTATATACATCTCATATTTAATTTTTTTAACAATAAAGTTTCCATTTGTGAAAATTCAGTGTTGTATTTATTTACAGGCTCGGGCTGCTCTGGCGGAGCGAGGTTTATTCTCCTCCCCTGCTACACGTCATTCAGGGAGCCAATCAGCACAGAGCCTCATTATCATACCCACCCCTTCCCTAAAAATGAGGCGCAGAAAAGGAGGTTAGAAGCGGTAAAACTAGTGACAGGGCCCACAGGCTGGATTTATGCTTTATGTAGAAAAAACAAGCTTTAGAAGACATTCAAGGCCTGTTTAAAATATACATTAAATGCCATAATAGGTCACCTTTAAACTGGTTAAATTTAACTTTCTTGGCAGGAAAAATAATAGCTACAGTGCTAGTTGAGGTGAGCAGAAAGCATGACAACATACTGTTGTACAAATTTGTATAAAAGTAATCAGTTCTGATGACTGCAGTATGATAGTGATATGGACAATTAGCATTTTGACATTTATCACATGATTAGATGGTAAAGGAAGACATGCAACTGTGATGGACTGGCGACCTGTCCAGGGTAAACTCCTGCCTCTCGCCTGAAAATGAGCTGGGATAGGCTCCAGCAGACCCCCGAGACCCTGCAAAGGATACAGCGGGTATAGATAATGGATGGATGGATGTAAGACATGCAATGTTTGAATATGAACATACTGACAAGTGGACATGCAATATTCAATGTGTTTCTCCCAAAACTGCTTCTCTAGGATGTTTCTAAGGGATGCGTGATCACAGACTCCCTAATCTTTTGTTTGAACACAGCTCAGTCGGTCACTGAGCTCATCAAAGTAGTTATCAACACATCGAAGCATCTGTGTGATGGCGCTGAGCAGCAGTTCATGTCCAGCTCCAACTCTTCGCTGTAGTTCTTCACTGGTACAATGCAGGAGATCGGCATGCCGAGCCGAGTACTGACCTCCTTCATCTGGATCACAATACACCATAAAAAAATGAGGGTTATCAGGACTGGGACTGCAAGTATTTTCTTTGAGAAACTTTTATTATCCTCACCACATCTTTTATGTAGCTACTTTTGTAGACCTTTCTCAAATCCTCCTTCACCAAAGGGCAGGCTTCGTCTATTTTGGTGAGCAACACCAGCTGAGGAATCCCTTGAAGCAAAACCAACATTTGGATTTAATATTTATTTTTCTAAAATCAGGAAAACTTTATTGAAAAGGGAAAACAACACATGAAGCAGGAGACAATTCTACCGACCCATCAAGTTGACTTTTCTGCGGCTTGCGTCCAGCTTCTCCTCCAGCTTTTGGGGCATGATGGAGATCTTGCAGGCATCGATGACGTAAACCACACAGTGAATCTTGTCTTTGAGACCTGGAGACTTACGATAGCATTGAGCCTCCGAGTACAGAGGAGCAGAGGGGTTGAACTGAGTCCGTGTTTGAGGAGAAAGAGAGCAACAGTTTCAGTTAAGCACAGCTACGTCCATGTTCCAGCCAAAATCCACCAGAATGTATTCAAGCAGTGTACCTGGTAATAATCAGGCAGATGACCTTTGAGGATGCTGCTGATGTCGTCTATGTCAAGCCCCGCCCCTTTACTTTCCTCCAGTCCCATGGTGTCACACAGGATGATTGGCAGAGGTTTTCCCTCACGTCCATCCTTCACAGAGTAGCTGCGAAACTGTTGGGTACAAAGTCACACAATAATACCCTCCTGTGAGACCCAAACTTGAACAAGAGGCCTTGCAGGTCATTATGGGCAGCACCCAAAGGTGAAGGCCTTGGTGTGCCGATTCTCTGTTTCCACAACTGTCTCTACATGGACTGTCACTTCTGTGGGGTGGAGGGAGCCTAAACATGTGGGTGAGGTTGAGAGGTACCAGCTAAATATAGTCGGGCTCACGTCAGCGCAGGGTACAGGTTCTGGAGCCAATCTCCTGGACCTTGTTCCACTCTGGAGTTGCCCAGGGTGAGATGGGGTGAACTGGTGTGAGCTTGTTTATAGCCCCCCAGCCCAGCCGCCATGTGTTGGAGTTTACCCCAGTGAACGAGAGGGTCGGTTACTTGCGCTTTCTCACTGTTGTTTATGCACACGGGCCAAACAGCAGCACAGAGTACCCAGCCTTCTTGGAGTCCCTGGGAGGGGTAATTACAGTAATAGTGCTTCAACTGGGGACTCCATTGTTCTACTAGGGGACGTCAACGCTCATGTGGGCAATGAAAGTGATACCTGGAGGGGTGTGATTGGGAAGAACAACCTCCCAATAAACCTGAGTGGTGCTCTGTTATTGGACGTCTGTGCCAGTTACAGTTTGTCCATAACGAACACCATGTTCAAGCATAAGGGTGTCCATCAGTGTATGTGCCACCAGGACACCATAGGCCGGAGGTCAATGATCGACTTTGTTGTCATTTCATCTGATCTTCTGCCGAATGTCTTGGACATTCAGGTAAAGAGGGGCTGAGCTGGTAACTGATCACCACCTGGTGGTGAGTTGGATACGCTGGTGGAGGAGGAAGTTGGACAGACCGCACAGACCCAAATGTATGTGAAGGTCTGTTGGGAACGCCTGGCCGAGCCCTCTGTCAGGGAAGTCTTCAACTCTCATCTCCGAGAGAACTTCTCACAGATTCCGAAGGAGGCTGGGGACATGGAATCGGAGTGGACTATGTTCTCGAAGTTGTGGACGCAAGGTCTCTGGTGCCTGTCGTGCCAGCTACCCCTGAACCTACGGGTGGACACCAGAAGTAAAGGATGCCGTCAGGCTGAATGAGGGTCCTATCAGGCAATGTTGACTTGTGAGACTCCTGACGCAGGGCAAGCAAGCCGCAACTTGGGCAGTCCTGGACGCAGAAACTCGGGTCTGGGAGGAGTTTGGTGAGTCCATAGAGGAGGCTCTGCACTCAAGGCGGATCTCATCCATCCCCAGTGTCTTGGCACTGAGCATCTTACAAACTACCTCAGTCTTTGGATGTTGTAGGGCTGTCTTGGTTGACCCGCCTCAGGCCTCAGACTAAGACCTGGTGGAAGTGTATGGGGTGAGGGAAGTTTGGACAAATCTGCTCTGACTGCTCCCGGATAAGCGGGGATGGATGGATGGATGGATGGATGGATGGATGGATGGATGGATGGATGGATGGATGGATGGATGGATGGATGGATGGATGTTTCCTATTTGACTACCAAAAACCCCTGTCCACGACCACTGTCACCAACTCAATTTATACTGACTGCAGTTATTTAATTGTGAATGAAACAGCGCTCCATATCTTGGGCTGCTGCCCCTGCAACCCAGTTTGAGATAAACAGAAACCAGTGGACGGATTAAAGGACGATAATGACGGGGAAATGATTTTGCATTGAAAATTAGGTGGCGGTCACGTACCTGTGCTGTGAGGCTGGTGGTAGAAGAGCCAGATATGGCCTGGCTGGTGACGTGGCCTCTGAATACAGAGTTGACGGAGTTAAAAAAGCTGGACTTTCCGACTCCAACCGGTCCAACAAGTAAAACCCGAGCCTGAGACACAGATTTAGTTGTCGGTTTGTAAGCTTTAATGCTCTCCATCAACTCCCTCCTCATCCTGTATACAGATATAAAGAAGTCAAACTTGAAATTGTTCAGAAAGACCAGTGTGTAGCATGTTCTTGAGGAGGAGGAGTCTTTCTGCATCTTACTCAGATTCCCAAATTACAGTCCTCCATGGCTTCTCGAGTTCAGTGGTCTCTTTTGGAGAAGAAAAATAATGAATACAACAATCTAATTTTATTAAAATATTATTTTATTAAAATAATATTATATATTGGTCTTTTAAAATTTTTTCACAAAAAGCTTAGCGTTGTCATTTTCTGATATTAAAATCAAAACTATACTTTAAGGGCGGGAAAGATGTCAAATTAAATGTATCAGAGAACATACCCTCCACCTGGTAGACTTCACACTCAGCCAGGTTCAGGTCGTTGCCATGCATCTCCACGGCAGTGAAGTTATAAGTAGTTCCTGGATTGCTGTACACTATTGGTTTGCTTTGACTGACAAGAGCCAAAGCTTCTCCAAAATAAGGACCAGAATTGCTAATCATTTTTACTGCATTTGCAGAATTAGAAGGTGGAAAAGTGCAGAGCTTTTCTCCACTGAATGTGAAGAGAAATGCCTGATTATCATTCACGAACGCTCCAGACTGGCAGAAAGGTCGTCTCGTGTAGCCTCCAAACACGTAACCTGAGGCATTGTAACCCACTGACACGGTGGGAGCCAGGTTGTCACATTGCTGGTGGAAAGCTGCTCCAGTGAAACCGTGGACACTGGCCTTGTAGAGCAGCTTCAGTTTGACACTGCCCAGACGAGAGCAGATGATTCTCTGCTGGCTGCTGGATAGTTGGGGCTTAAGAGTGGACATCTGGCCTGGTGGGTTGAGCTTCAGCAAAGTACTATAGCAAACTTCTTCCTCTGATGTGTCCTCACTTTTAATCCTTGCAAGAGAAAGACATTATTAATTACACAATAAATGTTCAATTAAATAACTTTTATCTCCAAACGTACATCTCAAGTTCAATGCAGGAGTGACACACAGAGTCTCCAGTACCAACCCAGTCTCACATAAAAACGTACCCTGCCTACGTTGGTCCAAAGTGCAAAAACATAGAGGGGTTACATTAATAGCCCTTGAATTGTTACATTGTTACATTTTTTCTGCCTATTAATTTTGCGTCCAAGTCACGTGACTTTCAAGATTCTGGCCGTGACACCAAAAAAGATGGCGGACATTTCTCATTTTTTAGTGAATAAAATCAATATTTTGAGTTAGTTTCTGCATAAAAATGCGTTTTGATTACATTTCTAGCGAGAAATATATATTTTACTTTCATAATATTCACTCAGTTAATGTACATAATCACTTGCTTGTTGTTGCCAAGTTTTTTCAGATCTCGCCAGGCTGATTTATTGTTCCGCGTTACACCAACGCGTAGGCTCTGCGTCGATTTAACGTGGAACCATAATTCAGGCTTAATGTGAAGCTGCAACGTTTTCAACCTGATCTCACAAAAATCTCTGAAGTGCCCACGACCTCTCACCACTATTTTCCCTGGCACCCAAACTAATGACTAGTGACTACAAATATGGCGCTGATAGCATAAAGCTGTATAGCATGACTCTAGGGAAATGTAGTTCTTAGCAAATATAATTTTTTTTTTACAGAAATGGAGGTTGTTAATACTAAAATAAGAGTGCACATAGTAGTTTAAGGGCATGATACACACATTTGTGTAAATATATTTTAAATATATAATAGTTAAATGTGTGAAAATTAATTGTAATCATGTTTTACCCCTTAACCATGTAATACCCCATAATATTCTATAATCCTGACCATGTAGGATCATTCTGGAGGTTTTGTGGGGGGGGGGGGGGGCGTACATCACTTCAAATACAGCAATGCTACTGTTTGGTTGATTGGTTAGAAGTAGGAAACGGATGACAACATCCATGGTGCTCACACAGAATTTACCACTTTCCGTGCTGGTGCCAGGGAAAATAGTGGTGAGAGGTCGTGGGCACTTCACAGATTTTTGTGAGATCAGGTTGAAAACGTTGCAGCTTCACATTAAGCCTGAATTATGGTTCCACGTTAAATCGACGCAGAGCCTACGCGTTGGTGTAACGCGGAACAATAAATCAGCCTGGCGAGATCTGAAAAAACTTGGCAACAACAAGCGAGTGATTATGTACATTAACTGAGTGAATATTATGAAAGTAAAATATATATTTCTCGCTAGAAATGTAATCAAAACGCATTTTTATGCAGAATATAACTCAAGATATTGATTTTATTCACTAAAAAATGATAAATGTCCGCCATGTTTTTTGGTGTCACGGCCAGAATCTTGAAAGTCACGTGACTTAGACGCAAAACTAATAGGCAGAAAAAATTTAACAATTCAAGGGCTATTATTGTAACCCCTCTACGTTTTTGCACTTTGGACCAACGCAGGCAGGGTACGTTTTTATGTGAGACTGGGTTGCCAATACAGCAGTTTTACAGAACAGTGGTTGGGGCTTTTTAGATAAATAACAAGCAGCTCTCAAAACAACATACCGGTACTTACAGCTCTGTAAGACAACTAAACCCAAACTGCACGGACACGAAACTGGTCAGAACTGAGTGGACTCATAATGACCTCACAGAGAGACGGAACATTTCCATCACTACTGGCAAAAAACCATTTAACCTTAACTGATACATTTCTCATTTCTACTTGGGCCTCCGCTGCAAATTTTAAACGGATAGGCCAGTGCCAGATGTCAATGGATATCAGAAGCTTTTTCAAAATGCACACAGCTGGACCACCACCAGCAGCAACAGACTGATGGAACACTTTTTGTCGAGCGCTTGCATCGTTTGGCCGCCATGTTTACTATTGACTGCTGGCTTCAAAGATAGGCGTAATAAATGCCAGATGTAATTAAAGTAAGAGAAGGTGAGTGATCTGAACAAACTCAAATATTCAAATATTCACCGAAAACGTCACGGATTTACACACAGTTTGGTTTCTTACAAATGTTATTAACGTGGTTATAATTTTTTGTACAAAAAATGGGGGCCCAAATTATGTTTTTTCTTTTTCTTTTCAATTTTGTTTCACAAGATCTTGTACTTACTTAGGTGTAGTTTGTGTTGGTTGGAATTCCTCTCCTACTCTGTTATGGTATTTGTATTTGTGGTAAGACGCACTGAATTACAGTACGTGCTTATTTGTGAGTGAGCAGCTTCGACCAATGGCGTGCGTCGCTGGCTTATTTAAGGGAAGGTGATGGTGAACCCGGAAACAAAGCGCGACTCTTCCCGTTTTATAATAGATCCATGGACTCTTCGCCCCCGCCCACTGCGGGTTCCGGTCGGTTTCCTGTCTCGTTCCTCTACCTGTGGCCGTGCTTCCGCCGCTGGGCTTTGGCCGGCTCGTGTCAGTAGCGGATCTTGCAGCAAGATTCCATGCTTAATTGCAACTGGTACCTGGTTTATGTTTGTTTCAGCATGCTGTGATGGCACCTTGTTTGCTACTTTTAATTCACTGCCGACCTGCACCTGATCGCTTTTTCAGCACGTTCCGGCGTTCAGTTTCCTTACAGTCTGCGCAGCGCGCATTCTGTGAGTTTTTGGGGCTCGCTCCGAGCGTCTGTTAATCAGGCGACTTGTGGAATTAGGCGAGCCTCACTAGGATTAATTAAGACGCCTGGCATCATCTGGTATGTGCTTTTCTAATGAATCTTACTTTCGGCAGTTATTATTTGTAGTATCAATTAAGTGTGTTGTATGTATTTTAGGGGTTGCCGGATTTGGTCCCGCTGCCGTTCTTGTCAACCTGAAATTACCCAGCAGTGTCCTGGTTGGACTGACGCTGTCGCCCGTGTGAAGAGTCTGCAAAGACCACCAAGCATCAAAGCATTTTAATAGGCTTAGTTTTAGCAATTGTGCGCGTGTGAGAGAGGGTGTGTGTGTGTGTGTGTGTGTGTGTGTGTGTGTGTGTGTGTTTAGAGTGTGCTGTGGGGAATATTCCTCTCTTGGGTGGATTCGGGTTAACTTGGGTTTTGTCGCCCTTGTTACCTTGTCCAACTTGTAGCAGCAACCACATTGGTCAATCTCTGTTTTTGTCCCCTCCCATTACTTTTGTACCGTTTATAATTGGTTTCGTATGTTTGTGCACTTGTTTTGTTTGCCTCCTTAAACCCCTTTTTGTTTCTTTGCTTTTCAGGTGCTGAGCGTTTCACGGCAGGGTGGCAGCCAACCCAGGAGGAGTCCCGTGGCACTTCAAAATTTCCAGTGAATTTTGTGTCTAGTTATTTAAGTACTTTTCCACAGAGCAACAGAGGGTATGGAAAAGAGGTGAAGAAGCATGTTCAAGCAGGTTGGGATGAGTGGATGGGAGTGTCAGGAGTGAGGTGTGATAAGTATCAGAGAGAGTAAACTAAAAAGGGTAAAAACATGATGGTGAGACCAACAATGTTAGGTTTGGAGGCTGTGGGACTGAGGGAAAGATGGGAGGCAGAGTTGGAAGATGCGCTTGTTCGATGTTTGGAGAGAAAGTCCGAGAGACCACGCTCCACTATCCCTGCATGCTGACCCTACATCAAGGCAAGGCAAGTTTATTTGTATAGCACAATTCAACACAAGGTAATTCAAAGTGCTTTACATCAACATTAAAAGCGACAAGACACAATTAAACAGTAAATACAAATAAAATGAAATAAAATGATAAGAAAAGAGGTAAAATAATAAAAAAACAAGTTATTAAAAATAAGGGCAGCCTGGCAGCCCGGGGATGAATCGCTGCTAACAACATGGTTCATCTCCCACATGAGGAGGATTAAGGTGAACAAAATATGCACCTAGCTTGGGCAATTTGGCTATTTCTTGCTCCCTTTTTTCTTTTTCTTTGCATTTTATCACTCCACTCTTGTGTTTCTAACTCCCGCTCATCTTTAGGCTGTAGGATTACTGTGCTCTGTTGACAAGTGATCGATGATGACGTATGACGTTGATAGACGGCTGTTGATGACGAACGATTTTACCCAAAATACATTTGGAGATTATACTTGCAATTTTTGTTTTAATGTTAACTGTGAGTGTGAAAATCTCAGCACAACATATTATACAATGCTTTATACCTAATATGGACCAAGTGGTGCCACAAAAAAAAAAAAATCTCGCTGGGGCAGCGGGGGCCCAATGGGGCCCGGGCCGGGGGAGTATCGCCCCGCGTGTGGCGAGCATTATTACTGTTTCTATGAATAGTCTCTGAAAAATATGATTGCCTTGCATTCTTCAGTTTCTGGTTATAGTTGCGAAGACTCTCTTTATAAATGTTGTAATATACCTGAAGTTTGTTTTTGCGTCACCTGCGTTCTGCTTGTCTACATATCCTTCTCTGTGCTTTAACCAGTGTGGCGTTTCTCCAGGGTGACTTTTTCCTCCCTGACAGAACTTTGGTCTTAATTGGAGCGATAGAATCAATAACAGTCATAACATTGGAACTGAAACTGTTAACAAGGTCATTAACTAGAACTGAGGGAAGGGTTGGTGATGGTGTAAAACCCTGGGTGAATAATGCACAGGTGTTATCATTTATACAACGCTTTCTGATTACCTCTGCTTCACCTTTCATAGGATTGGCAACAGTGGTCATTTTTAACAATACACAGTAGTGATCAGAAAAAGCCACATTGTCTCCTGTTGGGACTTGGTGAGACTCCCCTCGTTGGGCTGTTGGGGCTGGGGGAGACTCCCCCTGTTGAGGTGAGGATAAGGATGATGACCCTGCAGTTTCTCTCTGACTCTGTCATCCATGGTCAGTCCTTATCTCAGCCAGAGTGTCACCAGAGTGTCGTCTTATCGGTTGTTTTGGAACATCCCGCCTCTTGTTCTTGGCAGAGGCTGATTGTTTTTGGCGCAGATGATAAAAAATGGTGGAGAACCATGGCCTCGGTTTTGGAGGTGCTAATTATCATCCCTGCCGCGTCGCACTCTGCCTCAAACCGCCCCAGCTGAAGGTCCAGGTCCAATGAAGCCAACAGGACAACATCATCCGCAAAAAGTAGGGATGAAATCCTGTGGTTCCCAAACCGGATCCCCTCCGGCCCCTGGCTACGCCTAGAAATCCTGTCCATAAAAATTATGAACAGGACCGGTGACAAAGGGTAGCCCTGCCGGAGTCCAACATGCGCTGGGAACAAGTCTGATCTACTGCCGGCAATGCGAACCAAACACCTGCTCCGATCATATCGGACAGCCCTTAATAGAAGGTCCCGGACCCCATACTACAAATGCCTTCTCCAGATCCACAAAGCACATGTACACTGGTTGGGCAAATTCCCATGAACCCTCGAGCACCCTGCGAAGGGTATAGAGCTGGTCCAGTGTTCCACGGCCAGCACAAAAACCGCATTTTTCCTCCTGAATCCAAGGTTCAACTATCGGCCGTATTCTCCTCTCCAGTACCCTGGCCTAGACTTTCCCGGGGAGGCTGAGAAGTGTGATCCCCCTGTAGTTGGAACACACTCTCCGCTCACCCTTTTTAAAAAGAGGGACCACCACCCCGGTTTGCCACTCCAGCGGTACTGTCCCCTTCCTCCATGCAATGTCGCAGAGGCGTGTCAACCAAGACAGCTCTAAGACATTCAGAGACTTGAGGTACTCAGGGCGAATCTCATCCACCCCCGGTGCCACTGAGGAGCTTATGAACTACCTCAGTGACCTCGGCTTGGGTAATAGATGAGCACATCCCCGAGTCCACACTCTCTGCTTCCTCAATGGAAGGCATGTATTTTTTTTTTTTAGTTTTCAACAATTCATTTTAAAGGAGGCAAGGAGACCCCTTCTCCTTGCACCACCACCCCTAGGAGTAGAGAGCAGCCCTCTTTTATGGCCCCAACCAAATAACTTTAATTGGGCAGCTACCATCCACAGAGCACTCGGTACCATCAGATACACAAACATAGTCCCATAAACACAATAAGACCAACTAATACACTTTTCTATAACCCATCCGAAACCTAAATAACAAAAGCCAAAATAATCCCCAGAGTGAGAATAAAAATACAATAATACAAATATGAAATAATAATACTAATACAAATAAACCGGTTTATGGATATATAAATAAAATAAAATAAAATATGGAACATGAAAAGTAGTGGGTACCACACCCAAACTGACAAACTTTAAAACCGAATCACATTCCAAGACAGTGAGCAACACATAGTAATGCATAATATATACGTCCCAAAGTTCTTGAGGGGGAAAAGTGGATATATGTACAAACACAAATCTCTTTAATAATTTTAGTCTTACCTCAGTCTTTTATCTGAGTCTGTGTTGGATGAGAGCAGAGATGTAACTGAGTACACTTTCGATGTAGACTTCACTATGAGCAGAAATGAAACTGATCGTGCACCAATGGCTGGCACGCACTTTGACTCAACCCACCCAACCACAACAGGATACAACTGTAACTGCTGGCTGGCGGGGGGGGGTGAGTTGAGGCTTGTTAACTGGTAATCTGGAATACGAATGGGTGCAATCAGCAACGTCTAAAAGGTAGGCATCAACAGAGAACCTGGTTTATAAAACAACAACCAAAACCCCAAAGTCTGCACCTTATGAAGGTTATTTGTTATAGAAAATAATAATCTACACTTGAAAGTAACCCTGGCAGGTTTCACCAGAACAAATGTCTACACATGTAAAAGCACGAACAATAGATGACAATGCAAAGAGAGATGGAAAGATGACGGTGGTACTCAGATTATTCTGTGTTTTATATCTTCTCCCAGCTCAGCACCAGGCTGGAAAAACAGAAGAGCTAAACATTGTCAGGGTGGGATGACAGATATTATTCACATGAACCTTTCAGATGACACTGTTAATGCAAAGCAGGAAGATGGATTTGATAAGATTCATTGTTAACAAATGAATAGATAGATGATGTAGAGATGAATAACAACTTTCATTGTAAAAAATAAGTAAATAAAGACATAATAGGTTGTTTCCCTTTGAGCAGTGACACTCTGATACAGTCACAGCCTAAGGCTGCTTAATGTACATTTATTTTTATCCTTAAAGCACTTACCGTTGACAAGCATGTCTATAAACTTCTTTCTGATCTCCTCAGACAACCTTTCTTTTTTGCTTTCTCTGGTCCATGTTCAATGGGATAAACACCATCATACTAAACAGCAGGACAATGACATTTCACCCTTTTTCGGGGTCACCAACTGTTATTACATTATTAATTAATAATAGTTTTAATTAAATGCTGTTGCCGGCAACAGAACACGACACACATTTTTGAAACACCGTAACACGACGCATCAACTCTGTACATTTTGTATATACTGAGCCTGATCATGTTGGATGTAAGATGCAAGCAAAGTCTTTTTTATATATTTTTATCCCCTGATTTTTATTTTTTTATAACCCAGTACTCCTACTTAAGTAAAGTCCTGGGCATTGCTCTCCCTTTGCCAACCCCGGGAGGGCCCTGCTGAGCTCAAGCCTACTTCTTGCTTGAGGAGTGAGCAGGCCCTTCTTTTCACCCAACATGGTGGGGCTTCTCTGCTCGGACGTAGAGCATGGAAGGATCACGTTATTCCAGCCAGATCGTCCCCACCCCATCGGGAGCCACGGCTGGTGCCCCGGCTGGCCAGAGGAGGTAGTGTACAGCCCAGGATTGCTGCATGTTTTTGTGAGAGTAGCTCCCATTAGCTACCCAAGGGAACATGGGGAGAACATGCAAACTCCACACAGAAAATCCACTGCAAGAAGCCAGGGTAAGCTCATGATGCAATCGTCCTCAGCCAGCATTGTTTACCCAGACACATCAGTTACCAAATTGGTACACCCACAAACATTTACACGTCTTACACTTCATACATACCAAGACACTGCTTGCACCATTCTGGGTTTTCCTCCCATCCATAAAATGCCCAACTCCTTCAGGTGGACAAACATGAGTTTGGTCTCTTCGTTGTTTCAGAAATGAGTTGATCGACCACTCTTCACCATGTCTTTATTTTTTCTCTTTTTCTTCCTTTCCTTCCTTTCTTCCTTTTCTTTGTTGGTCTTTTCTCCACCTTTTCTCTTCTATGCATGTTTGCAGGCCAGAGCTTCCGGAGCTGCATGCTGCCCTGCAGTCCCACCCTCTGGTCATCCCGCTGCTTGCTTCCACCTGTCTGTATGGTTGTCTGGTAGATACTTGCTGATATCCTGACCTGCAGCAGATAATTTGACTTTCTCTTAGTGCATGTAAACATACCGCCGAGACCAGTGAAGATGAGGCATGAGTGAGGTCTTTGCAAATCTATTTTAAGGGTCCGTTAGCTCCCCCCTCTGGGCGCTCTCTTGCTACTGCAGAGAGTTAGTCCTCACTTTAATTGAGCGCATTTGTTTTCTGGTGGCAGACAATTAAACCTGCATTCAGTCTCACGGATGGGACCTGATGCTAAATGTAGGTGTTACAGCAGTATGATATCGGTATTATACATTTATTGTTGTAAAATATAACCTACATTAACCATCATCGGCTCAGAAATGGCCCCAGCACGCTGAAAAAGGAATACTGCATACAATTGTAAATGAGAGCAACAGAAACGTTGCATTCCTTTATATTAATATAACATAAACAATGTTGTCATATAAATATATAAAACTAATTATTGATCTTTTTTTTATTATTTTAATAATCCTGTAAAGTTTTTTAGGAGAAAAAACACAAGGAAAGGTTCTTAAATGTATTTTCTACTGTTTGGAAACTGATTGTCATCTGTAGATGTTGACGTAAGCACCGTGTGTGATGGATGCGGTCGAGTCTAAACGCTGAGTGAAAACCTGCAGAAACCTGCTGTTCACCGTCTGCAGTGTTAAACATTTACAGGCTCAATAACAAGGAGAAAAATTCTAACTTTCCATCTGTATTCCATCCTTTTAAATTGTTTAATTAGTTTGTGACTAATGAATGTCAAAGTGTAAAAAAATCTAGATTTGTTTTAAAATGAGGCCGGTAAAGAAAGATGCCACCTCCGCTGCTTCATTTTCCTCCCTGGTTGGTACTCAAGTCCGCCTCTGGACTCAAACCGGTCCCATTTGTACTTTGTACAGTAAGTTTGTGTGTGCGTATTTGAATGTTCTGCACTTTAACTGAAGTGGTTGAAGTTGGATTGTTTCCTGCATGTGGTTGCCTTTTCTATTATTTACTGAATCAGTTGGCTGACAGTTTGAACGCTTGGACTGTGCCATAAGAGCCTCCCCTGTAGGTCTTCCTCTGTGCTCCCAACCATCAGGACCAACCTCAAAACAGCCGTTTGATCTTGTTGTGCCACAATGAATCAATCAAAACACCACCTGACTTTATCAGGAAAATAATAACTAAACAGCAAACTCAGTCTCAAAGTAGCTGTTATTCCATACGTAACAGCCTGTTGCCAGTGGTGGCGTTACAGAATAACAGTGAAGGAAGGAGTCCGAGCACAGACCTTTGCAACCAGCAGCTGTGACAAATATGTATAAAATAAACACAAACATCTTCTCTCATTCAAATGAATCAGAATTCATTAACACAAGTGTTAAAAGATAATGATACAACACAAACTTCAGATTATATTCTACTATACTCACTCCGAAGGCGTTCACGTTGTTGGCGCATGCAAGGGTCCCTCGTTTGGCTCATCTGAGGCTCTGAATGTTCGCGGGTCACTCGTTAAAGCGCTGCAGACAGACGCTTCTTCAGTCACGATCATGGAGGAGCCCGGCCCATAGATAGGAGCTGTGGCCTTCGTCATAGCTCACAGAGAACTCCATGGAGCAGTGGAAAGGGCTGAGGGAGAAGAGAGCTGAGGGAGAATTGAAAGAGAGGGGGTAGCCTGCTCTATAGCCGGGGAGAGGCTGCAATAAACGGCAGCAGCCCCTCCTGCGATTTGGGGTCAATCCCCAATGAGAGTGAAGCCTGCCTGCTTTGAGTCATTATGGAGGTTCCTTTGTTTCAAACCATGCGGAAACCAAGCTCCGAGTCTGGCGTCAGAGCTAGGCCTCAGAATTGAAATGAAGTCTTTCCATGTTCAACACAGGACTGTGGGCCAACAATGTCATAGAGAAGTCTGGTGGATATCACCTTCAGCTCTATGTGAAAAAGGGAGAAAACAGCGTCACTGCATTCCTGGTGCGTTTCGCACTTCGCAATTCCTCGTTCAGTCTTGTCCATCATTGTCGTGGTTCGCCTGTTCAAGTTGTTGGGCAACAGTCCTATGTGAACATGGGAAGCCATCATTTCAACTTCAAGGCCCAGCTTTGAAGCCTAACTCTGAGACCAGCCTCAATTTCTTACAGCTGACCGCATGGTCTTAAAACACAGGGAATTAAGGAATGACTCCAAAGCCCAGTGGGGTTTGCAGTTTACTGCCCATAGAGACCATAAGAGGGGGCAGGATGGAGGTGACGTGCGGACAGTAAATTGGTCAGCGATCCCGATTTACCTGGCTGCCAGCGATGCTGCATTCTCTGTCTCTGAGCGACACACAGAGAGGAAAAGGGAGCCGCTCCCAGCTAAATCACCAGTGAGAGCGTAAAAATCAGCAACCTGTGGACCAGCACCAGAACCAGGAGTTCCACAACCACCAGGACGCCACTGACTACCTCCAGAGCATCTTAAAGTAAGAGGCTTGTGTCTGGGCAGAGTTGGTTTAAAGTAATTAGCATTGAGTGTGTTTGCTGTTGTATTGTTTTGCTTATTACTGTGTAACGCGCCGACGGTCTCTCATGCAGACCGACGTTTGATGCGTTTTTATCTTTTTATCTTTACGTTTGTATTTTTATATTGTTACAGGCCCGTGTAAGTGCACCCATATAACGTGTCCTGTCACTACCGAAGCTGTTCGTGCTCCTGTTTCCCCGTCAAAAGCTTCAAGCAAGTGTGATGGATTTTGGTGTCCCGGCCATCTGGCCTCCAATACTTTCAGTTACCACTTGGTGGAGGAAACCTCCCCCCGCAGTTTTGAAAACCGTCCGTTTTCTCTCTTTGAAGTCTTATGTGACGTGACGTTGTTCGCCATTTTGTTTTTGTTCCACGTTACGTGACGTCCTGACACACACACGCACACGCACACGCACACGCACACGCACACACACACACATATGCACTGATACCCACGCACACACGTAGATTATGTGTTGTTTGTGTTTAATGTTTAGTTAGTTGTTGTTTATGTGTACTTTTGGCATCTGAATTTATCCCAACTGTTGTTTCATTATCTTTTAACACTTGTGTAAATAAATTCTGATTCCTTTGAATGAGAGAAGATGTTTGTATTTATTTTACACATATTTGTCACAGCTGCTGGTTGCAAAGGTCTGTGCTCAGACTCCTTCCTTCACTATTATTCTGTAACGCCACCCCTGGCAATAGGCTGTCACATATGGAATAACAGCTACTTTGATACTGATTTTGCTGTTTAGTTATTATGTTCCTGATAAAGTCAGTTGGTGCCCCGTTTTGATTGATTCCTTCTGCTACTTTATTTCGATAAGTCATGTTCTTTATTAATAATTAATAACTATCGCAAGACCATTGTTAATACACCTCTAATAACTGAACCAGCACTCCCTTTATGTCCCCTTTGTGTCCCAATTTCCACAAAATTCCCTCCCTCATCAAAGTCCTATTCAGGGTTGCAGGTATCTGCTGGAGCCTAAGTCAATTACAGTATATATATATATAACTCCTGCTGGGACTGACCCCAGGAGTCTTTGAGCTGCGAGGCAACAGCGTTAACAACAAAACCACTCAAACTAGAATCTTATCTTTTTATTAAATCCTCTATAACAAACAAGTTAACATTTCTAAGCAAGTTTCGAACAAGTATCTCGAATACTGCAGTTGAGGAACAGCTCAGAGCAGAAAACTGAAGCCTACATTTCCCAGCATTCCAAGGGAGGCAAAAATATTCAGTGAAAACTAGCCCAACAGCAGACTTGTAAATTTGAACGCCTGCTTTCATGAGTTATGATGAAGGAACCTCTGGAAATACAGATGCACTCTGGTCCTGCACTGATCGAAGCAGTCATTGGCGATTGTTTTTGTCTTAAGCCTTTAAAAGGGAAAACAAGCTACAGTACTAGAATGTGTTGAGCAGAAAGGATGACAACATACTGTAGTATAAAAGTCATCAGTTCTGATGACTGCAGTATGATCGTGATATGGACAATTAGCATTTTGACATTTATCACATGACTATATGGTAAAGGAAGACATGCAATGTTTGAATATGAACATACTGACAATTGGACATGCAATATTCAATGTGTTTTCTACTGAAACTGCTTCTCTAGGATGTTTCTAAGGGAAGTGTGATCACAAACTCCCTAATCTTTAGTTTCAACACAGCTCAGTCGGTCACTGAGCTCATCAAAGTAGTTATCAACAGATCGAAGCATCTGTTTGATGGCGCTGAGCAGCAGGATGTCGCATTTCATGTTCACCTCCAACTCTTCGCTGTAGTTCTTCACTGGTACAACGCAGGACATCGGCATGCCGAGCCGGGTACTGACCTCCTTCACCTGGATCACAATACACCATAAAAACACTAGGGTTAAGATAAGACAAGATAAGATAAACCTTTAATAGTCCCACAGAGGGGAAATTTGCAATGGTTATCAGCAGACAAGTATTTGCAAATATTTTCTTTGAGAAACTTTAATTATCCTCACCACATCTTTGATGTAGCTACTTTTGTAGACCTTTCTCAAATCCTCCTTCACCAAAGGGCAGGCTTCGTCTATTTTGGTGAGCAACACCAGCTGAGGAATCCCTTGAAGCAAAACCCACATTTGGATTTAATATTTATTTTTCTAAAATCTAAATAACTTTATTGAAAAAGGAAAACAACACATGAAGCAGGAGTCAATTCCACCGACCCATCAAGTTGACTTTTCTGCGGATCGTGTCCAGCTTCTCCTCCAGATTTTGTGGCATGATGGAGATCTTGCAGGCATCGATGACGTAAACCACACAGTGAATCTTGTCTTTGAGACCCGGAGACTTACGATAGCATTGAGCCTCCGAGAGCAGAGGAGCAGAGGGGTTGAACTGAGTCCGTGTTTGAGGAGAAAGAGAGCAACAGTTTCAGTTAAGCACAGCTACGTCTATGTTCCAGCCAATATCCACCAGAATGTAATCAAGTAGCGTACCTGGTAATAATCAGGCAGATGACCTTTGAGGATGCTGCTGATGTCGTCTATATCAAGCCCCGCCGTTTTACTTTCCTCCAGTCCCATGGTGTCACACAGGATGATTGGCAGAGGTTTTCCCTCACGCCAGGCTTTCACAGAGAAGCTGCGAAACTATTGGGCACAAAGTCAGAAGATTAAAAAACAAAAAACACAATAGTACCCTCCTGTGAGACCCCAACTTGCAGGTCATTATGGGCAGCACCCAAAGGCGAGGGCCTTGGTGTGCTGATCCTCTGCTTCTACAACTGTCTCTACATGGACTGTCACTTCTGTGGGGTGGCGGGACATGTGGGTGAGTTTGAGAGGTACCAGCTAGATATAGTCGGGCTCACGTCAGCGCAGGTACGGGTTCTGGAGCCAATCTCCTTGAGAGGGGCTGGACCTTTTTCCACTCTGGAGTTGCCCAGGGTGAGAGGCGGCGAGCTGGTGTGAGCTTGTTTATAGCCCTCCAGCTCAGCCGCCATGTCTTGGAGTTTACCCCGAGAGTTTCGCTTCCTTGCACTTTCGGATCGGGGAAAGGTGTCTCACCTTCTGGAGTCCGTGGAAAAGGTTCTTGATAGTCATCCAACTGCGGACTCCATTGTTCTACTGGGGGACTTCAACGCTCATGTGGGCAATGAAAGTGATACCTGCAGGAGTGTGATTGGGAGGAACAGACTCCCTGAACTGAACCTGATTGGTGCTCTGTTATTGGACTTCTGTGCTAGTCACAGTTTGTCCTTAACAAACACAATGTTCAAGCATAAGGGTGTCCATCAGTGCACGTGCCACCAGGACACCATAGGCCAGATGTCAAAGATCAACTTTGTTGTCATTACCTCTGATCTTCGGCCAGATGTCGTGGACATTCAGGTAAAGAGGGGCTGAGCTGTCAACTGATCACCGCCTGGTGATGAGTTAGATACGCTGGCATAGGAGGAAGTTGGACAAACCAGGCAGATCGAAACGTATTGTGAGGGTCTGTTGGGAAGGTCTGTCCGGGCCTTCTGTCAGGGAAATCTCAACTCTCATCTCCTGAGAACTTCTCACAGATTCTGAAGGAGGCTGGGGACATTGAGTCAGAGTGGACTATGTTCTCGAAGTTGTGGACGCAAGGTCTGTGGTGCCTGTCGTGTCGGCAATCCCTGAACCTAGTGGTGGAGTCATATCAGGTCATGTTGGCCTGTGAGCCTCTTGACACAGGCCAAGCAAGCCGCAACTCGGGCAGTCCTGGAGGCATTGTCGGACAGTGGAAGGAATACTTTGAAGATCTCCTCGATCCCACTGACATTCCTTTCATTGAGGAAGCGGAGACTTTGGACTCTGGGGTGTACTCTTCCATCACCCAATCCAAAGTCACTGGGGTAGTTCATAAGGTCTTCAGTAGCAAGGCACTAGGGGTGGATCCACCCTCTACTCAGGGAGGATCTCATCCACTGCCTTGCCACTGAGCAGCTTACAAACTACCTCAGTCTCTGGATGTTGTAGGGTTTCTTGGTTGACACGCCTCTGCAACATTGCATGGAGGAAGGGGACAGTGCCGCTGGAGTGGCAAACCGGGGTGTTGGTCCCTCTTTTTAAAAGGGGGGACCGGAGAATGTGTCCCAACTATAGGGGGATAACACTTCTCAACCTCCCAGGGAATGTCTACGCCAAGGTACTGGAGAGGAGAATTCAGCTGTTGGTCAAACATTGGATTCAAGGGGGACAATGTGGTTTTCGTCCTGGTCGTGGAAAACTCGTGGAAAACCAGACTGCAGGAGTCTGGTTTGCATTGCTGGCAGTAAGTCAGACTTGTTCCCGGTACATGTTGGACTCCTGCAGGGCTGCTCTTTGTCACTGGTTGTATTCATATTTTTTAAGGACAGGTTTTCTAGGCGCAGCCAGGGGCTGGAGGGGATCCGGTTTGGGAACCACAGGATTTCATCTCTGCGTTTTGCAGATGATTTTGTCCTGTTGGCTTCATCAGACCAGGACCTTCAGCATGTGCTGGGGCGGTTTGGAGCCGGATGCGACGCGGCAGGGATGAGAATCAGCACCTCCAAAACCGAGGCCATGTTTGTCCACCGGAAAAGGGTGGCGTCCTCTCTGGTTAGGTGGAATTTAAATATCTTGGAGTCTTGTTCACGAGTGAGGGAAAGATGGAGCATGACATTTATAGACAAACTGGCGCAGCGTCCGCAGTTATGCGGTTGGTGTACCGGACCATCGTGATGAAGAAAGAGCTGAGTCTAAAGGGGAAGCTTTCGATTTATCGGTCAATCTACGCTCCCACCCTCACCTATGGTCATGAACTTTGGCTGATGAGTGAAAGGACAAGATTGCAGATACAAGGGGCTGAGATGAGTTTCCTCCGCAGGGTGGCTGGATGCTCCCTTAGAGATAGGGTGAGAAGCCTCTGCTTCTGCTGAGGTGCCTTGGGCATCTGTATCGGATCCTCCTGGACGCCCTCCCTAGGGAGGTGTTCCAGGCCTGTCCCTCCGGGAGGAGACCCCGGGGAAGACCCACGACACGCTGGAGAGACTATGTCTCTTGGCTGGTCTGGGAACGTCTCAGACTCCCCTCGGAAGAGCTGGAGGAACTGTCTAGGGTTAGGGAAGTCTGGGCATCTCTGTTGAGGCTGCTGCTCCCGCGACCCAGTAACTGATAAGCGGAAGAAGATGGTTGGATGTTTAATATTTGACTACCGAGAACCCCTTTCCACGACCACTGTCACCCACTCAATTTATCCTGACTGCAGTTATTTAATTGTGAATGAAACAGCGCTCCATATCTTGGGCTGCTGCCCCTGCAACCCAGTTTGACATGAGCAGAAACCAGTGGACGGATTAAGGGACGATAATGACGGGGAAATGATTTTGTGTTGAAATGTGAAGGGCAGACAAGTACCTGTGTTGTCAGGCTGGTGGTAGAAAAGCCAGATATGGCCTGGTTGGTGACGTGGCCTCTGAATACAGAGTTGACGGAGTTAAAAAAGCTGGACTTTCCGGCCCCAACCGGTCCAATAAGTAAAACCCGAGCCTGAGACACGGAGCTAGTTGTCAGTTTGTAGGCTTTAATGCTCTCCATCAGCTCCCTCCTCTTCCTGTATATAGTTATAAAGAAGAAGGAAAGGAGTCAAACTTGAAATTGTTAAGAAAGACCACTGTGTAGCATGTTCTTGAGGAGAAGTCTTCCTGCATCTTACTCAGGTTCCCAGATTACAGTCCTCCATGGTTTCTCGAGTTCAGTGGTCTCTGTTGGAGAAGAAAAATAATGAATACAACAATCTAATTTTATTAAAATAATAATATATATAACATTGGCCTTATGCATATAACAAAAAGCTTAGCATTGTCATTGTATGATATTAAAATCAAAACTATACTTTAAGGCAGGGGTTCTTAACCTTTCTGACCTTGGGGCCCAATTTTTCCAGTACAGAGTGGCCCGGGGCCCATTAAATATTAAAATTGTATAGCTGGGGTATTCAACTAAAACTTTAAGAGGTCCATTTAGAGAAGATTTACTCAAGCGAAGGTCCAGAACATCATTATATATGTATGTATGTATGTATGTATGTATGTATGTATGTATGTATGTATGTATGTATGTATGTATGTATGTATGTATGTATGTATGTATGTATGTATGTATGTATGTTTATATATATATATATATATATATATATATACATATATATATATATATATATATATATATATATATATATATATATATATATATATATACATATATATATATATATATATATATATATATATATATATATATATATGTGTGTATATATTCAAGTAGTCTCATAGTTGTATCCACATCTGCATCTGACTGTTATATTAAAAAAAGTACATTTCAAAAAAATTTAACACTTAACATGTGTAACTTGAATTACACATATTTTTTTCTCTTAAAAATAAAATTGATTTTATCTTATTTTTCAAATGCTATCTTATTTTATTTCTCTACCAGCAGTTTGAATTTCCCCTTTTCTTTGTTAATTGTCTCAACACATTTTTATAATAAATGAATATAAACACATCTTAACAATTGAACAGTTTTGCAGTTTGTCTTTCTTCCCCATAATCGTATGCCCCCACTTTCTGTTGTTCAGAGTGAGAGAACTGAGCTCTAATTTCTCCTGCCAGGACTTTAAATCTGGGCTGGATGCTGTCAGGTTCTCATACACATGAGAAGGTGCTCATATTTAGTTTTAATTATGTTCATTGTGGAGAAAGCTGCCTCACAGCTGTATCTGGACTCAAACATGGGTGTTTTAAGATTTTATTTATTTAAGATATTAAATTAATCAGTTGTCAGGACTCAGCGTGTCAGGCTTCATCCGAGCCTGATCAGCTGCGACGGGGACAAGCCCGCAGGTCTCCGCGCTGCAGCCCAGTCACTTTCCGATGCTTTTGCAACAACAGTCCAGTCCAGCAGACACTTCAGCCCACGCATCTACCATCCTTCAGCAGTAACGACGGAACCCGCCGCCGCCCGAGGGGCAGCGGGTTCCGCGGCCGCGGGGACGCGTCGGCTCCCGCTCAGTCGGTCGGTTCCTCCGGCTCTCCGGCCCGCCTCTGCGGAGCCGCCGCCGGGCAATCACTGGCAAATCACGCCCCCCTTCCCCCTTCTCATGGTGGCTTCAAGCCTGAATTATGGTTCCGCGTAAATCGACGCAGAGCCTACGCCGTAGAATCCCTGATCCTGGTGGATCTTAACGAACTCTGTGCAAAATAAATGTTTTTTTCTGTAAATACACACCATTTCTCTTACTATTACACGTACTAGCTGAGTGTCTTCTTCTCCTCATTTGGTCGGGAGTTGCTATGCAGTCCCGCGGCCCTCGCGGCCCACACGTACAAAACTGAATTTTTTTGGCGGCCCACTAGATGGCGCTCGCGGCCCAAGTGTGGGCCGCGGCCCTATGGTTAAGAATCACTGCTTTAAGGGATGGAAAGAAGTAAAATTAAATGTATCAGAGAACGTACCCTCCACCTGGTAGACTTCACACTCAGTCAGGTTCAGGTCGTTGCCATGCATCTCCACAGCAGTGAAGTTATAATAATTTCCTGGATTGCTGTACACTATTGGTTTGCTTCCATGGATGAGAGCCAAAGCTTCTCCAAAAAAAGGACCAGAAGTGCTAATCATTTTTACTGCATATCCAGCATTAGAAGTTGCAAACGTGTAGAGCTTTGCTCCACTGAATGTGAAGAGAAAAGCCTGATCATCATTCACGAACGCTCCGGACTGGCAGAAAGGTCGTCTTGTGTAACCTCCAAACACGTAACCTGAGGCATTGTAACCCACTGACACGGTGGGAGCCAGGTTGTCACATTCCTGGTGGAAAGCTGCTCCAGTGAAACCGTGGACACTGGCCTTGTAGAGCAGCTTCAGTTTGACACTTCCCAGACGAGAGCAGATGATTCTCTGCTGGCTGCTGGATAGTTGGGGCTTAAGAGTGGGCATCTGGCCTGGTGGGTTGAGCTTCAGGAAACCTTTGTTTTTTTCAATTTGTAATCCTATGAAAGAAAGAAATGTTAGTTCACACAAGAAATTTTGAATGATGTTACTTTCAAAACTACATTCTGCATAAACCAGAGGTTCTTCAACCCCTGAATTGGTCTCAGGGGTTCGACAGAGCCTCCGCCGCAGAGGTCCGGACACACCTGAATTATTGTGTAAAATTAGTGATGACACACACGCCCCGCTTGGCCATCACTGGCTGCAGATGATCATGCTACACTGCTTGGCCATCAGTGCTGAAGAATATGTACAACATGGATTCTCATGTATCACGGAAAGTGATGGGAGTGAGCATCCTATCTGCATGATTTGCAACACCAAGTTGAGCAATTCTAGTCTCGCACCGGCAAAACTAAAGGAGCACTTCTTGAAGCTGCATGGAGACGGGGAATACCAAAACACAAAACACAGATTCAACGAAAGGGCCACTCTGCCTGCTCTTGGATTTGTACCAGTTAATAAACCGATTCTCACAGCATCGTACGAAGTTGGTTACTTGATCGCAAAGCAGGGCGAGCCACACACCATTGGTGAAACACTTGTGAAACCAGCTGCGTTAAAGATGGCGAATCCAATACTCGGAACAGCAGCCTAAGGTAAATTATCCCAAATTCCTCTTTCAAAAGATACCGTCAGCGACAGAATAGAAGACATGAGTTAAGACGTCTTGGCTCAAGTAGTCGCGGACCTGATTTCAAGCCCAGCAAAATTCAGCCTTCAACTCGACAAGACCACAGATTGTGATGCATTGTATTCTGCAAAGGCATGCGTTGGCAACAAAAAACCTTGCCTCCAAAAAAGGCAGAAGTATTACAAACTGTGGTGGAATGTGTGAACTATGTGCGAAAAAGTGATCTGAGGCACCACATCTTCAGTGAGCTGTGTAAAGAAATGGGCTCTGAATTCGAGGTACTTCTGTTATTCTAATGTTCGGTGGTTCGGTGTCCTGGGGACAGGTGCTGAACTGTGTTTTTGCCATGCGTGTGGAATTAGCCTTGTTTTTGCAAGAACACCAACACTGTCATGCAGATTGCTCAAAAATCCTGAGTTCATTCTCATTTTAGCGTACATAGCTGATATATTCCCAGCTCTCAATCATCTCAATCAGCAGATCCAGGATGGTGGAGTCAATATCATGGAAGCTGAAGAAAGCCTGAAGGCTTTTAAAAAAAACGCTACCATTATGGAAACGACGAACAGATAACAACAACTTTGCAAACTTCCCGCTTCTGTGTAAGTAAGATTGAAGATGTATCTGGAATTGGAGATATTTCTGTATTCACGGAACTGAAGCAAATAATTGCCACGCAATTAGATGAGCTTGCAAAGTCTCTCGACGAATACTTTCCTACAAGAAAGTCATATCCAGCATGGGTGAGACAGCCGTTCACGTTTGCTGTTAAGACAGCAGATGTCAATGATGAATACCTGAACCAAATCATTGAAATTCAGCAGAGCCAGTGTAGCTGCTCCCAACTTTTTCCAACTGGTTAATGAAAGTGCAACGCTCCGACTGATGGTTGTAAACGTTTTATTACAGTATTTTCTGTCTTGTAAACGCCCAAGACCAACGTGAACACTGAAATAAAATACACAGTGGCAAATATTCATCAGTGAAACCGTCATATTCCCATATATGAATTGCTTAACTGAAACTTATTAAACAAAATATTAATGCTCTCAAAATACAAATTATACACATATAAAGAAGAATATTTCACTCAATTGTCCATACCGTTTGCCCCTCCAACCAGAATGTTAGGAGTTGCTAGAAGTCCATTTCTTCTGTATTTCACTTCTTTGTCTTCCAATTACTGCTTGCACGCACCAACAGACCATGAAAAAACTCACGTCTCTACCAAAAGGCATCACGTGACCACGTGATGGCGTGGTCTGATGGAGTTATTAATTAACCAATTATCCCCAAAGTATGCACACAATAATCAAAATATAAATGGATATTAAAGTAAAATAAATCAATTCACACAGAAAATAGTGTTTATGTGTGTGTTCGCTACAGCCAGGTTCAACAGCAACTCTTCAGAACAACAACGCTCTCAACGTTTTGGTGTCGACCAATGGACAAGTATCCAGTTATTGCTAAAAAGGCCCTGGATTTTTTTATACCATTTGTTACAACATATCTTTGCGAGCAATCCTTTTCGAGGATGCTGGACATAAAAACGAAGAAAAGAAATAGACTTTGCTGTGAAAATGACACGAGAGTGGCACTTGCCAAGGTGAAGCCACGCATATCTGAACTGGTCTCTCAAAGTCAACAACAGCAGAAGTCACACTGATTTGCAGGTATTTAAATTGTTGTGAGTTTATGTATTGTGTTGGTTTTGTTCTTTGAACAAGGTGATGTTCATGCACGGCGCATGTTGTGCACCAGTAAAAAAAATCTGTTTTGAATTTGAAAAAAAATCATATTTTATTTTTCACTAAAGAGGGGTTCGGTGGGCCGCTCGGTGGCGCAGTGGGTTAAGCAGCGGGCCATAAACTGAGGCTACAGTCCTCCTCCTGCAGCGGTCGCGGGTTCGAATCCAGCCCGCGCACCTTTGCTGCGTGTCTTCCCCATTCTTTCTCTGTACCCCTTTCCAGTCTGCATCTCCAATAAAGGGCCACTAGAGCCCAAAAAAACCTTTAAAAAAAAAAAAAAAAAAAGAGGGGTTCGGTGAATGTGCATATGAAACTGGTGGGGTTCGGTACCTCCAACAAGATTAAGAACCACTGGCATAAACCTTAAAAAAAAGGTACCCCCCTGTACCATCTGTGTACCCTCCATGTACCTCCATCTATCCTCCATGTACCATCTGTGTACCCCCCATTTACCCTCCATCTCTATCCTCTGTCTACCCTCCATGTACCCCCCGTGTACCCTCCATGTACACCCCCCCCCCCATTTCCCCTCTGTGTATACCCCATGTACCCTCCAATTACCCTCCATCTTTATCCTCCATGTAGGTGCTGTGACGGATGCAGACAGAACAAATCCAGTCATAAGAACATACCAATAGGTTTTTAGATGAAAACCAACCATAGAATTTGAAAGCAGTAAAAACAGCTTTGTGTTATAGGGGGGGGACCTATTATGAAAAACAGGTTTTCTCTTGCTTTAACAAAGTTGTCTCCCCTCAGCCTGCTAACTCAGAGAAGGAGGAAAGCAACCAAATTCTGCAGTGTCTGTACAGCCACCCGGATGAACAATCCAGTGTGATGTGAATCTACGAGCTGTTCAGATTCTGCTCCCTTTCATTAGGTAACGACGGGAGCGATGTGTGAAACCACGCCCACAACTAACTCTGGCCGGAACAACAACAACTCCGCCAGCCAGAGCTTCTGCAAATTTCTACGCGTCATTCAGGCAGCCAATCAGCACAGAGCCTCATTATCATAGCCCCGCCCACTCAGAATCCCACATAGATAATGAGGTTAGAGACTGGGATGATAAAGACATGGCTCAGAGGCTGAATTTCTAATTTATTTATCAAACCAACCAAAAGCTTGTTTTTAAGACATTCAAGGCTTGTTTAAAATAGGTATTAGATGCCATAATAGGTCCCCTTTAAGTTATAATGCATAGGTACTTTGAAGATATTTGGAAGAAAAATC
Source organism: Cololabis saira (assembly GCF_033807715.1). Taxonomy (NCBI): domain Eukaryota; kingdom Metazoa; phylum Chordata; class Actinopteri; order Beloniformes; family Belonidae; genus Cololabis; species Cololabis saira. Next base: position 36,713,334 of record NC_084599.1, read on the forward strand.
ATGAAAGGAGTGAAATAAATAATCACCAATAATAGTCACCAGGTGGCCAGAGATTTTTGACCTCAAACCCGTTCGTTTTGTTTTTCTTTTGAGTTGCCCGTGACAACGTGATTAATACAAAACTAATGGCGGTCGTATAACGCAGCTTCCATCGCTCCATTGAGATCTACAACAAAGTGACACAAAATATTCCAAAATTCCTCCTTCATTCAATAAAGAACATGTTAAACATACCAACTCCCAATTTACACAAAATTAAAATAGAGGATATGGACCTTGTTAATGAAAAATGTAATAATTCATTTTTAATGCAGTACTTAGTTAACACTTTCTATCCAAATATAGCCAAAAGCACACTTAGTCTCAAAGATTTTAATAAATCTAAAATATCAGCTATTCGTACAAAATATCTAAAATTCACAGTTCCTCCCAAATGTAAAGAAATACATTTTTAGACCATCAACAACATTTATCCCTCAAATGAATTAACACAAGATTTAAATTAGTTGTAGATAATTGTTATATTTGCAAAACGAATGTAGAAACGATAGAGCACCTGTTTTTGGAAGTGGGATCATTCAAGATATATGGAAGTCTCTCCATGATTTAATATTATCCAGCTCCATCAACACAGATTTCTGGTCTTTTTTAAAACATTCAAATTGGTGTATTATTATTATTGGTGTATTAATTATTAAGAATTAAAAGAAAAATAATTTTTAGTTAATCATTTGATCATTCGTACAAAATACTATATTCACAAGTGTCTCTGAGCTAAATCCCCCCCTTCATGGACTGCTTTTAAAAATAAAATCTTATTTCAACAGTGTCTAAAACACAAAAATACTGCAGTCGAATTGTAGTCTGTCAATTTAACCTGAACCCCTTGCACTTGTCAATATGATTTTCCTTCCTTATTTATTATTTAAGTACTAATTTTTCATTAATTTGTTTCATTCATTGTTTCATTCGTTTATTTATTTTCCATCTTTATTTTTTATGTATTCATTTATTTGTATATTTAATTATTTATTTACTTTCTTCCTTTCCCTTTTATGCAACCTTTTTTTATACGAAAAAAATGTAATAGTAGGTGTGATTGTTCTCTCAATCTGATGTACTTATGTTTACATCTGAGTTTGTAATTCTTCTTGTTAAATAAAGTAAAAAAAATAAATATATAACGCAGCTTCCTGTTACATCCTGCCCTCTTCTCCTTCTCTCTTTGAGCAACTGAACACAATCACAAACTTGGCTTATTTAAAACGTTTTATTGTATTTATTACTCTTTTTATGATAAAAACGCCACGCAGCAGCTTTTACTAAACTTCTTGATGTCACTTGCGTGGTTTGATTTTCTCCCCTCGGAGAGCTACATAACCACACAAACCAACACAAGTTAAACCTCGTATCATTTACACTGAAGTTTCCTACATCCAAATAATCTTCATCCTTCTGTTTTACACTCTGAAACAATCTCCTGTTTTGCCGCAAATTGCCTAATTTCGTTTATATTAGATCCGTTTTCATCGTTTGAATAAACTTAGTACTCTGATAATTACTGCTCGTCCACCAGGAATGACATACCTCCGTGTTTCCCTGGCAGATTCTGGAAGAAGAGAGCAGAGATGTAACTGTTGTGAATCCATGGAGTGTGAATCTCCCACAAGCAGAAACGAAACTTATCCCGCACTTGTGGGCGGCGCCAATACTGTGGAAGAGGCTGATTTATGGTTCTGCGTTACACCAACGCAGAACCTACGGCGTAATTTACGCGGCGACGCGCACGGTACGGAGCGCGTCCGCGTACTTACGGCGTAAGCTCTGCGTCGATTTAACGCGTAGGGGCAGGCAGGACAAAATAAAAATAATATTTTAGAGGAAGATTTCATTTTTTCATTATGCACTTCGAGAAAATAGTTGAAATGTCCAGAAAAAGTTGAAATGTCGAGATTAATGTAGAAGTACAATTTCGAGAAAAAAGTCGAAATGATGAAAAAAGTCGAAATGTCGAGAATAATGTTGAAGTAAAAGTCGAAATGTATTGCATTTTCATTCTCGACATTTAGACCCTTTTCTCGACAAAAAAGTCGAAATGTATTTCAACTTTATTTTCGAAATTTCGACTTTATTCTTGAAATTGTATTTCAACATTGTTTTTGACATTTCTCCTTTTTTCTCGAGATTGTATTTCAACAATAATCTTGACATTTTGACCTTTTTCTCGACAGAAAAGTAGAAATGTATTTCAACTTTATTCTCAAAATGTGGACTTTATTCACGAAATGTCGACATTATTCTTGAAATTGTATTTCAACATTAATCTCGACATTTCGAGTTTTTTCTCAAAGTGCACAATAAAGAAAAATCTTCCCCTCTCAAATATCTTTTCTCCTGCATATTATATATATATATATATATATATATATATATATATATATATATATATATATATATATATAATATATATATAATATATATATATAATAATACAATACTCCTCTATGAAGTGCCACCTCATACTTTTTCGTACTTTTGCACTCCAAAACAGTGCGGAACGTTTCTCATTGCACCAGTTCCCGGTATACCCGTAATACTGATGCACAGTACTCAAGACGAGAAACAACAATGAAACCCAAAAGCGATGGCAAGTCGTTGCTGGATGCGTTGGGCGGAAATTTTAGTTTTAAAACACTACCGAGTGGAGACCTGGATAAAAGCAAAGTTGTGTGCAAATTGTGCAAGAAAGAGTTTGCCTATTACCGCAGCTCTTCCAGCCTCCGCTACCACCTGAATGCCAAACACGGTGCAGCCAGAACAGTCGTCGCCCCCAGCAGGGCCAGACGGCCCGGGCGGCCGCGCCAGCCCAGTCTGGACAGGATGCCGGGGTTCAGAGCCGAGATGAGTGAGTCCATGATCATAAAAATGTTTGGTTGACGCAAAAGTATGGAGGATTTTTCGTGCCAAAATTAAATAAATAAATATATCATTAATTAATTAAAATGGGAATGAAATATATCATTAATTAAATGTGTCATTAATTAATTAAAATTAGAATGAAATATGTCATTAATTAATTAAAATGGGAATGAAATATATCATTAATTAAATGTGTCATTAATTAATTAAAATTAGAATGAAATATGATATTAATTAATTAAAATACAATTCATTTTAAGTAAAAATATATATTTATTTTTTCAGCATTTAATTAATTAATGACACATTTAATTAATGATTAATGACCAGTGAAACTGACAGTTTAACATTTACATTTCATGATTCAGCAACACGAAATCATTAATTAAATGTGTCATTAATTAATTAAAATTAGAATGAAATATGTCATTAATTAATTAAAATACAATTCATTTTAAGTAAAAATATATATTTATTGTTTCAGCATTTAATTAATTAATGACACATTTAATTAATGATTAATGATGAGTGAAACTGACAGTTTAACATTTACATTTCATGATTCAGCAACACGAAATCATTAATTAAATGTGTCATTAATTAATTAAAATTAGAATGAAATATGTCATTAATTAATTAAAATACAATTCATTTTAAGTAAAAATATATATTTATTATTTCAGCATTTAATTAATTAATGACACATTTAATTAATGATTATTGACGAGTGAAACTGACAGTTTTACATTTACATTTCATGATTCAGCAACACGAAATCATTAATTAAATGTGTCATTAATTAATTAAATGCAGTTTTACATTTCATGATTCTCACGCAACACAAAATCATTAATTAAATGTGTCATTAATTAATTAAATGCTGAAACAATACATATATATTTTTACTTAAAATGAATTGTATTTTAATTAATTAATGACATATTTCATTCTAATTTTAATTAATTAATGACACTTTTATTTAATTAATTATATATTTCATTCCCAATTTAATTAATTAATGATGTATTTATTTATTTAATTTTGGCACAAAAAATCCTCCATAGAGAAGTGGATAAAACAAAATAAATAAAAAGAAAATCAATCCCTTCCCCATATTAATACTTGTATGGGAAAGGGAGGGATTTTCATTTTCTTTATTTTGTTTTATCCACTTCTTTTTCAGTTTTTTTTATTTGAATGAATGAATGAATGAATGCATTTTTATTTCGAACATGTATATACATTTTTTTTTTTTTTTTTTTCGATCATGTGCTCAGTATGGTACACTCATTCATACCATATCGTGTAATCATTTGAATCGAAAAGGAATAGGCTGAAGCTCTGAGCTTATAAATGCCTACCCTTTAACCTTCACATTATTATTATTTAAACTTTCTATAACGAAAGCTTTCTAGCATTTCCACCAGAAAAAGAAGCAAACACAAAAGACAAAAAGAAAAATATATGTAACAACAAAGAACCAATAAGAAAAGAAAAAAGGAAAAATAAATAATAAATAGTCCTGATTAAAACAAGGACAAAAAGATCAGTAATTAATACCTGCATAATTCCATAATTCTCTCTCTTGCATCTTATCCTTTAATCTTGTTGGTATTTACTAATCATGATGTGTTTTAAACTATTTTTGAACTGTATGATGTTTTTACTTTGTTTAAGATTATCTGGTAAGCTATTCCACAATTTAACCCCTGTAACTGAAATACACATACTTTTAAGTGTTTTTTTAACTGTTGGTTGTTTGAGATTATGTTCCCCCCTTAACTCATATTGCCCATCTCTATCCTTAAACAGTTTTTGTATGTTGCAGGGGAGTGAATTATTCCTTGCTTTATCTGTGCCGTTTTAAATTCAACTAAGTCAGTCAATTTTAGTGCGTTTAATTTCCAGAACAAAACATTTGTGTGATGATAAAATCCTACATTATTTACGATTCTTATTGCTTTTTTTTGCATTACATAAATGGGTTGAAGATTGGTTTTAAAAGTATTTCTCCAAATCTCCACACAGTACGTCAGATACGGTAAAATTAATGAATTATAAAGTATGTATAATGTTTTTAGGTTTAATATGTGTCTGGAAAATGAAAATAAAAATAATAAAATAAGATAAACATTTACATCTTCATATTAACATATGTTCGAAAAAAAGGAGTAGGAAGAAGTGTACACTTTTTCCTAGTTCCTACCCCTTTATAACACTGGATTACATTATTGCTATTATAGTATTACATCTACACAATATCCATATAAATATAATCTATATAAATACTCTGTAAACATGCCTATTATTACATAAGTATCCATATACGTATATAGACAATATAAATATTACATAAATGTTATATGAATATCTAGAAAATACAACTATTTTATACATCTATATAAATATACACTATATAAACTACATAAATGTATATGTGCTACTTACCCAATAAATGTATAACATACATTACATAATTTCAATTATCCCTCACAATAGATAATATATTCTACAGTTTTATGCATAATGTAAGCTCAAAGATGGCCAAAAAAACTATTTTGCCAATTTATTTATTTTAAGTTATTGTGCTTTGTTGGTATGTCTCCTGAAATATTAAAAAATTGCTGGGAAATGTTCAGTTGTTCATGTTCAATAAATATTTCTACCTTGTAATTTTGCAAAGGATTTTTTTCTTTGAAAAGCATGCCTAAAGCACATTTATTGGATATATGCAATGGTGAAAAAATTGGCAAAATAAATGGAAAAACTGCGAAGAACCATGTTCGGTATGTTATTCGGTATTCAATGTTTATTATTAGTGTTTATTATTATTTTCGGTTTCGGCCACAAATTTTCATTTCGGTGCATCACTACCTGAAAGACAAAACAAAAATGGCATCTTACACAAATTTGATAAAAATTCCACTACTAAATTAAGAACAATGTATCTAACATTACCAATTCCCCCCAAAGTGAAAGAAACGCGCTTCAATATTATGAACAACATATATCCTTCCAAAGAATTACTCAGATCACATTTTGGTTTTGATGATAATATTTGTTCATTCTGTGAAAATGACACAGAGACTACGGACCATATATTTTTCTCATGTGGTGTGGTACTTATGTTCTGGCTTGACATTCACAAATGGATAAAGCGAAGGATTTTATCCTTCCCAACTTCTATTTCTAGAGATAATATAACATTTGGCATGTTTTTACAAAACAAAAGTGATGAGCTCTGTTGTAATGTAATCCTCTGTATAGCCAAATTCTTTATTCATAAAAATAGATATTTAAAGTCATCCCCCAAATTTTTTTTTTTTTTTTTTAATGAATTTGAATGATATTTAAAATCTTTAAAACTACCGGTAATAACTGAAACAAAAGCACAAAAAATGTATGAAGTGTTAAGACATTTTCCCACTGATTTAGAAGACTGATATCATTACTTACCCCTTGTATGATGGACCTTGTTGTATTATTTTACTTAAATGTCATGTATTTAATTTATTTATTATTGTTTGTACCTTATTTTCATATTATATAACTATATAATTGTCATGGGACATTCCATCTCTACACACTTTATTCTCAGGTTTACATACATTGTCCACATACAGTTCCCTTTATCGACCTCGTTAAGACAAAGAAAGTTTACAAAAAGTCCTGAAAAAGCTTGATTATAGCTAACTTGAATTTAAGTTTGTGCCTTGTGGACAATGCAATCATATTCCTATTATTGCACTCAGTTGTGACCAGTTTCTTGTCTGTGCAGTTTGGGTTTAGTTGTCATACGCAGCTGCAAAGATATGCAAAGATATACAAAGTTTACATATGACATGCGTCTCAAGTGATGTCCATGAGCAATATGCACCCACAGATTGCGGAACAGAGCACAATTTAGTAAACATTGCACACAGATTTTTATCAGCTTTATTTTATTTTACCCACTGGCACTTGCCGGTCTCAGTGGATTTGAGGGCTGCATATTATTTATCTTACGAGCTCCGAGTTCTGTGTTCTGTAAAACTGCTGTAATGGAGACTCTGTCACTCCTGCATTAAAACTTGAGATCTACGTTTGGACCCTTCAAAAAGATAATTGAATAAGTCCAGCCTAATTGCCATAATCACCGATGCAGTAATTATCCAATAGGAAGCGCTATGTATTTACTAGGTCAAATCCAGGAGGTGACGTTTTTGTTGGGGCAGGTATTGTACCTGTTGTCTCATGACTGGATTTGTCTCATTTACCTCCATCACAGCACCTGCATTCAAGAGAGATAATATAATGGGGATTTAAAAGCTTCTAATAAAGTAGTTGTTTATGTAGGATTTAGTTTTAACAGTTATTTAATTGAACATGTCTTGTGTAATTAATAATTTCTTTATCTTGCAGGACTTAAAATTGAGGACACATCAGAGGAAGAAAGTTGCTATACATTCGTGAACATCAACCCACCAGGCCCCATGTCCACTCCTAACCCCCAACTGTCCATCAGCCAGCAGAGAATCATCTGCTCTCATCTGAGAGGTGTCAGACTGAATCTGCTCTACAAGGCCAGCGTCCACGGTTTCACTGCAGAAGACTTCCACGAGCAATGTGACAACCTGGCTCCCACCGTGTCAGTGGGTTACAATGCCTCAGGTTACGTGTTTGGAGGCTACACGAGACGACCTTTCTGCCAGTCTGGAGAGTACGTGAATGATGATCAGGCCTTCCTCTTCACATTCAGTGGAGCAAAGCTCTGCACGTTTCCACCTTCTAATGCTGCATATGCAGTAAAAATGGATAGTAATTCTGGTCCTTATTTTGGAGAAGCTTTGGTTCTTCTTGATGAAAACAAACCTATAGTGTACAGCGATCCAAGAGGAGGTTATTATCCATTCAATCCTGTGAAAATGCATGGCAACGACCTGGACCTGACTGAGTGTGAAGTCTACCAGCTGGAGGGTACGTTCCCTGTACATATAAACATTTTCATTAGTCTGATATATTTAATTTGACATCTTTCCATCCCTTAAAATATAGTTTTGATTTTAATATCATAAAATGACAATGCTAAGCTTTTTGGAAGTTATGAAAATTTTCTAAAAGACCAATTTCATGTTTATTATTTTATTTTACATTGGATAACAATACCAAAATAATGTATTCATTATTTTTCTACTCCAACAGAGACCACTGAACTCAAGAAACCATGGAGGACTGTAATCTGGGAATCTAAGTAAGATGGATGAAGACATTCTTCTCCTCCTCAAGAACGTGCTACACACTTATCTTTCTTAACAATTTAAAGTTTGACTTTTTGTAAGACTATTAGAAGAATGTAGGAGAGACAAAAAATAGCTCTTATGTTTTTTGTATCTGTATATACAGGAAGAGGATGGAGCTGATGGAGAGCATTGAAACCTACGAACCAACTACTAGCTCCGTGTCTCATGCTCAGATTTTACTTATTGGACCAGTTGGAGCTGGAAAGTCCAGCTTTTTTAACTCCGTCAAATCTGTATTCAGAGGCTACGTCACCAACCAGGCAATATCTTCTACCACCAGCCTGACAACACAGGTACGTGACCGCCTCCTAGATTTCAACATTAAATAATTTCCCCGTCATTATTACTGTTGCTCAATCCATCCACTGGTTTCTGCTCATCTCAAACTGGGTTGCAGGGGCAGCAGCCCAAGATATGGAGCGCTGTCTCATTCACAATTAAATATTATTTAATATAAAATATATATACATATATATAAAAACAACAAATAAATATAGAATTTATCTCTTTCGGGAAATTTCTTTCGCCACAGCGCTCCAGTGCACAAATTACAAAGCTAAAGATTAAATATAACAAGAGTCACAAACTAAAATGACCCAAATTTGCAACCCCCCAAATAATGCTCAAGATAAAAAATAAGCATAAACTAAAATATATAAGATGCAATGTCAAGCTTGTTATTGTACATGAAGTGAGGAGTTTTGATGGCCGCTGGCAGGAATGATTTCCTGAGACGCTCTGTGGTGCAGCGAGGTGGAATAAGTCTGTTACTGAAGGTGCTTCTTTGGCTGGCCAGCACATCATGAACAAGATTTGAGGAATTGTCCAGTATGAATCTTATTCTGGACAATATCCTGTCAGACAATCATGGTCCTCTCATTGCGGATGAGCTTGTTGAGTCTATTGGTGTCTAGGGCTGGGCGATATGGACCAAAAGTCATATCTCGATATTTTCTAGCTAAATGGCGATACTCGATATATATCGATATTTTTTCCGTGCCATAATTGGGGTTTCCTCCAAAGCATTATAGCATAGCATCTCTGTTAGCTTCATTTTTTTCTGAGGCAAACCCTTAAAAAAACAGTCAGTTTTAATACAAAGCCTCGTGCCAAATGTCACACAGGTTCCTTTATTAACAGAGGTCTGCACAATATCAAAATGTATAAAACAAATGAAATAAAAATAAACTGCCTGCATATATAGAATAAAAATGCTTCTTGAATAAAATAAAACAAATATCCCTTTCCTGCATAACAATTAAATAAAAATACACTGTGCAATTAATACAATGTAGACAGTAACAGGCAGACTTTTCCACTGAGGTTGACAGTTGTGCAAATAACATGCACACATTCAAACATTCAAGTCAATTTGTCACAAAATAAGCTATATCAAAATCATAAAAAAAATATATATATATATTATTATTATTTTTTTAAATCGATATAAACGATATTGTCTCGTACCATATCGTGTTTGAAAATATATCTATATATATTAAAATCTCGATATATCGCCCAGCCCTATTGGTGTCCTTCAACCTCAGTCTGCTGCCCCAGCACACAACAGCATAGAGGATGGCACTGGCCACCACGGACTCATAAAACATCTGCAGCATGGTACGGCAGATGTTGAAGGACCTCAGCCGCCTCAGAAAATACAGACAACTCTGGCCCTTCCTGCAGAGGCCATCAGTATATTAAGTCCAGTTTAATGTCCAAGTACACCCCTAGGTACTGATATTCCTCCACAAGGTCCACGCTGACCCCGCAGATAGAGACAGTGGCCACTGGTCCTCCTGAGGTCTACCACCAGTTCTTTAGTCTTTTCGTTAGTTGAGCTGCAGATGGTTCTGCTCACCCCACGTGTTAAAGCTGTCCCTCACACCCCTGTCACAGTCTCCTCACTCTTGCTGCGATGGACCAGCGCCACTGAATAATTACTGTAATTGTTATGAAACAGATCCAACTGCACTGGCCTGCAGTCAGGATAAATGGAGTTGGTAAAAGTGGTTGTGGAAATGGGTTCTCGGTAGTCAAATATGAAACACCCAGTGAAAGTTAAAATCTGCCCAAAATGTTGCCACTGGGAAAAACCCAGAGGGCCAACTCCAGGGGGGAACAAGGTCCAGCCCCTCTCAAGGAGATTAGCTCCAGAACCCTTTAAATACCGACAGTCGCGGGTCACTCGAGCAGTGTCCAACAGAGTCGTAGAGGTTCCGTTCAGAAAAACTGCTTTTAGCCATAACGCACTATCCATAAAGGGTAGTGCGTTATGGAATTCTATACCTGTACACATAAGGGAATGCCCCTCTTTAACAACTTTTAAAAACCAGATAAAAATGTGGCTCAGAGGTCAACAAATGTGTACACACACCTAATGTGTGTTTGGGCCTCCTCCTACCTACTAACTTTTTTTTATCATTCTCATTTTACTAATTGTACTTGTCTTTACTAATTGTACTTGTCTTTGTTTCTGTTTTCTTTTTCTTATTGCATTTTTACCTTTACTGCTTTTAACACCTTACCTGCCTATATTGGACTACAAATGGAAACTAGCCTTGTGCTACAATCTGGCACATTTACATATGTATATATGTTCATCAATGTGCATTGTCCTGAGAAATAAATAAAGTAAAGTAAAGTAAAAGTAACCCGTACCTGCGCTGATGTGAACCCGACTTTATCTAGCTGCTACCTCTCAACCTCACCCACATGTTTAGGCTTCCTCCACCCCACAGAAGTGACAGTCCATGTAGAGACAGTTGTGGAAGCAGAGGATCAGCTTCTCACAGGAGGGTATTATTGTGTTTTTGTTTTTTTAAATCTTCTTACTTCTTACCAATAGTTTCGCAGCTTCCCAGTGTGGGCTGGACGAGGAAAAAATCCTCTGCCAATCATCCTGTGTGACACCATGGGACTGGAGGAAAGTACAGGGGCGGGGCTTGATGTAGACGACATCAGCAGCATCATTCTCCAAGATCATCGGCCTGCCCAGGTACACCGCTTGATTACATCCTGGTGGGTTTTGGCTGGAACATGGACGTAGCTGTGCTCGACTAACGCCTGAATTATGGTTCTGCGTTAAACTAACGCAGAGCCTACGCCGTTGCCGTGACACCGTCGTGAACCCTTCAGTCTTTTCCGTCACTCCATTTCGCCGCAGTGCAGTACCCCCCTAGAGCGCTAGTTGATACTTTGTTTATCTTATGGCTTTTCCAGTCACAGTGAATCAAAGAGATAAGGACAACTATTGTGCAAAAAACCAAAACAACCCCAAACAAAAATAAAAAATCACACACACACACGAAGAAAAGAGCGCTGAAGGTTCACTACTGCTTCACAAACCGGAACCGAAAACGAAGCAAACCCATCACAGCCCTCTCGGTCTGTGTTGGGTCTGCGTCGCCTCGACGCGTAGTTACATTTTTTGGGAGGTGCACGTCAGGCAACGGCGTAGGCTACGGAGAGACTCCCGCGTAGCCGCGTACCCTACGGCATAGGTTTAACGCAGAACCATAATTCAGCCTTAAAACTGTTGATCTCTTTCTCCTCAAACACGGACTCAGGCCAACCCCTCTGCTCCTCTGGACTCGGACGCTCACAAAGACAAGATTCACTGTGTGGTTTACGTCATCGATTCCTGCAAGATCTCCACCATGACCCCACAGCTGGAGGAGAAGATGGTTGCCATCCGCAAGAAGGTCAACTTGATGGGTCGGTAGAATTGACTCCTGCTTCATGTGTTATTTCCCTTTTTTAATAAAGTTATTTAGATTTTAGAAATATAAATAAAATATTAAATCCCAATGTTGGTTTTGTTTCAAGGGATTCCTCAGCTGGTGCTGCTCACCAAAATAGACGAAGCCTGCCCTTTGGTGAAGGAGGATTTAAGAAACGTCTACAAAAGTGGCTACATCAAAGATCTGGTGAGGATAATAAAAGTTTCTCAAGTAAAATACTTGCAGTCTCAGTCCTGATAACCCTCGTTTTTTTATGGTTTATTGTGATCCAGATGCAGGAGGTCAGTTCTCGGCTCGGCATGCCGATGTCCTGTGTTGTACCAGTGAAGAACTACAGCGAAGAGTTGGAGCTGGACATGAACTCTGACATATTACTGCTCAGCGCCATCACACAGATGCTTCGATTTATTAACGACTACTTTTATGAGGTTGAGTTTCAAGAATAGGGGATCTGTGATCTATAAAAATATCTGAGATGTTGTTCATTTGATCTTGATCTTCCTTTATCACCTTTGTGATCTGGGGATAGTTAAAAGAATACCATATGTGGATATATATATATATATATATATATATATTAGGGATGCAACGGTTGGCCGGCTTCATTAGAATTTCCAGTGTTCCAGAGTGTCATTTCTGTTTTGCTGTTGATAACAGCGGCGGTGGCGTGAAAATAGTTAACAAAGCTTTTACTGTCTGTAATCATTGCTTGAGACCGGCTAGTGGAAGATCAGAGTCTGCCTGGTGAGTGAAACGTTACCCTGCATTCACACTGAAAGCGTCACGGGCGTCATAGGCGTCTGGCTGGCATTCATTGTCTATGAAAAACGGCGTCGAGAGGCGAAGGGGGCGGCGGGCGCGGCGCGTCAATTTAAAGTTGAAAAATCTGAACTTTATGCAAATGAGCAGCGGCGACGCCGAGGCGTCGTCCAATCACACACTGGGATTCCCGAAGCGAGAACTCTCAATGCAGATTGTACTTTCATGTACACACAAACGTACACTCATTCACATGCGTACAGGAGCAGAGCTGTGCACTAACAAACTTATTTTATCAGGAATTAATATATTTCATCCAGCAAACTGACATATTTGCTGGTTTGACTGCCGTTTTTACCTGAACTGCTCACGTGAAACACGTATCTGATGGTTGAGGAGCTGGATGGTCAACGATTTTATTTGCTACATTGACATCATGACCAAATCCGCTCCGACACGGTGTGTCAGTATCAGCGCAGACAGACTGCAGCTTCGCCGGAATTATGGTTCCGCGTTAAATCGACGGCGTAGCCGACGGCGTAGGGTCGCGGTGCGGTGTGCGTCGCCGTGTACCCTACGCCGTCGTTTCTGCGTTGGTGTGACGCGGAGCCATAAATCAGCCACCGGGAGCAAGGGCTCGCTGGGTTGATGTTGATCCGCGGACCAAACTTGTTAAGGAGCATCAAACTCACTCTTATCTACACAGAAATAACGCTAAAATATAAAGAAGGCTTCCCAAAGTGTGATCTATGGTGAAATAGGAAAATTAAGATGTGTACGCTATATGTGTAGGCTGTTCCCACTGTTCCCTTCAGTTCTGCAGCGCAGCTTTAGCCCCGCCCATCCCTGCCCCGCTGCAGGCACTGACGCTTTCAGTGTGAATGCACCAAGCGGCGAGATGCTGGCGTCGGGACGCCGTGACGCTTTCAGTGTGAACGCAGGGTTACACTGAACAGGCGGAGACGGGCTCTGAATCTGCTCTTCCACTAGCTGGTTTATTTATAGGAAGGAAACCAACAGCTTTACAGTAATAAACAAAGGCAGACTCCAACTCTAACGTCTCGGGCAAACTCCCCCAACAACTTAAATTATAACACCTGAAGAAAACTCGGGGTTCAGCCCCCCTCCCTCCGCCACCACAGGCTCCTTCCTGACTTCACGTGCATTCCGGTGACAGGCAGAGAGATGAGAGAATTCAGGCTGATTTGTAACTCTCCCATATCAGGGTCGCTACAACATTTTATAATATTGTAATAATTATAATAATTTACTATATTTTTGCGGAGGGAAACTGTCCTCCGCTTCCCGTCGGACGGTTCACGCCCCCGTGTCGTACATATATTTCTGATAATGTACCTCGTCGGGCATTATCCCTTACGTATTTAGTAGTGTATAGTGTACTTACTGTACTGAGTTGTCAAGATTAAGAGGCTGTTGACTATAAAGAATTATAGTAATTTACATTTTGAAAAGTGACAAGAGAAATATACAGATAATTTTGGGGAAAAAAAAGCTCTCATGCACATAAAGGCTGATTTATGGTTCCGCGCAGTACTCGAGTTGAGGGGGGATGGCATCCCCCCTGAAATAAAAACGGTCAAAATCATCCCCCCTGTAAAACTGCCATCCCTCCTTTCCATCCCTTATGTCATTTAATCAATGAATGTGGTATTACTGCTATTTCAACATTTAGAGTCATCACCAGAAAAATAAGACCAGAAAAATAACTTATTTGACAATTTTCACCTGTTTCAAGTACATTTTCACTTGAAATAAGTAGGAAAATCTGCCAGTGGGACAAGATTTATCTTCTCATTACAAGGAAAAAAAATCTTGTTCCACTGGCAGATTTTTCTACTTATTTCAAGTGAAAATCTACTTGAAACAGGTGGAAATTGTAACGAGTCTTGTTTTAAGTGTAATGAGATTTTTTTTTCCTAAAATTAGACATTTTAACTAGAAATAAGACAAATATTCTTGTTAAGATTTTGAGTTTTTGCAGTGATCCATTTTACTTATCCTGTGAAGGACAGAGTCATATTGATAAGTTCAGAAAACTGTTCTTTATTTTTGTGTTTTGATGTATTTGATGTAAGCCCAGTGGATATTTAAAGCTTACAGAAAGCTGCATTTAACTGCTGCTGTCATTCCTGCAGTATTTCTGCAGGTGTTTTGGTCATGCTATTATTTGTAATATATTATATTATTTGTAATCAGCACAAATTATCTGTCCCCATATGATAAAATCCACCATCTCCCCTGATATTTTTTTACAACTCGAGTACTGGTTCCGCGTTACACCTACACAGAACCATACGGCGTAGGGTACGCGTCGATTTAACGCAGAACCATAAAGAACCGAAACCGAACCGTGGGCTACCTGAACCGTTGCAACCCTAATAAATATATATATATATATATATATATACATACACGATTATTAGTCAAGAACCAACGACACACTACAATAGAAACACTTCTCACTTCAGTCTGTTCTGAACTGTAAATTTGTTAAACTTTCTTCTCTGACTTATTTGTACAGTCTACATGTCTTTTCTAATAAAGAAGAAAAAAATGCATATGTATGGTTTCTTTATTTTATTTTTTATTTTTGTATTATCTACAAAAGCTTCTCTCTTCACGGTCTGTTCTGAACTGTAAATTTGTTAAACTTACTTTCCTGGCTTTTTTTTTTGTACACTAAACACGGCTTTCTCTAACAAAGAAGAGAAAATATATATATATATATATATATATATATATATATATATATATATATATATATATATATATATAAACAGTACTCGAGTTGTAAAAAAAAATCAGGGGGGATGGTGGATTTTATCATATGGGGACAGATAATTTGTGCTGATCACAAATAATATAATATATTACAAATAATAGCATGACCAAAACACCTGCAGAAATACTGCAGGAATGACATGGCAGCAGTTAAATGCAGCCTTCTGTAAGCTTTAAATATCCACTGGGCTTACATCAAATACATCAAAACACAACAATAAAAAACAGTTTTCTGAACTTATCAATATGACTGTCTTTCACAGGATAAGTAAAATGGATCACTGCAAAAACTCAAAATCTTAACATTTGTCTTATTTCTAGTTAAAATGTCTCATTTTGGTAAAAAAAAATCTCGTTACACTTAAAACAAGACTCCTCACTGGAAAAAAACAACAATTTTCACCTGTTTCAAGTAGATTTTCAATTAAAATAAGTAGAAAAACCTGCCAGTGAGACAAGATTTTTTTGCTTGTAATGTTCTGGTGATGACTCTAAATGTTGAAATAGCAGTAAAACCACATTGATTGATGAAATTACATAAGGGATGGAAAGGGGGGATGGCAGTTTTACTGGGGGGATGATTTTGACCGTTTTTATTTCAGGGGGGGGGGGGGGGGGGGATGCCATCCCCCCTCATCCCCCCTCAACTCCAGTACTGTATATAAATATATACAGTATATAAAAACATCAATCGGCCGGAAGTGACGAAACCGCGGAAGCGGGAATTACAATGGCCGGCGTGACAACACTGCAACAGCAGCAGCAGCAGCAGAAGAAGAAGAAGAAGAAGACATGGCGAAGAGCGGTCGATCAACTCACTTCTGGAACAACGAAGAGACCGAACTCATGCTCGGCCACCTGAAGGAGCTGGGCATCCTCAGGTTCATAGATGGCAGGAAAACCCGGAATGGTGATCTGTTCAAAAAGGTGCAGGAACACATGGCCAGAGCGGGATACAAGAGGACGGCGGAGCAGATCCGCATCCGCTGGAAACACCTGAAACAGGCGTATTACCGCGCCAGGAGGAAGGAACACCACACAGATGCTCCAGCCGCCGGGCCCTGCCCGTTCTCTGGCGTGATGGAGGAACTGCTGGGGAGCCAACCTCCAATATCAGGTGAGACGCTGCTAACCTCAACTAAAGCCTGATTTATATATATAATTATATATCTAAATCGGCTTTAATGTAGGCTGCGTGAGCTCAGGACTGTCTCAGAAAATTAGAACATTGTGATTTTCTGTAATACAAATTTTCTTAACTATTGCAGAAGCATGTTCACCTACAGGACTGTCTCAGAAAATTAGAATATTGTGATAAAGTTCTTTATTTTCTGTAATGCAATTGAAAAGACAAAAATGTCATACATTCTAGATTCATTACAAATCAACTGAAATATTGCAAGCCTTTTATTATTTTAATATTGCTGATTATGGCTTACATTTTAAGATTAAGATTCCCAGAATATTCTATTTTTTTTAGATAGGATATTTGAGGTTTCTTAAACTGTAAGCCATGATCAGAAATATTAAAATAATAAAAGGCTTGCAATATTTCAGTTGATTTGTAATGAATCCAGAATGTATGACATTTTTTTTCCTTTCTTTTTATTCATATGCACAATGATAAAACAGTAATTATATTAACAATACAAGGACAAATAATTGTGCAGGAGAGGAAAAGAAACTGAAGGGCTTATAAAAAATCCTCCCCCTCAATACAAAATCACAAAAACAAATCAATCAATAGAAAAAGAAAAGAAAGGGAAAAAGAAAAGGTAAAAGAAACAAAGAAAAACAAAAAATATCCATTAAATGGCAATGCCTAGATAAGAGATACCCCACCAAAAAATGTTTAGGACCAGCTTGGTTATTTTAATATTGCTGATGGTTTACAGCTTAAGAAAACTCAAATATCCTAACTCAAAAGAATTGAATATTCTGGGAATCTTAATCTTAAACTGTAAGCCATAATCAGCAATATTAAAATAATAAAAGGCTTGCAATATTTCAGTTGATTGTAATGAATCCAGAATGTATGACATTTTTGTTTTTTTAAATTGCATTACAGAAAATAAAGAACTTTATCACAATATTCTAATTTTCTGAGACAGTCCTGTAGGTGAACATGCTTCTGCAATAGTTAAGCAAATTCAATACAAAACACAGTAAATATAGTAGGCAAGGCAAGTTTATTTGTATAGCACAATTCAACACAAGGTAATTCAAAGTGCTTTACATCAACATTAAAAGCGGCAAGAAATAATTAGACAGTAAATAACAAATAAAATGAAATAAAATTATGAGAAAAGAAGGTGAAATAATAAAAAGCACAAGTTGCTGATTTAAGAGTTCGCTTAAATAACAAATACATGAAATAAAATGATAAGAAAAGAGGTAAAATAATAAAAAGCACAAGTTGTTATAAAGTAAGGGCAACAGAGTCCAGCAGGTAAGTATTTAATTTAGGAGTAGCTTCAGTAAACAGTAATGTTTTTAGTCCTGATTTAAAGGAGCTGACAGTTGGAGCAGACCTCAGGTCTACAGGAAGTTTGTTCCACCGCTGCAATTAAACAGTAAATAACAAATAAAATGATAAAAAGAGGTCAAATAATAAAAAAGCACAAGTTGTTAGAAAGTAAGGGCAATAGAATACTGCTAAGTATTTAATTTAAGGCAAGGCTAGTTTATTTGTATAGCACAATTCAACACAAGGTGATTCAAAGTGCTTTACATCAACATTAAAAGCAGCAAGACGCAATTAAACAGTAACAAGTCAATTAAAAAGGGAAATAAGAAATAATAATACAATGAAATAAATAAAATAATAAAAAGCACAAGTTGTTGAAAAGTAAGGGCAGTAGAGTATAGCAAGTAAGTATTTAATTTAAGAGTACACTTCAGTAAACAGTAATGTTTTTAGGCCTGATTTAAAGGAGCTGACAGTTGCAGCAGACCTCAGGTCTACAGGAAGACGACCCAAGGAGCAGAATAACTGAACGCTGCCTCACCTTGCTTGGTTCTGGTTCTTGGGAACCACAACAAACCAGATCCAGATGAACCTCAGGGGTCTGGGAGCTTCATAGGAACTAACAGATCCAGCATGTATTTTGGTCCATAAACATTCAGGTCTTTGTAGACCAGCAGGAAGATTTTAAACTCTATCCTTTGACTCACTGGAAGCCAATGTGGCGATTTCATGACCGCTGTAATATCCAGTAGTGAACTACTGGAATCAAATCTGTCGAAATATGTATCTCATGACAAAAAAACGCAAACCTACAATTAATAGAATACAAAATTCTAGGACACACTACTACACAGGACAGAAAATGTTTAAAATGGGATTCTCATCTGAAATATGCACTAAATGCACCATAAAACAACCAACACTTACATCTACGTCATTTGGTACTGCACCTGTTCAGCAATTTTGGTCTGAGGTCAGGAAGTCACTGTCAAATTTCTTGGGCTGCCACATCCCCTTATCTCTATCCCTCTGCTTACTTGACACATCAACAATAAATCGGACAAATTCAAACAATAAATGTATCCTTGTAGTCCTAACTATCGCCAAGAAAACTATCCTCATGAACTGGAAATGCAAGAAAAAAATAAACATAGCACAATGGGAAAACTTACTCACACCCAACACTCATCAATAGAATCCCTCTCCATCTGGTCGCCACTCATACACTTTCTAAACACCTGGGGCCTCATGTACTAAGAGTGCGTGGATTTCAACGTGAATCCGTGCGTGGAATAAACAAGACCGCAAAAATTCATATGTACAAAGCTGTGCGTACGCCCAAATCCACGCAGGTTTCTCTGTACATCCCAATCAGCGTGGATTTGAGCGCACATGCGGGAGCACAACACTCCGCCTTGTCTCCTCCCTCAAATATATGTTTGAATATGATATGAAGATAATTACCCATTAAAAACCGCTCATCCTAACAAGAAAATGCTCTGAGCTGGAATAAATAATTCATTTTGGGGCATTTAGGGGTGTCGGACTCCGGTCCTCGAGGGCCGGTGTCCCTGCATGTTTTAGATGTTTCCCTGCTTCATTGCACCATGATACAAGTGACTGTGTCATCAACAGAACTATCCAGACTTTGATGACAAATTGGTGACGATGATTAATTAGAATCAGGTGTGTTAAAGCAGGGAAACATCTAAAACATGCAGGACACCGGCCCTTCTGGGATTCTGTTACATTATGGTGTTCTTTGCTTTGCGTTGCGTTCCGTGAAGAGTTGTGGTTTTATTATGATCGTACGGGTTTGTGAATGTTTATGGGCAGCGTTAGTGCATCATTACACTCTGCTTTTCTTGTTTGTAATTTAAGAACCGACACCAGAATTTTTGGTGGATGAAAAACGGCTCCTCGTTCTGCTTTATTGTCATGCTGACGCATTAAGACCAATGTACACGTTTATTGAGACTTACACATTATGGATGTCCGCGATCACCACTCTCATAAGTATAACAATGTGAACAAAATACATTTATATTTAAAACATGAAGCATTACGATCTGATTCCTCTGCTGCAGAAATAAAGACAATTTGTGCCGACGGGATTATCGAGGTGCAAACGTGAGAAATAAAGAGCAAAGTTGCTCTAACTCGGAGTGTTGCATCCGCAGGAGGAGAGACAGGTGTCGTGCCAAAAAGTGATTGAAGGCCAAATACAGTTAATGAAAAGTTGTTTCTGCCTAGATATGACTTGATCTCATTCTTGAGCTTCATAATCTGAAATCTGACGGTTTCAAGCGCTCTCGTTCAACGGGCTGCTGTGCGCGCTCCCGCGGCCACAAATCAGAAGAAATCAGATTCTGGCAGGCAATCACTTTTTGTCACGACACCGGTTTTTGCTTCAAAATTAATTTTAATGTATTTCTGTCCAGACACAGTTATGGGATGTTTAGGGTCTGCCTTTTATCTCCAGTAGTCCTCCCATACGGTCGTCATGGTGACAGAGATGTCCGACCTGTAGCAGCTCCAGCTGAAGCATCATGTTGGTCTGAACCGGAGCAGCTGGTCCAGTTCAGGGCAGAGATCCAGGAGGATCCTCTTGGTACCTGAACCAGCTGATGGTCCAGTCTTAGTCCTGGACCAGCAGATCAGTTTGGTCCCTGAGGACTCGTTCCTGATCCTGCATCAGCAGGTTCCTCTAACGGAGCCAAAGCTCCATCAGGATTTACAGGTTCCATCATTGAGCTCCTTTAGTTGTTTGTTCAGATCATGTGGTTGATTGTGAGATTGTTGCAGTTCCACTCTTGTGTAATTTATCTGGTGATGTCGGGATTGTCGTGTCCTTCACGTGGTCGTGAATTTATTGTTGACGTTAAGTTTCCTCATATTCTGCATTTCACTGCATCACCAGTGAGTGTCGCCAACGGACAAAACCTCAGAAAAGTGCGTACAAAAGTCTTAATGTGTGAGTGACGGACCGCAGCTTTCTACGTTCACGTCATTCTTTGTACATCTGACCGTGAGCGTTGAAAGTGGCGTACGCACGTTTTTTGTGCGCCGCACTCTTAGTACATAAGGCCCCTGGTTTGCCATCTGTCTTCATTTTTATTTATTTTGAATTTCCATTTCTGTTTTGCATGAGAACCAATCCCCCTCTTTCCATTGATGTTCTATCTGAATTTCCGTTTGACCTATTTTTTAACATTTTTTTTGAGAACCAAACAAATCAACTAACACACACACATATTACATACAAAAACATATATAGTATGGAATCATATTAAGTTACAAACATAAATCAATTATGCATTCACCCAAAATACTAAAGATGCAGAGCATGTGAGCAGTGTGTCTATGTATGTAGAAGTGTAAATATTTGTGTGTGTGTACCATGTGACGTATGTGCTTGTGTTGTTCTCTCAACATGTAAGTCGCTTTCGATAAAATCGTCTGCTAAATGACAGTAGTAGTAGTAGTAGAAGTAGTAGTACCAATGTGGTAACTGATGTGCAGTAAACAACGCCGACTGTCTGAGGACGTTTGCATCATGAGCTTACCCTGGCTTCTTGCAGTGGATTCTCCAAAACCAGAGTATGCAGGACCACATTGTAAACCTCATGGACAGAAGAACAACAGACTAACACGTATGTATTTTACAAACTCACCAGTACATATCGTCCCCCATCCTTTAGGTCAGGGGTCACCAACCCTGGTCCTCGAGGGCCGGTGTCCTGCATGTTTTAGATGTTTCCCTCCTTTAACACACCTGATTCTAATTAATCATCGTTATCAGCTTGTCATCCAGGGCTGCACAATTCTGTTAATGACACAGTCACTTGTATCATGGTGCAATGAAGCAGGGAAACATCTAAAACCTGCAGGGACACCGGCCCTCGAGGACCAGGGTTGGTGACCCCTGCTTTAGGTTAATAATAATAATCACTTTATTTGTCAGTATACATGGAAACACACTGACGTTTGTCCTCTGCTTTTTAGGGCTGGGGATCGATTCAAATGTCAAGAATCGATTCGGTTCCGATTCAGAATCGATTATCAAGATTTGATTCGATCCTATTCGATTCCGATATTGATTTGGGTTACTGTTAATAAAACTGTTTTTTGAGCTGTTGCATGAATTATATGACTGTAGTTATGCAAAATATTACTACTAATATTATATTGAGATTCAACAGCAAGTATTGGCAGCTAATGATGCTGTAAGGACCAATCAGCTCCCAGAATGCTGATAGAACTGCTTTCAGAAACATCATGGGGCAGAATTACCAAACAGATCCAGGGAGGAAACAGAGACGGATGAAATCGGTTTTATTTTTCCCCACATTCCGTTTTTATTTGTTCCATTTTCGGTCTATTTTGGTTTTTAATTTTTGAGCATTTGGTTTTTAGCATTTTTTGCAAATGTAACCCCAAGACAGTATATAAAGTAATGAAATATAGACAATTTATGCAATTATAACCTAACACTTTAATGTTTTCATACCTTTAAACATATTTAAAGGCAAAAACATGGCACCAGTTATTCTCGTGTCCAACAAAACATTCCTTTTTTGGGGATAAACAAAAAAATAACCAAAAGTTGTAGTGTAATGATGAAAAAAAAAAACATAAAGAAATAAAAGGAAATTTTTTTTTTTTAAATCGATCTTTAGACATATGAATCGATTTTTAGGAATTAATATGACAATCGATTTAGAATCGGAAAATCGATTTTTTTCAACACAGGCCTATTAGTGACACAGTCCTTTGTATCAGGGTGTAAAGAAGCAGGGAAACATCTAAAACATGTAGGACTGCGGCTCTTTAGGACCAGGGTTGCCCACCCCTGCTCTGTGAGGTCACTATGAGTCCACTCAGTTCTTTTTAATCAAAGTCTTTTTATTAAAGGTTTTGCATATCACACAGAAAAAAGACAAAACAAGTAGAACACGAAACCCACTACCCACCCCGGCCCACCAGACCTAAACCTCTCAAGAGTAAGTGTTTCTTGAGAGGAGAAACAATTAGACAGTGCAAAAGTATACATATACATGCCAAATGAGATAAATAATGCCACTTATTATGGGGTTACATTCCTTGATTCCATATTGTTGACAAATGTCATGAAAGGCTGCCAAGTTGCATCGAACTTCGAGAGAGATCCTTGAAGAGAGTATCTTATCTTCTCTAATTTGAGATGATGCATTACCTCCTTGATCCACTGGGAATGTGTAGGGGGGAGAGGATCTATCCACTTGAAAAGTACAAGTCGCCAACAAAGTGCAAAAAGCCAGCATGTTGCGCCCATAGCTGTCCAGATGTACATCATCTGGTGTAACACCAAAAATGGCAATGAAAGGGGATGGATGGATCGGCTCCTCAAGCACCCTAGAAAAGGTATCAAAAATAGACTTCCAGAATGTAAATAAACTTGGACATGTCCAGAACATGTGAAACAGGCTAGCGCGGGCTTGCTTACATCTATCGCATGTAGGGTCCAGCTCAGGTCTAATTTTGGACAGCCTAACCTTTGACCAATGGAGTCGGTGTATAATATTAAATTGTACGACAGTATGCCGTTGACAAGTAGATGATGAATAAATCCTTCTAATAATCTTTTGCCAAACTGCACCTGAAATTTCTTCACTTAGATCCTCTTCCCATTTACTGTTAAGGCTATCCAAAGCTGCCATGTTATGATGATTGAGAAGATGATAGATCTTACCTATAGCCTGTTTTAAATTTGTCCTCAATTTGAAAATAGTATCTACCAAGGAATCGGGAGGATATAAAGGAAAACAGTCAGAATGTGAAGTTATAAAATTGTATAGTTGGAAATATCTAAAGGAGTGGGACCAGGGGATACCAAAACGGTTTACCAGCTGAACAAAAGATGCAAAATTGTTGTCTATATATAGGTCTCGCAGTGATTTAATTCCCTTTGATGCCATATACCAAAGGCCCCATCTAACACTGAGGGAATAAACATGTGATTTTTGACTATCGGGGCAGAGAAGGATAGATTACGGAGAGCAAATGATCTCCTGAACTGATTCCAAATTCTTATTGACTGTGCAACAATGGGGTTAGCGGTAAAGTGAAAAATGGGCTTTTCTAGTGGGAGTTCGGAGCACAGTAGGGCTGATAAGGAGGCATGGCTACAGGACATGTTTTCCAGAACGAGCCATTTAGGGGCATCAGAATCTCCTGTGCCGCTCATCCAATACATCAGGGCCCTAATATTGGCTGCCCAGTAGTAGTATAGGAGGTTCGGGAGTGCCATACCGCCTTGGAGACGGGGCCTCTGCAAAACAGATTTTTTAATACATGGGGGTTTTTTGTTCCAGATGAACGATGATATGAGGTTATCTACAGAACTAAAGAAGAATTTGGTCAGGAAAACAGGAAGACATTGAAATAAATAAAGGAACCTAGGTAATACATTCATTTTAATAGTATTAATCCTCCCGCTCAAGGAGAGGGACAGCAAATCCCAGCGTTTAATATCTTGTTTCAAACAGTCTATGAGGGGCAGAAAGTTGGCTTTGTAGAGGTCTTTGTGGTTGCACGTAACCCAGATACCCAGATATTTGAATTTGTTCATGTTAACTTTAAAGGGGGTTGAATTAAAGGGCACGTTCTTGGCAGCTGCGTTAATTGGTATCAGCTCGCTTTTATGAAGATTCGTTTTATAGCCAGATATTTCGCCAAACCTCTTCAGTGTGTCTAATAATCCAGGAAGGCTTGACAAGGGATCCGACATGTACAATAATAAGTCATCAGCATAAAGCGAAATTTTACATTCCTGACCTCCTCGACTGATTCCCTTAATATTAACATTTTGTCATAAAGCCAGTGCTAGCGGTTCGATAGCAACCGCAAACAGGAGCGGAGACAACGGACACCCTTGTCTCGTGCCTCTCTGCAAATTAAAGTAGGCAGAGAGGTTGTTGTTCGTACGCACCGCGGCCATCGGAGAGGAATAAAGAACTTTATTCCAGGATTGAAACTTTGGGCCAAAACCAAATCTTTCGAGGGTATGGAAGAGATAATCTCACTGCACCCGATCAAACGCCTTCTCAGCGTCGAGTGATAGCAAGATCTCCGGCGTATCGGGTGAAGTGGGACCATAAAGAATATTTAAGAGCTGTCTAATATTAAAAAATGAATACCGGTTCTTCATGAAGCCTGTTTGGTCCATTGAGATAATTGAGGGGAGAGAAGTTTCGATGCGCGGGGCCAAAAGCTTTGCGAGAATCTTGACATCCGTGTTTAGGAGAGATATTGGGCGGTACGAGCTGCATTGAAGAGGATCTTTATCCTTAGTCCACTCAGTTCTGAACAGTTTTGTTTCTGTGCAGTTTGGGGTTAGTTGTTTTACAGAGTTGTAAACACGCTGTTTTGAGAGCTGCATGTTATTTATCTAAAGAGCACCACCTCTGTTCTGTAAAACTGCTGTACTGGAGACTCTGTGTGTCACTCCTGCATTGAAACTTGAGATGTACGTTTGGACAATTCTAAAAGATAAAAGTTATTTAACTGGAAAATTTCTTGTCATACCATCATATCTTTGTCTTGCAGGGGTTAAAAGTGAGGACACATCAGAGGAAGAAGCCTCCTATACTTTGCCGATCTTCAACCCACCAGGCCACATGTCCACTCTTAACCCCCAACTATCCATCAACCAGCAGAGAACCATTTGCTCTCGTCTAGGAGGCGTCAGGCTCAATCTGCTCTACAAGGCCAGCGTCCACGGTTTCACTGCGGAAGACTTCCACGAGCAATGTGACAACCTGGCTCCCACCGTGTCAGTGGGTTACAATGCCTCAGGTTACGTGTTTGGAGGCTACACGAGACAACCTTTCTGCCAGTCTGGAGAGTACGTGAATGATAATCAGGCCTTCCTCTTCACTTTCAGTGGAGAAAAGCTCTGCACGTTTCCACCTTCTAATGCTGCATGTGCAGTAAAAATGGATAGTAATTCTGGTCCTTATTTTGGAGAAGCTTTGGTTCTTGTCAGTGGAAGCAATCCAATAGCGTACAGCGATCCAGGAGGTTATTATCCATTCAACCCTGTGAAAATGCATGGCAACGACCTGGACCTGACTGAGTGTGAAGTCTACCAGCTGGAGGGTACGTTCCCTTTAAATTTATATTTCAATGACAGCAGCTGTTAAATTTAGTAAGAGTTTTGGTTTTAGTATGATATAAATATCAATGTTTATGCTAAGGTTTGATAAAATTGAATAATAATGTCAATTTTTCTTCTTCAACAGGGACCACTGAACCAGAAAAACCATGGAGGACTGTAATCTGGGAATCTGAGTAAGATGGATGAAAACACACTTCTTCCTCCTCAAGAACATGGTACACACTTTGTGCTTTTTAACAAGAACAAAAACTGTATTTAAATTCATTATGTCTTTGTACAGCATGAGGAGGGAGCTGATGGAGAGCATTCAGTCCTACGAACCAACCGTCAGCTCCATTTCTCAGGCTCGGGTTTTACTCATTGGACCAGTTGGAGCTGGAAAGTCCAGCTTTTTTAACTCCGTCAACTCTGTATTCAGAGGCCACGTCACCAGCCAGGCAATTTCTGGCTCTTCTACCACCAGCCTGACAACACAGGTACTTCTACAAGTCTCCCCCCATCATCATTAGGAGGTCTTTTTTTTTTTTTTTTTTTTTTTTTACTCTGCCTACTTTGTACCAGTTTCGCAGCTACTCTGTGAAGGCTGGACGAGGAGGAAAACCTCTGCCAATCCTCCTGTGTGACACCATGGGACTGGAGGAAAGTAAAGGGGCGGGGCTTGACATAGACGACATCAGCAGCGTCCTCAAAGGTCATCTGCCTGATTATTACCAGGTACGCTGCTTGATTACATTCTGGTAGATTTTGGCTGGAACATGGACGTAGCTGTCCTTAACTGAAACTGTTGGTCTCTTTCTCCTCAAACACGGACTCAGTTCAACCCGTCTGCTCCTCTGCATTCGGAGGCTCAATGCTATCGCAAGTCTCCAGATCACAAAGACAAGATTCACTGTGTGGTTTACGTCATCGATGCCTGCAAGATCTCCATCATGACCCCACAGCTGCAGGAGAAGCTGGACGCCATCCGCAGAAAAGTCAACTTGATGGGTCGGTAGAATTGACTCAAGCTTCATATCTTGCTGGTGTATATTTGTATAATAAGGTTTTATATATATATATATATATATATATATATATATCCCCTCCTTGAACCGCCGCCTTACTGTGGTGGAGGGGTTTGTGTTGCCTGAGTGATCCTAGGAGCTATGTTGTCGGGGGCACTTAAGCCCCTGGTAGAGTCTCCCATGGCAAACAGGTCCTGGGTGACGGGCCAGACCAAGGGCGGTTCAAAACTTCATCAATCATGGGAAAGAAAAAAATCAGGGACCGTTACGTCGCCTGGATTGGCGTCACTTCTTTGGAGCCAGGCCTGGGGTTGGCGCTTGAAAACGAGCGCCTGGTGGCCGGGTCTTTGCTCATGGGACCCAGTTGGGCTCAGCCCGAAACGGCGACGTGGGCCCGCCTTCCCGTAGGCCCACCACCCGCAGGAAGGTCCATGAGAGGCTGGTGCAATGTGGACTGGGTAGCAGTCGTGGCGGGGCCTCAACGACCCAATCCCTGGACCAAAACCCTCACAGTGGGGACATAGAATGTCACCTCGCTGGGGGGGAAGGAGCCGGAGCTTGTGCGTGAGGTTGAGAGATACCGGCTAGAGATAGTCAGGCTCACCTCCACACATAGCTTGGGCTCTGTTAGGAACATGAGGAACTATCAGGTCTTGGTGAAACCAGGAGTTTGGACGTTCAGGACTTTATACATAAGTAACAGTATTTGAATTGGAATCTGAGTTTTACAGGGACCAATGGAGTGAGGCTAACACTGGAGAGACATGGTCTCTTGCTGATTCCTGTCAGCATTCACGCTGCTGCATTTTGGATCAGCTGGAGGATATTCAGAGAATTACTTAGACATCCTGCTAATAACACATTACAGTAATCTGGTCTAGAAGATACAAACGCCAAAATTAGTTTTTCAGCATCACTCTTGGAGAGGATGTTCCTAATCTTTGATATTATGGAGATGGAAAACGCTGCTTTACAAACCTGATTAATATGCTGTTTAAACATCAAATCCTGATCAAAATAACACCAAGGCTTCTCACAGTTGTACTGGAGGCCGTCGCAACACCATCTAATCCCTTCCTAAGGTGTTTGGGACCAAAAATAATAACCTCTGTTTTCTCAGGATTTAGAAGCAAAAAAATTAGTGGACATTTAGTTCCGTTCAGTTCCGTTTCATCTGGCTTCATAGACAAATAGAGCTGCGTATCATCAGTATAGCGATAAAAATGTAGGCCGTGATTCTGGATTATACTTCCCAATGGCTGCATGTATAAACTGAACAAGATTGGCCCTAGCACTGAACCCTGCGGAACACCATAACAGACCCTTGACTGTTCTGAAGAAAACCGCGTATACATGAACAAACTGGAATCTGTCAGATAGATTTGATTTAAACCCACCTACAGATTTGTGTGTGTATGTATACATATATATGTATATGTTTGTATTTGTATATTCAATCCAAATGTGGTTTTGCTTCAAGGGATTCCTCAGCTGGTGTTGCTCACTAGGATAGACGAAGCCTGCCCTTTGGTGAAAGAAGATTTGAGAAACGTCTACAAAAGTCTCTACATTAAGAATCTGGTGAGGAGGATTAGTTTCCTAAAGAAAATACTTCTAGTTCCAGTTCTGATAACACTCATTTGAAACCTCTTTTTCGCTGTATTGTGGTCCAGATGCAGGAGGTCAGTTCTCGGCTCGGCATGCCGATGTCCTGCGTTGTACCAGTGAAGAACTACAGCGAGGAGTTGGAGCTGGACATGAACTGCGACATCCTGCTGCTCAGCGCCATCACACAGATGCTTCGATTTGTTGATAACTACTTTGATGAGCTCAGTGACCGACTGAACTGTCCGACTGAGCTGTGTTGACAGTCAAGATTAGGGGAACTGTGATAACACTTCGCTTGGAAACATCCCAGAGAAGCGGTTTCAGGAGAAAGACATTGAATTTTGCTGATCAACTTGTTAGTACATTCCAAGATTTTATGTCTTCCTTCACCATTTAAACCTGTGATACATTTCAAAATCATATATATATATATATATATATATATATATATTAGGGGTGTAACAATATCTCGTGCCACGAAATTTTGCGATGCAAAAACGTCACGAAACGCGCCTCGACCCGCGGACCAAAATCTTACTCCACTCAGAAGAAACTAGTACCGTTTTGCAGTCCCGTTTTGAGCTCTGAACCTTTACTTATGTAAGGTTGTTGTAGAGTTAAGCCTTACCTTATTAAATTAAACCTTTTTGGGGTCGTGAGTAGGATAAACATGGGGACAACTTCTGCTGAGTTCCAGTGTACTTTAATGTCCCTCAACAGTGTAGGATTTTAGAACATCAACACAGCACCTAGTGCCGTACTGTGGCGTATCACTCCGCCCAATCTAAAACAGACTAATCACTACAGATAAACTGACTAGTTTAATTATAGTCCCTGATTTTTTTACATCTGAATATAAAGAATATATTTATAAAATAATGAACCCTGAATTACCAAAATAACCTTCTTAACAAAAATAAATCTCCTCTTACACTTATAAGGTGAGCATGAATAAATCTTTTTTATGATGTCAAATTGTATGTATTTATTTACTTGTATTTATTTATTTAATTTTAGTTGTTAAATTTCTGGAAAAGAAAAAAGTCAAATTATACATCAGAGAAACTATTCAGTTTGTGGCAAAATATTTTTACTTGTATGAAACTGAAGATGCATAATGCAAACCTGACATTTACTTTTAGTTCAGTTTGTGGAAAATGGTTGGCCTGGCTTTCTCTTTAAAACTTAAACAGTTATAAAGTATTACAAACTGTAACAATAAGGCAAACGCACAGTATTGTTTTGTATTTTGTGTCTTTCAAATAAAAGACAATTTTTTTCCAGTCATATGTTCCTCATTCAAGGTTGTTAAAAAAATACTGCTATAATATCGTATCGTTATCGTGACCTCAATATCGTGTATCGTACCGTATCGTGAGATTAGTGTATCGTTACACCCCTGATAAATATATATAAATATATATATATATATATATATATATAACTGCAAACCTGGTGGAAACGACCAACAGTTCAAAGTACCAGTCACTTTTATACCACGGGACTATATTTTTTCCACTGGATCCTTGCCTCGCTTAGGATGCTGGGAAATTAGGCTCAAATATTTATATATTTAGGCCCTCAAGGTCGCTGTGTTTGAAATGCCTGTTCCTAACTTGTTTACATATGTTAACTTGCATTAGGTCAGGGGTGTCCAAAGTCGGTCCTCGAGGGCTGGTGTCCTGCATGTTTTAGATGTGTCCCTTTGTTTTTTTTTTATCAAACCGTGATACAAGGAGCTTGGTCATCAACAGAACTATCCAGGCTTTGATGACAAGGTGGTGACGACCGTTAATTAGAATCAGGTGTGTTGATGCAGGGAAACAACTAAAACATGCAGGACACCGGCCTTCGAGGACACCCCTGCATTAGGTATTGTGTTTAAATAAAAAAGTCTGGGCCACGGAGTAGTTTGGTGGTTCACACTGTCGCCTCACAGGTAGAAGGTTTCTGGTTTGAATTCCAGCAGAGGATTTCAGGTCTTTCTCAGGGTACTTCAGCTTCCTCCACCAGTATAAATCCCACATATGGGTGTGTGGTTTGTTTTATATGTGATGTGATGGACTAGAGACTTCATCCTGTGAACAACCAATGCTAGCTGGAGTCATTGTCAGTGTTTTATCAGATTAGATAGTCAGGGTTTAAGAGCTCATGAACACATCCTCATTCAGTCAGTACGTTTACATGCAGCAGTTCAATCGGGTTGCAGATCGTATCAGATAATGACATGCAGAAGATCGGATCACTTGTCTGAGTGTATGCTGTTCAGAGATCAGACTGAATAACCCACTGATAACCAGAGCATGGCTGACTCCGTGACGCTAGGTGGCGCTGTACCCAAGGTAACCATTTCAACAAAGAGCCACTTCCGGTCGACCTCCGCGTTCCTACTTTTACGCCCATCCATGAACCTCAAAATGTTTAACTCCTGTATCTGCCGTAGCAGAAAACGGGTCTCCTCGTCCGACCAAAAATTAGTTGCTCTTCCTGAAGACATGTTTGAAGAATAAAAGAATGGCTGAACACGCGCCGCCTCCTTTTCAACTACTGAGCACGCGCCGTCTCCTTTCACTTCCGGGTGAATCCCCTCCCGCTGGTGAGACCCCCCCCCCCCCCAGAGTAAATTCTCGAGCATGCGCAGACTGCAACATCAGATGTCCCTGTATACCCTCCTGAGACCCTGCGTTCTCATATGAGGACATTACATTTCTTTCTGTTCTGCGCCATGATACTTCATTTGTACGAACATTGACCCATTGTCCTCATCCGGGACCCCCGCCTGCAACATCTAGTGGTCTCATAATGAAATCACACTAATTTGGGAAAAAACAAGATGGCTGGGATCTCAATGAAAGTCTTCTATGGCAGCTCCCGACAGAAATATGGACAACGTAAAAATCCTAACCTAATTTTATGATTGAAACTAGTATATTTATGCACAATAACGTCTGCAGCTTCACATGGCATGCTGTTTTGATATATTTGAGTAATATTAGCAAGCTACAATGTTTGTAAACATGAAGTACTCGTTTGACGACATCAGGTCTATCTTCACTGCAAACACGTAAATTCTTTCCAAGAACATTTGTCTTTATTTCTTGCCCAAATGTCCAATTTCTAGTCAAAATAAGTCTCATTACACTTAAAATACTTGTTTTTAGATTTCCATTTGTTTAAAGCACATTTTCACTAGAAATAAGTAGAATAATCTGCCAGTGGAGCAAGTTTTTATTTCCTTGTAATAGGAAAGAAAAAAAGTGAAATGATATATAAATATAAATGATATTGAGATATAACCTAATACCCATGTTTTTACTCTGTAGCACTTTATTTCATTCAAAATGCTGAGTATATTGCAAATAAAATGTATCATATTTGTATTACTAGAACCTGACCAGGGTGTGCAAGGATGCAGGGCAGGACCAAGAAAGGGAAATAGAGAGAAAATAAACCCATTGTCCTCATGTGAGGTCATTGGATTTGACATAGTACATAGAAAGTAGCACATAGAAAGCAAAAATGTAATTTCAACAAAAATTAGGTCCTACTGATCCCAAATAGTAAGGAGACATGAAAAATGCACATCAAACAAAAGCCCGGGTCTCAGGAGGATACATGGCGTTAACAACCCGATTGCGACTGGGTTATCTAGGTGCTCCAACTCGATTAATGAATGTCCCACATAGGTCCAAACTAGATCGGGTTCAGGTGTTTACATGCAGTTTAAAAGTCTGAACGATGTCTTATACGATCTGCAACCCGATTGAATTGCTGCATGTAAACGTGCTGAGTGATACACTAACGTTTAAACTTGTATGTGACGAACATGAAGTGGATGAGAGAATGCTTGAGAGAGTTCATGCTGGGACCTGGTTTCTGGGAGAGTACTGGACCCAGGTGGGGCAGGGGCCGGGGCCGCCGGTGAAATCTGAGGTTTAATGGTCCTGTATGCAACAACAGAATCACTGAGGGGATTTTCTTGGGGTGCTGTGTTTGGCCAGTTCAATACATGGCGCATCACATGGGGGCTTCACTTCACTCCACCCAGAGTAAAGAAACAGGCCATATCAGAGGTGAGATGTACCTTGACCTTTGACCTCTCGACTCATGTGTTTCACTGGATGTTAAACTGTCATGAAGTTGATGGAAAATAGGTTTATTGAGGAGGGTGTTAGTCTTGTTCTCTATAATTACAAGGACTAGTCCTTTGTCCAGTTGATTTTTTTCACAATTGGTTTAAAAATATCCCAGATGCTGCAAAATCTGTCTCTGTTTATTTATTTATACTTTTATTGCAATAAACCTTTTTATGCATTTAATAGTTGGCTATGGAGCAATCCTTTCACAGACATCGGCAGGAGACGGGTAGAGAGAGATAGAACAAACCCAATTCACGAGCACAGCAACTTCCTTTTCGTGTGTGTGTGTATATTTCTATATATTTGCATGAGCTACAATGTTTTTACAGTGTGAAAGTAAATTTACAATAAAGCAGTCTGAACAGTAACACATCCACTAATATTAAAATACAGTATAATTTAATGCAGATCTTTTTTTTTTTTTTACTCCAGATACAATGTTTGATAATCTGAAAGCAAAACGAACCTTGAAACTTCTGTTGGATTAAAACATATCTAATGATTTTACTGACGTGTCTTACAACTTAAATATTTGGTATAAAATGACATGGGCCGGGTTTCCCAGATCCGACCTCTCTTAAGGATTTAAGAGAGGTTCAAAGAAGGTTTCACTTAAGAGAGAACCCTAAGATACGGGTGTTTCCCAGATGACTTCTTAACACCGTTCTTTAGTTTCGCTCTTTCAGAAGCTCTTTGGAGCAGCTGTCCGGTTCTGAAACCAAATCAATCGATGCCAGGCAAATCGATCACCGATCACTATCAGCGCATTTTCACACGCAGCGCTGCTACCTAACGCACTAATTCACTGCTGCTTGTGCGTTATAATGAAAAATTAAGATGATAAATATAATTCAATGACCCTTTTTCATCCAAACGGTGCGTTACTCCGTTATTTCTGGCTACAGTGAGGCTTTTTTTCCCCACACGCAGAGACCGGGAGGAAACGTGGTGGGCGTGTGTGTGCGTTCAAAAACATGAGCCAAGAGAAGGCGAGTTTCGCAAATCGCAACGTGGAATTACAGCAATCCCTGGTTTTTCGCAGGGGTTATGTTCCAAAAAGAACCCGTGATAAGTGAAATTCTTTTTACAATTATAGAGGGCTTCAGATTGCAGAGATCATCCCCGCCTCGCACGTATTCCACTGCTCTTCTGAGACGCTGCATCCCGACTCTGTAGCGTCTTTTTCTCCTAAACCCCGCGGTGCAGGTGTGTTTTTTCAAGAGAAGAAAATAGTTATGGGTCGTTGTCTTCGCTCTTTTTTCTTCTGGGCAAAAAGATTCTTTAATATAAACCG
Source organism: Cololabis saira (assembly GCF_033807715.1). Lineage (NCBI taxonomy): Eukaryota > Metazoa > Chordata > Actinopteri > Beloniformes > Belonidae > Cololabis > Cololabis saira. The sequence goes on from NC_084599.1 coordinate 36,747,506, forward strand.
ACACCATTGATTATATTTGAGACTGTAATGAACGATTCATCAAAGGATCACGTTCTTCAGCTGCTGCTTCCCTGTCATCACACATGTAGGGGCTCGGGCTCGGGCTCGGGCTCGGGCAGGTGTCACGGTTGCCTGGACAGCCCGGTCCGACAGCACGTCCAGGGGACTGAAGTGCTGACGCACCAATGCATTCATAAAAACAGTTCTGCTTCGCGCAGATTTGCAGCGAGAACATGCTGTATAGCAGCCAAATTATCAAATAAATGATATTCATGATGATCGTTTTATTTGTGCGTAATGCATAAAGCATATACAGGAACACACTTGTTATTCCTTATTTTTCTTTTTTTCCCCCCTTTGCTGTCACCAATAAATGCTAAACAATATAAATCTAAAGTATAAAATAGATCAAAATTTGTGCGGGGTGCATTGTTTTAATATCTCATTGCTTGGTGTGATATTGATTTGCCTGACGCGGCTGGATCTGTGAGTCTTTGTTCACTAAGATGGTTGTAAAGACTGGGTCAGCAGCATCTTTCATTTCCTTCTTAATGAAAGGAAAGAGCGACTCTGGGAAACGCGATTTTCTTTCACAGGCTCCTTAAGAAGGTTTGAAAGAAGTCTTTCGCTGTTAAGAACTACTTAACTGATCTGGGAAACCCGGCCATTATGGTTGTATGCTGTAAACTGTCAATTGTAGATTTACAATGAGTTTTAAATGCGTTAAATGTGAAACCCTGATTCTTTTCCCTTTATAAAAATGTCAGAAAGCTTTTAAAATTATAGGGAAACTTGTAGAAATTAAGATATGGTAAATATATCCACAGTGAAATGTACTTGTTTTCAAAGGAACCACATCTTCCTCCCATCCTTTTTTATCAGAATCTGATTTAGATTAACAGATTGATTTATTAATGTAGTAAATTAGTGAGCTTCCAGTGGGAGACTAACCATCTGAGGGCACATGAGAACAACCTGAAGCTTAGTGCTTTAAAGACAGCGGTGAGATTGGTGAGGACTGCAGGAAGATTGTGCTCACACTTTCAAAACACCCCGTATGATTCTCAAATAGGCAATGTAGAGACCTTCTGCTTCCTGGACTCCATCATCACCCAGGACTTGAGGTGACAGCTGAACATCAGCTCCGTCATAAAGAAGGAACAAAATAGGTTGTAACATACAACCTGGGGCAATTGAGGAAATTTAAACCGCCAAAGATAATGTTGGTTCATTTCTACGCTGCCACCGCTGAGTCCATCCTCACCACCAACATCCTTGTTTGGTGAGCTACTGTGCTGCAACTGCAAAGACAAACGCAGGCTACAGAATATCATCATTTCTGCAGAGAGGGTGATTGCCTCAGTCCCTTTTTCCCCTCCAAGACCTGAACTCCTCAAAGACCTTGAGGAAGGCAAGACAGATTCCTGAAGTCCTTTTACAGCTATGACAAACTGCTTGAAATACTCCTGTCTGGCAAGGGGTTGGAGTAAATTAGGGTGAAAACTTCCTACCACGAAAGCAATTTTTTTTCACACTCCTGCATCCCCCAGGTGATGGATAGATGGATGGATGGATGGATGGATAGGTAGATAGAAGATCGGGATCTTCATAAACGGGTGCACACCACTCTGATGATTCTGAACTACGGATTAAACTTTCTATTATGTTCTCTGGTATGAAGAAAAACCGAGGGAAGATGGATTTCACACTAATTTATTTTATACAAAACCCTGCCAGGTTATTTGCAGGCGTTGTAGTAACACAGACAGAACACAAGTTGCCCCTATTTCTTAAAGGAGCATGACCCTGCATTCACACTGAAAGCGTCACGGGCGTCATAGGCGTCTGGCTGCCATTCATTGTCTATGAAAAACGGGCGGCGGGGGCGGCGCGGCACGTCAATTTAAAAGTTGAAAAATCTGAACTTTATGCAAATGAGCAGCGGCGACGCCGAGGCGTCGTCCAATCACACACTGGGATTTCCGAAGCGAGAACTCTCAATGCAGATTGTACTTTCATGTAGACACAAACATACACTCATTCACATGCGTACAGGAGCAGAGCTGTGCACTAACAAACTTATTTTATCAGAAATTAATATATTTCATCCAGCAAAATTACATTTTGCTGGTTTGACTGCCGTTTTACCTGAACTGCTCATGTGAAACACGTAACTGATGGTTGAGGAGCTGGATGGTCCCAACGATTTTATTTGCTACATTGATCCAACGAAAAATAATTAAAACCCGTGCTTATTAATCACAAAACACAGGTTAAACATCATGACCACATCCGCTCCGACCCGGTGTGTCAGTATCAGCGCAGACAGACTGCAGCTTCGCCTGAATTATGGTTCCGCGTTAAATCGACGGCGTAGGGACGCGGTGCGGTTTGCGTCGCCGCGTACCCTATGCCGTCGGCTCTGCGTTGGTGTGACGCAGAGCCATAAATCAGCCACCGGGAGCAAGTGCTCGCTGGGTTGATGTTGATCCAGGACCAAACTTGTTAAGGAGCATCAAACTCACTCACGGGACGCCCGTGACGCTTTCAGTGTGAACGAGGGGTGAGGCTCCTTTTAAGAAATGCGACTCTCTAGCGCCACCCTTCACCACGACGGCCGTCGGGGGTACTGCAGCCAACAGTAAAGCCGGCACGGGAGAACGGGGAGAACGTGCATGCAGCGTCATGTGACGTCACATCCACAGGACAGCGCGGGAAATTCGGGGCCAGAATTGCAGCACATTTTGCAGCACACAGCCTGTTCAAGGCAACGGAGAGATATACTAGAGGGCTCATTCTTTTTGGTTTGGAACGCTTCATCTGACATTATTACTAGAAAACTTAAAACGTATACTATTTTTTTTAATAAATCCTGCCTCAATCCTATGGAGGATTTTTTGTGCCAAAATTAATTATTGTATTAATAAATACATTATTAATTAATTAAATTGGGAATTAAATATATCATTAATTAATTAAATGTGTCATTAATTAATTAAAATTAGAATGAAATATGTCATTTATTAATTAAAATACAATTCATTTTAAGTAAAAATATATATTTATTGTTTCAGCATTTAATTAATTAATGACACATTTAATTAATGATTTCATGTTGCGTGAGAATCATGAAATGTAAAACTGCATTTAATTAATTAATGACACATTTAATTAATGATTTCGTGTTGCTGAATCATGAAATGTAAATGTAAAACTGTCAGTTTCACTCGTCAAACTCAGTGGGCGGAGCTAACGCAAATCTAGTGGAATCCACTGCTTTGGTCTGAAACTGGAGGTAGAAGAGGAAGCCTTTCTAAACATGACAGCTGTGAGTTGCGTGTTGTAGAGAGTTGCGTGATGCAGCAGCAGGTATCTGCTGTGACGGAGCCGCTGGAGCCGAAGGAGTTCTGCTCAGAGCTTCTTCAATTAAACTCGCTGCTTCTCTCAGCAGTTCTGGGCAGGATTTTCACATTTTGTAGGCTATGTACAATCTCTGATGTCACGTCAAAAACTATTATTTGTAGTTTAAGTGTTGCAAATTCACATTACAAATCATGTTTTAATAGCAGAAAAAAGGGCCGCACCACGTACGGTGCGGGTCGACCTACGCCGTAGGTCTGCGTTGGAGTAACGCGGAACCATAAATCAGCCTTCAGTCGCGCTGTGAGCCTGAACCTGCAGCCCGTCAGCTCAGGAGGAGAGGCTGCCAGTTGTTCATTGCTGGTTCGTTTTGTTAACTCTGAGCTTTGTTGGTTGGTTGGTTTGTTAGTTTGCTGGTGGTTTTGTTCTGAACACCTTTCTCTGTTTCTCATTTTGCTGGTACGCCGGGTCCCTCCGCCGAGACACAACTTTTGCGGTATGCGTTCATTTTTATGTCTAAAAATGATGCGCAGTGCCGACCCAATCAGGAACGGTACAGATATATATATATATATATTCTTTTTTTTTTATATATATAAAAAAATAAAATTATAAAAAAATAAAGGATCCCCATAAACTTTGATCGGGTGGGCAGGACGCACGTTTGAGTGGGCACAGCCCCCCCCTGCCCCAAAACCAGCCTTGAGTTCCAGTAACAGAGGTCCGACGGGAGGATTAGAGTGAGATGGGGCAGTCTCAAACGATTTAAAATATTGCACAGTGTATGCCCAGCTTTACAGGTATGGAACAGCATGTGAGCTGGCTCCATATTATTGTTTTTGATGTCGCAATTACATGACTTCACACAATACACGCACTGGGTGACGCCTCCGCTCCGACGTCGTTGCTACGGCAACCCGTCAGATCAGTCAACGATGTGGCCCAGTCTGAACAGAGCCAGATCCGATATGGACACTTGCTAAAAACAGTGTGGACAGTCAGCCCTGAAAATCGGATATGAGAAGGAATCAGATATGAATCAGATTTGCCTGCAGTCTGAACGCGGCCTAAATAACTCCAGGGAAGTCCTTATGGGTTTTTTTGGTTCCTCCTGCACATTTTTTCTGTTACATTGTATTTCTTTTTTTTGTTGTTTCCAAAAATTCAGACTGTTTGTCTGTGAGTTTAATTTAAAATTCAGACTGTTTGTCTGAATTTTTGGCGGTTGTATATTTTTTTAAGTGCAAATAAATAAATAAAAATGTCTGATACATGTTTGTTTTAGAGATGAATGAACTACATTTAAAAAAATAAAACAACTCTTAGTTAAAAAAAATGTATCTTCTTGTGTCTGCTTTAGGTAAACATGTGTGAGAAAGTGTATATATATATATATATATATATATACACACACACACGCACACGCACACGCACATGCACACACACGCACACACACCCACACACCTATATATACATATGTATGTGGGGGTTAAGGGTACTAAGGTTCCGGCCCCCAGCGGAGCTTTACCATTAACCCAGCAGCGTCACCTGGAGCTGGTTGAGGAGGAACTGAAGAAGGTGTCTGAGTACCGTATATATGGCAGTAGCCTAGATCAGACTTGTTCCCGGTGCATGTTGGACTCCGGCAGGGCTGCCCTTTGTCACCGGTCCTGTTCATAATTTTTATGGACATGATTTCTAGGCGCAGCCAGGGGCCGGAGGGGATCCGGTTTGGGAACCTCAGGATTTCATCTCTGCTTTTTGCAGATGATGTTGTCCTGTTGGCTTCATCGGACCGGGACCTTCAGCATGTGCTGGGGCAGTTTGAGGCTGAGTGCGACGCGGCAGGGATGAGAATCAGCACCTCCAAAACCGAGGCCATGGTTCTCCACCGGGAAAGGGTGGCGTGACTTCTCCGGGTGGGTGGAGAAGTCCTGCCTCAGGTGGAGGAGTTCAAGTATCTCGGGATCTTGTTCACGAGTGAGGGAACAATGGAGCGGGAGATTGACAGACGGATCGGTGCAGCGTCCGCAGTTATGCGGTCGATGTACCGGACCGTCGTGGTGAAGAGGGAGCTGAGTCGATAGGCGAAGCTCTCGATTTACCGGTCAATCTACGCCCTTACCCTCACCTATGGTCATGAACTTTGGGTAGTGACCGAAACGACAAGATCGCGGATACAAGCGGCCGAGATGAGTTTCCTCCGCAGGGTGGCTGGACGCTCCCTTAGAGATAGGGTGAGGAGTTCGGTCACCCGGGAGGAGCTCGGAGTCGAGCCGCTGCTCCTTCACATTGAGAGGAGTCAGCTGAGGTGGCTTGGGCATCTGTACCGGATCCTCCTGGACGCCTCCCTAGGGAGGTGTTCCAGGCATGTCCCTCCTCCCTAGGGGAGGTGCTCCAGGCATGTCCCACTGGGAGGAGACCCCGGGGAAAACCCAGGACACGAGAAACTATGTCTCTCGGCTGGCCTGGGAACGTCTCGGACTCCCCTCGGAAGAGCTGGAGGAAGAGCTGGAGGAAGTGTCTGGGCGAAGGAAGTCTGGGCATCCCTGCTGAGGCTGCTGCCCCCGCGACCCGGGAACGGATAAGCGGAAGAAGATGAGTGAGTGAGTGAGTGAATGAGTGAGTGAGTGAGTGATATTTTATTTTATTTTAATTTTATTTATTATTATTATTTGTTGCTGCTTATTATCATTATTATTATTTGTAGCTGGAAGTAGGTGGTTTACACACCGGAATGTTATATTTTGATGTAATTAATGTGTCCGTGTAATCCCATGAGGGATGGGTCATTTAAATGTCCGGACACGAAAATAAAATCATTCATTCATTCATTCATTCATTCATTCATTCATTCATTCATTCATTCATACAAGGACTAGTCCTTTGTCCAGTTGATTTTTTCACAATTGGTATGTATGTGTATGTATATCTATATCTATATATACGTACACACATACATATATATATATACACACACACACACACACACACACACACACACACACACACACACACACACATATATATATATATATATATATATAGACATGAACGAGACAACAATCCGCGGCTAAAACTCCACCTTTTCGGACAGTTGTTGGAAGAAGAGGGGAAGCTACATAATGGTGTTATGTCTGGTAGTTCACAGACATACACTGTCACCTTAAGAACTGTTTTCGGTTTACGACACTGCCCGTTCCGGTTGACGGCAGTCAGTGGTTTTTTCATTCATGTTTTGGGTTTGCAAATAAATGGAGTCACGTCAGCTCCGATCTGAGTTAAGTGTCACGTTATCATTTTCCACAACATAACATTGCCGACGAGAGATGGCTGAAGCTTGTTCCCTACCACCACCCGCTCCGTTCCTGGCCCTCCCGGGGGATCCACCGGTCCCATGGCACCGCTGGATCTCCGCGTTCGAGACATAGGCTACATCCTGGCTGCCGGCTTGACGGACGTGTCCGTCGGGAGGAAACGTGCACTGCTGCTGCACTGCTTGGGAACTGAGGGACAGCGGGTGTTCGGAACACTCGGCGACGCACCGTCATACTCCCTGGCCGTGGAGTTACTGAAAGGACATTTCGCGGCTCCACAGAGCGCTCTGCTCCGCCGGGTCCTGTTCCGGCGGCGACATCAAAGGCCAGGGGAAACAGTGGCTCAGTACGTGGCGGACCTGCGGGGTTTGGCTGATTCCTGCAAGTTTGGAAGACTGCGGGACGAAATGGTCAGAGACCAACTGATTTTGCACACGAGCTGCAACGAAATCAGAGAAAGATTGTTGCTGGAAAACGATGATCTGACTTTATCAGCAGCAATAAACCTCGCGGTTCAGGTGGAATCTGCGCTGGAGTGCGCGGCGAGCTTTTCAACTCCCCCGCCCTCACAGACACAGGCAGCGGGCGCGCTCACCTCACACACGCCCCTCCTTCATGTGAGTGCTGACAGCGGGGAGGAGAACATCCTACTAGCCGCTCGGCCCCGCGATCAGTACCATCAGCAGTGTGGGAACTGTGGCTCTTCTGCACACAACTCAAGAGCCCAGAACTGCCCTGCCCGTGGTAAAACCTGCTCCAACTGCGGGAAATTAAACCACTTCCACAAAGTCTGCAGGTCTGCCCCAGCTCGAGCCTCTCAGCCACCCACTAACACCACAGTCATCCACAACGTGAGCTCAGCACGAGCACCGTTCAAAACGTGCTCATTAATGGTTGGAGATGTCACTCTGCCCCTCCTCCTAGACACAGGGGCCACAGTGTCTCTCCTGGACCTGGCGACTGTTACACAGTTTTTCCCCTGCGAGCCACTTGGACCGGCCACCACCACCCTGCGTGGTTACGCCAACTCCCAAATTGACATTGTGGGCTCCCTCCAGCTGCCCGTAAAATACGGAGATAAGACACTACCAGTTTTTAGGTTCAATGTTGCACGCCACGGGGCCAACCTCCTGGGCCTCGACCTCTTCACCAGCCTCGGTTTCACCCTGCTGGACACCACCGGCTCGGAGATTAATGCCGTTGTTATCCCCTGGCAGCAACAGTGGCCTGCGCTGTTCAGCGGGGTGGGCTGCCTCGTGGGTTTCGCCCACCAGCCCCTGTTGGACCCGACTGTGACGCCTGTCATACAGCCCCTCCATCGTTCTCCCCTGGCCCTCCGTGATGACATCTCTGCTCAGCTGCAAAGTATGCTGGATGACGACATCATCGAGCAGGTGAACGCGTCACCCTGGATCTCCAACCTGGTGGTGGCCAGGAAGAAGTCTGGGGGGCTGCGACTCTGCGTGGACCTTCGAACAGTGAACAAGGCCATCATCCCCGACAAATACCCCCTGCCAACCACAGAGGAGCTCACCGCCCAGTTCCACGGGTCCACCGTTTTTTCAAAACTGGACCTCCGCTAGGGTTACCTCCAGGTGCCACTACACCCCGAGAGCCGCAACCTCACCGCTTTCATCACCCACAGAGGGGTGTTCCGCTACAAGCGCATGGCGTTTGGGCTAAGCTCCGCCCCCAGCTGCTTCCAGAAAATTATGGCCTCCGTCTTCACAGGTATACCAGGTGTGGCCGTCTACCTGGATGACATTGTGGTTCACGGGGCCACGGTCGAAGACCACGATGAGCGCCTGCACAGGGTGTTCAGTGCAATGGCCAAGCATCACCTCACACTCAATGGCGAGAAGTGTGTCTTCGCCGCCCCAGCCATTGACTTTGTCGGGTTCCGCCTCTCGGCGGGTGGCACGTACCCGCTCCACTCAAACACAGAGGCCATCCACCGTGTCCCGGAGCCAACCTCAGCCGCTCAGGTGGCCTCTTTCCTGGGCATGACGGCGTATTACCTCCGTTTCCTGCCACAGTACTCTGCCACGACTGCGCCGCTGCGTAAGCTGCTGAAGCAGGACGAGCCCTGGGTCTGGACACCAGCATGTTCTGACGCCGTACGCTTACTAAAGTCCCAGCTCACCTCTGCGCCGGTCCTGGCGCACTTCGACCTGGTCAGCCCCACCCTCGTCACGTGCGACGCCTCTGCCCTCGCCATCGGCGCTGTGATGTCCCAGCTGCAGGGGGGCGTGGAGAGTTCCACGGAACAGAGGTACTCGGTGGGGGAGCGGGAGGCCTTAGCGTGCCTCTGGGCTTGTGAGTGCTGGCATATGTACCTTTACGGGCGTACATTCACACTGAGGACTGACCACCAGGCCCTCACTACCCTCCTGGCAACGTCAGGCACTGGCCACAAACCGCTCCGCCTCCATCGTTGGGCTGACCGACTGCAGCAGTACAACTTCCGCCTGCAGTTCACGCCAGGCCGCGACAACGTGGTGGCTGACCTGCTGTCACGTGCGATCCCTGGCCCATCCACAGCCCAGCCTTTGGCCCCCGACCGGGACCAGGCTGAACAGGACCTCATCCAGCTCCTCCACACACCCCTCCACGGGACAGTGTCGCTCCAGGAGCTTCGGGACGCCTCAGCGGACGACCCCGTCCTGTCCACACTCTCGACCTACGTCAGGCAAGGCTGGCCTGGGAAGGTACCCGACGAGCTGCTTCCCTATCACAGGGTCAGGGAGGAGTTGTCGTGCTGGAACGACACCTGTGTCGCCCGCGGGCTCTGCACTGTGGTCCCTGGTGACCTCCGGGCGCGTGTCCTTGCCATGGCGCACGAGGGTCACCTGGGCATAGTCAGGCTCAAACAGAGGTGCCGTGATGTTGTTTGGTGGCCGGGCATCGACAGGGAAATAGAGGCCCTGGTCAGGGACTGCACTGCTTGCCTTCTTAGCGGCAAGACCAGGGCCCCGGCCCCACCCCCACCCATGCAGCCGTTGGACTGGCCATCACAGCCCTGGGAGCACCTGCAGCTTGACATCTGTGGTGAGCTGCATGGGGTGCCGCATCATCAGAGGTTCCTCGTCGTGGTCTACGACCTCCACTCCACTTGACATCCTGGAGTCTCTGTTCGCACGTTGGGGTTTGCCAAGGAGGATCACGACTGACAACGGACCCCAAATGATCTCCCATGAACTGGCCTCATACCTGGCGGGGAAAGGGATTCGCCACATTCGCACGGTGTTCTACAACCCGGCGGCGAACGGGGGGGTGGAACGTTTGAATCAAACGCTTAAAAATGGGATCAGGGCTCACTTGGCACAAGGGTGCACACTCACCACTAGTCTCCTACAGACGCTGCTGCACTATCGGGCCACCCGACACGCCACCACAGGAGTCTCCCCAGCCTCCCTCATGCTGGGACGGGAGCTCCAGCTGCCTCTGGATAGGCTCCGCCCCACACTGGCTCAGGTCCCAGTCCACCCGGTTCAAGCCGCAGTCACTGCCCGTCAACGCCAGATGAAGGACCGCTTCGACAGGACCCGACGGGTTAGGCCACCTGCCATCGCTGTCTCGGATTGGGTCAGGATCCGACGACCTCATCGTGGCGACAAGCTCCAGTCGTTCTGGTCAGACCCCGTCCAGGTTACCAAACGGCTTGGCCCAGCTTCCTTCAGGTTAGCCAACGGCACTCGCTGGCATGCTAACCGCCTGCGTAAGGTGCAGGCCCCACCCGGGTCTGGACTGGGTGTGCCGGCCGTTACAGCCCTGCCGGCTGCACAGTTCGATGTGGCAGCCGCCCCAGCTGTCCAAGCACAGGCCGCAGGCGAAGAGCGGCCACCGGACATTGCTGCTGCACCCGAGGGTCGCCCAGCTCGGGCTCGCACCAGGCCTAGACACCTGGGGGACTTTGAGACTGAGTATCACACCTAGGTTGTGTGAAGGGGGGGGAAATGTTATGTCTGGTAGTTCACAGACATACACTGTCACCTTAAGAACTGTTTTCGGTTTACGACACTGCCCGTTCCGGTTGACGGCAGTCAGTGGTTTTTTCATTCATGTTTTGGGTTTGCAAATAAATGGAGTCACGTCAGCTCCGATCTGAGTTAAGTGTCACGTTATCATTTTCCACAACATAACAAATGGTAAACATCACCCTGTTCCTACTTTTTTTTTAGATGTTATAAAATAATATTTTCCATGAAATGGCAAAATTTCCCATTTTCAGCATTTGATAAATTGTTTATAATCTATTTAGAATAAAATATGTTTAGGAGATTTACACATTGTTGCGTTTTGTATTTACATTTTACAAAGTTTCCCAACTTCTTTGGGAATAGGGTTATAAAATAAAACGGGCTTCATTATACAGTATATCGGTTTTTGATAGAAATTATTAGTTTTAAAAATCTGTTCTAAGTTTACTTATGATCTTTGTTTTAAGTTACAATCATCAGCTTTCACTGCAGACGTCGAAGCTGTGTGTTTCTTCAGTTACTTTTTCTTTACAGACTGAAAAAAAAAGGCCTCCAGAGTTAAATACAGTTCAATAAGTCATTGTCGACACCACAAAGACGACAGCCAAGCTGCTGGGAATCGTTCACATCACACAATTTACTGTCACTTCTGCTGATATGAGAAACAAGACGCAGAGCGCTAGCCAGTGATGTGATTTGCAGTATCGGGGATTCGGAGAATGTGTCTGGTAGTCCAGGACGAGGCGTGAATCAAAGCTTGTTTCAGTCAGTGCGGTTTCATCCACATCTAAATCAAGCTATTGGCAAAAATCTAGCTAAGAATTAACTGGAGTTTCCCAGAAATCCAAGTAAACATGGACGAGAAGACGATCAATGAGTGACGATTATTGAGTGAGGTGGGTCGACTCCGCAGACACTTTTGCGTTGGTGCGCTGGTTTCTTCTCTATTTTTCATCTTCTTCTTCTCCTATTATATTGATATTCTGGCTTTCCCGGTGTCGTCACTTCCAGAAGGGGGTGTCCCGGGGCGGTCAGTAGCTCGGCTAAGCGTGGGTTGGTATAAATGCAGAATAACTTGGATTAGGACGTATTATCTGGCACTAAAAACTCGATCTCAAGAGTTTCAGTTTGGTTCCACTACAGCCTGGCTAAGGTGTAAACATGGCTGTTAAAACTTCCATATTGGTCGGATTAAGGCAACAATTCGACTTTCCGTTAGTGCATGTAAACGTAGTGAGTGACTTCAATGGAGCCTTGTTGGAGGGATGTACCATGTGACTGGTTCAGGAAGTGGTTCGGGATTTGGCGTGCTATAGGATTTAATGAGGTCCCCCCGCCTGTGGTTCATTAAAATAATGGTTCGAATTTACAGTTCAGAACAGACCGTGAAGTGAAAAGATATTGTATTGTGTTGCTGGTGTTTGATTAATAATCATATATATATATATATATATATATATATGTATATATATATATATATATATATATATATATATATATATATATGTATATATGCTATGGGCCATTTTTTTTTTTTCCTTCTTTCCCTTATAAATATCAAGTCACGTTCCATTACAGACCTAAATGTGTACTAGTCTGTGCATATCAATAAATATATGTGCAATGATGTGCTTGCTGATTGATGTCGCTGCGTAGCTCTGATCCAGACGGGTGGAGTGTGTAACAAACTGTCACACAATGTCGAGAGAACGAGACAGATTCAGGGAATGAAAAAAGAAAAAAAACTAAAGAAAATGGAAGAGTTTAATGCCTCTCTGAAAGGCTTGTTTGATAAATGTTACAAAAATCACCGATCCGACCGGGTCTCAAGCAGCCGCGGGGCCCCGCGTCGAGGCACGCCGAGATGATGATGAGGATGGGGAAGGTATCCAGTATTTTGCTAATTGGAGAGTTAAAATTGCACATATAGACACCCGATCTGACCAGAAAAACCCAAAAATTTTTGCACAACCCGGACTATGCTGGCATCAGGGGGACAGTATCCATCAGTGCCAGGGCAGGATTTTTGCCGCTAGCAGTTTTATTATTATTATTATTATTATTGTTGTTTTATCATGTCTCTACCCAGATAAGTAAATAAAGCTCAGAAAGCTCCATCTTCATAGCAGCAAAGGTGCACTTTATTTTCAGCAAGAGAAACTGTAATTAAGGTGAGCAGCAGATGTTTTCAAATATAAGATAAAACGGCTTGATTTTATGACACACACAAAAAAAAACATTTTGTCCGCACACAAGAAGGATTTTGGCCTGACGTTTTTGTTGAAGCATAATTAAGGAAATATAAAAGTGATCAATACTCTGAAATGTTGATCAGTTCTGATGACTGCAGTATGGTAATGATATAAACAATTAACAATTTGACATTTATGATGTGATTATATGGTAAAGGAAGACATATGCAATGTTGGAACATGAACATAGTGAGAAGTGGACATGTGATATTCAATGTGTTTCTCCTGAAACTGCTTCTCTGCGATGTTTCTAAGGGAAGTGTTATCACAGATCCCCTACTCTTTAAATGTAACCTCATAAAAGTAGTCATTAATAAATCGAAGCATCTGTATGATGGCGCTGAGCAGCAGGATGTCTCAGTTCATGTCCAGCTCCAACTCTTCGATGTAGTTCTTCACTGGTACAACGCAGGACATCGGCATGCCGAGCCGAGAACTGACCTCCTCCATCTGGATCACAATACACCATAAAAAAACGAGGGTTATCAGGACTAAAAGTGCAAGTATTTTACTTGAGAAACTTTTATTATCCTCACCAGATCTTTGATGTAGCCACTTTTGTAGACGTTTCTTAAATCCTCCTTCACCAAAGGGCAGGCTTCGTCTATTTTGGTGAGCAGCACCAGCTGAGGAATCCCTTGAAACAAAAAACACATTTGGATTTAATATTTTATTTATATTTCTAAAATCTAAATAACTTTATTAAAAAAGGGAATAAAACATGAAGCAGGAATCAATTCTACTGACCCATCAAGTTGACCTTCTTGCGGATGGCAACCATCTTCTCCTGCAGCTGTGGGGTCATGATGGAGATCTTGCAGGAATCGATGACGTAAACCACACAGTGAATCTTGTCTTTGTGATCTGGAGACTTGTGATAGCATTGAGCCTCCGAGTACAGAGGAGCAGAGGGTTTTAACTGAGTCCATGTTTGAGGAGAAAGAGATCAACAGTTTCAGTTAAGCACAGCTACGTCCATGTTCCAGCCAAAACCCACCAGGATGTAATCAAGCAGTGTACCTGGGCAGGCCGATGATCTTGGAGAATGATGCTGCTGATGTCGTCTACATCAAGCCCCGCCCCTGTACTTTCCTCCAGTCCCATGGTGTCACGCAGGATGATTGGCAGAAGATTTCTTCCTTGTTCAGCCCACACAGAGTTGCCGTGAAACTATTGGACACAAAGTCAGAAGATTTAAAAAAACAAAAACACAATAATACCCTCCTGTGAGAACCAAACTTGCAGGTCATTATGGGCAGCACCCAAAGGTGAGGGCCTTGGTGTGCTGATCCTCTGCTTCCACAACTGTCTCTACATGGGCTGTCACTGCTGTGGGGTGGAGGAAGCCTAAACATGTGGGTGAGGTTGAGAGGTACCAGCTAGATATAGTCGGGCTCACGTCAGCGCAGGTACTGAGCTAATCTCCTTGAGAGGGGCTGGACCTTGTTCCACTCTGGAGCGGCCCAGGGTGAGAGGTATTGGGCTGGAGTGGGACCCAGCTGAGAGTCTGTACCTTGGGGTTTTCCCCGGTGGCAACATTTTGGGCAGAGCTCTTATGGATGTTTCATATTTGACTACCGAGAACCCATTTCCACGACCACTTTTACCAACTCCATTTATGCTGACTGCAGGCCGGTGCAGTTGGATCTGTTTCATAACAATTGCAGTAATTATTCAGTGGCGCTGGTCCATCGCAGCAAGGGTAAGGAGACTGTGACAGGGGTGTTATTGAAGGAGCTATGCCTTATGCTTTTAGCTACTGAGAATGTTTGACCTAGAGTAACCTGGTCGATGCGCTTTTGGCTACTGCTGCCCTCGTTCCCCGGCAGTGACGGATGAGCCAGGACGCTTTTCTTCTGATGCAATTAAAGATGAATTTATTGCAATTTCATGAAAGTTGATCAGACAAAGCAAAAACGTTTGTAGTTAGCGCCACAGCGGTCAAAAACCTTCTGCCCTTCCGGGTCAAACACCTGTCAAACAAACGTGACGTAACCACCTTTATACCTGTGGCTAACACATGGGGTGAGCAGAACCATCTGCAGCTCAACGAAAAGTATAAAGAACGGGTGGCTGAGGGGGACACCGGGTCCTTGGCAGGGGCCTGGGTGTCGGCTGCGGCGCAGGCAGAGAAACGGGGGCAGGCTAAGGTGCATCCAGAACCTCCTCAGGAACAAGAACATGGCGAGGTGCATCCGGGACCACCAGTGGAAGAGGGGCATGGTGAGGTGCGCCCAGAACCACCTCGCGAACAAGGACGGGAGGGATTTGTCGCCACTGCCGACATCGTCTCCATTCCTGCCTGTATTTAGCCTGACAGCTCTTGGTGCCACCTAGAGCCAGGCGTGTTCCCAGGAAGCGTGAATCAGGCTCCTGTTGGCTTTTGATTAAAAGTCTTGGCCAATATCCCTCAAATGTGTCTAAAAGGGTGTAACAAGAAAAACTTCACTCCAGTACTCCATGCTTGGCTTTTTTATGACGGTGTTTTTTGCGCATTGAAAAATGCGTCCTTTTCCCCCTTTCCTGTCAATCATTGCCCCGCTCCTCCTCCCAACCCACCCCCCCCCCCCCCCCCCCCCCCCCCCTACCACCCCCCATCTTCCACTACTCCTCTCCCCCAAACTCCCCGCACACAGCCGACAGTGGATCAATGGTATGTGATTTTGTCTTGCACACCGTCCACGGGCTGAGCCTCGATCAGAAGGACTCAGGACCCCGACCGACACCGGGCAAGCGGTCTTCCGTACGCCACATTTCCCACGCCCGCCGCTCGGACGGGGATTCGGCGCTGAGCTCTTCCCTCGCCGCTGAGGGAATCCTTGTTAGTTTCTTTTCCTCCGCTTAGTAATATGCTTAAATTCAGCGGGTTGTCTCGTCTGATCTGAGGTCGTAGGCGAAAAAAAAGGAGAGCGCGGGTGGAGAGGAGAGACTTAGACGTCTCTCTCCCTCCAGCCCGCGGCTCAGTGCTCGGGGGATTTGTCTTGTGGGCGGAGAGAGGATAGGTGATGGGCAGGGAGCTGGGTGGAGGGGGCGGTGATTTAGCGGACCTATATGTATAGGTCCGCCACCCAACCAGATGCGCCGTTTTTGCATAATTATGTGGAAACTCCCAGAAAGCACACAATACACTGAATGTTAAAAGTTCCGTTTTTTTGGGTGTAATCGATGTCAAGACACCCAACAAAACACAAAAAATCAAGAAAAATGTGTTTTTCATGTCACAATCCCTTTAACTAAAGGTTAGCCTAATGCAGCTGTTCAATACTTCCCGTTTTTGTTTGGGACTCATTGTCCTTTTAAAACTTTAAGCTTCTGTCCACCAGACATGGAAATTCTCAGTTCCTCTTTAACTAAAAATGTTATGATTCACCCCTACCCCTGTTGTCTGTCCTCCCACACACACTCTGTACAGACGGTCAGATCTGTCTAAAAATCCTCAATAAAAAGCTAATGCAAAAAAGGAACTACCGAAGCATTTCGTCAGGAGCATTCATAGAGAGCATGTGTTGCTCTGCAAGCTCCGACTTTGCTTCCCCTTCTGCAGAAGCGCATTTTAAAAATAAAGAAACAAGTACGGACCAGCAGGGAGCAGGGATAGACAAGACTAGTTATACACAAGGGTTAATGAGACACAGGTGCAGACAATCAAGGCAGATGGGGAACAGGAAGGTTAAACAAGAACTCAAACACAAAGAAATGGACTTCAAAATAAAACAGGAAATGTCCAACCCTGACATATTTTATTTTATGCTTATTTTTTATCTTGTGCATTATTTGGGGGGTCATTTGGGTCATTTTAGTTTGTGACTGGGCAGCACGGTGGCTTGGTGGTTGGCACTGTTGCCTCACAGCAAGAAGGTCCCCGGTTCGACTCCCGGCAGGGTCTTTCTGTGTGGAGTTTGCATGTTCTCCCCGTGCTTGCGTGGGTTTCCTCTGGGTACTCCGGTTTCCTCCCACAGTCCAAAAACAGCGTAGTAGGTTAATTGATGATTCTAAATTGTCTGTAGGTGTGAGTGTGAGCAAAGGATAAAGCGGGAATAGATAATGGATGGATGGATGGAGAGTTTGACTCTTGTTATATTTAATATTTAGCTTTGTAATTTGTGCACTGGAGCAAGAATTTCCCGCAAGAGATAAATTATATTCTATAGTCTATATTTTTATATTTAATTGTGAATGAGGCAGCGCTCCATATCTTGGGCTGCTGCCCCTGCAACCCAGTTCGAGATGAGCAGAAACCAGTGGATGGATTGAGGGACAGTAATGAAGGGGAAATGATTTAATGTTGAAATTGTTGAATAAAATAATTCATAACTAAACTGAATGTGCTGATGAACTGAATGTGTGTATGTGCCAAGCTTTCTCTGTTTACTCTGAATCACTGAAAAGAACATGATGTACCAGACAGAGATAACAGGTTTCATCCTCATGACCTTGAAAACTGAATAAAACCTAGTCCTTGCCACGAAGTGAACAGAACTCAGCAGGGCATGACAGAACAAGCTGCGGAGCTTGTTTCGGCTGACTTCTCACTCTGCAGAGGCGAATGATACTTAATTCTGAGTCTTCTGTTCTCCTATAACTTTTCCAGCTCGATCAACAGATTTGGGGTGATCAGGTTCAATCACAACACAATCTAGGAGGCGGTCACATACCTGTGCTTTCAGGTGGGTGGTACAAGAGCCACATATTGCCTGGTTGGTGACGTAGCCTCTGAATACAGATTTGACGGAATTAGAAAAGCTGGACTTTCCGGCTCCAACCGGTCCAATAAGTAAAATCTGAGCATGAGACACGGAGCTAGTAGTTGGTTCGTAGGTTTTAATGCTCTCCATCAGCTCCGTCCTCTTCCTGTATACAGATACAAAAAACATAAGAGCTATTTTTTTGTCTCTCCTACATTCTTCTAAAAGTCTAACAAAAAAGTCAAACTTTAAATAGTTAAGAAAGATAAGTGTGTAGCACGTTCTTGAGGAGGAGAAGAATGTCTTCATCCATCTTACTTAGATTCCCAGAATACAGTCCTCCATGGTTTCTTGAGTTCAGTGGTCTCTGTTGGAGTAGAAAAATAATGAATACATTATTTTTGTATTCTTATCTAATTTAAAATAAAAAAATAATAAACATGACATTGGTCTTTTGGAAAATTTTCATGACTTACAAAAAGCTGAGCATTGTCATTTTATGATATTAAAATCAAAACTATATTTTAAGGGATGGAAAGATGTCAAATTAAATATATCAGACTAGTGAAAATGTTTATATGTACAGGGAACGTACCCTCCAGCTGGTAGACTTCACACTCAGTCAGGTCCAGGTCGTTGCCATGCATTTTCACAGGATTGAATGGATAATAACCTCCTGGATTGCTGTACACTATAGGTTTGCTTTCATCAAGAAGAACCAAAGATCCTCCAAAATAAGGACCAGAAAAACTATCCATTTTTACTGCACGTGCAGAATTAGAAGGTGGAAACGTGCAGAGCTTTGCTCCACTGAAAGTGAAGAGGAAGGCCTGATCATCATTCACGTACGCTCCAGACTGGCAGAAAGGTCGTCTCGTGTAGCCTCCAAACACGTAACCTGAGGCATTGTAACCCACTGACACGGTGGGAGCCAGGTTGTCACATTGCTGGTGGAAAGCTGCTGCAGTGAAACCGTGGACGCTGGCCTTGTAGAGCAGATTGAGCCTGACACCTCCTAGATGAGAGCAGATGATTCTCTGCTGGCTGCTGGATAGTTGGGGGTTAGGAGTGGACATGTGGCCTGGTAGGTTGAGCTTCAGGAAAGTATAGCAACCTTCTTCCTCTGATTTGTTCTCAATCTTAAGACCTGCAAGATGAAGACATTTTGAATTACATATGAAATGATCAATTAAATAACCGTTAAAACTACATAAACAACTACTTTGATTTGAAGATTTTATTTCGAACATGCATGATAAAAAAAGCACTTCATATAATAATAGTCCACGGATCCACCAACATGCTCGAAACGGAGTAGGAATGAAGTATCCACTTATCGAGTCCTACCCCTGAATCTTGCATACATTCTTACATCTAACATTCTTACATATAACAAGGCGAGTTTCAATAACTGTTCAATCCAGTGATATAATACTCAATTATATGTATATATAAATATAGTCAAAATCAAAGCAAATCAAGGCAAACAAAAGAAAACAAAACAAACGCCCAGCATTAAGTTGTGCTCCTATGTATGTATGTAGTACTAATAGAAGTAATTATAATGCATAGTATTACATTATCATTACTTTACTATAATACTACAATATAATAGAGAACAATAGACAGCAATGGTATAACAATATACTTAAATAATACATATATACAATGGTTCATATATTCACCTCCAATTATATACATAAACATTACTATAAATCTATATATCGACATATCTACATATAACTATAAATCAGTATATATTAGAGATATAGATACACAAATACTGTGCATATAATACAACTCAATATATCCATACCTACATATAACATCTATATCCTTAATATACATCTATATATCTACATATATTAATAAATGTTCATATCTACATGTTTATTCGCATCTGTATTTTGAATAGAATGTTTCTTTGTATCTTTTTTTAAATTGTGATTGTAACACGGCGTGTGCTACGGGGTCACAGAGACAGCAGACACCGGGATCTGTTCAGGACTTTTTATTGTGTTTTGCCGTGCACCAACACCACGGTTACTCCAGAGGATTGTCAGCCGAGCTGCTCTCTCCTC
The DNA here is from genome assembly GCF_033807715.1 of Cololabis saira. NCBI lineage: Eukaryota > Metazoa > Chordata > Actinopteri > Beloniformes > Belonidae > Cololabis > Cololabis saira. Next base: position 36,767,181 of record NC_084599.1, read on the forward strand.
TGCTCCGCTTCTGTCCTCCTCCGTCTCCGCCGCTGACTCCATCCCAGGAGCCGTCGTCTGGTGGCCCGCAGCTTCTGCCTCGCGGCCCCTAAGCTCCGCCACCAGCGCTGCCGCGGCGAACCTCAGACGGGGTGCAGGGATGGGTCGCTCCGTCGGTCCCGCCGTCTCGGGAGCCGTCGCCTGGCGGCCCGCAGCTCCTGCCTCCCGGCCGCTGAGCTGCGGCGCTGGCATCTCCTCCCGCACTGCTGGCGCCGGGGTGGGTCTCCCCGCGGCCATGAGCGCCTCCATCGCGGCCAGCTGCCGCTCTCCCTGGTCGCGGAACATGGCCGTCATGCCCGCCATGGCCTGGGCGAGCGCGTCCAGGGCCCGCTCCATGCCTCTCTCGTCCACCTTCGAAGGCCCCACGTTGGGGCGCCAGATGTGGCAGGGTGCGTGCCACGGGGGCCCGCCCGAAGGATGGAGAGACACGAAGCTTGTGCAGAACCCTGTTTTATTCAATTCAAACACCCAAATCACCCACACACAGTGCATAAGCACCTCTGCCTGACAGCAGCTCCTCCGACCTTTTTCTGCTCTCCAGCTCTGCGTTATAAAGGCAGGCCGGGTGGAGGCGTGGCAGCCACTCAGGTGGATGGGACACAGGTGCGTGTCCCGTCAACCTCTCCACCCGGCCACAGTGATATGTTTTGACTTTGATTTAGCTCCAAGCTCAGGCTGTTCCACAGTTTCACTCCATAGGTCGACATGCAGAAACTCTTCAGTGTCTGTTGACAACTTTAAAATTAAACTGACCCCTGAGGTTGTAGCCTCCCTCTCTTTCAAATACCCCCTATATATGCCCCTGGTAATGAATTATTCTTTGCTTTGAACATTACTTGTGCTGAATTGAAACTGACAAGATCCAGAAATTTTAGTAATTTGGATTGTAAAAATAATTGATTAGTGTGATCCCGGTAACCTGCGTTGTGTATAATTCTCATTGCTCTTTTCTGCAGTATGCACAAGGGATGGAGTGAGCTTCTGTATGTGTTCCCCCAGACCTCCAAACAGTAATTTAATTAGGTTAAAACCAGTGCGTTGTATAGGATGAGTAGTGATTTATAGTTCAAGAAATGTTTTGCCTTTGCTAAAACCCGAGATACTTTTTGACAGTTTGGTTTGAACATGTTTGATGTGAGATTTCCAGCTAATCTTTTCTTCAATGATCACACCCAATAATTTTATTTTCTTAACTCTTTCTATTTCACTATCTTCATGTTGATTTCCTCTGAGTCCATCAATGTTTTATTTTTACATTTATTGACAGTATCAATAATTTCTTTCTCTTCTATGGGTTTTAAAAACATTGAACTGGGATTACTGTCTACAAGAGTCTCGGATGTGTTTGCTGGTAATGTATCGGGTATTTCTGCTGCAAGGTTTGGTCTAACTTTTGCAAAAAAATTATTACATTTGTTTACTACTTCATCCATATTATTTATCTTTTTTTCTTTTTCAATAAAGTCCTGCGGATACTCTTTATGTCTAGGGTTGTTTTTAACTATCGTATTTAATATTTTCCATATCCCTTTAGTGCTATTTTTATTATTCTCTAATATTTTGTCATAGTATTCTTTTTTACATGTTATCATAATATTAGTTCATTTATTTTTATATTTCTTATATTTATCTTCCGCTTCTCTCTTTCTCCGTTTTATATATATCCGTTTTTATATATTCTCTATATAATAGGTTTTTCTTCTTACAGGCATTTTGTAAGCCTTTTGTGATCCATTGATTGTTATTATATTTAAGATTCCTGTTAATTAGTTCAGTTGGGCAATTTTTATCATATAATAATTTAAAAATTCGTATAAATTCATCATATGCTTTATCCACATCCTTGCTATAATTTATAAGCATACTAAAACTAGTCTTGTTTACCTAATTCAGAGTAAGCCTAACTGTAAAAAGGCTATTTTCAAGGTATAGACATGTAATGTTCTGGATGAGAGCTGCACAGATCTAGCTAATAGCCTACATAAATTAAAAGGCTCATGCTAAATCTGGTGTATTTCAACCCAGTCTCACATTAAAACGTACCCTGCCTACGTTGGTCCAAAGTGCAAAAACGTAGAGAGGTTACATAATAGCCCTTGAATTGTTACATTGTTACAACGCATTTTTATGCAGAAACTAGCTCAAAATATAGATTTTTTTCACTAAAAAATGAGAAATAACCACCATGTTTTTTGGTGTCACGGCCAGAATCTTGAAAGTCACGTGACTTGGACGTAAAACGAATAGGCAGAAAAATTTAACAATGTAACAATTCAAGGGCTATTATTGTAACCCCTCTACATTTTTGCACTTTGGACCAACGTAGGCAGGACACATTTTTATGTGAGACTGGGTTGGTAAAATAAGGTATATTCTAGCCCAAATCACAATGTATGACTGTAATTAGGAAAAACATCAATATATTGAAAGATTAGTCCCACCAAAGAATAATACAAAAAAATATATATATTTTTATTCAGGCTGGAGCTATAAGGGTCAGAAACCTTTACCTGACAGACGATCCGACCCAACAGGGGTAAAAATGAAACTTAATCCTATGACAAAACCAAATATATTTTTGGAAAGGCCTTGACCTGTATATTAACATAAATCAGAATTAAGCTCATACATGCCTCCTGCTTTGAAATAATGACCATTGAACCATGACCTTGATGTATTTTTAAAGGGAACCCTGCATATTAAGACATGTAGTCCCTAATTAGCCACAATTGTTCTCTTATACTAAAATATGTTGTTAGAAACACATAAAATAATCTAATTGCTTTAAAAATCTACAATGTTTATTACATATTTTGACCTGCGGGAGGCGCCATGTTTTACCTGCGCAATGTATTCTGGGGGCGATGACGTACGACGGTGGCTCTGGGAAGATAAGCCCCATTAGTTTAACTGGGACAGGTATCTAAAACATAGTTGAGCAGCATCTCCCGGCCGTGGAGGCTGACGAGGGAGCCCATAAGACTCTCGGTTCAGGCAAACTGGATCAAAGTTCTGTGATGCACGGGAGATCTGCAAAAATGATCAATGTTGTGCGCATCTTACCAGTGCATTAGGCTCCTGCGTAGACGGCGTAGCCTACGGCGTAGACGGCGTAGGCTACGCCGTAGCCTGCGTAGCCGGGGCTCTACAGCCCGCAGCGCTCCGCCACCCGCTCTCCGCTCTCCGCTCTCTGCTCTCGCTACCGCCGCTGGGATGGAGACGCCGGTGGGCAATATGCACGTTTGAGTGGGCATAGCCCCCCCCCTCCCCCCCCCCTAAAACCGGCCTCGGTGCTGGGTGATGACAGACCAGAGGCTGAGGGGACTGGCCTGGGACTTTGACGAAACAGGAGGCGCAGACTTCGCTTCAAATAGGCAAGAACATTTTTATTTAATTTAATGACGCCAGATCTGGCTGGGGTTTTTATTGTAGCATCGGTTATCTGCTAGTTGAAACGTGTGGTCTGTTAGTCTATCTGAGTTTTATGGTGTTTTTATAGTTCATGCTGTATGGGGCTGCACTTTTTTTTAATTTTATTTTACTTTTTTGTAGGTGCGCCGTCACCTTAATGTTCAGCTGTGTTTTCCTCTGTGTTTCTGGTGCGCCGTCACCTGTTTAGCTGTGTTTTCATCTGTTTCTGGGTGTCAGAACAGTGGACGGGGGTTAGCAGGAGCCACCGTGTGACGTTACTACCCAGAATGTAAAAAACAATGGCGACCTACATGTTAAATTATATTTTCAAATTTTATAAAAACGAAGACATCAACAAGGTTTTTTATATCACATTGTTATAATTGATACCAACATTTATCTTTTAAGACCTACATGTCTTAATATGCAGGGTTCCCTTTAAAGGCTTATAATTCCGCAATAAAAGGGACTATAGACATGACACCAACTGTTATGGAAAGCTCTTGATCTAATGTATCATGCCAGAGTAGTCATCACTAGGTGTATGGAGCCAAATCAAGGCCAAAAGTTTTGCTAATTTGAAAATAAAATTTGAACCTGAAAATTCAAGTTTTGATCATGAACTTGTTTTTTTACAGTTTGATTTTTTTTTCAGTATCAGATCTTTTTTTCAGTTTCAGATCTTTTTATTTCAGTTTCAGATATTTTTTTCAGTTTCAGAAGATGAAAAGAGGGGCAGGCTAGATGGAAGCATTTTAGCTCAATAGCTCCCAGGTCATGTGATCTATTGACTCAATTCAGTGTTGGATCATACTAGTATTACGGTACTCTGGCTGCAAGAGATACGCCCTCTGATTTTATATTTAAAGGGATTGTGACATGAAAAACACATTTTTCTTGATTTTTTGTGTTTTGTTGGGTGTCTTGACATCAATTACACCCAAAAAACAACGAACTTTTAACATTCAGTGTATTGTGTGCTTTCTGGGATTTTCCGCATAACTGTGCAAAAACGGCGCACCTGGTTTGCTGGCGGGCCGTTACGTAACGGCCCGCTAAATCACCGCCCCCTCCACCCAGCTCCCTGCCTCCTCTCCTCTCCAGTGCACCATAAAGGCTGATTTATGGTTCCGCGTTACACCGACGCAGAACCTACGGCGAAGGGTTACGCGGCGACGCGCAACGTACGCTGAACCCTACGGCGTATGCGCTGCGTCGATTTAACGCGGAACCATAAATCAGGCTTAACACGGAGCTGTTTACAGCCTCTTCTGTTCTCATCAGCGGAGGAAAACTGCTAAGAAGACCTGCGGCCACTGACTGGACTTAAGATAAGGGGACACTTTATTTACATGCCTTTATTTTTATGATTGTTTGCTGTGGTTCGCCCTCCTGCTTTTCCGTGCATGCTTCGCCTGTCGCTCCGACGCCGCTGTGAGCGTATGGCTGGAGGAGGAGGAGGTTTGGAGGAGGAGCGGAGCAATGATTGACAGGAAAGGGGGGAAAGGAAGCATTTTTCACGGCGCAAAAAAACACTGTAATAAAAAGCCAGGAAAAGAGAACTAGAGTAAAGTTTTTCTTGTTACACTCTTTTAGACACATTTGAGGGATGTTGGCCAAGACTTTTAATAGTGTTAAAAGCATGTTAAAAATGATGTCACAATACCTTTAAAATCTGTTTGTCATTTTTTATACATTTTGATATTTAATATATATAGCTTCTTAACTCCTAATCAACTCTAAACACAGTATCTATACTTATATCTCACATTTCATCTTGAAAACATGAAGTCAGGACACGCTTCAGCCCTTTTCTGTGTGCCTGTGTTTACCGTAAAGTCCGTAATACGTGCGCATTTGAAATGTTGGAGCAGCTCAGAGCCGCCCTGACGAATGTCTGTCGAATATCCAACGTAAAACTAACTTCACTGCGGTGGAATAACACGGGTGGATCATCTGTCCTTTCCTCTCTTTTTTCTCTCCTCCCACTCTGCTCAAAACGCGTTCCTGTGCGATCCGGGTCTACATTTCTTTCCGGATCCCCGTTCCGGGCCGATCCGGCGTTACTTTCACCCCCTGCGCACCGATTATTGTGAAATTGTACTGTTTGGTCAAATCAAATGGTGAAACAACAGCAGAACTCATGGCTAAGTTTAATAATAAATGCAAGAGCACATGCAAAACGCAAAAGGAACTCATGGGGATTGGGACTAAACAACTGTGTAGCATGAAGAAAACTACTAATCAGTGGACAGAATAAAAAAATACTTCAATAGGGAGTAGACTAAGAAGACAGGATTGTGGAAGAGTCCAGATTTACTAAGGCAAGAAGAGAAGCGGATATATATATATATATATATATATATATATATATATATATATATATATATATATATATATATATATATATATATATATATATATATATATATATAGTTCGTCCCTGAGACTTAACAATTTTAGTCTTACCTCAGTCTTTTACCTGGCATGTGTTGGACGAGAGCAGAGATGTAACTGAGTTGACTTTCGATGTAGACTTCACTATGAGCAGAAATGAAACTGATCGTGCACCAATGGCTGGCACGCACTTTGACTCAACCCACCCACCACAACAGCAAATTAGTAAAGAGAAAGTGTTAACTGGTAACAGGGCCGGTTCTAGAAAATGATGACTAGGGGTGCATTTCAGATCAGAGGGGGTGCACATTGCTGCAGAACAAAGAAAATGCTACGTTTAGTCTGGATTACCTCACCCATCAGACAATCTAGCAACAGAAAATAAAACATAGCAACAAAAATAAATTTAACCATAAATATACAGGACTGTCTCAGAAAATTAGAATATTGTGATAAAGTCCTTTATTTTCTGTAATGCAAAAATGTCATACATTCTGTATTCATTACAAATCAACTGAAATATTGCAAGCCTTTTATTATTTTAATATTGCTGATCATGGCTTACAGCTTAAGAAAACTCAAATATCCTATCTCAAAAAATTTGAATATTCTGGGAATCTTAATCTTAAACTGTAAACCATAATCAGCAATATCAAAATAATAAAAGGCTTGCAATATTTCAGTTGATTTGTAATGAATCCAGAATGAATGACTTTTTTAAAAAATTGCATTACAGAAAATAAAGAACTTTATCACAATATTCTAATTTTCTGAGACAGTCCTGTAAACTTGCTTTGCCTTGCCCGTTGTGCTTGAACCACTTCCGAATATCCATCGTTACTTTGTGTTAACGGAGCAGCAGAGAGCAGCGTCTTGCTGGTGCAGGAAACTGCTGGAAGCAGATGAGTGACGGACACTGGCTGGTTTATGGTTCCGCGTTGCACCAACGCAGAGCTTACGCCGTAGGCTACGCCGGCGATTTAACATGGAACCATAAATCAGGCTGACGCGCGCGCATTTGTCAGTTTTCTTTTCGTCTTTTCAACTGAGCATGCAAACACATAAACTGAGGGTGCAATGCATGCTTTTGCACCTTCGTAGACCCGGGCCTGACTGGTAATCTCAGCAAAATCTAAAAAAGTAGGCATCAACAGAAAACTTGGTCTATAAAGCAACAACCAAAACCCCACTGTCTGCACCTTAAGTTATTCGTAAAAAAAATGTATCTACGCTTGAAAAGTAACCGTGGCAGCTTTCACCAGGACAAATGTGAAAGAACGAACAATAATGATAATACAAAGAGGGATGGAATTGTTAACAGATTAATAGATAGATGATGTAGAGATAAATAACAACTTTCATGGTAAAAATAAATAAAGACATAAGTAAGATATGTTGCTTTCTGTTTGAGCAGTAACACTGTGATACAATCACAGACTGAGGCTTTTTATTAATTTTTATTTTTGTTTTTTCACACAAAACTTTCTTTATCATATGCACAGTTTACACAAATGTAGAATTTCAATATACAAGTGTTCTAATTTGCAAAGTTTGCAAAATTGAAGGTCTTCAACAATGAACCGAATAGTCACATCAGATAATATACCATGCCAGGGGGATCAGGGGTTTACAAAATAATGCCAAAAAGATTTTCACAGTTTTTATTGCCTTTTGATTACAGTAAGAGAAAACTAAATTGTGTCGATGTAAACATGGGTTTTAAAAATACTTTCTCTTAGTGCATGTAAACGTACCGCTGAGACTGGCGAGGATGAAGTATGAGTGAGGTCCGTTAGCGCCGCCGTCTGGACGCTTGTTGGTACTGCAGACGTTTGTCTTCTGGTAGCTGACAATTAAACCTGCATTCAGTCTATTACAGTTTTTCACAATTGTTTAAACACATTTATTGGAACATCAGACACAATGTGCACAACCTGAAACTCATGTTTCAGGTGGCTGAACCAATCCTGCTGAACTCCAAGCACATGTACTGCTCTAGACTCAAATTCCGATTCCATACCACACATTTCTCACAACACTACACACAATTCCCAATATCCTGCACACTCTTCCTGAATTCCCTCTCTTGCTGTTCACACAGAACACACAGTCAATCACATTTCTATACTCCAAAGGCTGTTGTGCAATATGCAATCAGCAATTTGTCCTGTGGTTCCCAAACCGGATCCCCTCCGGCCCCTGGCTGCGCCTAGAAATCCTCCCCATAAAAATTATGAACAGGACCGGTGACAAAGGGCAGCCCTGCCGGAGTCCAACATGCACCGGGAACAAGTCTGATCTACTGCCGGCAATGCGAACCAAACTCCTGCTCCGATCATATAGAGACCGGACAGCCCTTACAGTTTTTTTCAATTGTTTACACGCTATTTTGAAAACTGGGTTCTTTTTTTCAAAATATAATCACAATTATCCAAACACAACACTCAATTTGTATACGTCCTAGATTGTTTGCAAAATGACACACTTCAGTCAAAACATACACACTTCAGTCAAAACATATACACATATTTGTGAAAATGTTATTCGTTTTCATTTAACCAACACAGTCCTCAATGATCAGATACTATTGCAGCCAGTTTCACACTGCTGTGATAAATAAAAAACACATTTGTAAAAAAACTAATTTTAAGAAATAGCATGTGCTAGATTTGCCAGACATTGTTATGTAAGGGATAATATAGATGTCAAAAAAAATAGTGACAAACCCACAACATTCTTCATGATTAGTTTGAGATATAGGGAAAATGTACACAAATAGGCCTACTATAAACTTACCAAGCACTGCACAACACTGATTGCCGCACACTGAATATTTCAAGTATTTATTTCAATACTTACAGTATTTCTTACCATAATCAGTTACAGTAATCAACCAACAATGAAATCAATGAAACAAATACAATCCGTAAACAAATAAAAATGACTGCATGAAGTACATATACTTTGACTCTGAAAAAAGAAAAACTACTCCAAAAGCAAAAAGAATACTGTAACTATTCATCATCTCTCCGTCTGGCAGGATGAGGCCATAAGATTTCATCCACATCACAGGCTATGTCTTCATTGGCAAGGCACCGTTGGAAGAATCACCTCGTGTGACGAATCCACCCCTGCACAGAAGCTGCTTCCATATCATCACAGGCCTGCTCCATGGCCTGAATGAGGGGCAAACGGTCATAGGGCTCTTCTATTGGATTCAGGAAGGGGGAGTAAGGGGGAAGGTATAAGACTTCAAATTCAGGGTGCTCATGGAACCAATTTTGGACCAGAGCAGCCCGATGGAATGAGACATTGTCCCAAACGACAATGTACCGCATTTGGTCCACTTGGTTTAATGCTGTGACAATCTCGTGCAGTCTGTCAAGAAATACAAGTATTAGATTTGCATTATAGGGTCCCAGATTTGCATGGTGGTGGAGGACCCCATTTTGTGAAATAGCAGCTCAAATGGTGATGTTACCCCCTTGCTGCCCTGGCACATTAGTGATTGCCCTGTGTCCAATTACATTTCTTTTTTTTTTACATTATTTTTTTGCTGAGATTAGGTTGAACTCTTTGTCCAGCTTCCATCAGTGTCAGTCCATGGTTGATGACATGGTCAATAAGTGTTGCACAGATTTCTTGAGTCAAATTTGGTCCTCGTCTTCTTTGTTCAGGTTCTATCAACTCTTCAAGTCCTTCTTCTCCTCTTCCTCTACCTGGGCCTCCTCCTCTACCTCCTTCTCCTCTTCCTCTACCTGGGCCTCCTCCTCTACCTCCTTCTCCTCTTCCTCTACCTGGGCCTCCTCCTCTACCTCCTTATCCTCTTCCTCTACCTCCTTCATCTCCTCTTTGAGCTCCCCCTCTCATTCTCACTCTTCTTCTTCTTCTTCTTCTTCTTCTTATAGCTCCTTCTATTTTTGTTGAAGACCACTCACCTGCTGCCTAAGTTTTATAGCACACCTGAGTGCTGCGTTTTCAAATGAGCACATGTGTGCTTCCACACCTGGTGGATGTGTTTATCCAATTTGTTCATGAGTGTGGTCATTGGCAATCCGGGGCTTTGTAATGACAAGAAAGTAACCTCACAATCCTTATCTGTGTCTAAGGTGTGAAAATGTGTGTAGAGTTTTACAAATCACTGTGTGTAATGTTTTGCAAAAAGGGTGAAGCAGACATTGTGTGTAATGTTGTGCAAATCTTTGGAGATGTTTTGCTCCTTGGAGTAGAATTTCGCAAATTGTGTGGAAATTTTTATTTTAGTGTGTAAACAATCGTAAAAAACTGTAATAGAGGGCCCCGGACTCCATACTCACTCAGCACCCCCCACAGAATGGCATGAGGGACACGGTCAAATGCCTTCTCCAGATCCACAAAACACATGTAGACTGGTTGGGCAAATTCCCATGAACCCTCAAGCACCCTGCGGAGGGTGTAGAGCTGGTCCAGTGTTCCACGACCGGGATGAAAACCGCATTGTTCCTCCTGAATCCGAAGTTCAACTATCGGCCGTAATCTCCTCTCCAGTACCCTGGCGTAGACTTTCCCGGGGAGGCTGAGAAGTGTGATCCCCCTATAGTTAGAACACACTCTCCGGTCCCCCTTTTTAAAAAGAGGGACCACCACCCCGGTTTGCCACTCCAGCGGTACTGTCCCCTTCCTCCATGCAATGTCGCAGAGGCGTGTCAACCAAAACAGCCCTACGACATCCAGAGACTTGAGGTACTCAGGGGAATCTCAACCACCCCCGGTGCCACTGAGGAGCTTACGAACTACCTCAGTGACCTCGGCTTGGGTGATGGATGAGCACATCCCCGAGTCCCCACTCTCTGCTTCCTCAGTGGAAGGCATGTCAGTCAGATTGAGGAGATCCTCGAAGTATTCCTTCCACCGTCAACAGCTCCCCTCTTGCACCTTTAACGGTGGCGGCGGAGAGCACTGCTTCCCCCTTCTGAGGCGCCGAACGGTCCACCAGAATTTCCTCGAGGCCATCGTGCACCTTTGAGATAATGGAGTTTCATCCCTCATTTGTAAAGACTCATCAATGCTAAAAACCAAGTCCTGGGGCCTGTACTACGAAGCAGGATTTGGGGTTAGCGAGGTAACTTCAGGTTTAACCCTGGGTTTTCAGGACTACGACGGTGGTTCACTTCTTAGCGGGGCACATCGCCATGGTAACTTATGCTGAACCGCTAACCTGCTCCGGAGCAGGTTATGTTCGAGATACAGATCGCCGGGTGTAAAAGCACCGCCCACTGACCAATCAGCTCTCTTGGAAAATGACATGCCCTTTCGAAGAGAATCCAGTGGAGCTTGGTGCGCGGATCGTGAGAGGATCCCTCCGAAGAGAACGCGTATTCAGGGACCACCAAAACCCCTTTGCTTTCCCTGATGAGTACCTGTATGAACGATCCAAAAAAAAGGAAAAAAAGAAAAAAGAGGTGGAGGAGAAAATAAAAAATAAATCAATCAATGAATAAATAAAACAAATCATCACCCAAAATCCGATGTACAGTCAATCCAAAACTAATACCAATTAAATAAATAAATCAAGAAGAAATGAAAAAGAAGATGCATTTGTAAGGGGATAGCAAAAAAGGGATTTTCAATTTCGTCCCTCGAACATTCTGAGAAGTCACTTTAAAATACTAAATACCCCCCTCCTGAAAAAATAAAAAATTACCGGTAAATAAAATAAATAAAAAAACCCAATTCTTTGGTACAGCATCAGCACAAGTTATCGGTCAACAACAATAGTTATAGAACCAATATATACAGACTGTCTCAGAAAATTAGAATATTGTGATTTTCTGTAATGCAAACACAAAAACAAAAAAAATGTCATACATTCTGGATTCATTACAAATCAACTGAAATATTGCAAGCCTTTTATTATTTTAATATTGCTGATCATGGTTTACAGTTTAAGATTAAGATTCCCAGAATATTCAAATATATGTTTATATCCCTATGAATTTACGCATTTATACAGTCAGCGATCTTTTGCCAGCTGTCTTTCCTGCATTTTGCAGCTGCAACTGTGTTGCTTTTTGCCTGTATTATATGCCTATACTCATCATATTTCCGTAAAATTATTGTTTGCTCTTCGCTACTGAAATAAGCGGCTCTGACAGCAGACTTCTCCATGCTTGCGATTGGTCATGCGCTGAAAACACCGCCCCTTTTATGTGCACGCGCTCATATCCAGATTGGATAAACCTGGGTTGATCTACCGAGTTGATAACCACCGTCGTGTGACCGCTTAGCGTGATTGCAATTGTCCCGCTTAGTGAATCTGGATAAGGAAAATATATCCTGGATATGTTGAACTTGCTTCGTAGTACAGGCCCCAGGTGCTGAACCGGCCTACCTGCAGTTCAGACCTTTCATCAGAAGAAAACAACAAGGCCCAGGAGTGCCGAGCAAACATGACCGAGATAACAATCCGCTGCTAAAACTCCACCTTTTTGGACAGTTGTTGGAAGAAGAGGGGATGCTACATAATGGTAAACATCACCTTGTTTCTACTTTTTTTTTTAGATGTTATAAAATAATATTTTCCAGGAAATGGTAATAAAATAATATTTTCCATGAAATGGCAAAATTTCTCATTCTCAGCATCTGATAAATTGTTTATAATCTATTTAGAATAAAATGTGTTTAGGAGATTTACAGATTGTTGCGTTGTTTTGTATTTACATTTTACAAAGTTTCCCAACTTCTTTGGGAATAGGGTTATAAAATAAAACAGGCTTCATTATACAGTATATTGGTTTTTGATATAAATTATTAGCTCTAAAAATCTGTATCAGGGCTTTGGAGCATGCGTCTGGTAGTCCAGGACGAGGCGTGAATCAAAGCTTGTTTCAGTCAGTGCGGTCTAAATCAAAATCAAGCTATTTAGATTCAAGGTTCAGGAAGTGGTTCCGGATTTGGCGTGCTATAGGATATACGATATGTGAGGTCCCCTCGGCTGTGGTTCATTAAAATAATGGTTCAAATTTACAGTTCAACAGACCATGAAGTGAGAAGCTATTGTGTTGCTGGTGCTTGATTAATAATCATATATATATATATATATATATATATATATATATATATATATATCCGGGGGACAGTATCCATCACTGCGAGGGCAGGATTTTTGCCGCTAACAGTTTTATTATTATTATTATTATTATTATTGTTATTGTTGTTATTGTTTTATCATGTCTCTACCCAGATAAGTAAATAAAGCTCAGAAAGCTGCATCTTCGTAGCAACAAAGGTGCACTTTATTTTGAGTAAGAGAAACTGTAATTAAGGTGAGCAGCAGATGTTTTCAAATATAACATAAAACGACTTTATTTTATGAAACACAAAAAAATAATTTTGTCCACACACAAAAATGACTTTTGCTTGACGTTTTTGTTGAAGCATGATGAAGGAAATCCTGGAAACACAGATGCATTGTGGTCCTAGTTGGTGATCGTCTTTAGCCTTTAAAGGGGTTAAGTTTAACTTGATTTCTTGGCAGGAAAAAAGTTACATTACTAGTTGAGGTGAGCAGAAAGCAAGACAACATGCTGTAGTATAAAAGTGATCAATACTAAACAATTAACAATTTTACATTTATGGCGTGATTATATGGTAAAGGAAGACATATGCAATGTTGGAACATGAACATACTGAGAAGTGGACATGTGATATTCAATGAGTTTCTCCTGAAACTGCTTCTCTGCGATGTTTCTAAGGGAAGTGTTATCACAAATCCCCTACTCTTGAAACTCATCCAAGTAGGTATTAACAGATCGAAGCATCTGTGTGATGGCGCTGAGCAGCAGGATGTCGCAGTTCATGTCCAGCTCCAACTCTTCGCTGTAGTTCTTCACTGGTACAACGCAGGACATCGGCATGCCGAGCCGAGAACTGACCTCCTCCATCTGGATCACAATACACCATAAAAAAACGAGGGTTATCAGGACTGAGACTGCAAGTATTTTACTTGAGAAACTTTTATTATCCTCACCAGATCTTTGATGTAGCCACTTTTGTAGACGTTTCTTAAATCCTCCTTCACCAAAGGGCAGGCTTCGTCTATTTTGGTGAGCAACACCAGCTGAGGAATCCCTTGAAACAAAAATAACATTTGGATTGAATATTTATTTTTCTAAAATGTGAATAACTTTATTAAAAAAGGGAAATAACACATGAAGCAGGAGTCAATTCTACCGACCCATCAAGTTGACCTTCTTGCGGATGGCAACCATCTTCTTCTGCAGCTGTGGAGTCATGGTGGAGATCTTGCAGGCATCGATGGCGTAAACCACACAGTGAATCTTGTCTTTGTGATCGTCCCAGTACAGAGAGGCCTGAGTCCGTGTTTGAGGAGAAAGAGAACAACAGTTTCATTTAAGCACAGCTACGTCCATGTTCCACCCAAAACCCACCAGGATGTAATCAAGCAGTGTACCTTGGCAGGCCGATGATCTTTGAGAATGATGCTGCTGATGTCGTCTAAATCAAGCCCCGCCCCTGTACTTTCCTCCAATCCCGTGGTGTCACGCAGAATGATTGGCAGAAGATTTCCTCCTCGTCCAGCCCACACAGAGTAGCTGCGAAACTATTGGACACAAAGTCAGAAGATTTAAAGAAAAACAAAAACACAATAATACCCTCCCAATAATACTCTCTCCAACTTGCAGGTCATTGCTTATTTTTTATCTTCTGCATTATTTATCTATAGACCTCCCTGAGCTGACCTCACTCGTCAATAGAGCTAAGTCAACCACATGTATGTTAGACCCCATCCCGACTCGACTATTCAAAAATATTTTTTATCTTATTGGTACGACAATACTGGACCAAATTAACCTATCCCTAAGCCTAGGATATGTACCACAGGCTTTCAAAGTGGCAGTAATTAAACCTTTACTTAAAAAACCTTCTCTTGACCAAGACACCTTAGCTAATTGTAGACCAATTTCCAACCTTCCATTTGTATCTAACATTCTGGAAAAGGCAGTTTCAAGCCAGTTATGTGACTATTTGTATATAAATGATCTGTTTGAAGTCTTTCAGTAAGGGTTCAGGATGCATCATAGCACAGAGACAGCACTGGTTCGAGTCACGAATGACCTCCTTATGGCCTAGGATAAGGGATTAGTGTCCATACTGGTTCTACTGGACCTCAGTGCTGCTTTTGACACTGTAGATCATGGCATTTTACTGACAGGTTAGAGAATGTTGTTGGGATTAAAGGGACAGCTCTACGTTGGTTTAAATCATATTTATCTGACAGGTTCCAGTTTGTTCATGTACATGAGGTTTCTTCAGAACAGTCAAGGGTCTGTTATGGTGTTCCGCAGGGCTCAGTGCTAAGGCCAATCTTGTTCAGTTTATACATGCAGCCATTGGGAAGTATAATCCAGAATCACGGCATACACTTTCATTGTTATGCTGATGATACGCAGCTCTATTTGTCTATGAAGCCGGATGAAACAGAACCATTAGTTAAACTTCAGGCATGTCTTAGGGACATCAAGGACTGGATGTCTGGAAATTTCTTGCTTCTAAATTCAGATAAAACAGAGGTTATCATTCTTGGTCCAGAGCATCTTAGGAAGGGATTAGATGGTGTTGCGATGGCTTCCAGTGCAACTGGGAGAAACCTTGGTGTTGTTTTCGATCAGGATTTGTCGTTTAAACCATATGTTAATCAGGTTTGTAAAATAGCGTTTTTCCATCTCCGTAATATTGCAAAAATTAGGAAAATCCTCTTGCAGAGTGATGCAGAAAAACTAGTTCATGCTTTTGTATCTTCTAGACTAGATAACTGTAATGTGTTATTAGCAGGATGTCCAAGTAATTTGCTGAATAGGCTCCAGCTGATCCAAAATGCAGCAGCACGAGTATTGACAGGAATCAGCAGGAGAGACCACGTCTCTCCAGTGTTAGCGTCGCTCCACTGGCTACCTGTAAAATTCAGAATCCAATTTAAAATTGTATTACTTGCATGTAAAGCCCAAAACGGCTTAGCTGCGCATTATTTGCAAGACCTGATAGTGCCTTATGTTCCTGGCAGAGCTCTCCGCTCTCAGAGTGCAGGTTTACTCATAGTTCCTAGAGTATCCAAATGTAGATTTGGGGGGCGGGCGTTCTGCTATCAGGCACCGTCACTATGGAACCAACTTCCAATCTGGGTTAAGGAGGCTGACACCACCTCCACCGTTAAAACTAAACTTAAAACCTTTCTGTTTAGTAAAGCCTATAGTTAGTGTTTAGTAAACCTGTAGCTGGTGTTGGTAAATCTCTAAGTAGTGTAAACTCTAGTGTGTTAGAGTCAGTAGTCATAGTTGCAGCTATAGAACAAGACTATAATAGTTAGTCTCAAATATAGCTTCGCGGTAGATATGCTGCTATAGGCCTCTGCTGCAGGGGGGCACTGACATGATCCGCTGGGCGGTGCCTCTCACCCTTCTTCTCCTCTCCTTTTCCCTTCCTCTCTTCTCCATTCCCATTTTTATTTATTATAAGTATCTCATAGCTATCGTTTTTGTCCCTCGCTCCTGTAGTCTTTTGTGCTGGCTTCCCTTTTTTCTCTTTTGTGCATGTTTGCATTTTTTTTATATATATTTAATTGTAAATGAGGCAGGGCCGCTCGGTGGTGCAGTGGGTTAGGCAGCGGCTCACATACTGAGGCTACAGTCCTCCTGCAGCGGTCGCAGGTTCGAATCCCAACCTGCGCACCTTTGCTGCGTGTCGTCCCCATTCTCTCTCTCTACCCCTTTCCAGTCTGCATCTTCAATAAAGGGCCACAAGAGCCCAAAAAATCTTAATAAAAAAAAAAAAAAAAATTGTGAATATCTTGGGCTTCTGCCCCTGCAACCCAGTTTGAGATGAGCAGAAACCAGTGGATGGATGGAGGGACAGTAATGACGGGGAAATGATTTAATGTTGAAATCTAGGAGGCGGTCACGTACCTGTGTTGTCAGGCTGGTGGTTGAAGAGCCAGATGTGGCCTGGTTGGTGACGTAGCCTCTGAATACAGATTTGACGGAGTTAGAAAAGCTGGACTTTCCGGCTCCAACCGGTCCAATAAGTAAAATCTGAGCATGAGACACAGAACTAGTAGTTGGTTGGTAGGCTTTAATGCTCTCCATCAGCTTCTTCCTCTTCCTGTATACAGATATAAAAAAAACTTTAAATTGTTAAGAAAGATAATTGTGTAGCACGTTCTTGAGGAGGAGAAGAATGTCTTCATCCATCTTACTCAGATTCCCAGATTACAGTCCTCCATGGTTTCTCGAGTTCAGTGGTCTCTGTTGGAGTAGAAAAATAATGAAAACAATATTTTTGTATTGTTATCTAATTTAAAATAAAATAATAAAGATAACATAACTTTTTGGAACTTGACTTCCAAAAAGCTTAGCATTGTCATTTTATGATATTAAAATCAAAACTATATTTTAAGGGATGGAAAGATGTCAAATTAAATATATCAGACTAATGAATATGTTTATATGTACAGGGAACGTACCCTCCAGCTGGTAGACTTCACACTCAGTCAGGTCCAGGTCGTTGCCATGCATTTTCACAGGATTGAATGGATAATAACCTCCTCTCGGATCGCTGTACACTACAGGTTTGCTTTCATTGACAAGAACCAAAGCTTCTCCAAAATAAGGACCAGAATCACTATCCATTTTTACTGCACATGCAGCATTAGAAGGTGGAAACGTGCAGAGCTTTGCTCCACTGAAAGTGAAGAGGAAGGCTTGATCATCATTCACGTACTCTCCAGACTGGCAGAAAGGTCGTCTCGTGTAGCCTCCAAACACGTAACCTGAGGCATTGTAACCCACTGACACGGTGGGAGCCAGGTTGTCACATTGCTCGTGGAAGTCTTCCGCAGTGAAACCGTGGACGCTGGCCTTGTAGAGCAGATTCAGTCTGACACCTCCCAGATGAGAGCAGATGATTCTTTGCTGGCTGATGGATAGTTGGGGGTTAGGAGTGGACATCTGGCCGGGTGGGTTGATGTTCACGAATGTATAGCAACTTTCTTCCTCTGATTTCTTCTCAATTGTAAGACCTGCAACACAAGGAAATTATTATTTACACAAGACATGTTCAATTAAATAACCGTTAAAACTACATCCTACATAAACAACTACTTTATTAGAAGCTTGTAAATCCCCAATATATTATCTCTCCTGAATGCAGGTGTTGTGAATTTAGGGGTGGAGCAGGGGTCCCAGCCCAGGGGGGGGCCAAGCATTCTTGATGGCCCCTTGTGGCCTAAACATCCCTGTTAAAACATAATCGCTAAAAACTAAAAATGCCACAGATCAGCCCCTCTGACACACAACCACAGCACGCAGGCGACACGGTCAGAACCATTCACATGAGGTTTCAGCACCATTGATTTTGCCAGTTATTTGAAGGGTCCAAACGTACATCTCAACTGTCAATGCAGGAGTGACACAGAGTCTCCACAGAGTACAGCAGTTTTACAGAACAGAACTCTGTGCTCTTAAGATTAATAATATGCAGCCCTCAAATCCACGGAGACTGGCAAGTGCCAGTAGGTAAAACAAAATAAAGCTAATAAAAATCTGTGCGCATGGTTTACTAAATTGTACTCAGTTTTGCAATTTTAAAATGACTATTATGTAGTAAGACACAGAACATAATTTACCGCAAAACATTTATTTTCATGTAAGTAATTGCAGAACGGATATTGTGAACAAATCTGAAGGATGTGCAAAATTTGGTGACTTTTGGGGAACGTTTAGGGGGGCAAGAAGGCCCTCATTTCGTCGGAAGAAAAACAAGAAAAACAAAAACATTTCTTCAGTGCTCGGGCCCTAATAAATAAATGAGATAAAAATAAAACTAACAAAATACAGTAATGACTGTTCTTTGTGGGCTTTATTCATTTATTGGAGTAAATGAACACAGAGGATAGAGGCGTTCAGAGGGCAGCTGCAGCTCCACTTCCTGTTTGCTGAGTTGCTGGCACGAATGTTTTTTCCGTTGTGACTGTTTGCTTTGGTGCAGGTTCCTAGAAGAGGGGCTGCTTCCTGCTCTCTCTCTCACTCGTTCTTTTTTGGTGTACAAAAAAAATCTCGTATATACATTATTTTAATCGCCGCCTCCGTTTTCCGACACTCCTGCCCTTCATACATCCAAAGCTTCTCTTTTTTCACACCTTTTTTATCTCTCTCTCACTTGTTCTCACGCGTACACAAACACACACACCCCCTTCCCCGTTCACTGGACAAGCACACAGTAGGAAACCAGAACATCATAACATTGTCCCACACAGCCGCTAACAGCGGGGTTACTACAATATAAAACTTGCGGGCCACACTAACATTACCTTTCATATTAAGGTGGGGGGCCACAAGAAACCATCCTGCGGGCCGCGAGTTTGAGAACCCTGGCCTACATAAATTAAAAGGTTCATGCTAAATCTGGTGTATTTACACTGCTGTATGTGTTGGCCATCAATATGCATTGTCCCCTCTAAATAAATAAAAATAATAATAATTTCCAGTGTATAGTTATGTGTGTGTTCTGAGACAGTAAAGTTTAACATTTTTAGGCTTAACATTATTTAGTTAGTTGGCCCTTAATAAACAAGTCATTTAGCCTACCCCTCTTTTTGGTTCTGCTGCTGCTTCCTCCCTCTTTTCTTCATCTCTAACTTCAGAGTTGGACTCCCTTTTCTCTTAAATATGTCCTAAATCTTTCTCTGCATTTTGATGACGGTTCTGTTTACTGTATATTCCTGTGCTGTGTGGGCTGCTGTTAACGTACAGCGGTGTGTATATATATATATAACGTTACGCCGCTGTAGTGCAGTTTGCTCGTCTGAAGGACAAACAGGCAGCGTTAGATAAAGGGAAACGTTTGTCTTCTAGTTAACATTTGATTAGTTTCTGCTCATGTTGTGAGCATCCGTAAGATGGGAACAATAACACAGTTGGGTCATCTGTCCTCTCCACTCTTTTCTCTCCTTCCACTCCCAACATGTTCCTGTGCGATCCGGATCTATATTTCTTTCCGGATCCCCGTTCCGGACCGATCCGGCTTACTTTCACCCCTGCGCACAGATTATTGTGAAGTTTAACTATTTTGTGAAATCAAATGGTGAAACAACAGCAGAACTCATGGCTAAATTAAATAATGAATGCAAGAGCACATGCAAAACGCAAAGGGGGATTGGGATTGGGACTAAACAACTGTGTAGCATGAAGAAAACCACTTATCAGTGAGGCAATTTGGACAGAATAAAAAAATACTTCAATAAGGAGTATAAAGACAGGATTGTGGAGCTATAGAAGAAGGTCATGTGTGGTCTGAAGAGTCCAGATTTACCCTGAAATCGGGTAAATCGGTCTAGGTCTGCACCAAGGCAAGAAGAGAAGCGGATATATATATACAATACATATATATATATATATATATATATATATATATATATATATACATATATACTTATATATAAGTTTGTCCCTGAGACTTAACAATTTTAGTCTTACCTCAGTCTTTTACCTGGCATGTGTTGGACGAGAGCAGAGATGTAACTGAGTTGACTTTCGATGTAGACTTCACTATGAGCAGAAATGAAACTGATCGTGCACCAATGGCTGGCACGCACTTTGACTCAACCCACCCAACCACAACAGCAAATTAGTAAAGAGAAAGTGTTAACTGGTAATCTCAGCAAAATCTAAAAAAGTAGGCATCAACAGAAAAACTTCGTCTATAAAGCAACAACCAAAACCCCACTGTCTGCACCTTAAGAAAGTTATTCGTAAAAAAAATGTATCTACGCTTGAAAAGTAACCGTCGCAGCTTTCACCAGGACAAATGTCTAAAAATGTGAAAGAACGAACAAAATCGGCCATGCAAAGAGGGATGGAATTGTTAACAGATTAATAGATAGATGATGTAGAGATAAATAACAACTTTCATGGTAAAAATAAATAAAGACATAAGTAAGATATGTTGCTTTCTGTTTGAGCAGTGACACTGTGATACAATCACAGACTGAGGCTTTTTATTCATTTTTATTTTTGTTTTTGTTTTTTCACACAAAACTTTCTTTATCATAAGTTTATGTTCTTCAAACGGTTCAAGAATAGCTTTCAGTTTACTTTGGGTATGCCTTGGATAGGCGTTTTGGGCGACTTTTACAGGAGTGGGAACAAGCAAACACACCTGGATCAGTGCTTTTATCTGAGGAAACACTGGAGAGTTTTGCCATGGTTGATACGGGGACACTTGGTTGAGTTTTCTCCCAGGTAAAGCCCACAACCTGCCTCTTAGACCCCATTCCCACACCGTTTTTTAAAACACTCTATGGATTCTTTGAGGAACAGCTGCTGTATTTGGTCAATTGCTCTCATCAGACGGGTGTCTTCCCCGCCTCCTATAACTACCGGCCTGTATCAAACTTACCGTTTTTAAGTAACATTTTAGAAAAACTTGTTTTTAATCAAGTAAATTAATTTTTAAACTCAACACACATTTTAGAGGCTCATCAGTCCGGTTTTAGGATGAACCACAGTACAGAGACAGCACTTTTAAAGATTTTAAATGACATCAGGTGTAATTTAGATAACCAAAAACTTGCAGTCGTGGTTCTGCTGGATCTAACCGCCGCCTTCGATACAGTAGACCATCACATTTTATTAAATAGATACTGCTCTTAACTGGTTCACGTCCACTGAAGTTTCTTTGTAAATATGGATACATGTTCCTCAGGAACCTATAAGATAAGGTGTGGGGTTCCCCAAGGGTCAATTTTAGGTCCAACTCTTTTTAATCTGTACATGCTGCCCCTTGGGGACGTCATCAGGAGACACGGCATCAGCTTCCATAGTTACGCTGACGATACGCAACTGTACATCGCCGTGTCTCCTGATGACACTGGGCCAATTGATGCCCTTTTTAACTGTATTTTAGATATTAAGTCATGGATGGCAGCAAACTTCCTACAGCTCAACCAGGGCAAAACAGAGGTCTTAGTCATTGGTCCTGAAGGCCAGAGAGTGAAACTTTTACCAAAGTTACAGGATTTTAAACCCTCAAAATCAGTTAAAAATCTGGGCGTGATTTTTGACTCTGAGCTCACTTCCACATATCAAAAACATAACAAAGATAGGTTTTTACCATCTTAAGTTGATGTTGATGTTTTTAAAAAGAGGCTCAAGACCCATCTCTTTAATCAGGCTTTATCATTTTCTATGCTCACCCCTATTTTTATTTGATCTTACTACTCTGTTTTATATTAATCTTTAGTTTATCCTGTTTTATTATCTACCGTAATTGTTTCATATCAATGTTATATTTAAATGTTTTAGTCGTTATTTATGGTCTATTTTATACATTATTCTATTGTCTTATTCTCTTAGTTTCTAATGTCTTGCTTTCTAGACCTACTTTTAGGATTTTATGTTATGTTATACTTTTAACCTCTTTTAGTGTGTATTTCAACTTCATAGCCTATCTTATTCTGCTTTCTTTGAGCTTTTATCTCCAGTGTTTCCTCATGGGGAGCCTCCATGCTGGGAGTGACTCTGGCCTGCAGGGGTGTCGTCCTGGGGGTCGTCCTGGGGGTGGTTCTGGCCTGGATGGTTGTGGAGCTCTGCACCATGGCTTCACCGCTGTGGTGTGGACTCCTCTATCCGTCCAGGCCGGGTCTCTGTGAGGGCTCCCCTTGTAGCTGCGGGCTATGAGACCTCCTGGCGTAGACGGCTCCCTGATACCGTTTCCTCACCTGGATCCTCAGTGCTCAGCCATGTCTGCACCCATATTTATAAGATGCGTTTGTCTGCGTATGTGTCTGTGTGTTCAACTTGGGTGAATTGTGGTGTGCTTGTGTCTGTTTGTGTGTGTGTGGGAAGGGGGGGTGGGGGGGCAGGGCATTAATAAGTTTTATGATTGTGTATTGTTTTTATGTAAAGCACTTTGGGCAGCATTCTATGCATGAAAGGTGCTCTATAAATAAAGTTTGATTTGATTAGATTAGATTTTTAGTTAGTGTAAACTCTAGTGTGTTAGAGTCAGCAGTCATAGCTGCAGCTATAGAACAAGACTATAATAGTTAGTCTCAAACATACCTTCGTGGTAGATATGCTGCTATAGGCCTCTACTGCAGGGGGGCACCGACATGATCCACTGGGCGGTGCCTCTCACCCTTCTTCTCTTCTCCTCTCCGCTGGCCTACAGTCCCCTTCTCTGGTCATCTCACTGCTGCTTCTACATGCCTGCAGCCCCCCCTCCTATGGTCATCCTGCTGCTGTTGAAGCAGAGCTTCATGGCTTCTTGGATTGCAGGTATCTGAGACGAAGAGGGCGGGCTGCTGCAATACTGGAAGAAAGCCACATGTAACTGTGTTTGAAAGCATGAGGGCTGTGTTGACCATCTCTGTTTCCGAGTCTGTGAGACTGGTGAGGATGAAGCACGGGTGAGATGAAATCTTTGCACACTCAGTACCTATGATTGAATCTTTTTTATTTGCCCACTAGCTCCACCCTCTGGACACTCATTGCTGCTGCAGAGATTTAGTTGTCACGAAACTGAATAGATATCTTTATTGTCATTATCACCGGGTATAACTAAATTAAAAGTGCTCTCCAGTCAGCGCATCATATAAAAATAAAATAACTGAAAAATAAATCAATAAAATGAAATAAAAACAAATAAAATAAACTAAATATATATATTTATAGACACATTCACCCCTCCACACATACATCAACACACGGACATTACAAGAACTTTCATCAACATGCAATCATTTTTTGTTATTGCACATTAGCTTCTCTTTTTGTTGAGAGTGGTTATTGCTGTTGGATAAAAGCTGTGTTTGAGTCTGTTTTTCCTTGTTTTCATGAGTTTGTATTGTTTCCCAGATGGCAGCAGTTCAAACAGTGAGTTTCCAGGGTGTGAACTGTCTTTTATTATATTTTGGGCTTTTTTCTGACAACGGGAGTGGTGGAGGTGTTCCAGTGTGGAGAGCACGTTTATAATAATTCATCTTCGAGTAGTATCACTCAAGTGGCAGTTTGTTTCCGTTAATCTGGCAAGTTATGTCTTCATACTGTATCTTTTTTAGATTCTGTACTGGGATTTTACCTGTTAAAAATGAGATTTAAAAAAAAAGGTTAGATGCTGATCTTCCTGGAGGATTTCTTTTGATAATGATGGTACTTTTGGATATTTTTCATGTTAAAGATCCATGACAATTAAAGTTTATTCAGATGTGGAATAAGCAAAATTTGCTATTCACACACCAACTAAAATGCAGAGGTCAAGAGAGGGAAAGAAACGATTTTTTTATTTACCCCTCGATCATTATTAGGAGTCTGAGGACCCACAGAGTGGAGATGGATGAGTTTGTAGCACTGTTGGCAGGAGTGTCCAGGAGTACCTGGAGTATCATGTCCTGGTTTAATGCCTATAGGACATGTATTTCCAGGAGTTCTGGAGTCCAACGTCTCTCTTGATTTCAGATGAAACATGTGAACAGAAGTGAAGGTGTGCTTGCAGTGGCTGGACCCGGATAAGGGTAAGATGGATGGATCTATGGATTGATGGGTGTATACCTGCACATGTGGCTGTCAATACGTGTCTCTAGTCTTACCATCAGACAGTTTCTCACCTCGTGTTTGCTTGAATTTTCTTTTTCCTTTGAGGATCGGGAAATTATTATTGAACTGAATTGAGTTGAACTGAGCGCTATTTTCTTCTGGTAAATGAGCATCAAACCTTCATCTCAGACATGCCCTATCTTGTTGAAAAAGGAATATTATTTACATTTATTTAAAACCCATGAGTGTCAGTTTTTGTGTGTTGGTGTTGATTTTATTATGTAAAGCATTTAGCACTACTGGGTATGATAACGCTATATAAATAAAGTTTCATTTTATTTAGCTTTTAGTTCAGTTCAATCTTCAGTGCCATAAATATCAAAAAGATAAGCAGAAAATGTCAGGCTGGAGAGGTGAGGACCCAGATGCAGGAGAGAGAGGGAGGCAGGAGTTCTCAAAAACAAAAAGGATTTATTCCAACAAAAGGTAAAAACAAAACGCTGCAGAGCAGGATCAAAAACTAACAGGGATCAAAAACCAGGAGCACATGGAGGCAAGAACAGTACGGTCTGACAGGGAATGACAAGACCAGATATACTGAGGGGATAACGAGACATGACGAGACACAGGTGCAGACAATCAGGGCAGATGGGACACAGGCGGGGCAAAACAGAAACTCAGACTGGGGGAGGGAAGTGTCAAACCCTGACAGAAAATATGTAAAAAAAAAAAAAGAAGGGCAAAAAAAGGAATACTGCATAAAAATGGCCAGAAAAACCCATGTTCTTTTTGGTCAGATTGTTGTTGAAAAACTGAAGGACAGACCAAGCGTACACTCACTGGCTACTGTATTTATGGTCATTTTAATAAAGTAGACATTGAGTGAACATTACATGCAACAGTTCATCCGCCAGTGGCAACAATGACACATACAAAGGTTTTTCCTGCGTTTTATCTAAAAGGTATAAACAGTAAAATACAAGGATGCAAAAACCTTTTAATTAAAGGGATTGTGACATGAAAAACACATTTTTCTTGATTTTTTGTGTTTTGTTGGGTGTCTTGACATCAATTACACCCAAAAAACAAAGAACTTTTAACATTCAGTGTATTGTGTGCTTTCTGGGATTTTCCGCATAACTATGCAAAAACGGCGCATGTGGTTTGGTGGCGGGCCGTTACGTAACGGCCCGCTAAATCACCGCCCCCTCCACCCAGCTCCCTGCCTCCTCTCCTCTCCAGCGCACCATAAAGGCTGATTTATGGTTCCGCGTTACACCGACGTAGAACCTACGGCGTAGGGTTACGCGGCGACGCGCAACGTACGCTGAACCCTACGGCATAGGCTCTGCGTCGATTTAACGCGGAACCATAAATCAGGCTTAACACGGAGCTGTTTAGAGCCTCTTTTGTTCTAATCACCGGAGGAAAACTGCTAAGAAGACCCGCGGCCACTGACTGGACTTAAGATAAGGGGACAGTGCTGCTTGCATGCCTTTATTTTTATGATTGTTTGCTGTGGTTCGCCCTGCTGCTTTTCCGTGCATGCTTCGCTTGTCGCTCCCGGCTTAACTCTCCGACGCCGCTGTGAGCGTATGGCTGGAGGAGGAGGAGGTTTGGAGGAGGAGCGGAGCAATGATTGACAGGAAAGGGGAAAAAGGAAGCGTTTTTCACGGCGCAAAAAAACACTGTAATAAAAAGCCAGGAATAGAGTACTAGAGTGAAGTTTTTCTTGTTACACTCTTTTAGACACATTTGAGGGATGTTGGCCAAGACTTTTAATAGTGTTAAAAGCATGTTAAAAATGATGTCACAATACCTTTAAAGCAGACGGTATGCTGTTTTCCTGAAGTTTTAATGATATATGGCCCAAAAGAGTCCTGACCCTGAATAGTAAAACAGGTGCAATTAGCTTCTGCGTTGTGTATTATATATGACTGGACTCAAGCCGTTGAATTATCCATTTTTATTTCTGTTCCCTTTCCCTGAACACATCACAGAAAAAGAAGGAGTTACAATAATGTAGTATGAACATAAACACAAGAAATATACAAGGGAAATACCCAATTAAAAGTACAAAATAAAAGCTCACTTTACCCGAAGACATCACAGTAAAAAGAAGGAAAGTTTAGGCGGGACAGAGCCTTCTATAGGGGTCTTGCCGACACCCAAATAGATTGTACAGAAACACAAAATCAAAAACTAAAGTTCCGCCTGAGAAAAACTGTTGTATATTAGGTTTAGCAACGATAATTTGGGGGTAATAATTAATCTATCAAATCAACCATTGTTACACAGGTGTATGATAAATACAGATTTTGTAGCTCCAGTAGTCTTCCATGAAAGTAGTTAGGAGATTCTGGGAGAGAGCAAGAGAGAAAAGACATGGAAAAAAAAGGCCACAGGTCACCCCACTACCAGGGAAGCTTGCTCTACCAAGTGAGCCAAAGGGCCCCCGATGTTGGCCGTTTCAGGGCTGGAATGAGCCCTTGATTCCACACATCCCTTATTTTGTGGAAAGTTTCTTTCGAGATCAATGTAACAGGGAGTTTGCCTTTAGTCTGGAAACAGAGCTTGAGAAGAACAAGGTGACGGTGCTGGATCAGGTGAACAGGGTGGAACATGGTCAACAAAACGCTAAACCGCTAATAAGTTTGAATAAGTTTAGAGTATAAAAATAGTAGCAAAAGAGTAATTATAATAAGTAAAATAATCTTAAGGCCAAAGACGATGTAATCTTGGGATAATATACTGAGAAGTGGACTATCGTGGATGCCCTAATCTTTAGTTTGAACACAGGTCAGTCGGTCACTGAGCTCATCAAAGTAGTCATCAACAAATGTTGATCAGTTCTGATGACTGCAGTATGGTAATGATATAGACAATTAACAATTTTACATTTATGACGTGATTACCGTATATGGTAAAGGAAGGCATATGCAATGTTGGAACATGAACATACTGAGAAGTTGACATGTGATATTCAATGTGTTTCTCCTGAAACTGCTTCTCTGTGATTATCGTTATCACAGATCCCCTACTCTTGAAACTCATCAAAGTAGTTATCAACAGATTGAAGCATCTGTGTGATGGCGCTGAGCAGCAGGATGTCGCAGTTCATGTCCAGCTCCAACTCTTCGCTGTAGTTCTTCACTGGTACAACGTAGGACATCGGCATGCCGAGCCGGGTACTGACCTCCTGCATCTGGATCACAATGCAATAAGATTTAAATAAGGGTTATCAGAGCTGAGACTGCACGTATTTTACTTGAGAAGCTCCAGTCATGTTTTTGTGAGGGTAGCTCACATTAGCTACCAAGGGAACACGGGGAGAACATGCAAACTCCACACAGAAATGCCCTTTCGCCAACCCCACCCAGGGTGTGGGCACTGAAGTCATGGGGGAACTAACACGCACTTCAGCACCCACAGCCCAAAAACATGCACACAGTCCTGGGCTATACATGCCCCCTCTGGCCAGCCGGGACGCCAGGTGGGGTGGGGAGGATCCTCACCCTGCCTGGTGAAAAGAAGCGGCCTGCTCACTCCTCAGGTTAAGGAGACCTGAGCTCAGTGTAGGGCCCTCCCCGGGTTGGTAGAGGGAGCAATGCCCAGGGGCCTCATTTAAAATGGAGTGCGTAGGATTCATACTAAAAGTGCACGTACGCCCAAAAGCCGAAAATGGCGGGCGCAAAAAAAAATCCGGATCTATAAAACCGCGTGCACGCAGACTTCCACGCAATGTTCCCTTTATGAATCACAGTCCACCTGGAAAGCTGCGCAGCTGACTCCGCCCCATATCCCGCCCTCAACACGCCCATAAATCCATATGGATGAGCCTACTGAGCATGCGCAGTGGCTTCCTGCAGCCTGTTAGGGATGAATCCGGATGAATGCGTCAGAATGAATGAACGTGTCGAGCCACCGTGCCACTGAATTTCACTGAGATCTGAGATCTAGAAGTTGTGGATGATGTGGAGAGAGGACAGTGAAACGAGATTATTTGGTGGTCACAGTAAAAGTAGGAAAAGTATATAAATAGTATAAAATAAAGCGAGTGAGTGGCAGCACGTCGTTGCTGCCCGTTAGTGCCACGATCGCACGACGCAATTTCCACTGGGGGCAGGGGGAACATGTCCCCCCCACTTTTCAAAATGATGTATTTGTCCCCCCCACTTTTTACAGTTTAAAAACTAACGGTAGGCTCAGCAAATCATCAAGACACTCGGGACGGCGGCCCCGCAGCCCCCGCTCCCCCTCCTCCCTCCCGTCTCCCCTCAGAGCTGCTCTAGGCTGTTTTATGGTTCCGCGTTATACCAACGCAGAGCCTACGGCGTAGGGTACGCGGCGACGCGCAACCTACGCCGGACCCTACGGCGTAGGCTCTGCGTTGGTGTGACGCAGAACCATAATTCCGGCTTAAGGTGTCAGTATGCTTCTGCGTCACACACACGCAGAGCACACGCCGCAGCCGTGACGCCGTCACGAACCGTTCAGACTTCTCCGTCTCTTCATTTGGTCGCGGTGCAGTACCCCCCGCGACCACTAGTTAGCGATCTTTTTCTGAATGGTTTATCCAACTTTTTCCGGTCACAGTAAATCAAAGAGATAAGGACAACTATTGTGCAAAAAACAAAAACAAAAAAAATCACATATAAACGAAGAAAAGAGCCCTGGAAGTTCACTACTGATTCAAACCGGAAACCGGAAATGCTTCGCTTTCAAACGAACCAATCACAGCCCTCTCGGTCTGCGTGTGGACGGCGTCTCCTCGACGCGTAGTTACAATTTTCAGGAGGTGCACGTCAGTGACGGCGCATGTGACGGCGTGTCCTCTGCGTCGATCCAAACCAGACGCCGTAGGCACGGCGTCATTTTGACGCAGAAGCATAATTCAGCCTTTAAAAGTAAACAACATGAGCGCACGTACCCGTGCATGACAGGCAGACACACACGGGGAGAAGAGACTATTTCTTTAATTTTTATTTTTTTTAAAACTTACCCTTATGAACGCAATTGTTATATAGTCCAACTTTCCTTATTTTAATCAGAACACTTTCTTTTTTCCTCTTCGGCGTGGAGTAGTGGGCTCGGAGCGGCAGCCATCCGCCCCCCCCCCCCCCCCCCCCCGCCCCCCGCTGCCTGCTCCGTTATCAGCACTATTTTATTATAAGTCTGATGTTGTGATATGTGATGACATTATTAAGAGAGTATGACATGAATCTGGCTTCATTTCACCACCTCACAGCCTGCGTCGCCAGTTCCCCGTGTCTTAAGTAAATTCTTACGGGAGGGTCCGGGTTGCCGTAAAGATACGCAGATTTTTCGGTTAGTTTTTTCTTTTTAGATCCGAGGCTTTGTGTAGAAGGTGGCTTCCGCAACTTTCAGGCGCTTTTTCTGCGCAAGCAAGCTTTATAGATGAGGCCCCAGGACTGTTACTTAGGTATGAGCACTGGGTGATAAAATGGGTAAAATCGGGGATAAAAAAATAATAATAAAAAAAAAGAGAAGCTCCAGTCATCCTCACCAGATCTTTGATGTAGCCACTTTTGTAGATGTTTCTTAAATCCTCCTTCACCAAAGGGCAGGCTTCATCTACTTTAGAGAGCAACGCCAGCTGAGGAATCCCTTGAAGCAAAAATAACATTTGGATTTAATATTTAATATTCCTAATTACATTATTTTAATAGCCTTCTGTTGTGCCACAAAGGGGGTGCTGGTTCAGTTATTAGAGAGTTATTAATAATTGTCTTACGATGGTTATTAATAATTAATAAAGAAGATGACTTATCGAAATGAATTATCAATATGAATCAATCAAAACGGGGCACCACCTAACTTTATCAGGAAAATAATAACTAAACAGCAAAATCCGTCTCAAAGTAGCTGTTATTCCATACGTAACAGCCGGTTGCCAGGGGTGGCGTTACAGAACAACAGTGAAGGAAGGAGTCACAGACCTCTGCAACCAGCAGCTGTGACAAATATAAGTAAAATAAACACAAACAACTTCTCTCATTGAAATTAATCAGAATTCATTTACACCAGTATTGCTTAAACACTGCCCAATGCCTAAACTACACATAAACAATAACAAACTAAACATTAAACACAAATTTCAGATCATCTACGTATGTGTGTGGGGGTGTCAGTGTATATGTGTGTGTGTGTATCAGTATGTGTGTGTGTCAGGACAACGTTACGTAACATGGACCAAAAGAAAAATGTTGGACAACGTCACATTATGTTGACCAAAAGGAAAATGGCGAACGTCACGTCACACAAGACTTCAAAGAGAGACAGCGGACGCACGCTTTTCAAAACTGGGGGTGAAAGTGTTCAGAGGCTTTATGGCCAAGATAGGAGTGTGTGTGTGTGTGTGTGTGTGTGTGTGTGTGTGTGTGTGTGTGTGTGTGTGTGTGTGTGTGTGTGTGTGTGTGTGTGTGTGTGTGTGTGTGTGTGTGTGTGTGTGTGTGTGTGTGTGTGTGTGTGTGTGTGTGTGTGTGTGTGTGTGTGTGTAGGGGTAAGTAGGAGAGAATGAGAGAAATAGAGAAGAAAGTATGACCCTGGAATAACTTCTCCCCACTAAACCATCACCACAAGCTCTTCAGATGTTTCCCACACAGAGACGCACCAGTGTGAAACTAACTTCACATGTGCGCTCTGGTCATTCGACTGGGAACTGAGAGAGGGCTTTGTTTTCTGTTGTGGAAGAACATTTCATCAAGATCCAGCAAACTGGATGCAGTAGACAAACAATAAAATAAACAAACACACTTAGGCTGGGCCTGGCCCAACCGTTCTTAAAAATGGGAAATGGTGTATGATAATAATAACATATGAGGCAGGAGCAAATTCTACCGACCCATCAAGTTGATCTTCTTGCGGATGGCGTCCACCTTCTCCTCCAGCTGTGGGGTCATGATGGAGATCTTGCTGGCATCGATAACGTAAACCACACAGTGAATCTTGTCTTTGTGATCTGGAGACTTGCGATAGCCGTGAACCTCCGAATGCAGAGGATCAGACGGGTTGAACTGAGTCCGTGTTTGAGGAGAAAGAGAGCAACAGTTTCAGTTAAGCACATCCACGTCCTTGTTCCAGCCAAAACCCACCAGAATGGAATCAAGTACCTGGTAATAATCAGGCAGATGACCTTTGAGGATATTACTGACGTCATCTATGTGAAGCCCCGCCCCTTTACTCTCCTCCAGTCCCATGGTGTCACACAAGATGACTGGCAGAGGATTTCCTCCTCGTCCGGCCTTCACAGAGTAGCTGCGAAACTGTTGGGCACAAAGTGGAGGAGGAGAAAACAAATTCAGTGATAATGGGATGATATTCTTATGTTGAAATTTGGGCCTGACAACTCATAATAATAATAAATTGTATTTATAGAGCGCATTTTCACCTGAAGAACAAGTCTCAAAGCGCTTACAATAAAGATTCGAAAAAAAGAAAAATAGAAAATAAAAATAAAAGAGAAATAAAAATAAAAAAATAAAATAAAATAAAAAAAGCTAAATTAGCAAAAAAAGCACAAGGACATTCTAAAAGACCAAGACATCAGGGATAGGCTTTCTTAAAAAAAAATAAAGTTTTTAAGTTTCTTTTAAAACAGTCTGTGGTCTGGGGGGTCCTCAGGTGGTCAGGCAGGGCGTTCCAGAGCCTTGGGGCAACTGCCTGGAATGACCGATCTCCCATTTTTTTGAGCTTTGTTCTGGGGGGGTGGAGGTAGTGTTTGTCACCTGAGCGGAGGGTTCTTTGGGAGATTTGGGGTGAGATGAGGTCCTTCAGGTAGGCGGGTGCATTTCCATGAACACAGTGGTAGGTGAGCAGGGAGATTTTATATTCAATTCGGTGATGGATGGGAAGCCAGTGGAGGGAACGGAGGATGGGTGTGATGTGTTCATGTTTTCGCACCCTCATCAGGATCCTGGCAGCGCTGTTTTGAATAAGCTGGAGCTTTTGAAGGCTCTTGCCAGGAATCCCGATGAGGAGTGCATTGCAGTAGCAACTCATACCTGTGTTGTCAGGCTGGAGGTGGAGTACCCAGATATGGCCCGGTTGGTGACGTGGCCTCTGAATACAGAGTTGACGGAGTTAAAAAAGCTGGACTTTCCAGCTCCAACTGGTCCAATGAGTAAAACCCGGGCCTGAGACACGGAGCTGACGGTTGGTTTGAAGGATTTGATGCTCTCCATCAGCTCCGCCCTCTTCCTGTATAAAGATAAAAAAAAAACAGCTGTTACTCCTTACACAGTCTTACAACTATTTAAACTGTAAAAATTTTAAATTGTACATTCTAAAAGTAAAAAGTATTTGGCAAAAGGAGGGAGGAGGGAGTCTTTATCTTTCTTACTCAGGTTCCCAGACTACAGTCCTCCATGGTTTCTCAAGTTCAGACGTTTCTGTTCAAAAGTAAAGATGATTAAGAAAAAGAAAAAGTCAGCAAATCTTAATGAATTTCATAGACATGTATGAGGTAAAGCTGGTGTTGTGGAAAAACCCATTAAGTGCTTTCAAATACATTCTTTCCAACTAGGCCGTAAGGTACCGCAAAACGGTACTAGTTTCTTCTTAGCGTAGTAACATTTTCGTTCGTGATCAAAGGTGCGGTCGCCACGTGATCCCGCTGCACCAATAGGATGAGCGTTACTAGTAAACACAACGGCAATATGGCGGCAACATGGTGTCCTACGCCTAATAGCATGATGATGAAAACAAACCCCAAAAGTCGTCAAAAATGATTAGAAATGATCTGAAACCGTGCTAAATACACTTCCACGTCAACGAAGAACTTTGAGATTATTAGACAACAAGGCGGACCTTATCTAAAGTATCTCCAAACTCTGGATTCGATACCATGACATGTAGCCTATGTATTTCTCTATAGATAAGAACGCTATTCTTTCGTTTGTTTTTAATAATAAGATGGTTATTGATTAACTTGCTATTCCAGATTCATCTGATCTCGTCACCAATTTTATTTATATGGAACTTTATTTATATGTAATTTATGTAAATAATAATAATAATGTAAATAATAATAACAATAATGAATAACCATAATAATCATTTGTGCCATTAGAGATCTAAATGCCACAGAGAGGAGAAGGTGATCTTCCGATTCCAATTACATTGTCTTGTATTTATCTATGTAATGTTGTTATTGTGGCTTTTTGCTGGTTATTGCTGCTGCTTTTTATCGGAGCCTTGCATTGTTTACTGACTGTTGTGCACTTTATCCCCATCTTGCTGCTCACTTTTGTACTTTTGTACATTTATTAATGTGTTTGTTCTATGTCGTTAAACTTATGCAACCAAATTGCCCTTCAAGGGAAACCAATAAACTGATGATAATGATGATGATATGTGAATGTTTCGGCTTTCAAGTTATACTTTCACATAGTCAAAGTAGATGTTATTTTTTTTATATTTTATATTCAGATCAATGAAATGCAGAACCATAAGAGTGTTTTATCACAGTTTTGTAAAGTTACAATTTCAAAACTTTTTTTTTTTTTTTTTTATTGATCTTTTTATAGGAAACAACAGTTTCAACAGTTAGGTTTTGTGTGTTTTTTTTTAAACACACAAAACCTAACTAAGGAACAGAGTCTCTGTAGCGTTAAATAATAAATAAACAGATGAGCAAGAAATGATCAAAGGAGGAAAGTAATGTATGAGCAAAAGTGCATACAAAAAACAAATGCAGTGGTGAATGTAGATGCCCATAACTGATATCCCATTAACTGGAAATAAATAAAACATAAAAAAAACAAATTAAGGAGATGAAAAGAAAATTAAGGGAGGGGGGGGTCAGTCGGTGGGTAGAGTCTTCAACGCGGTAAAGTGGTCTATGAAGGATTGCCATTTGCGAACGAATTTAGCTGCGTTGCCTTTTACAGAGTATCTCACCTTCTCCAATTTAAGAAAAAACATAACATCACTAAGCCAAATAGAAATAGACGGGGACTTGGGGGATTTCCATAGAAGTAAGATACGACGTCTTGCTAAAAGGGATGTGAAAGCCAATACTTCTGACTGTGTGGGGCTGATATGTGAGGAGTCAACAGTGAGTCCAAATATTGCTAAGAGAGGGGCCATAACAACTTTTTTACCCAGAACTTTAGACATGATCACAGAATAATCACTCCAAAATTTCTGTAACCTAGGACAGGAAAAAACATATGACTTAAATTGCAGGGAGAACCCTGGCATCTGTCGCATAGGTCTGCAACATTCGGATATATTTCCGATAATCAGGATTTTGATAGGTGGGCTCTATGCAGCACCTTAAATTGAATAAGTTCAAGTCTAGCGCAAGGCGTGCTAGATCGTATGCTACGGATAGCTTTATCCCACAGCTCCCCTGTGAAGTCAAGGCCCAACTCTCGTCCCCAACCCTCCCGAGCTTTATCTACAGAATGATCATCAAATGTCATACACAGTGCATATATCTTAGATATCAGAGACTTTTGACTGAGTTTCATAGTTAGAAGATCATCCCACGGTTGGTTCGCAGGAAGGGAAGGGAAGCATGGAAACAGAGCAGAGGCGCAGTGTCGAAGCTGGAAGTAGCGAAACAAATGGGAGGCAGGCAAATTGAACTTTGACCTCAGATCTGAAAATGTGGAAAAGATACCATCCTTATATAGATCCCTGAAGTGCTTAATGCCCCGGTTGTACCAAATCATAAAAGTGGTGTCTATTAGTGATGGAGGGAACAGATGATTCTTAGTAACAGGTGTATAGATGGATGGAGAAGCAAATTTAAAGTGGCGCCTAAACTGTGACCAAATCTTAAGGGAGGAAAGCACCACAGGGCTATTTGTAAACTTAGAGGGATTCAATGGTAAAGAGGAGGAGAGTAGGGCCGTTACAGAGGATGAAGAGAGTGACTGAGCCTCCAATCTGCACCATAATAACTCAGGAGACTGAAGCCAATAAATTAGTTTGTGAATATGCGCTGACCAATAGTAAAGCATAAAGTTTGGTAGTGCTAGACCCCCATTAAATTTAAATTTTTGGAGAAGCGAATACCTCACTCTGGGTGTCTTACCGGCCCATAAAAAGTTGGAAACAATTTGGTCAAGTGATTTAAAAAAAGATTTTGGTAGAAATAAAGGAGTGCATTGGAACAAAAAAAGAAATTTAGGCAATACAGTCATTTTCACTGTGTTAATTCTTCCTATCAGTGACAATGGTAGGGAGTTCCACCTCTGTAAGTCCGCCTTCACTCGAGTTACCAGTGAGGAAAAATTAGCGGTGAAAAGAGAGGGCAGAGTGCGGGTCACATTAATCCCTAAGTATCTAAAGCCCGACGGGCTGAGTTTAAAGGGGATATCAGATTGTTTGAGTTGTAAAGCAGAGGAGTTTATGGGGAAGCATTCACACTTGTGAAGATTGACCTTATAGCCGGAGAAGGATCCATAATTCTTCAACAGAGATAATATTGGTGCGATGCTGGTTAAAGGGTCAGATACATATAAAAGGAGGTCGTCTGCATAAAGTGACAATTTAAGTTCCACATTAGATCTAGAGACTCCGCGAAATAGAGGAAGAGTTCTTAAAGCAATTGAAAGTGGTTCGACGGATAGAGCGAATAGCAAAGGGGAGAGAGGGCAGCCCTGTCTCGTGCCACGTGATAATGTAAAATAAGTGGAGTAGTTGTCATTGGTGTGAATGCTGGCCTGAGGGGAAGTGTAAAGAAGTCTAATCCACGATATAAACCTGTGTCCAAATCCGAATTTATGAAGTGTTGCAAAAAGATAGTTAAATTCGACATGATCGAAAGCTTTCTCAGCATCAATTGCGATAACAACTTCAGGGAGAGGAGAAGAATCTTTAGAGAGAATCACATTAAGAAGTGTACGAACATTATAGAAGAGCTGGCGTCCCTTGATGAAACCATTCTGCTCCTCAGATATGATGCTAGGAAGGATCTTATCAAGACGAATTGCTAGTGCTTTGGCTAAAATTTTGACATCTACATTCAGTAAAGACAAGGGCCTATAAGAAGTGCATGATTCAGGGTCCTTGTCCTTCTTCAAAAGGAGGGCAATGGACGCCTGCATTAAAGAGGGAGGCAATGAGCCATGATCAAGGGACTAATTGTACATTGAAAGTAAAAGGGGGGCTAATTTGTCTTTGAATTTTTTGAAAAACTCAGCTCTGAACCCATCGGGACCAGGGGCCTTGTTGCTTTGCGTAGCTTCAATGGCGGCAGCAATTTCTTGCAAGCTGAAAGGAGCATCGAGGCCATTAGCCACATCCAAATTAATAGTAGGGACAGTGATATTATCAAGAAAGGAGGTCATTTCTGCTGTGTCAAGTGGAGATTCTGACTCATAGAGAGAGGAGTAGTATGATTTAAAAATTGTGTTGATGGCGATTGGATCGGTGGTAAGTGTGCCATTAGAATCTCTAATGCTGGGAATCAGTCTCGACGTTGCTTGCCTTTTTAATTGGTGAGCCAATAACCTGCTTGGTTTATCGCCGTGTTCATAATAGTTGGCATGAGCGCGTAATAGGAGCCGTTCAGAATCGGCTGTCGCTATAAGATCGAATTTTGACTGCAAATCAAGCCGTTGTTTCAGTAAACTCGGACTCGGGTTAACTAAGTTTAGTCTGTCTGTGTCCTGAATTTTAGATGTGAGCTCCTGTAATTTAGCCCTGCGGATTTTACTGGCGTATGCTGAATAAGAGATAATCTGTCCTCGCAAATATGCTTTGAGTGATTCCCATACTAGCGAAAAACTGGTAGAATCTGTTTTGTTTAATGCAATGAAATCATCTATTGAAGCAGATATAGAAACATTAAATGCATCGTCGGATAAAAGCAATGGATTAAACCTCCAGGGAGAAGAAAAACGGGGGCCCTCAGACCATGTTATATTCAAAGTTAGAGG
This sequence comes from Cololabis saira, assembly GCF_033807715.1. Lineage (NCBI taxonomy): Eukaryota > Metazoa > Chordata > Actinopteri > Beloniformes > Belonidae > Cololabis > Cololabis saira. The sequence goes on from NC_084599.1 coordinate 36,804,529, forward strand.
GGCGTGATCCGAAATAACAATTGGGTGGTATACGACAGAAGTAACTTTGGGTAGAAGAGAGCCATCAACAAAAAAATAGTCAATACGTGAATATGACTGATGTACTTGTGAAAAAAAAGAGAATTCCTTATCTCCAGGATGTGAGACCCTCCACGGATCAACAAGCCCGTTCTTGACTGTAAAATCGGTAATAGATTTTGACATAGAGGATTGAGTCAAAGTACGAGGATTCAAACGGTCCAAAGAAGGATTAATAACACAATTCAGATCACCGCCCAGTATTGTAATATGCGTATTTAAGAAAGGGAGGTTGCCAAACAGCCTATCCGTAAAATTGGGGTCATCAAAATTAGGGGCATATATATTCACCAACAATACAGGGTTACAGTATAGAGTGCCCGCAACAATAAGATATCTACCATTCTCTCTGGTAACTCTTTTGTTGATCAAAATTGCTACTCCTCTAGACCTAGAATCAAAATTTGAATGAAAAATATCACCCACCCAAGCTCGTTTGAGTCTGAAATGATCTTTATTTCGCAAATGAGTTTCCTGAAGGAAAGCTATGTCAGTGTCCAAGCGTTTCAAATGTGAAAAAATCTTTGATCGCTTAATTGGATTATTCACAGCTTTAACATTCCAGCTAGTGAATGTAATGTTTGATCCAGTATCAGGCTTGCGCAGATTACGATCGTTCATAGGCATTCTCTGAGAGAAAATAAGACTGACTCACCCACCACCAGAGGAGATATAAGGAAAAGAGGTAAAAGGGAAAACCAAAACAAACAAAACTCAGGAGTATATACATACCTACAGAGACAAAAAGCCAACATCCCATAACCCCCGCCCACCCACCCAACGCACATTAGATGATCCCATCCCCAAACGATGGAAACAGCCGTGCTGGCTTCAAAGGAAGCCATTCTCAAAAAGAGATGCTTTTGACTATAAAGCTAAATACAAAAACAAAAACAAAATTAGCTCCTGCAGAGTTAAAACCTCAAAAAAAAAAAAAAAAAAAATATGAGGCATATGAAACCATCAATCTGAGCCATTCTGACGATCGCTGTCTTGTCAGGGTAACAACAAACGTAAATTAAGGAGATCTTTGGCCTATAGAACAATGATATAAATATATGCACTCACACACCCACACAGACACGCACACACATGCACACAATTTAAGCAAAGACAGGGGTGCGTGCATATTTTCTTATCAAGGCATCATACCAGAGAAATGATTAGGCCATCAATTTTAAATGGTGTTGTTCCCATTGATAGTTAGAAGAGAAAAGAAAAAAAAATAAATAAATAAATAAAAAATAAAAAATAAAAGATTACGACATAAAGTCCCATTTTCTGAATTGACTCAGTCACGCACCCCGGGCCAGAGTCCCGCACGTACATCAAGCTGGATAAATCGTCCCAGAAAACTAGCTGGTAGTCACTTTTTTTATTTTCCTGATGAATGCCAGGGCTTCATCTGGCGACGTGAAGTCACGTTGCTGGCCATCATGGGTTACACGCAGCCGGGCGGGATACAGCAATCCATACCGGACTCCTTCAATCTCCCGCAGCTGACGGCGCACGTCATTAAAGGCAGCGCGCGCCCGCCTGCTGTCTTGGCAGTGTGGTCCGGGAACACGGAGATGCTCATACCCCGGACTTTGATCTGCTGCCGCTCTCTCGCCTTTCTCAGGATGTCAGCGCAGTCGGTGTAATAATGGAGCCTGGCCACTATTGCGCGGGGCCGCTCCCCGGGCTTCGGTCTCGGCATGAGGGTGCGTTGGGCTCTGTCCACCACCGGCTCAGCGCCGAGGGAGAAGGCTTCCGATAAGAGCCTGGAAACACCGGCTGCAGATGACGAGTCAGGATCCTCCTCCGGGACGCCAATAATCCGTACGTTCTGCCGACGAGACCTTGACTCCAAATCCTCGCATCTGTCCTCCAGCCTCACATATTCTTTCGACAAGTGATCCACTTTTTTCTGGAGAGCAACGATGTCGTCTGAGCAGCTTGTGAGCGACAGCTCCATCTCAGCGACCGTGGTCGCGAGACCCGCGACGTCCGCCTTCATGGAGGAAATACTGCCAGAAAGATCGGCTTTAAGAGAAAGCAGCTCGGACTTAATGGACGTTAAATTCACGTTGAGTGCTGCCTGAAGCTTTGACCGAAATATAGCTGCAACATCATTGCGAAGAGCGGAGAGGAGTTCGGTTTTAAGCCGGCTGAACTCCGCAGCTGCAACCTGCGCAGCGCAGGTGCTCTCCGGAGGAGGAGAATCACCACGGGGCGAGGAGACAGCGTGAGCTGCAGGCCGCGGGTTAGCTGGAGGGTTATTCCCCGCTTTGATGGACTTTGGAGGCATTTCCGTGGTAAGTTGTCGAAGTAACCGCGTTGAAAATAAGTTAGTTAAAACCAAAGCCGTGGGAGTGATGCAAAAAGTGCCAATAAATGTTGAATTAAAATTAACTTTGCAGGAGCTCCGCTAGTCACGTCTCATATATCACCCCATGTACAGCTAAGCCCAAGTTACAATTTCAAAACTTTCTTCTTACAATCATGACTCTACCACATGAAATGTAATTGCAATGAGACTGTCCAGAAAAACATTCAAACCAATTCTTTATGTAATAAAACAGGAACAGAAAATATTATTAGATTATTTTTTATTATTTATATTTTATTATTATTTATTATTATATAGACTCATCTTACTTGACTGTGTGGTGTCTGCACAGGATGGAAACGGTAGGGTGTCCATAATATGGTCTGTTGAGAGAGTCTCCGCATATACCAGCTCACAGACGTTGCGATTGGTGGCGGCATGAAACACCAGCTGAGGGAAATCCCACCTCAACCTCCTCTTCAACCTATCCTGCCTGCAACACACAATACAGTGACAGTTTAGAATAACAATAGAATCACCAAAAGCATGCTTACATTAAGATTTATATATTATAGGCAGTATTATTATTTATAATAATGTTGTTCATCTTTACGCGGATGACACAATTATGTACTGCTTTGCTTCTTCCATCTCCCGTGCCTTGGAGTCTCTACAGACTGCTTTTGACACCCTTCAGTCCCAGTTGTCTCAGCTTAGACTGGTGGTGAATGCAGGGAAGACCAAGGTCATGCTCTTCTCCAACAGCAAGCAGGCGTCAGCGGCACTTCCTGGCATTGTGTCTCGTCAGGGTACACCTATTGAGATTGTGTCAAACTACAAATATCTTGGCGTTGTTCTTGACGACACTCTCACCTTCCAACTTCACATCAATATGCTCTTGAAGAAACTGAAGTTGAAACTGAGCTTTTTCTTCAGAAACAAGTCCTGCTTTTCAGCTCTTGCTAGGAAACGGCTGGTTACTGCCACCTTCTTGCCTCTTTTGGACTATGGTGATGTCCTCTACATGAATGCATCTGCAAGCTGTCTCCAACTTCTGGATGCTGCGTACCATGGAGCGCTGCGCTTCATAACCGGTTGTAAACCACTTACACACCATTGTGTGCTTTACTGTCTGGTTAACTGGCCATCTCTTTCCATCCGCCGAACCCTCCACTGGTACACTCTCATTTACAAATCCATTCTTGGTCTGCTCCCACCCTACCTCTCTGTCTACTTTTCACGCAAGCAATCCAGATACGCTCTCCGTACGCAGGATATCATTACTTACTCCATCCCCTTGGTCCGCACAGAGAAAGGCAAAAGGGCGTTCTCTTTTGCAGCCCCGTCCACTTGGAACTCCTTGCAACAGAGTCTGAAGTTGACGAACCTGATTCCCCTTGCTAGTTTTAAGCTTTTGCTTAGAGACATGGAGAGTGCATCTTTATCTTGTACTTGCACTAGATGACCTCTGCCGCAGCTAAGCATTTAAAGCACATAAGCTAGTCTGTGTTCTACAAGTTTTATTTTTGTCTGGGGCTAGTGTGCTAACCTGATATCTCTATTTTCCAGCTATTTAACGGTTATAGTGTATTGTCATTTCCACTCTGCATCAGTTTCAAGTGTTATGTCCTGTCATATCTTGTCATGTCTCATTTTTTATGTTTTATGCAACTGTGTGGATGTGAACAGGTCACACTTGAAAATGAGTCTTCGGACTCAAGTGTTTTATCTGTATAAATAAAGGATAAATAAAATAAAAAATAATATTATCATTAGGTGAATAAAGGACTATTATTTAGGTTCTTATAAAATCTAAAAATAATATGGCTGAATCATGGTTACCCACACCTTTTAATGCATCAATTTTCAATAAATATATCATTTAATCTTTGTAGCTTTTTAAATAATAATTTAGTGGCCAGGAGATGGAGCTCTGTGTCACTAACATGAGCTGTCCTGGGGTCCGTTTCACAAAGCAGGTTCAACAAACTCCTAATCCTGAACTCTTAGTTGATCTACTCTGAGATCGGAAACTCTGAGTTTTCGGTGCCAGAACAGCGGATTTGAGTTAATTTACTCAACTCTAAGTAGTTTCACCTGGAATTAAGCGCGTGCGCCACAACTATAAAAAGCCAGCATTGGGACTTCCGGTTTGGCTGACGGCGGAGTAGGCTGCAAGCCGGGAGAGCTCTGTTGAAATCCTGCTTTAATTCTTGTCACATGCGATTTAGCAACACAGTTCGTTTGTGCAAACATGTGCGAAAGGCTAGTAGATATGAAAAAGGCTACTAGAAAGCAAACTCAACTGATAGGTGAGCAGTCTCCTGAAAAGGGCCATGAGGAGGGAGCACATGCTAGCCAACCCGAACAGCTCGCTGCTAGCCCCACGCCGCTAACACTGGCTGACATGGAGGAACTTCTCAATTCAATGGAGGAGCGCATTACATCCAAACTTTCTGCCCAACTCACTACTGACCAAGCAATTATTGATCGGCACGACCAGACTATTCAACAGTTGGAAACTTCACTTAACGACATGGAGACCGGGCTGCTAACCCTCGAGTCCACCTGCTTAGCGCTGTCCAAAGAGAACGAGACCCTCAAAAATAAGACCGACGATCTGGAAAACAGGTCGAGGCGGAACAACATCCGTGTAACCGGCTTACCCAAACTTAACCAACTTCCAATCTGGGTTAAGGAGGCTGACACCACCTCCACCTTTAAAACTAAACTTAAAACCTTTCTGTTTAGTAAAGCCTATAGTTAGTGTTTAGTAAACCTCTAGCTGGTGTTGGTAAATCTCTAGGTAGTGTAAACTCTAGTGTGTTAGAGTCAGTAGTCATAGTTGCAGCTATAGAACAAGACTATAATAGTTAGTCTCAAATATAGCTTCGCTGTAGATATGCTGCTATAGGCTTATGCTGCAGGGGGCACCGACATGATCCGTTGGGCGGTGCCTCTCACCCTTCTTCTCCTCTACTTTTCCCTTCCTCTCTTCTTCATTACCATTTTTATTTATTATAAATATCTCATAGCTATCATTTTTGTCCATCGTTCCTGTAGTTTCTTGTGCCGGCCCCCCTTTTTTCTCTTTAGTGCATGTTTGCAGGCCGGAGCCTCGGGAGCTGCGTTCTGGCCTGCATTCCCGACGCTATATAAATAAAGTTGAATTGAATTGAATTACCCGAGAAGGCTGAGGGCTCTCATCCGACTGCTTTCATTGAGATATTCCTGAAGGAAACCTTTGGGGCAGAGGCTTTTTTCACTCCTCCAGCAGTCGACAGGGCTGACAGGATAGCTATCCCCCGAAGGAACAAGGATGACCGTCCGCGCCCGTTCATCGCGCGGATCCACCATTACCAGACCAAGGAGCGTATTCTGAAGCTGGCCCGAGAGGCTGGCGCTCTCTCCTTCCGCGGATCCGAGATCCACATCTGCCCGGACTACAGCGCGGAGGTCTCCAAGAGAAGAGCGGAATTCTCCGCAGTCAAGTCTCAGCTGAGAAACGCTGGATTCGACTATAGGATGTTTTTTCCTGCCAAACTCCAGGTCACCGACAAGAACGGACAGAAACTTTTTTTTCTCTCTCCCCCTGAAGTTTCGGCTTTTCTCCTAAACAACCGGCCAGGTACCCCTCCCACGCCTTCTACATCAAACTGACTGTATGAATCATGCTGCTGGAGCAGTTACTTTTGAAAGACCTGCGATGCCTCTTGCTAGTTCTTTTTTTTTTCCTCTCTTTTTTCTTTTTTTTTTTCTCGTTCCAGATCGTTTTTTTTCTTGTTCCAGAAAAAGTGGGTCTTTTTGACGTCTTTGATGCCGGTGTGATCACACTGTAAAATGTTTTTCGGGACTCACCATGCTTTTATTTTGTTTATTCCTCTCTTTTACTATTGGACTTATGCTCAGTTCGGTTTGACAATCACTCAAGATGTTAAGCTGAACTCCGATTATAGTTTTTGCCACGGGCCTCCGTGAGAACTATGTTAATATAATAGGATTTTTTTTTCTTTTTACAGGAAAAGTTACCGACTGAGCCCATAGTTTGTTTTCTTTTTCCTTTTTTTTTTTGCTTTTTGCACAGTTCCATGCTAAAATCTGCTAATTCTTTTTTTATTGTCTATTTTTTTTTTAATCTTTATTGAAGTTTTCTTTTTCATAATAACAGAGTTCGAGTGAAGTTAGGTGTTCTCTAACCTGCTGGTTAAGAACACTGATCAACCCCCCTGTCCCCTTCCAGATGCTCTTTTTTACGTCCCACTAGTCTTTTACGTCATCTTTTCTTTTTTTTTTGTTTATTTTATTTTTTTTTCTTCCAGACTACTGGGAAATATTAGTTCATATACATATCATAGTATTACAATCTCAGATCACGGAGCCGTCTCATTTAACATAGCTTTACCTAATTGCCTCAGGCCCTCTCGCAATTGGAGACTTAACCCCCTTCTCCTAGCTGATGAACAAATTGTAAACCATGCTTCTTCGCAAATTAATTTTTTCATTGAAACTAACGCCTCCTCAGAAGTTTCCCATTCAACCTTATGGGAGACCCTGAAAGCTTATCTTCGTGGGCAAATAATTGAATACTCCTCCAGGGAAAAAAAATCAAGAATTTCTAAACTTAATGATATATCACGATCCATTGCAGAGATTGATTGCCAGTACTCGTCCTCCCCGTCTCCAGCACTTTTTAAAGAAAGACTGCGGCTAAAGACGGAATACGACTTACTCTCCACAGATAAAGCCGTATACTTACTTACGAAAGCACGTTCTAATGTGTATGACTCGGGAGATAAGGCTGGCAAGCTACTGGCCCACTCGTCTTATTCCTAAGGTTTACAATCAAGCAGGTGAAATAGCTACAGACCATTTAGAAATTAACAACACTTTCAAACAGTACTATAGTAGCTTATATAGCTCTGAATGTGATGACATCTTTTCACAGCTCAGCCACTTCTTTGATAATCTTCCCTTTCCCTCTGTTCCAGCTGAACAAAATTCCCTGCTGGGGGGTGAGGTGTCCAGTGCAGAGATTCTAGAAGCTATTAAATCCTTAAAATGCAACAAAACACCTGGCCCGGATGGTTACACTTCCAAATTTTAGAAAGAATTTGCACTCGGGCTGTGCCCTCTCCTCCAGGCCATGTTTAATGAGTCCTTGTCATCTGGGCATTAGCACTTTTGCCGCAAGGAGGCAGAGACCCACTCCATTGCTCCTCCTACCGCCCAATCTCCCTGCTGAATGTTGACTACAATATTTTATCCAAGGTTCTAGCAGCTAGACTGGAGAAGATTGCTCCACAAATGATTTTATCAGACCAAACAGGCTTCATGCTATATAGACACTCTAGCTCAAATATTAGACAACTTTTCAATATTGTTTATTCCCCCGCGTCCCACTCCCCTGAAACTGTCATATCACGTGACGCTGACAAAGCGTTTGACCGAGTGGAATGGCAGTATTTATTTGCAACTTTAAAAAAAACTTGGTTTCAGTGATTCTTTTGTTTCTTGGATAAAACTCCTCTATTCTCATCCTCTAGCCACGGTAATTACTAATGGTCAGCAATCTGAGCATTTCTCCCTTGGCAGTCACTCGCCAGGGCTGCACTCTGTCACCTTTGCTGTTCGCCATTGCCATTGAGCCTCTGGCCATTGCTCTTAGGCAATCAAAGGACTTCCATGGTATAGAGCGAGGTGGCCTAACAAACAAAATATCTTTATATGCAGACGACATTCTTTTATATGTTACAGATCCATTGAAATCTGTTCCTACCATTCTCAACAATCTAACTCAATTCGGAAAAATCTCAGGCTATAAAATCAATTTTGAAAAAAGCGAAATGTTCCCTCTCAATCAGGCGGCCACTCTAATCCCGGAATCACATTTCTAATTTAAAATTGTCAGTAAGGGCTTTAAATATCTTTGGGTCCAGATCACTCCTGTTTTTCGTCCCTCTTTACTAAGAATTTTGGTATTTTGTTTGAAAAATGTAAAAAAGACATGGTTAGATGGATGAACCTCCCACTGTCCATAGCTGGCCGAATTAATCTGATTAAAATGATTATACTACCTAAATTTCTTTACCTTTTTCAGAATATCCTGTTCCTGATTAAGAAGACATTCTTTAACTCATTAGAAAGGAACATATCATCGTTTATTTGGAACGGTAAACCACACAGAATTAAAAGAAGTGCTCTCCAACGACCTAAAAAGCTTGCTGGCCTAGCCCAACCTAACTTTATTTAATACTATTGGGCAAGTAATATTAAAGCAATGTTGCACTGGATGGGAGGGCACAGTGTGCGTGAGGTAGGGGTGGGCGATATGACCTAAAATTAATATCACGGTATTTTTCATCTTTTGAACGGTGACGGTATAATATCACGGTATTTTTTGGTACGTTTTGGGAGGAGTAGCCTGTCCTGTCCCTTTATGTGAATAAGGTTAATATTTTTATAATAAGTAAATGGTAGTATCCTTATCAAAAAGAGACATGGGAGAGTATTATGCATTCTCAACATATTTATTTGGCAAAAAACCTAAAGATCTTACATATATACATATATATATATATATATATATATATATATATATATATATATATATATATATATATACTGTATATATATATATATATATATATATTATTATATATATATATTATTATATATATATATATTATTATATTTATTTTTATTATATTATATTTTAAGTATTTTGTAAACCTGTCTTAAAATGTAATACTGGACCTCGGTTGGGTTGGTTGGACAGCGGGTGGTGGAAAAAGTCCCTTAATTATATTCTCTTATTCTCTAATTTTCTTCTAAAACCCGCGGTACAGGTGCTTTTTTTCGAGAGAAGAACATGGTAATGGGTATTTTTTTGTCACTCTTTTTCTTTCTTTTGGGCAAAAAGATTCTTTTAAACCGACATTCATTAATTTTTTCTCCATCTTGAAGTCGGTGATTGGTATTCCAGCAGGTTGAAACAGCGCTCTGCGCTCCGCTGCCGTCAAAGACCCGCCCAGCTCCACTTCTGATTGGCTAGTGTTAGTTTGGTTGAGCGCCAGAGCTGCTTTCCTCTCATTCCATTGGTAGACGAACTCGGTTGACTCAACCTTTTTTTTTCTCTCAAACCTTTTTTTTTTTTTTTTTTAAAGCAGTCAAACTCGCACGCCGAGAAAAAAAACTCCGTACGCCGGAGATCCGGCACGGTGCCGGAATACTTTAAGCCCTGCATTTCTTACTACTCTTGTCGTAAGGTGTAGCAGCATAAACGATGCCTGCAGTGAAAGCTGTGTAGTCTTGGGACGTGCTCCGCTGGTGCTGCTCAGCAGCACCAGCGGAGCAGCGGTCCCAGCGGGACCAGCTGCTGGTCCCACTTGCGCTCGTTTTGGCCCGGGTTGCCTCTTCATATTCACGGGCGTGCGTGTTTTTTAAGTGATGGAAACAGGTTGCTTGTGTTTCCACCTCTTGCTGTCACAACACGGCAGCAAACCTTGCATATCACCGACGTTTTTAATTCCTTATTTAGGCTTATTATTTTATAATTGATTTATTACGGTATTGACGGTATTGCAAAATCCATGTCGTGGCGCAGTGTCACACCGGTGATGACTATGACACCGGTGTACCGCCCACCCCTAGCGTGAGGCCTGGGTGCGAATGGAATACGCTTATAGTTCACTTGATCTAGGTTCCATACTATGTCCCCCATCACCCCCCAGTCTTACCCAGTTTTGCGCTAACCCTGTGGTCTGTCACTCAATCAGAATTTGGTCACAGTTCAGAAGACATTTTAAATTGCAAACAACGTCAGTGCATTCCCCCATTAAAAACAATTATAACTTCCAACCCTCTCTCTCTGATTCTACCTTCGGTATTTCGTCCACAAAGGCCATTAAGTCTATTTCGAATCTGTTTGTGGATGGCAAGTTTGGATCTTTCGCGCAACTCTCGCAACTGTTTGATCTTCCAAAATCCAACTTCTTTAGATTCCTACAAATTAAACATTTTGTTCAGAAAAATATCACTTCCTTTCCAAATCTTCCAGCAAACAACACAATTGATAGTATTCTGTCATTTTCCCCTTCCCGCAAGGCTCTAATCACTGCTCTCTATAACGCTATTTGTGACATCACCCCTCATTCTCTGCAGGATGTTAAGAGACTTTGGGAGAATGACCTTGGTGAGGAAATGACAGACGGTCGATGGGAGGCAGTACTTGGCCTAGTATATACCTCTTCCCCTTGCGCCAGGCATGGAGTCATACAACTTAAAATTGTTTTGAGGGCTCACCTGACCAAGGCAAGACTAGCCCAGATCTTCACTACTGTTGACCCTTCATGCCCTCGCTGTAAAGGTCAACCAGCAGATTATATACACATGTTCTGGTCCTGCCCCAAACTTAACACATTCTGGACCAACATTTTTAACGCCTATTCCCCGATATTTCAAAAAGTCATCAACCCCAACCCTATATGTGCCCTATTTGGACTCACTCCTGAAACGCACACCTTTAAAGGCAAAGCTCAGGTAATTATAGCTTTTTCCTCCTTGATTGCCAGACGTCTCATCCTTCTTTCCTGGAAAGAACAAGCCCCACCTAACTTCACCAGGTGGATTATTTGTTATAATTTTGATGATTATGGCTCACAGTTTATCAAAACCCCAAATAAAAAATCTCAAAAAATTAGAATATATTATGAAATCATTAAACAATTCAATCACCAAAATTATGACAAATAAAGGATTAACATATATTGCTTTGCCTGTAATGAGACTATGTAATATACATGTATTACGCGATCTGATAACCATCTCTCGATGAATATTTAATTCTCTGCGCATTAATGCTGCACCTTCATCAATTGGGTCTTCATCAAGGACATGCCATGTTCGTGACAATGGACTTCTAATATATATACTGACTCTGTTTTTAATGACAGAGGGAAGAACTTCATCAAACTCGCCTGCTGACTGAATGAATGAGGAAATCGAATGTGCGTGCGGCTCTGAAAGAGGCGGAGACACAGAGAAACTCGAAGTTCATTGAGATAAATCTGGTCCTGACCGTTAGGTTCAGAGCATCTGTTACTACGGTAACTGATCCAGAGCTTAAGTTACCTCTCTTTGTGAAACAAGCTAGAGTTACTCCTCTTTCTCTGGTTTGAGTTACCTCCCTTTGTGAAACGGAAAACTCAGAGTTTCCCTCATTTCAGGGTTAACAGACTGAGAGTTTTCACTAAACATGCTTTGTGAAACGGACTCCTGCACTGCAATAACTCAAAATCTTACCAGGAATATTTGTTTTATTTCTAGTTAAAATGTCTCATTTTTAGTCAAAAAATCTCATTACACTTAAAACAAGAGTCATTACCAGAAAAATAACTTGTTATTTGACAATTTTCACCTGTTTCAAGTAAATTTTCACTTGAAATAAGTAGAAAAATCTGCCAATGGGACAAGATTTATCTTCTCATTAAAAGCAAAAAATATTCTTGTTAAGATTTTGGGTTTTTGCAGTGTGATAAGGGTCTTGTATCATTTTCTTGATGACAATACACGCTAGAGCTTATGGGAAATATAGTGTTCATTGTGGCAAAACATGAACACTTCTTGGTGGGCGTTTAATTGCAACACAATGTTATTTAGCTCCACTGCCCTCAAGAAAAAATAAAACATGTTTATCTAACCGCCTCTATCAAACACATTCTTTATAAAGACTGCTTTGCACATAAAAAATGTGAGATTTCAGTTACCTATAGTTTGAAGCATCGAGACCCTCATGTGACTTCACCATTTCAATGAAGGTACCTCTGAGCTGGGTCATTCGTAACACCTCTTGGTTCACAAGTAGTCTCTGACGGATGACAGTCTCACAAAACACCTGATAAGTCATGTCATATGTTGGTTCGTTTCTGAAAACACAGCAATCAGAGGGAAAATACAACACAAAGTTACTGAAAAGGAAGGAGTGTAGTGACTATGTACATTGATTTTTTTTTATTTTAAAACAAGGACTGTATGTTTAATAAAGTAATGCTAGGTTAAGACAGGGGTCGGCAACCCAAAATGTTGAAAGAGCCATATTGGACCAAAAATACAAAAAACAAATATGTCTGGAGCCGCAAAAAATGAAAAGTCTTGTATCAGCCTTAGAATGAAGGCAACACATGCTGCATGTATCTATATAAGTTATAACTGGGGGGAGATTTATTTTTTCATTATGCACTTCGAGAAAAATGTCGAAATTCTTGAGAAAAAAGTCAAAATGTCGAGAAAAAAGTCGGAATGTCGAGAAAAATGTTGAAATTTCGAGAGAAAAGTCGAAATGTCAAGATTAATGTTGAAGTACAATCTTGAGAAAAAAGTTGAAATGTCGAGAAAAAAGTCAAAATGTCGAGAAAAAACTTGAAATGTTGAGAAAAAAGTCGAAATGTCGAGGAAATAGTCAAAATTTCGTGAAAAAAGTCGAAATGTCAAGAAAAAAGTCAAAATTTTGAGAAAAAAGTCAAAATGTCGAGATTAATGTTGAAGTACAATCTCGAGAAAAAAGTCGAAATGTTGAGAAAAAAGTCAAAATTTCGGCATTAAAAAAGGAAAAAGGAAGAAAAAAAGAGAAAAAAGGAAAAAAATAAGAAAAAGAAAAAGAGCAAAAAAAGAAAAAAGAGGGAGAAAAGAAAAAGAAAAGAAAAAAAAAAGAAAAAAAAAAGTCAAACATTTTTGAAAAAGTTCCAGGAGCTACTAGGGCGGCGCTAAAGAGCCGCATGCGGCTCTAGAGCCGCGGGTTGCCGATCCTTGGGCTAAGATAGTGGAGCGGCTAAGAGTGGATTTTAGGCAGAATCGTGCATTTGGTGATACAAGCATGAAAATTGGCATGAGCAGTCTCCATGGGTCACTTGACAAGAAAATTGGTCGGGCCACTTGAAATTTCAAGCTGGCGGCCATTTTTCAAGATGGCCGCCACCTTGGTTGATCAATTAAGTGATGTAATTGTTTGGTTGGTGATATAGACATGAAAATTGCCATGAGCAGTCTCCATGGGTCACTTGACAAGAAAATTGGTCGGGCCACTTGAAATTTCCAGTTGGCGGCCATTTTTCAAGATGGCCGCCACCTTGGTCGATCAATTAAGTGATGTAATTGTTTGGTTGGTGATATAGACATGAAAATTGGCATGAGCAGTCTCCATGGGTCACTTGACAAGAAAATTGGTCGGGCCACTTGAAATTTCAAGCTGGCGGCCATTTTTCAAGATGGCCGCCACCTTGGTTGATCAATTAAGTGATGTAATTGTTTGGTTGGTGATATAGACATGAAAATTGCCATGAGCAGTCTCCATGGGTCACTTGACAAGAAAATTGGTCAGGCCACTTGAAATTTCAAGTTGGCGGCCATTTTTCAAGATGGCCGCCACCTTGGTCGATCAATTAAGTGATGTAATTGTTTGGTTGGTGATATAGACATGAAAATTGGCATGAGCAGTCTCCATGGGTCACTTGACAAGAAAATTGGTCGGGCCACTTGAAATTTCAAGCTGGCGGCCATTTTTCAAGATGGCCGCCACCTTGGTTGATCAATTAAGTGATGTAATTGTTTGGTTGGTGATATAGACATGAAAATTGCCATGAGCAGTCTCCATGGGTCACTTGACAAGAAAATTGGTCAGGCCACTTGAAATTTCAAGTTGGCGGCCATTTGTCAAGATGGCCGCCACCTTGGTCGATCAATTAAGTGATGTAATTGTTTGGTTGGTGATATAGACATGAAAATTGGCATGAGCAGTCTCCATGGGTCACTTGACAAGAAAATTGTCCGGGCCACTTGAAATTTCAAGTTGGCGGCCATTTTTCAAGATGGCCGCCACCTTGGTCGATCAATTAAGTGATGTACGGTAATTGTTTGGTTGGTGATATAGGCATGAAAATTGGCATGAGCAGTCTCCATGGGTCACTTGACCAGAAACTGCTCCCAGCCACTTGAAATTTCAAGATGTCAGCCATTCTTTGAGATTGCCACCTGGATTTTTAAATAAAATATTTTCCCATGTTAATTTGAGGTCCTAAAAAGACCAAGAGTGGATTTTTTACTGTATTTTGTCTAACTCCTCACCCTTGACCTGTCCGATGTGGTAAAACCCGCCAGGAGTTGCCTCCTAACGGCATAGCTCGCAGGGTTCAGTGAAGTGCACAAGCTCCCTTACCACGACAAGGTAACAGTCACAAGGGAGGTTTTTTTTTTTTGTTTTTTTAATTTTATTTTTTTTACCTAAATGAACAGACAGTAACATTGTCAAATAAATACTAAGGAATGGAGAAACAAAAAGGAAGATTATTAAAATGGCCAGCTTTGGTGCTGAATGGATAGCGCTCCAAAAAATAATTGAACAATTATTTACTGAATGGCAATATGGGCAGATCTAGAGGCAACAGCAGCTCTGACTGACATAGCCGTGGAACCATGGTAAACTGAAAATATCCCTCACAAATAAAAGGTAGAGGTGCTGACATTACAAAGTATCTCCTCAACTAAAAATATCTCTCACTGGTAATTAGCCAGTGGAAAAAAATACTAAAGAACTAAACTAAAAATGCGATTAACTGGTAAAACTGAAGACAAACTGATGTGGCCATGGGGAGCTGAGCCATAGGTCTACACCGGAAAACACAGGTGCCAAGGGGGAGTAACCCTGGCAAAAAGAATATGCAGATAGGATCTAGCAGGGGCAACTACACAGACATGTACAAGTGAGTCCATATCTGAAGCACTTACACCTTCCAGTACATGCCTTGGTGCACCCGCATTTGGTCAACTCCCAACAACTCTCTGCAATAGGTGGAAAAGGAGTCCAAAAGATTTTCCATTCCTCATCTTGTTTTATCCATCCCCAGTCAGATGGGCTTGGCATTTGTGGTTGTCGCTTTAATGCCTGTCCCCACACGTATCCAGCCTCATAGATGCACGTTTGGCATGCTCTTTGAGTGCTGCTTGAGTTGGTGGGATCAGGTCATATGGTCTTTGCTTTCTGGCAAAGAGATCAAGCTTCGCCTCATTCACAGTTGTGACATCGCTGGCATACATTAGCACAACAAATCTCTCCAAAGCTTGCAGGTCGCTGTCATCCACTGCAGAGGGTTCTGTTTTGCAAGAGCATAGAGTGGCTGGTCAGCAGTTATTACAGGCGTTTGTCTTGGATTCAGGAATGCCACTGTATCACTAACTTTGTCTATGACATGCTTTACTGTTGCAACAGAGTGGGCTTGGTCTCAGAGGAGGGGAAGTAGTCATGTAATGCTGACTTTAAAATCCAGGCTCCTCCGTTGGGATGCATGGTGGGCTGACCATGTTATATTGGCAGAAGCATCGACTGCTTGGGTTAGGCTAACTTTCTCCAGCCAGTCAAACTCGGGTGCCAAGTTTCTGTTGAATACAGTGAGGTCTGGTAAAGGTAGGTTGGCTACAGGATGGGGCTCTGGGTTTTTCTTTCTGAAGAAAGCTGGTTGGATGTTCGAGAAGGATTCAGGAATTTCAGGAACTTTGCTTGGTCTGTCATCTGAAAGTTGGAGTGGTGGCCTTATCTCACCCTCATTGTTAAGACCTGGATGTTGGAACATGGAAATACTTGTACCATGAAAGGATGTATGTGCCATTGTTGCTGTGGGATTATGGTCAATGTTGTCCATAGCAGATATGGTGAAGTGTCCCTTTCTCAGAATCGGTGGGCAGACAACCCCATCTACCACATACTGGTTCACCACAGATTCTCCTAGCAGTGCGGAAACCTCCAACACCCTGTCATAGGAGATGCATTCTCATGAAGTAGGTCAATGAGTTGTCGCTTTCGTGTTTTAGCATACACCGCCATTCCAATGTAAACAGCAAATGGAGTTTCACGGTCTCTCGAGTGCCTATGGGTTGCTGCACCATCTTTGTACTTAGTTTTGCAATTGTCTAATCTCTAGTCTAATTTACCCGTAATCACCAAATCAACACAAATGTACTTTTATGCCTCAGTGTTAGAGGTTTTTTTCATGGCATAAAATTGTTTTGGCATCATCCAAAACTTAAAAAAGAATGACTCTAAGTCCTCTTTACTGAAAAAAAAAATGTATATGGGAAAATTGATCTTTTGAGGATCCAGTGGCGGCTCACGGCAGGTTCCATGCTTGTATTTGCCTAAATGCTCCAATAAGGTGGGACCGCTCATGCCAATTCTCAAGCTTGTATAACCAACTTTACATCACTTAACTGCTCCACTAAGGTGGTGGCCATCTTGAAAAATGGCTGCCATCAAGTGGCTGGTAGCATTTTCTTGATAAGTGACTCATGGAGACTGCTCATGCCAATTTTCATGCCTATATCACCAACCAAACAATTACATAACTTAATTGATCGACCAAGGTGGCGGCCATCTTGAAAAATGGCCGCCAACTTAAAATTTCAAGTGGCCCGGACAATTTTCTTGTCAAGTGACCCATGGAGACTGCTCATGCCAATTTTCATGCCTCTATCACCAACCAAACAATTACATCACTTAATTGATCGACCAAGGTGGCGGCCATCTTGAAAAATGGCCGCCAACTTGAAATTTCAAGTGGCCCGGACAATTTTCTTGTCAAGTGACCCATGGAGACTGCTCATGCCAATTTTCATGCCTATATCACCAACCAAACAATTACATCACTTAATTGATCGACCAAGGTGGCGGCCATCTTGAAAAATGGCCGCCAACTTGAAATTTCAAGTGGCCCGGACAATTTTCTTGTCAAGTGACCCATGGAGACTGCTCATGCCAATTTTCATGCCTATATCACCAACCAAACAATTACATCACTTAATTGATCGACCAAGGTGGCGGCCATCTTGAAAAATGGCCGCCAACTTGAAATTTCAATTGGCCCGACCAATTTTCTTGTCAAGTGACCCATGGAGACTGCTCATGCCAATTTTCATGCTTGTATCACCAAATGCACGATTATGTGACTTATCTGCTCCGCTAAAGAGAATAGTATAAGTAAAATAAAACTTACTGATTTGTGTCTGGCTCTGGAGGAACCCTCAAAAACTGGGTGTACAGTGTATAACAGTACTTGTGGTATTGGACCCCAATAGCCACACAGTCTTTGTCCTTAATGTGCATCAAAATACTGTGGTCTTCTTTCAGTTTAGCAGCTTTCTGAAGCCAACCTAAAATAAGGAAATGACAACTCAGTGAGGGCCCGATTTACGTCTTTTATATAAAATTAGAAATCATTCTTAATGTCATGTCAACATTGTGTGTGTGTGTGTGTGTGTGTGTGTGTGTGTGTGTGTGTGTGTGTGTTCCAGGTTTTTCCAGTCATATGTTCCTCATTCAAGGTTGTTAAAAAAATACTGCTATAATATTGTATCGTATCGTTATCGTGACCTCAATATCGTGTATCGTACCATATCTTGAGATTAGTGTATTGTAACACACCTAGTGTTGTTCTTGTTTTACTTTATTTAGGATCCCCATTAGCATTAGCAACAGCTTCCTGGGGTCCGACATACACACAACACACAAATTAACACTTAATACATAACAGACATACATTATACATCACAAAACAATAATAGACACAACTTCCTTAGTCACAAACAACACAGAGGATAACTAAATCACCATCATTCTCAGACATAAATACATAGAAATAAAATCAAATAAAACACCTTCATAAACAATACCTGCCTGAAATGACCTTATCTTACAATTCTTGACCACTTTTCACCTGTATTATGATAGGGTTTACACTACATGTAATTCTATTCAACCTTCACTTTGTTCCTTTTAAATGTCAAATCATCATTCATTACATTTTAAAAGATATTGTTTAACTGAAACTTAACTACCTGCATGAGAAATATGAACTGGTATACAGTTCCAGCCAACCACGGCTCTGTTAGAAATAGTTCTCTGGATCATACCTGTTCTCGCCCTCGGTAGTAGGGCTCCTTTCTGACGTTATTCTTGTATTGTAACCATGGTGAGCAAAATTATAGTAGCCTATAATCTGTCATACAGTTGTTTCGGAGATCGTGTCACCAGTATACTTCTCAGTATACTGGTGACTGGTACTTTAACAAAGTATAAGTAAACCTTTGTCTTATAAATAACCAGCATAGATTATTATGCATGCTGGACACATTATATATATAAGGACCTATAATAGAGCACAACGTGCAGCTTTATTTTGTGCCGCTTGTAATTTCTTCACATTTTTAACTGAAGTATTTGTAGAAGTGTGTGTGTGTGTGTGTGTGTGTGTGTGTGTGTGTGTGTGTGTGTGTGTGTGTGTGTCATTGACAGCTACAAATCCAGCCAGAAATCTGGGTGTAATTATTGACTCAGACCTGAACTTCAACAGCCATCTAAAGTTTATCACTAAATCTGCCTATTGCCACCTAAAAAACATTGCTAGAATTAAGGGGATTCTGTCTAAACAAGACATGGAAAAACTTATTCATGCATTCATTTTCAGTAGGTTGGATGATTGCAATGGCATCTTTTCAGGCTTTAACAAGAAATAATTCAGGCAGCTGCAGCTGATCCAGAACGCTGCCGCCAGAGTCCTTCCAAACACCAGGAAACTGGACCATATTACACCGGTCATGAAATCACTACACTGGCTTCCAGTGAGTCAAAGGATAGAGTTTAAAATCTTACTGCTGGTTTACAAAGACCTGAATGGTCTTGGACCAAAATACAAGCTGGATCTGTTAGTTCGTATGACACTCACAGACCCCTGAGGTTCATCTGGATCTGGTTTGTTGTGGTTCCCAAGAACCAGAACCAAGCAAGGTGAGGCAGCGTTCAGTTATTCTGCTCCTCACTGGTGGAACAAACTTCCTGTAGACCTGAGGTCTGCCTCACACTGTAGATCCTTTAAATCAGGCCTAAAAACATTACTGTTTACTGAAGCTACTCTTAAATTAAATACTTACCTGCTGGACTCTGTTGCCCTTTTCTTATCGTTTTATTCATAATTTTATTCAATCTTATTTGTTATTTACTGTCATATTATGTCTTGCCGCTTTTAATGTCAATGTAAAGCACTTTGAATTACCTTGTGTTGAATTGTGTTATATAAATAGACTTGCCTTGCGCGTGTGTGTGTGTGTGTGTGTGTGTGTGTGTGTGTGTGTGTGTGTGTGTGTGTGTGTGTGTGTGTGTGTGTGTGTGTGTGTGTGTGTGTGTGTGTGTGTGTGTGTGTGTGTGTGTGTGTGTGTGTGTGTGTGTGTGTGTACAGAACATACAAAACGGAAAAAACTCTGGTTTTTCATATTTCAATTTTAGGCACAGATCAAAAATACGAAATCGAAAAACCGGCCACAGGACTGAATTTGATTTTAATATTTAATTGGTCGGATTTACGTGAGCCGGAAATGTTCTACATCCATGGTATGCGGCAGTTCGGGTAACCATGGCTACCATGGAACAACAGATTAAGAATTATTTTTTAAAGATTGATTAAGGACTTGTTCCACAGCGGTTTGACGCACAAACACATTTCCTGCACGTTGCAGCAGATGGGTCTCCTACAATGCTCAGAAATGAGCGTCAGAAGATTCTGTGCCTGGCATCATCTGAGGAGAAAAAGACATATAGCAGACGCCAGTGTTGTGCATGAACGTGTTCAAATGAACGCGTTCATTTCTGTGAGAACGTTGAACTGAATGCACGGTTAACAAATAAAGAACTTGAACGTGAACGTGTTCATTCTGCAGATCATGAACTGGAATTTGAACTGTTCAGATTATGTGAGTTGCAGCTTCACTGTTTAGGTCCAATTATTACGGAATAATCCTTCTCATTTCACCAGCGGGCGGCGCGCACATTTAAAATGCTCGACGAGCCCGGTGCAGTCTTTACGAATGAAGGCTGATTTATGGTTCCGCGTTACACCAACGCGGAGCTACGGCGTAGGGTTCAAGGCGCGCGTACCGTACGGCTCGCGTCGCCGCGTGCCCTACGCCGTGGATTTAACGCGGAACCATAAATCAGCCTTGACGGGTGAAGAGAGATGTTGCAGACGCAGCGTCAGCGAGCCGTCAGATGATGATCCGCTTATCATTATCAGCGGGAATTTTACAAATCGTCTCCCAAAGAGTCTGACGGTAGAAACCTAACCTTTCTGTGCAAATGATGTCCACCTGCGCTGAGAAAACAAGTCAGAGTGTCTGCCTCGTCAACTTCAAATTGTAAACGTCATGCAGAGTTAAAGCATCCGTCCAGTGTGAGAAAATATCTGCAAGTCCTTAACAATCAAAAAAGTTCCCAGAAATACCAAGAGGACCCAACAGCCCCAAACGACCCCAGTCCCACTGCTGCTCCTTCAGGGATCTGATTTCCCTGCAGCATAAACTGATAATGGACTACATTGTTGGAGATTTACAGCCTCTGAGGAAAGTTGAAAAGCCACTAGGACAATACATGATAGTTTACAGCAGTGGTCTCCAACCGAGCACCGGGCTCGTCGAGTATTTTAAATGTGCGCGCCGCCCGCTGGTGAAATGAGAAGGATTATTCCGTAATAATTGGACCTAAACAGTGAAGCTGAAACTCACATAATCTGAACAGTTCAAATTCCAGTTCATGATCTGCAGAATGAATAAGTCTGATAATGTGGCGGACACAATAACGGACCACGCACCCATCAGGACTGTATGGAAGGGGGCGTGGTCACAAGCATTTATTGGTTGCTTAGCAACGTGTGTTTGTTTACGGTTATCAACTGGTAGTTGTCAACTGACAGTTCTTCTAGTCAGTTGGATTACGCTGTCACGGAATAAAGACGTGTTTTACCAACCTCTTGAGTCGAGCCTCATCCTGCCACATTGGTGACCCCTTGTTTGAACAGGAAACAGAAGACATCTCGTCTTTATCTCATCAGCCTCCGCAGCTCCGCTGCGGCTTTGAGGCTCCCTGAATTTTGGCAGGAGGACCCCGGCTCCTGGTTCCAGCATATCGAGGCGCTTTTCCGGCTACGGGGAATCACTGATGATGATTCCCGGTATCATCTGGTCGTCGTCGCTTTGGGCCAACAGTCAACTCGGCGGGTCCTGCAGCTGCTCCGTGCGCCCCCGCGACGCGACAAGTACGCCGCGCTGAAGCAGCTGCTGTTCCGGAGGTTCAGCCTTTCCGTCTCGGAGAGAGCGGACAGACTCCTCTCCCTGCCGGGCTTGGGTGACGGGTCGGCGGTGGAGCTGATGGACCAGATGCTTCTACTGCTGGGCCAGGACGATGGTGGATTTCTTTTTCCGCATCTTTTCCTGTGCCAACTGCCGCCGCCCGTCCGCGCAGCGCTGGCGAACTCCAGCTGCCTCGCAACGGCCGACTACCGCGGCTTGGCTGAGGAAGCCGACCGAGTCCTGATCGCTACCCGGAGTCTGGCCGTTCACCACGTCGCAACAACCGCCCAGCGATCGATGTCGGAGGATGCAGACCCAGCGGTGGTGGCTGCAGTGAAGACCCAGAGACGACGCGGGACAGATCTGTGTTTTTTCCAGCAACCGGCGCTCAGTAGCAGCGATCGGCGGTCAGGAGCTGCTGTTCATTGCAGACTCTGCATCAGGGAAACGTTTCCTGGTGGACTCTGGCTCACAGCTGAGCCTCCTGCCGCCGACCGCCACGGACCGGTCGGCCGGAGGTAACGGACCGCCGTTGAGCGCCGCCAACGGCTCCTTCATCACCACTTTCGGGACCCGGTCAGTGACTGTTTGTTTCCACGGACGCCGGTTCGAGAGTGACTTTGTCATCGCCAGTGTTGCTGTTCCTATCATCGGTGCTGATTTTCTGTGTGCTAACGGTTTGCTGGTGGACGTTGCAAACCGCGACTGGGGGATCTGGACCGCTAGCACACGCTAGTTTTTCAGCAGCAGGTAACGTGTTCCAACGTCTGCTGGCAGAATTCCCGTGGCTGATCAAACCTGTTTTTTCCACCGCGACAACCAGGCACGGCGTCGAGCATTACGTCACCACCACGGGGCCCCCGGTGTTTGCGCGTGCTCGTCGTTTAGACAAGCAGAAGCTGGCCATTGCTAAAGAGGAGTTTGCCTCTATGGAGCGTTTAGGCATAGTTAGACGCTCCAAGAGCCCCTGGGCCTCACCGCTTCACATGGTGCCCAAGGCAGACGGTTCGTGGCGCCCGTTTGGGGATTTTCGCCGTCTTAACAACGTCACGGTGCACGACCGTTATCCAGTCCCACACATTCAGGATTTTTCCACGCATTTAGCAGGGACAACCATCTTCTCAAAGGTGGATTTAGTACGTGGTTACCACCAGGTTCCCATGAGAGCAGAGGATGTGCCTAAGACCGCTGTAATTACCCCGTTTGGGCTTTTTGAATTTCTGCGCATGCCCTTTGGCCTGAAGGGGGCAGACCTTCTAGAGGCTGATGGACTCTGTGTTGCGAGACCTCACGTTCGTGTTCATTTACCTCGATGACATTTTGGTGGCCAGTTCCTCAACAGAAGAACATTTGGCACACCTCAAACTAGTCTTTCAGAGGTTAGATGAACACGGCCTTATTGTCAACCCGGCTAAATACCAGTTCGGCCTGCCGGTTATTGATTTTTAAGGGCACCGGATTTCAGCTCAGGGTGCAGTTCCACTGCCGTCTAAGGTTCAAGCGGTGGCAGAGTTTCCCCGCCCGGCCTCGGTTAAGGCGCTGCAGGAGTTTTTGGGTATGATTAATTTTTATAACCGTTTCCTCCCTCGCGCCACCCACCTCCTGCAGCCGCTTTATGGAGCCTTGCAAAAAAAGAAAGGCTGTGACCCAGTGGACTGGACACCTGACCGCATCAGTGCCTTTGAGAATGCTAAGTCTGCCCTGGCCAATGCAGTACTTTTAGCTCACCCATCACCTTCGGCCCCCATTTCTTTGACAACCAACGCATCGGACATAGCAGTAGGGGGAGTCGTAGAGCAACGGGTGGCAGGAGTTTGGCAACCTCTTGCATTTTTCAGCCGCAAGAGCGAAAGTATAGTGTTTTTGACCGTGAGTTGTTGGCGCTGTACCTCGCCACCAGTCATTTTCGTTTTTTTCTAGAAGGCCGTTCATTCACGGTATATGTAGACCATAAGCCGTTGATATTTGCAATGTCTAAAGTGACAGAGCCGTGGTCCGCTCGCCAGCAGCGCCATCTAGCGTCCATCTCAGAGTTTACCACGGACATTCGGCATGTCGCGGGTAAAACAAACCTTGTGGCCGATTGCCTGTCACGCGCGCTTGTGTGCCCTGTAAACCTGGGAGTTGATTTTTCTGCTATGGCTGCTGACCAGGCTGATGACCAGGACATCGCGACTCTTAGGTCTGCTGGTACCGGTCTCAGACTAGAGAACTTGGCGGTGGAGGTCGGAGGTCCAGCTCTTCTCTGCGACATCTCCACTGGTCGGCCCCGTCCGGTGGTCCCAGTTTCCTGGCGCCGGCGGGTTTTCGATTCCGTACACTCCCTCTCACACCTGAAACTGGTTGGGGCCAAGTTCGTCTGGCCCGGCCTCCGCAGGGAGGTTAAGGAGTGGGCAGCTGCATGTGTAGCATGCCAGCGGGCTAAAGTTCACCAGCACACAAAGGCGCCCCTGGAACCGTTCCCCATTCCAGCCAGGCGGTTTGACCATGTCCACATCGACCTGGTGGGCCCTCTTCCTCCATCGCAGGGTTACATGCACCTCCTCACCATGGTGGACCGTACCACCAGGTGGCCCGAGGCAGTGCCCCTTTCCTCTACAGGGTCAAAAGATGTGGCGCGTGCTTTCCTGGGTGCCTGGGTCTCACGTTTTGGTGTCCCGTCTGACATCACGTCTGACAGAGGCCCCCAGTTTATTTCAGAACTTTGGTCGTCGTTGGCAGAAGCTTTGGGAGTGCAGGTACACCGTACTACTGCATACCACCCACAAGCTAATGGCCTTTGTGAACGTTTTCACAGGTCCCTCAAAGCAGCACTGCGTGCTGCGCTCTCGGATGGTAACTGGGTGGACCGCTTATCGTGGGTCATGCTCGGTTTGCGCACGGCCCCGAAGGAAGATTTAAATGCGTCGCCCGCAGAGCTCGTGTTCGGTCAGCCACTTCGTGTGCCTGGAGAATTTTTGCCTGAAAGCTCGGCTCCGCAAATTCACCCAGCAAGCGGTCCCTTCGCATCAAATAGTTTTTTGACCCCGGGGCCTATTCACCACTGTTTTCCGCGAACATTCATTCCATCGGAGCTCAAGTCGGCTCAGTTTGTCTTCGTGCGGCATGATGCTCATCGTTCTCCTCTACGGCCTCCATACGACGGCCCCTTTAGAGTCCTCGAGAGAGGCCCTAAGGTTTTTTTGTTAGACCTAGGTGGCCGCAAAAAGCACGTGGCACTAGATAGGCTTAAACCCGCACACACTGTAGCGGATGAAGCTGTGGTCGGCTGATTAAGCCACCAGTGAGGGACTGATGGGCCCTTCCAAGGACAACCTTTATGGGTGTTCTGGGGGGGGCTGTGTGGCGGAAACAATAACGGACCTCGCACCCATCAGGACTGTATGGAAGGGGGCGTGGTCACAAGCATTTATTGGTTGCTTAGCAACGTGTGTTTGTTTACGGTTATCAACTGGTAGTTGTCAACTGACAGTTCTTCTAGTCAGTTGGATTCCGCTGTCACGGAATAAAGACGTGTTTTACCAACCTCTGGAGTCGAGCCTCATCCTGCCACAATATATGTCTTTTTCTCCTCAGATGATGCCAGGCACAGAATCTTCTGACGCTCATTTCTGAGCATTGTAGGAGACCCATCTGCTGCAACGTGCAGGAAATGTGTTTGTGCGTCAAACCGCTGTGGAACAAGTCCTTAATCAATCTTTAAAAAATAATTCTTAATCTGTTGTTCCATGGTAGCCATGGTTACCCGAACTGCCGCGTACCATGGATGTAGAACATTTCCGGCTCATGTAAATCCGACCAATTAAATATTAAAATCAAATTCAGTCCTGTGACCGGGGTCCGTGTATCTTTTGGTCATTGGATTTTTCCGTCATGAGTGGGAATCAAAAACAAAAAACGATTGGTTTATTTGATTTTCCTTTTAAAACAAAAAGCAAATATTGAATTACACTGTATTTTTTCTTTTTCTGTGTTAATATGATTTAACAAAGATTCAAAATACGCTTTTATTTTCGTTTTCTATTTCATATAAGAAAAATGAAATTACTAGTCAACAGGAAGGAAAAAACGAACCAAAAACAACCGTTTATTCATATTCGTGCACCGGAAGCTGGCATTTACAACCGAGTGAACTTAGTTCTGGATATTTGACAGGCATTCCTGTGACAATTCTCTCCAGGGGAAGTTTGATTTTAATATTTAATTGGTCGGGTTTACGTGACTCGGAAATGGCTCTGTACGCGGCAGTTCGGGTAACCATGGTTACCATGGCGGCGCTGAAACAACAGATTATTTATATTATATATATATATATTATATATATTATTTATATTATATATATATATATATATATTATATATTATATTCTGTGCTCGGCATGATCTGAGGAGAAAAAGACGCAGAGCTGGAGAGCGCTTTGATTCATCATGGCCGAATGACCGGCTATCTGTGTCACTGGGGGTGCATGCTGGAGAAGGTCGGGTTGGAAGAATTAATTTAGTCCCACGCGTGAAGTATCCACGTGATTACCATTATATGTATAAATTGCACTGCAGCACAAACTTTACCTGACGCCGGAATTCATGGCTGATGGAGCTCTCTCAGGGTTCTTCCAACCCGACCTTCTCCAGCATGCACCCCCAGTGAACACAGATAGCCGGTATTGCGGCTTTCCTTAAAGAGCCGCTTGAGAGTTTATTGTTAGGTCCTGTATATTTGCATGACGCGCTGCTGACAGAGAAGCACGCTGAGTCCGACAGAAGTTTTATGGCGTTTAATGACAAAACTCAGCCACAACGGCCTTCCGACATGCTTAATGGGTTTTAAACGTGTACACTGCAAACGTGATCGGGGTGATCAGTGATCAAAGCGGTCAACAAAAATTAGGCTACGGCTCCCTAAAAGCCTGTCCTAACTGCATGCGAGCGTCCGACTGTCGTCACACTGCGTGGCATCGGACCCGCTCTGTCCTGAAACACTGAACGCGTCATCGGCCCCACGTTCTACCGCGTTCTTTTGATTGACAGCTGAGACTCGCCTTTTAAAAGGCTGATTTATGGTTCCGCGTTACACCAACGCAGACCTTACGGCGTAGGTTACGCAGCCCAGTCACCGAACGGTGCGCGTCGCCGCGTACACTACGCCGTGGGCTACGCCGTCGTTTTTACGCGGAACCATAAATCAGCCTTTATTCACTCCTGAATTATGCGCTCCTGAAAGAAACTCCTAAAATTACTCCTGAAAGAGTAAAGGGACAAGTAAAAAATTGTGATTACTTGTAATCTTCCTACGTTTGTACTTTCTAAACAGAAAACAAGCTTATTATTCGGTGGAATAAGTGGGGAAAAAACCGAACGGTGACGCAATGAAACAGCGAACAGCGTGAGTGACCGGCGTGTGGTGTTAAAGCAGCAAACATGTCAGCATGTCAGATCATTACTGGGATGTGGGGGAAAAACAGAGGACACGAGAAATCCGGCAGAATCCGGCACAAATTAAGCCCTAAGATAAGATTCTTATTATATCTTATTATCTTATCAGAACCTTCCAGCCTGGCGATCTCCCTCCAGCAGCTGACACTTTATTGAGGTTCTTGTATTGAAATGACTGTTTCCTACAGCGCTTTCAACTTTTTTTTCCAATTTTCAACCGGCTTTCAAAGCGACCGACGGGAAGAAAATAGAATCAGGGCGTGCGACAAAAGTCCAGCTCAAAACGACGCTGCGTCGCTCGCAACCAGTGTAGACAGTGCAATAAAAATAAAGCAATGGAACTGTTTTTGACGCTGACTCTCGCTCGCGTCGCATGCAGTGTGTATATTTACAATATACTGTGGACATCTGAATAAAAACCTCATAAATAGATTGAATCAAAGCGCTCTCCAGCTCTGCGTCTTTTTCTCCTCAGATCATGCCGAGCACAGAATCTTCTGACGCTCATTTCTGAGCATTGCAGGAGACACATCTGCTGCAACGTGCAGGAAATGTCATTGTGCGTCAAACCGCTGTGGAACAAGTCCTTAATCAATCTTTAAAAAATAATCCTTAATCTGTTGTTTCAGCGCCGCCATGGTAACCATGGTTACCCGAACTGCCGCGTACAGAGCCATTTCCGAGTCACGTAAACCCGACCAATTAAATATTAAAATCAAACTTCCCCTGGAGAGAATTGTCACAGGAATGCCTGTCAAATATCCAGAACTAAGTTCCCTCGGTTGTAAATGCCAGCTTCCGGTGCACGAATATGAATAAACGGTTGTTTTTGTTTCGTTTTTTCCTTCCTGTTGACTAGTAATTTCATTTTTCTTATATGAAATAGAAAACGAAAATAAAAGCGTATTTTGAATCTTTGTTAAGTCATATTAACACAGAAAAAGAAAAAATGCAGTGTAATTCAATATTTGTTTTTTGTTTTAAAAGGAAAATCAAATAAACCAATCGTTTTTTGTTTTTTGATTCCCACTCATGACGGAAAAATCCAATGACCAAAAGATACACGGACCGACCGGTTTTTCTATTTCGTATTTTTGATCTGTGCCTAAAATTGAAATATGAAAAACCAGAGTTTTTTCCGTTTTTTGTGTTATAATAAAAAACAAAAAACAAAATAACCAGTCACTTTTTCATGTTTTGGTTTTTGATTGGCAATTGAAAATGGAAAGAACGAATGATACACGGATTGTTATCCATTATCCATTATCCGTTTTCCGATTTCATTGATGTGTTTGAAAATCGAAATTGGGAATTAAAACAGTGGGTGGAAAACTCTTTTCTCTATTTCCTATTTCCTATTCATTTCGGGCGGGGGCGGGGGGTATGTTAGAGTTCAGTTTATGTTATTGATTGGACGCAGCTTTTTTTTTGGACGCTGCAGCTGAACGGACTGTCACAACATCACTGCAGTGAAACATGAGTTTAATCTGTAATCTGTCTTCACTCTGTCATGAAACTGCAGTGATGTTGTGACAGTCCGTTCAGCTGCAGCGTCCAAAAAAAAAGCTGCGTCCAATCAATAACATAAACTGAACTCTAACATACTGCTCCCCCGTGGGAAACAAATAGGAAATAGAGAAAAGAGTTTTCCATTCGCTGTTTGAATTCCCAATTTCGATTTTCAAACACATCAATGAAATCGGAAAACGGATAATGGATAATAGATAATGGATAACGGATAACGATCCCTTTTCTGACTT
The DNA here is from genome assembly GCF_033807715.1 of Cololabis saira. Classification (NCBI taxonomy): domain Eukaryota; kingdom Metazoa; phylum Chordata; class Actinopteri; order Beloniformes; family Belonidae; genus Cololabis; species Cololabis saira. Next base: position 36,833,265 of record NC_084599.1, read on the forward strand.
TATTCATTCCAGCTTCACCGTCACCACCTTTTTAAAATATTTGTGTAGAGAATCTCTGAGGCCTCTATTTTCTTCTTCTCTTCTTCTCTTTTCTCTTCTTTTCTGAGCACCGGACTTGTGCTGACCGGACATTTTGACCATTCTAACGGTTGAATTAAATCAAATTTTGATCAGCGGCCAAACCATTTTTGTGTTGGGGGTTCTTGACCACAAGGACAATTAGGAAGAAAACAAATAACAAGCTTTTATGTAACTCAAATACTACATTTTTTTTTTTCCACAAATAGGCATATTTTGAAACATTTTGAAAAATGATTGCATAATTTAATGAGAATTAAAAAAAAAATATATATATATATATATTTTTTTTTTTCTTCAGTTCTGGCCCCCCCCTACCCTGGGCCCGGGAAAACAGACCCGTTTGTCCCCCCCCTATCGGCGGCCGTGCCCATGTGTGATGCTTTTACAAACCTGCTGTTACTGTTTCAGCCGGTGTCAGGCAGACCCTCTCTCGTTTGCCTCTCTTGGTGGCATATATGTCTTTTTTTTTGCATATGATGCAGAGGGCGGGGAGGACGAAGCCTGAGTCCGGCCGGAGTCTCTTGGTCGGAGTCGGGCTGTTACTGTAATAGTTTCTGTTATTGCTGCCGCAGGGAACAGGGATCCACTCAGTTTGAATCTGGGTCTGAGTCGGGCTGTTACTGCTGCAGGGAACAGGGATCACCTCAGTTTGAATCAGCAATTCACTCTCCCGAGCCAGCCGTCTCTCCAACGTGTCCATCATTGTTTTACTGGTGAACCTCGCGTAGCAGGTGGGATGACAGCCAGCATCCTCCGGGACATCTTCAAACCGCAGGTGTTGACAGTGTCGGTAGGATTCTGCAACATCTCGGAACTCCCCGCTCAGCTCGAGCCACCTCTCTTGGGCTCTCTTGAAAGTATTCCAACGCGTACGTGTAAAATCCTGGATTTGCTCCTCTGTTGTATGGTATACGTGCATATAGCACTTTTGGGGTTTATTTTGTGCAGGGATCCACTCAGTTTGAATCTGGGTCTGAGTCGGGCTGTTACTGCTGCAGGGAGCAGGGATCCATTCAGTTTGAATCTGGGTCTGAGTTGGGCTGTTACTGCTGCAGGGAGCAGGGATCCACTCAGTTTTAATCAGCACGTCCCGAGCCAGCTGTCTCTCCATCGTTGTTTTATTGATGAACCTCAGGTAGCAGGTGGGATGCCAGCCAGCATCCTCCGGGACATCTTCAAACCGCAGGTGTTGACAGTGTCGGTAGGATTCTGCAACGTCTCGGTACTCCCCGCTCAGCTCGAGCCAGCTCTCTTGGGCTGTCTTGAAACTATTCCAACGCTTAAGTGTAAAATCGTGGATTTTCTCCTCTTTTGTATGGCATACGTGCATATAGCACTTTCGGGGTTTATTTTGTGCAGGGATCCACTCAGTTTGAATCTGGGTCTGAGTTGGGCTGTTACTGCTGCAGGGAACAGGGATCACCTCAGTTTTATTCTGGGTCTGAGTTGAGCTGTTACTGCTGCAGGGAGCAGGGATCACCTCAGTTTGAATCTGGGTCTGAGTTGGGCTGTTACTGCTGCAGGGAGCAGGGATCCACTCAGTTTGAATCTCGGTCTGAGTCGGGCTGTTACTGCTGCAGGGAACAGGGATCACCTCAGTTTGAATCTGGGTCTGAGTTGGGCTGTTACTGCTGCAGGGAGCAGGGATGCACTCAGTTTGAATCAGCACGTCCCGAGCCTGTCTCTCCATCGTTGTTTTATTGATGAACCTCAGGTAGCAGGAGGGATGCCAGCCAGCATCCTCCGGGACATCTTCAAACTGCAGGTGTTGACAGTGTCGGTAGGATTCTGCAACGTCCCGGTACTCCCCGCTCAGCTCGAGCCAGCTCTCTTGGGCTGTCTTGAAACTATCCCAACGCGTACGTGTAAAATCCTGGATTTTCTCCTGTTTTTTAAGGTATACGTGCATATAGCACTTTCGGGGTTTATTTTGTTTCATTTCTGTTGTGTTTTCTTCGCGCTCACTGCGCTCGGATTCCGTCTCAGACGTCATGGCACATCCATGCTTCATGGTCGCCGCCATATTGATGTTGTGTTTACTAGTAAACGCGCATCCTATTGGTGCAGCGGGGTCACGTGATCACGTGACGGCCGCGGCTCGACCCGCGGACGAGCCCGGTGTTGATGGGCCATCTGTAAATTAATAAAAGTAAATGGATTTATTTTCATAAAGCGCCTTTCTACAAAGAAATTTACGTTTTACGTCTCATTTATTCATTCACACATGCACTAATATACTTGGGAAGCAGTTAGGCACCAGATATAATATATTTAATTTTCTCAGATGGCAAAAATAAGAACTTTATTGATCCCACATAGGAGTAATTCATGTTATATCAGCTATAGATAACAAGGTAGTGCCGAAAAACAATATATATCCCCCCTCACAAAAATAAGAAAAATAGAGAAAGATATTTTCTCATCAACAAAACAAATTTAAAATTTTTCAAATAACAAAATAACATTTTAACCATTTTTCAGACAATATCTGTCAATATCTCTATATAATAACTGAAAAAATCTGAAAAATGGTTCAAATATGTTATTTTGTTACTTGAAAATTTTAAAATATGTTGTACACATCCCATCAATGCACAACCATGTATCTTTAATAAATAAATGAATAAGACAATGCAGCGGAATCAATGATGGCAACGAGACAGCAGACAATATTGCTAAAAAAGCACTGAAATTGAGTAGTGAGGCAATTGTGGAAATTTCTTTTGGTAAAGGTGAAGCAAAATCATTAATTAGAAAGGCAGTGAGGGATTCATGGCAGAAAGTGTGGGACAACGGTGTAAAAGGGAGACATTTTTATAACATACATAAGTCAATTAAAGTGAAGGTTTTCAAAAGAAAGTGTAGGAGAGAGGAAGTCATCATTTCTAGATTGAGATTAGGTCATACCAGTCTAAAATCATGCCTATATTTAATGGCAAAGTCCGTGTCTGATAAATGTGATGAGTGTGATGCCACAGAGAGTGTAGAGCATGTGCTTCTTAAATGTGGCAAGTATGAGGTAGAAAGGAAGGTTTTAAGAGACAGGATGTACGAGCTGGGACGGGAATGGAGTTTAGTAGGGTTATTAGGAATGAGTGAGGTGATGAGGGACTGTTATAGGGCAATTCTTGTCTTTCTCAAAGATGCAGGGATAGATAATAGGGTTTAATTCCCCCCCCTTAAAGTTAGATTGTAACCTGATGTTCTAATTGTCCTGATGTTACACACTCCACTACAGAAGGTGGCGGTATGCACCTAAGAACGTTGGTTGTGATCCGCCATTAAACCTAAAGAAGAAGAAGAAGAAGACCCCCGGACGAAAATCTGAATGAACCAGAGGCGGTCCTGGCTGCTTTTGCGCCCTGGGCGAACTGTCCATCAAACGCACCCCCCAACTCCCACCCCACCCTGCGCCGCGAAGAAAAAAAAAAACACATCCCATCAATGCACAGCCATGTATCTTTAATAAATAAATGAATAAGACAAAAATGAAATACAGTGTGTTTAGAATAAGAAAGTACTGGAATGATGTATGGATGGAAATGAAAACTATACTGGGGTATGAACTACCAATGTCATGTAAGGTTTTGTATGTTATATTTGAAGACAGATGTCTGGCAGTGGCGTCAATTCAGTCGAAGCAAGGTATGGCAAGGTTACGAGTCACAGAACTTAACTACAGTATCAATCAACACGTCCAGCTAATACTCATCATAGAAGTCTGCTATGGAGCTGATCTGTGTGTGGTGTGAGGGCTGGAGTGAGCCCTTGATTCCACACATCCCTTATTTTGTGGAAAGTTTCTTTCGAGATCAATGTAACAGGGAGTTTGGCTTTAGTCTGGAAACAGAGCTTGAGAAGAACAAGGTGACGGTGCTGGCTCAGGTGAACAGGGTGGAACATGGTCAACAAAACGCTAAACCGCTAATAAGTTTTAATAAGTTTAGAGTATAAAAATAGTAGCAAAAGAGTAATTATAATAAGTAAAATAATCTTGAGGCCAAAGACGATGTAATTTTGGGATAATATACTGAGAAGTGGACTATCGTGGATGCCCTAATCTTTAGTTTGAACACAGGTCAGTCGATCACTGAGCTCCTCAAAGTAGTCATCAACAGATCGTAGCATCTGTGTGATGGCGCTGAGCAGCAGGATATCGCAGTTCATGTCCAGCTCCAACTCTTCGCTGTAGTTCTTCACTGGTACAACGCAGGACATCGGCATGCCGAGGTGAAAACTGACCTCCTGCATCTGGATCACAATGCAATAAGATTTAAATAAGGGTTAACAGAGCTGGGACTGCACGTATTTTACTTGAGAAGCTCCAGTCATCCTCACCAGATCTTTGATGTAGCCGCTTTTGTAGACGTTTCTTAAATCCTCCTTCACCAAAGGGCAGGCTTCGTCTACTTTAGAGAGCAACGCCAGCTGAGGAATCCCTTGAAGCAAAAATAACATTTGGATTGAATATTTAATATTTTTAATTAAATTATTTTAATAGCCTTCTGTTGTGCCACAAAGGGGGTGCTGGTTCAGTTATTAGAGAGTTATTAATAATTGTCTTACGGTGGTTATTAATAATTAATAAAGAAGATGACTTATCGAAATTAATTATCAATATGAATCAATCAAAACGCCTAACTTTATCAGGAAAATAATAACTAAACAGCAAAATCCGTCTCAAAGTAGCTGTTATTCCATACGTAACAGCCGGTTGCCAGGGGTGGCGTTACAGAACAACAGTGAAGGAAGGAGTCACAGACCTCTGCAACCAGCAGCTGTGACAAATATAAGTAAAATAAGCACAAACAACTTCTCTCATTGAAATTAATCAGAATGTATTTACACCAGTATTGCTTAAACACTGCCCAATGCCTAAACTACACATAAACAATAACCAACTAAACACAAATTTCAGATCATCTACGTATGTGTGTGTGTGCGTCAGTATGTGTGTGTGTCAGGACAACGTCACGTAACATGGACCAAAGGAAAAATGTTGGACAACGTCACATTATGTAGACCAAAAGGAAAATGGCGAACGTCACGTCACACAAGACCTCAAAGAGAGACAGCGGACGCGCGCTTTTCAAAACTGGGGGTGAAAGTGTTCAGAGGCTTTATGGCCAAGATAGGAGTGTGTGTGTGTGTGTGTGTGTGTGTGTGTGTGTGTGTGTGTGTGTGTGTGTGTGTGTGTGTGTGTGTGTGCAGGGGTAAGTAGGAGAGAATGAGGGAAATAGAGAAGAAAGTATGACCCTGGAATAACTTCTCCCCACTAAACCATCACCACAAGCTCTTCAGATGTTTCCCACACAGAGACGCACCAGTGTGAAACTAACTTCACATGTGCGCTCTAGTCATTCAACTGGGAACTGAGAGAGGGCTTTGTTTTCTGTTGTGGAAGAACATTTCATCAAGATCGAGCAAACTGCATTCAGTAGACAAACAATAAAATAAACAAACACACTTAAGCTGGGCCTGGCCCAACCGTTCTTAAAAATGGGAAATGGTGTATGATAGGGGTGTAATGGTACACAAAAATCTCGGTTCGGTACGTACCTCGGTTTGGAGGTCACGGTTCGGTTCATTTTCGGTACAGTAAGAAACCAAAGTGCAAAATATAAACGTGCTAGTTGTTTATTACACACACACACACAAAATAACATTGGCTCAGACTTTAAAAAAAATATTTCCCTGATGTGCAAAATTGAACAGTTGCAACACCGAACAGTTTAAAGTTGTTGCTCAGATTAATTAACATTTACAAATAATTTACTTTTATTGCCAATACTAGCGGCATTACCCTGCATTCACACTGAAAGCGTCAGTGCCTGCAGCGGGGCGGGGGTGGGCGGGGTTTCAAGCTGCGCTGCAGAACTGAAGGGAACAGTGGGAACAGCCTACACATATAGCGTACACATCTTAATTTTCCTATTTCACCATAGATCACACTTTGGGACGCCTTCTTTATATCTTAGCGTTATTTCTGCGTAGATAAGAGTGAGTTTGATGCTCCTTAACAAGTTTGGTCCGCGGATCAACATCAACCCAGCGAGCCCTTGCTCCCGGTGGCTGATTTATGGTTCCGCATCACACCAACGCAGAACCGACGGCGTAAGGTACGCGGCGACGCACACCGCACCGCGACCCTACGCCGTCGGCTACGCCGTCGATTTAACGCGGAACCATAATTCAGGCGAAGCCGCAGTCTGTCTGCGCTGATACTGACACACCGGGTCGGAGCGGATTTGGTCGGCTACAACTGTTGCTTGTTGTTTCTCGGTGTGTGTGCAACTGCCTATATATGTGCAGCTGCAGCAGCGCTCTGCTCCACAACGTGCGGTCCTCTACTTAATATGTCTGTGTGGAAACTCGTTCGGTACGCCTCCGTTCCGAACCGAACATGCTATACCGAACGGTTCAATACAAATACATGTACCGTTACACCCCTTGTGTATTATAATAATAACATATGAGGCAGGAGCAAATTCTACCGACCCATCAAGTTGATCTTCTTGCGGATGGCGTCCACCTTCTCCTCCAGCTGTGGGGTCATGATGGAGATCTTGCTGGCATCGATGACGTAAACCACACAGTGAATCTCCTCTTTGAGATCCGGAGACTTGCGATAGCCGTGAGCCTCCGAATGCAGAGGATCAGACGGGTTGAACTGAGTCCGTGTTTGAGGAAAAAGACAGCAACAGTTTCAGTTAAGCACAGCCACATCCTTGTTCCAGCCAAAACCCACCAGAATGGAATCAAGTACCTGGTAATAATCAGGCAGATGACCTTTGAGGATATTACTGACGTCATCTATGTGAAGCCCCGCCCCTTTACTCTCCTCCAGTCCCATGGTGTCACACAAGACGACTGGCAGAGGATTTCCTCCTTGTCCAGCCTTCACAGAGTAGCTGCAAAACTGTTGGGCACAAATTGGAGGAGGAGAAACAAATTCAGTGATAATGGGATGATATTCTTATGTTGAAATTTGGGCCTGACAACTCATACCTGTGTTGTCAGGCTGGAGGTAGAAGAGCCAGATATGGCCTGGTTGGTGACGTGGCCTCTGAATACAGAGTTGACGGAGTTAAAAAAGCTGGACTTTCCAGCTCCAACTAGTCCAATGAGTAAAACCCGAGCCTGAGACACAGAGCTGACAGTTGGTTTGAAGGATTTGATGCTCTCCATCAGCTCCGTCCTCTTCCTGTATAAAGATAAAAAAAAAAAACAGCTGTTATTCCTTAATACATTTCAGCTGTTACACACTCTTACACCTATTTAAACTGTAAAAAATTTAAATTGTACATTTTAAAAGTAAAAAGTATTATGCAAAAGGAGGGAGGAGGGAGTCTTTATCTTTCTTACTCAGGTTCCCAGACTACAGTCCTCCATGGTTTCTCAAGTTCAGACGTTTCTGTTCAAAAGTAAAGATGATTAAGAAAAAGAAAAAGTCAGCAAATCTTAATGAATTTCAGAGACATGAATGAGGTAAAGCTGGTGTTGTGGAAAACCCCATTAAATGCTTTCTAATAAATTCTAATAAATTTCCAACTAAGCTGCAAGGTACCGCAAAAACGGTACTAGTTTCTTCTTGGCGTAGTAACATTTTCGTCCGTGATTAAAGGCGCGGTTGTCACGTGATCCCGCTGCACCAATAGGATGCGCGTTACTAGTAAACACAACGGCAATATGGCGGCAACATGGTGTCCTCCAGCTAACAGCATGATGATGAAAACAAACCCCAAAAGTCGTCAAAAATGATTAGAAATGATCTAAACCGTGCTAAATACACTGCCACGTCAACAAAGAACTTTGAGATTATTAGACAACAAGGCGAACCTTATCTAAAGTATCTCCAAACTCTGGATTCGATACCATGACATGTAGCCTATGTATTTCTCTATAGATAAGAACGCCATTCTTTCGTTCGTTTTTAATAATAAGATGGTTATTGATTGACTTGCTATTCCAGATTCATCTGATCTCGTCACCAATTTTATTTATATGGAACTTTATTTATATGTAATTTATGTAAATAATAATAATAATAACAATAATGAATAACCATAATAATCATTTGTGCCATTAGAGATCTAAATGCCACAGAGAGAAGGGGGCTTCCGATTCCAATTACATTGTCTTGTATTTATCTATGTAATGTTATTGTTATTGTGGCTTTTTGCTGGTTATTGCTGCTGCTTTTTATCGGAGCCTTGCATTGTTTACTTACTGTTGTGCACTTTATCCCCATCTTGCTGCTCACTTTTGTACTTTTGTAAATTTATTAATGTGTTTGTTCTATGTCGTTAAACTTATGCAACCAAATTGCCCTTCAAGGGAAACCAATAAACTGATGATAATGATGATGATATGTGAATGTTTCGGCTTTCAAGTTATATTTTCACATAGTGTAGGAGCCGAATGCATTAGTATTGAGCACTGGATTGGGTGATGGGTTTCATAAATGAAGGCACCCCATTGGCTCCTTGAAGTAGGAGTGTCTCTGCGGGTGGCCTTTGGGCGTCTACAAATAAGGCTTCTCTTCCGCTCGTGCCTCGAGGCTGGCTGGACTATAGAGGTGGGGTGAGCTGGGAGAGAGCATACTTTGTTGACCGCACTACGCATTTTTCTATTTTGACAGTAACACTTTTGAAAGAGAAGCTCATCTCCAGTGGTTATGCTGAGCAGGTGCCCACTGAGGATCTGGGTCGGTCTGATGGCAAGGTGTGGTACATACCGCACTATGGTGTGTACCACCCACAAAAGAAAAAGTTGAGGGTCGTGTTTGATTGTGCGGCTACTTTCCAAGGCACATCCTTGAATGCCCATCTCTTGCAAGGCCCAGATCTGATGAGCTCACTGGTTGGGGTCATGAGCAGGTTCAGAAAGGAACCTGTTGTCCTTATGGCTGATATCACTGCCATGTTTCATCAGGTCAGAGTACCAAAATCAGACGCTGACCTCCTGAGGTTTCTATGGTGGTCCAATGGTGACCACAGTCCGGATTTGGTGGAGCATAGGATGCTGGCACATTTGTTTGGAGCAACATCTTCCCCAAGCGTTGCAAACTTCGCTTTAAGGAAATGTGCAGGGGATAACCGTGCCTGGTTCATACCACATGTTGTGGATGTAGTTCTGCATTTTTATGTAGATGATTGTCCGGCATCAGTTGGTACTGAAGAGGAAGCAGTATCACTATATCAACAGCTTCATGCTCTGTGTGCTAAGGGAGGCTTCCAGCTAACTAAGTGGTTTAGAAACAGACATGCTGTGCTCTCTGCCATACCTCAAGAGGAACGAGTGGTGGATGTCAAGGATCTTGACTTGGACAACAAGGCTTTCAAATCAATTCAATTCAATTCAATTTTATTTCTATTTATTTCAGGCTTTGCCTGTGAAAAGGGCTCTGGGTGTTCAGTGGTGTGTCCAGTCAGATGCCTTCAAGTTCAAGATCGCACTCAAGGAAAAAACTCGGACAAGGAGAGGAATCTTATCCACCGTTAGCTCCATATGTTCCCTTGGGGTTCCTTGCACCTGTGGTGCTGAGTGCCAAGAAGCTTCTTCAAAGTCTCTGCAGATTCCAGCTGGGTACTGTGCAGGAGTGGACGGTCTGGCTGGAGGAGCTTCATCTCGTTGACCAGTTTAGGGTCTGCAGGTGCTTGAAACCTCCTGGGTTTGGAGAAGTCACTTCCGCCCAATTGCATCACTTTGCAGATGCCAGTGAGGATGAGTACGGCACGGTCACTTACTTGGTGCAGAAGAACGTTCACGAACATACTCACTGTGCTTTTGTGATGGGCAAAGCGCGCATTGCTCCATTGAAGTCCATCACGATCCCTCGCATGGAGTTTACCACTGCAGTGGTAGCAAGCAGGATGGATAAGCTCTGGAGAAGGGAGTTTCAAATGCCACTGCTGGAGTCAGTGTTCTGGACGGATAGTACCTCTGTACTGAGATACATCCGGAATGAAACATCAAGGTTCAAGACATTTGTGTCAAATCGTGTCTGAGATACGTACGCTATCCAGTCCTTCTCAGTGGAGATATGTTGACACATCAAGTAATCCAGCAGACCTGGCTTCCAGGGGTACCAGAGTGGAATCCTTCTTGAAATGTGATGTTTGGGTGTCAGGACCCAAGTTCCTTGTTGAGCCTGAAACAGAGTGGCCAGTGCAGCCAGATCTTTCTGGGAGGGTGTCTCCAAAAGATCCTGAAGTTAAAACGGTGTCTGTGAACGTGATTCAGGCCAATAAGCAGGCAGATGTGGTCATGCAGTTCATTAGTCACTTCTCGTCTTGGTTCCGCCTGAGAAAGATGGTTGGTTGGTTGCTCAGGATTAAGAGGCTGTTGTTGGAGCTTGCTCAGAAGCGGAGACTTATTGTCTTGTCTGGACTGGAGGACGAGAAGCTGCAAGAGGAGATGCAGACTGTCAGAGCTCAAGCTGCGAAGGGTCTCCTTTCGGTTGAAGAGCTTGACAACGCAGAAACTGCCATCATTGGCTTTTGTCAAGAGAAGAGGTTTCCTGAAGAAATGGCTGGCTTGCGGAAAGGAGAAGGCGTGAAGAAAACCAGTCATTTGTACCGGCTCAGTCCTATTCTTGAGGGTGGTATTCTAAGGGTTGGGGGCAGGCTTAGGAGAGCAGCCATGCCAGAGGAGGCAAAACATCCAGCTATTTTGGCCAGGGACTTTCACGTTTCTGACCTCCTTCTGCGTCATATTCATCAGGTGACAGGGCATGGTGGACGTAACCACATGCTGTCGGTACTTCGTCAGAGATATTGGATCCCAGGCGCCAGCGTTGCTATTAGGAAGACTCTTTCTAAGTGTGTCATCTGTCGTAGACTGCATGCAGTACCAGGGCATCAATGGATGGCAGATCTTCCTCTTGAAAGGGTTTCACCTGACGAGCCTCCGTTCACTCGAGCTGGAGTCGATTGCTTTGGGCCTTTTGAGGTCAGGCGAGGAAGATCCGCAGTCAAAAGGTACGGGGTCATCTTCACTTGCCTGGTGGTAAGAGCTGTGCATCTTGAGGTAGCAGCATCTCTTGACATGGACTCCTTTATCAACGCTCTTAGGTGCTTTGTGGCAAGGCGTGGCCAGGTGTTGGAGTTGCGTTCGGACAACGGCACAAATTTTGTCGGGGCTGAACGTGAGTTAAGAGAGGCCATTGGAAAGTGGAACCAGACTCAGATCATTGACACACTCCTGCAGAAGGGAGTCAAGTGGGTTTTCAACCCTCCCTATGGGTCCCATCATGGTGGGGTCTGGGAGCGCTTGATTAGGTCCGTACGGAAGATGCTGAATTCCATCTTGCGGACCCAGAATCTTGACGACGATGGTCTTCATACAGTGCTTTGTGAGGCTGAGGCTATTGTGAACAGTCGTCCAATAACTAAAGCCTCTACTGATCCTGGTGACTTAGAAGCACTGACGCCGAACCATCTTCTGCTTCTCAAGTATAAGCCTTCCTTACCACCAGGGGTGTTTGACAAGAAAGACATCTATGTTCGTCGTCGTTGGAGACAGATCCAATACATGTCTGACTTGTTTTGGAAGCGATGGGTGAGGGAGTACCTCCCACAGCTTCAGGAGCGCCAGAAGTGGCAGAACATCAAACGTAACTTTGTTCCTGGTGATTTTGTCATCGTGGTGGATGAAACTGCTCCATGTAACACGTGGTTGACAGGAAGAGTTGTGCAGGCAGTCCCAGATAAGAAGGGGCTGGTACGACGGATTCGTATTCAAACAAAGACCAGCTGCTTCGATAGGCCTATTACTAAAGGGTGCCTTCTTCAGGAAGCAGAGGGGCCTTGAAGTCTCGCTTGGAGAGCTCATGCTCTATGATCCCTTTCACTTGGAGCTCTCAAGCTCTTTAAACACTCTCTCTCTTTATTTTTATTTTTCGCAGATGGAGAAGAATGAAGAATGAAGAGCCCATTGATTATTATTAATATGTATTGATTTTTTGAATGATTGTAACTTTGCTAAGGTTAATCGAGCTCTTACATAGTTATGTATGTGTAATTAATGCCCAGGCTTAATTAGGGGCCGGAATGTAGGAGCCAAATGCATTAGTATTGAGCACTGCATTGGGTGAAGGGTTTAATAAATGAAGGCACCCCATTGGCTCCTTGAAGTAGGAGTGTCTCTGTGGGTGGTCTTTGGGCGTCTACAAATAAGGCTTCTCTTCTGCTCGTGCCTCGAGGCTGGCTGGACTATGGAGGTGGGGTGAGCTGGGAGACCGCACTACGCATTTTATATTTTGACAACAACTCACACTCATTGTTGCTCATTGTTTAAGCTATTTTGCACATATTTATTACAAGTATTGGCTAGTATTGTGATAATTGATGCACTGAAATAGTAAACCTTTTAAACTTGAGCTTATTGTTTGGACAGTGGATTATTACATTAATGTGCGCGTCGTACAGTTTTAGTATCTCCCATGCTTAGCCTGCCAGTTGATCGCTCAATTGGGGTCGCTATCAGCCATTATACATAGTCAAAGCAGATGTTATTTTTTTGTACTTTATATTCAGATCAATGAAATGCAGAACCATAAGAGTGTCTTATCACAGTTTTGTAAAGTTACAATTTCAAAACTTTCTTCTTACAATCATGACTCTACCACATGAAATGTAATTGCACCTAGAATAATTCAATGAGACTGTGCAGAAAAAACATTCAAACCAATTCTTTATGTAATAAAACAACATTTGTTATTATTATATTTATTATATATTTATATTTTATTATTATATAGACTCATCTCATCATAACTGTTTGCTATAATGTCTCTGTGCACACAACAGTTGTGCCGTTGTTGTGCCATATTCAGCACCCCGGCGCCGTGAAAAGCACCCCCTCATGACATCAATAACCATTTACCTGGTTTTTGTTATCTGTGACTGTGATTGTGGGAAAGTATGACAATTGTGGAATCCATGAGCGCATTTAAACATGAATCATTAACACAAAACTGGGCGCTAAACAGACCGTGGCACGGAATGAAAATAATTTTTGTCATTGTGTGTACGTTGTCATTTGTAGTAAATTAAACATGAGCATTTAGTCCTTTTTGACATTTACTCGTGAATAAGAGATCTGTGGTTAATATATGTCCGTTTGGTAGTAGTTTATAGCGTCCTCTCCACATGCGCGTTCCCGCGACGAGGGGGTGCTTTTCACGGCAGGGGTGCTGAATACGGCACAACACCTGTGTGTCAGTATCATGGATCTATTAATAGTATCAGCGCAGACAGACTGCAGCTTCGCCTGAATTATGGTTCCGCGTTAAAATGACGGCGTAGGGTCGCGGTGCGGTGTGCGTCGCCGCGTACCCGACGCCGTCGCTTCTGCGTTAGTGTGACGCGGAACCATAAATCAGCCACCGGGAGCAAGGGCTCGCTGGGTTGATGTTGATCCGCGCGGACCAAACTTGTTAAGGAGCATCAAACTCACTCTTATCTACGCGGAAATAACGCTAAAATATAAAGAAGGCTTCCCAAAGTGTGATCTATGGTGAAATAGGAAAATTAAAATGTGCAACTCTTCTAAAGGTGAGACATGCATTTAATTGACTTCATGGCGCCAGCCTTGGCGTTTATTATTACGCAAATGTGGAATGTTTGGGTCTGTCTAATTTCGTCAAATTAAATTTGGAGATTCACCGTTCACATTTTTATGTGTATGCGTTGTATGAGAGAGAGATAGAGAGGGCGAGGGAGGGAGGGAGAGACGTGGCCTGTACGTCGTTGTTTTTTGTTTTTTTGCAGTTTGGGTGCACAATACACTTGTGTGTGTGTATTAAAAAGAGATTTTGCAGTATGTTGTGTAATTGAAACTGGTTTGCTGTGATCGTTGATGGTAAACTCATATTAAGCATTTACATCATATTGCGTTCTTGAACGGCAGTTTGTGCCCCCCCGCTGGTTATTATGTGCCCCCCAATTAGATCCAATTAGATCTGTTCTGCTGCCGACTCTGATTATCACCAAGTTACTTATGGTTTCATAACGCAGCCACAGAGTAGCGCTAAAGCAGTAATAGCACACTAATAACAGTCTGTAGCAAATTCAAGTTACTTTATTTAAACTAATGACTTTCTTAAATTACCTTTTTGTACAAGATATAATAGTATAATAATACTAGTAGCCTATAGATAAGGGGAAAAAAGTTTTGTTTAGTAGAAAAAAAACATGTTTCGCCTGATTGATGTGATGTTCTGGCCCGCCATTCACTTGCTCCGAAAAAATTTGGCCCGAGGCCAAACTTACTTGCCGACCCCTGCGGTAGGGTGTCCATAATATGGTCTGTCGAGAGAGTCTCCGCATGTACCAGCTCATAGACGTTGCGCCTGGTGGCGGCATGAAATACCAGCTGAGGGAAATCCCACGTCAACCTCCTCTTCAACCTATCCTGCCTGCAACACACAATACAGTGACAATTTAGAATAACAATAGAATCACCAAAAGCATGCTTACATTAAGATTTATATATTATAGGCTGTATTATTATGTATAATATTATCATTATGTGAATAGAGGACTATTATTTAGGTTCTTATAAAATCTAAAAATAATATGGCTGAATCATGGTTACCCACACCTTTTAATGCATCAATTTTCAATAAATATATCATTTAATCTTTGTAGCTTTTTAAATAATAATTTAGTGGCCAGGAGATGGAGCTCTGTGTCACTAACATGAGCTGTCCTGCACTGCAAAAACTCAAAATCTTACCAGGAATATTTGTCTTATTTCTAGTTAAAATGTTTCATTTTGAGTCAAGAAATCTCATTACACTTAAAACAAGAGTCATTACCAGAAAAATAACTTGTTATTTGACACAATTTTCACCTGTTTCATGTAAATTTTCACTTGAAATAAGTAGAAAAATCTGCCAGTGGGACAAGATTTATCTTCTCATTACAAGCAAAAAAAATCTTGTTCCACTGGCAGATTTTTCTACTTATTTTAAGTGAAAATCTACTTGAAACAAGTGAAAATTGAAATTGAGCTGAAATAAATAGCAGATGCAGAGAGAGCGACTCAACAGAGAGGAGAAGAACTTTCTTAATAATAAAATAAAATGAAATTCAATAGACTGATATGTTCATTTTAATACATTTATTAAAATCCCTTTCCATCCCTTATGTAATTTCATCAATGAATGTGGTATTACTGCTATTTCAACATCTAGAGTCATCACCAGAAAAATAACACCAGAAAAATAACTTATTTGACAATTTTCACTTGTTTCAAGTAAATTTTCACTTGAAATAAGTAGGAAAAATCTGCCAATGGGACAAGATTTACCTTCTCATTACAAGCAATAAAAATGTTTCCACTTATTTAAGTGAAAATCTACCTGAAACAGGTGAAAATTGTTGTTTTTTCCAGAGATGAGTCTTTCTTAAGTGTAATGAGATTCTTTTACTAAAATTAGACATTTTAACTAGAAATAAGACAAATATTCTTGTTAAGATTTTGAGTTTTTGCAGTGATCCATTTTACTTATCCTGTGAAGGACATATTGTGTTTTGATGTATTTGATGTAAGCCCAGTGGATATTTAAAGCTTACAGAAGGCTGCATTTAACTGCTGCTATGTCATTCCTGCAGTATTTCTCCAGGTGTTTTGGTCAGTGCTATTATTTGTAATATATTATATTATTTGTAATCAGCACAAATTATCTGTCCCCATATGATTAAATCCACCATCCCCACCAAACTACAGACAAAACAAAGCTACAACTGCTAGATATAATCTAACAGTTGTAGCTTTGTTTCGTCTGTAGTTTGGTAGTTTGTAGTTTTGTCTGAATATAAATTGAAGCTCCATGTTTTCTTTTTTTACTAGATAGATGAATAAAGTTCTATCTATCTATCTATCTATCTATCTATCTATCTATCTATCTATCTATCTATCTATCTATCTATCTATCTATCTATCTATCTATCTATCTATCTATCTATCTATCTATCTATCTATCTATCTATAAATGTAATGTCAGTTACCTATAGTTTGAAGCATCGAGACCCTCATGTGACTTCACCATTTGAATGAAGGTACCTCTGAGCTGGGTCATTCGTAACACCTCTTGGTTCACAAGTAGTCTCTGACGGATGACGGTCTCACAAAACACCTGATAAGTCATGTCATATGTTGGTTCGTTTCTGAAAACACAGCAATCAGAGGGAAAATACAACACAAAGTTACTGAAAAGGAAGGAGTGTAGTGACTATGTACATCGATTTTTTTTATTTATTTTAAAACAAGGACTGTATGTTTAATAAAGTAATGTTAGGTTAAGAGAATAGTATAAGTAAAATAAAACTTACTGATTTGTGTCTGGTCTTGGAGGAACCCTCAAAAAATGGGTGTACTGTTCATAACAGTACTTGTGGTATTGGACCCCAATAGCCACACAGTCTTTGTCCTTAATGTGCATTAAAATACTGTGGTCTTCTTTCAGTTTAGCAGCTTTCTGAAGCCAACCTAAAATAAGGAAATAACAACTCAGTGAGGGCCCGATTTACGTCTTTTATATAAAATTAGAAATCATTCTTATCGTCATGTCAACATTGTGTGTCTAAACAAGACATGGAAAAAGTTATTCATGCATTCATTTTCAGTAGGTTGGATTATTGCAATGGCATCTTTTCAGGCCTTAACAAGAAATCTATCAGGCAGCTGCAGCTGATCCAGAACGAGCCGCCAGAGTCCTTACAGACACCAGGAAACTGGACCACATTACACCGGTGATGAAATCACTACATTGGCGTCCAGTGAGTCAAAGGATAGAGTTTAAAATCTTACTGCTGGTTTACAAAGACCTGAATGGTCTTGGACCAAAATACATGCTGGATCTGTTAGTTCCTATGAAGCTCCCAGACCCCTGAGGTTCATCTGGATCTGGTCTGTTGTGGTTCCCAAGAACCAGAACCAAGCAAGGTGAGGCAGCGTTCAGTTATTCTGCTCCTCACAGGTGGAAGAAACTTCCTGACCTGAGGTCTGCTCCAACTGTCAGCTCCTTCAAATCAGGCCTGAAAACATTGGTGTCATTTGGAGTCCTTCGGAAGATATTAGGAGTTTTGTGCGAGCCGCTTATCCATATAATGGTAGCAAATGGGGGCACAGCGGGACACAGACGATGCAGCGTCTAAATAACACATTATTGCCGCGAAACTCATTCATTACTTTTATGAATCACAAGATCTGCTTCTGGGCATCTTCCATCCATCTGTCTACATCCTGGGCTGTGTGTGTAACAAGGAAATCAGTTTGTAAACAAGACCTCTGACCTGCATGACGTCATCTCTGTGCGCGCATCGCAGACACAGCTCCGTGTACAGCTGGAGTTCGCTACTGTTAGTTTACTGTTAGTTATTTGAAACATGTCTGAATATTTGTCAAATTCTGAGGTTGTGGACGACGACTTTGAATATGATGGACGTCCTTACCGTTTTGAGCCAGAGTATACGTTAGCAAAGTCTAGCTGTACCTGTCAGGGATGCGCACACAGAGATGACGTCATGCTGTACTCTACTGCCCTTATTTTTAACAGCATGTGCTTTTTATTATTTTACTTCTTTTCTTATCATCTTATTCATAATTGTATTCAATCTTATTTGTTATTTACTGTCTAATTATGTTTTGCCGCTTCTAATGTTGATGTAAAGCACTTAATTACCTTGTGTTGAATTGTGCTATAGTGTTGAATTGTGCTATATAAATAAACTTGCATTGCCGTGCGCGTGCGCGTGTGTGCGTGTGCGTGTGCGTGTGTGTTAGGAATGGGCGATATTTTACCGTTCACGATATACCGTCAAAAAAATTCCCCACGGTAAGAATTTGTCATCTCGCGGTAAAAATGATAAATTCCCGTTGATGACGTTTTTGTGTAAAGCTGATTTATGGTTCTGTGTTAAATCCACGCACAACGTACGTGAAGGAAGGAAGGAAGGAAGGAAGGAAGGAAGGAAGGAAGGAAGGAAGGAAGGAAGGAAATGAGCCTGAAAGAAAGAAAGAAAGAAAGAAAGAAAGAAAGAAAGAAAGAAAGAAAGAAAGAAAGAAAGAAAGAAAGAAAGAAAGAAAGAAAGAAAGAAAGAAAGAAAGAAAGAAAGAAAGAAAGAAAGAAAGAAAGAAAGAAAGAAAGAAAGAAAGAAAGAAAGAAAGAAAGAAAGAAAGAAAGAAAGAAAGAAAGAAAGAAAGAAAGAAAGAAAGAAAGATTCCCATTGATGACCTTTAGTAGCATTTAGTATTCTTTTAGAGCAGTGATTTGGGGGCTCCAAAGACTGAATGTGGTGATAGATTTATAGTTACAAAGGTGGAGTTGAATTGGTATTTTTTTATCATCATTTTTATCGTTATCGGGATAAATGCCAGAAATTATCGTGATACATTTTTTAGTCCATACCGCCCATCCCTAGTGTGTGTGTGTGTGTGTGTGTGTGTGTGTGTGTGTGTGTGTGTGTGTGTGTGTGTGCGTGTGTGATGCTTTTACAAACCTGCTGTTACTGTTTCGGCCGGTGTCAGGCAGTCCCTCACTCGTTTGCCTCCCCTGGGGACATTGATGTAATCTTTTTTGCATATGATGCAGAGGGCGGGGAGGACGGAGCCTGAGTCTGGGAGAGGCGACTCCGGCCGGAGTCTCTTGGTCGGAGTCGGACTGTTACTGTTACTGTTACTGCTGCAGGGAACAGGGATCCACTCCGTTTTAATCTGGGTCTGAGTCAGGCTGTTTCTGTAATAGTTTCTGTTATTGCTGCTGCAGGGAGCAGGGATCCACTCAGTTTGAATCTGGGTCTGAGTTGGGTTGTTACTGCTGCAGGGAGCAGGGATCCACTCCGTTTTAATCAGCACGTCCTGAGCCATCCGTCTCTCCAACGCGTCCATCATTGTTTTATTGGTGAACCTCGCGTAGCAGGTGGGATGCCAGCCGGCATCCTCCGGGACATCTTCAAACTGCAGGTGTTGACAGTGTCGGTAGGATTCTGCAACGTCTCGGAACTCCCCGCTCAGCTCGAGCCACCTGCTTTGGGCTCTCTTGAAAGTATTCCAACGCTTAAGTGTAAAATCGTGGATTTTCTCCTCTTTTTTATGGTATACGTGCATATAGCACTTTTGGGGTTTATTTTGTGCAGGGATCCACTCAGTTTGAATCTGGGTCTGAGTTGGGCTGTTACTGCTGCAGGGAGCAGGGATCCACTCAGTTTGAATCTCGGTCTGAGTCGGGCTGTTACTGCGGCTGCTGCAGAGAGCAGGGATCCACTCCGTTCTAATCAGCACGTCCCGAGCCATCCGTCTCTCCGACGCTTTCATCATTGTTTTATTGGTGAACCTATGGTAGCAGGTGGGATGCCAGCCAGCATCCTCCGGGACATCTTCAAACTGCAGGTGTTGACAGTGTCGGTAGGATTCTGCAACGTCTCGGAACTCCCCGCTCAGCTCGAGCCACCTGCTTTGGGCTCTCTTGAAAGTATTCCAACGCTTAAGTGTAAAATCGTGGATTTTCTCCTCTTTTTTATGGTATACGTGCATATAGCACTTTTGGGGTTTATTTTGTGCAGGGATCCACTCAGTTTGAATCTGGGTCTGAGTTGGGCTGTTACTGCTGCAGGGAGCAGGGATCCACTCAGTTTGAATCTCGGTCTGAGTCGGGCTGTTACTGCGGCTGCTGCAGGGAGCAGGGATCCACTCCGTTTTAATCAGCACGTCCTGAGCCATCCGTCTCTCCAACGCTTTCATCATTGTTTTATTGTTGAACCTCAGGTAGCAGGTGGGATGCCAGCCAGCATCCTCCGGGACATCTTCAAACTGCAGGTGTTGACAGTGTCGGTAGGATTCTGCAACGTCTCGGTACTCCCCGCTCAGCCCGAGCCACCTCTCTTGGGCTGTCTTGAAAGAATTCCAACGCTTGAGTGTAAAATCGTGGATTTTCTCCTCTTTTGTATGGCATACGTGCATATAGCACTTTTGGGGTTTATTTTGTGCAGGGATCACCTCAGTTTGAATCTGGGTCTGAGTACGGCATTTTCTGTAATAGTTTCTTTTATTGCTGCTGCAGGGAACAGGGATGCACTCAGTTTGAATCTCGGTCTGAGTTGGGCTGTTACTGCTGCAGAGAGCAGGGATCACCTCAGTTTGAATCAGCACGTCCTGAGCCATCCGTCTCTCCAACGCTTTCATCATTGTTTTATCGATGAACCTCAGGTAGCAGGTGGGATGCCAGCCAGCATCCTCCGGGACATCTTCAAACTGCAGGTGTTGACAGTGTCGGTAGGATTCTGCAACATCTCGGTACTCCCCGCTCAGCTCGAGCCACCTGCTTTGGGCTACCTTGAAAGTATTCCAACGCTTAAGTGTAAAATCGTGGATTTTCTCCTCTTTTTTATGGTATATGTGCATATAGCACTTTTGGGGTTTATTTTGTGCAGGGATCCACTCAGTTTGAATCTGGGTCTGAGTACGGCATTTTCTGTAATAGTTTCTGTTATTGCTGCTGCAGGGAACAGGGATGCACTCAGTTTGAATCTCGGTCTGAGTTGGGCTGTTACTGCTGCAGGGAGCAGGGATCACCTCAGTTTGAATCAGCAATTCACTCTCCCGAGCCATCCGTCTCTCCAACGCTTTCATCGTTGTTTTATTGGTGAAACTCACGTAGCAGGTGGTATGCCAACCAGCATCCTCCGGGACATCTTCAAACTGCAGGTGTTGACAGTGTCGGTAGGATTCTGCAACGTCTCGGTACTCCCCGCTCAGCTCGAGCCACCTGCTTTGGGCTCCCTTGAAAGTATTCCAACGCTTAAGTGTAAAATCGTGGATTTTCTCCTCTTTTTTATGGTATACGTGCATATAGCACTTTTGGGGTTTATTTTGTGCAGGGATCCACTCAGTTTGAATCTGGGTCCGAGTACGGCATTTTCTGTAATAGTTTCTGTTATTGCTGCTGCAGGGAACAGGGATGGCCTCAGTTTGAATCTCGGTCTGAGTTGGGCTGTTACTGCTGCAGGGAGCAGGGATCACCTCAGTTTGAATCAGCACGTCCCGAGCCTGTCTCTCCATCGTTGTTTTATTGGTGAACCTCAGGTAGCAGGTGGGATGCCAGCCAGCATCCTCCGGGACATCTTCAAACTGCAGGTGTTGACAGTGTCGGTAGGATTCTGCAACGTCCCGGAACTCCCCGCTCAGCTCGAGCCACCTGCTTTGGGCTACCTTGAAAGTATTCCAACGCTTAAGTGTAAAATCGTGGATTTTCTCCTCTTTTTTATGGTATACGTGCATATAGCACTTTTGGGGTTTATTTTGTGCAGGGATGCACTCAGTTTGAATCTCGGTCTGAGTTGGGCTGTTACTGCTGCAGGGAACAGGGATGCACTCAGTTTGAATCTCGGTCTGAGTTGGGCTGTTACTGCTGCAGGAAACAGGGATGCACTCAGTTTGAATCTGGGTCTGAGTTGGGCTGTTACTGCTGCAGGGAACAGGGATCACCTCAGTTTGAATCAGCAATTCACTCTCCCGAGCCATCCGTCTCTCCAACTTGTGCATAATTGTTTTATTGGTGAACCACACGTAGCAGTAGCGATGCCAGCCAGCATCCTCCGGGACATCTTCAAACTGCAGGTGTTGACAGTGTCGGTAGGATTCTGCAACATCCCGGTACTCCCCGCTCAGCTCGAGCCACCTGCTTTGGGCTCCCTTGAAAGTATTCCAACGCTTAAGTGTAAAATCGTGGATTTTCTCCTCTTTTTTATGGCATACGTGCATATAGCACTTTTGGGGTTTATTTTGTGCAGGGATGCACTCAGTTTGAATCTCGGTCTGAGTTGGGCTGTTACTGCTGCAGGGAACAGGGATCCACTCAGTTTGAATCTCGGTCTGAGTTGGGCTGTTACTGCTGCAGGGAACAGGGATGCACTCAGTTTGAATCTCGGTCTGAGTTGGGCTGTTACTACTGCAGGGAACAGGGATGCACTCAGTTTGAATCTCGGTCTGAGTTGGGCTGTTACTGCTGCAGGGAGCAGGGATCACCTCAGTTTTATTCTGGGTCTGAGTTGGGCTGTTACTGCTGCAGGGAGCAGGGATCCACTCAGTTTGAATCTCGGTCTGAGTCGGGCTGTTACTGCTGCAGGGAGCAGGGATCACCTCAGTTTGAATCTCGGTCTGAGTCGGGCTGTTACTGCTGCAGGGAACAGGGATCACCTCAGTTTGAATCAGCAATTCACTCTCCCGAGCCAGCCGTCTCTCCAACGCGTCCATCGTTGTTTTATTGGTGAACCTCGCGTAGCAGGTGGGATGACAGCCAGCATCCTCCGGGACATCTTCAAACTGCAGGTGTTGACAGTGTCGGTAGGATTCTGCAACGTCTCGGTACTCCCCGCTCAGCTCGAGCCACCTCTCTTGGGCTCTCTGGAAAGTATTCCAACGCGTACGTGTAAAATCCTGGATTTGCTCCTCTGTTATATAGGATACGTGCATATAGCACTTTTGGGGTTTATTTTGTTTCATTTCTGTTGTGTTTTCTTCGCGCTCACTGCGCTCGGATTCCGTCTCAGACTTCATGGCACATCCATGCTTCACGGTCGCCGCCATATTGCCCTTGTGTTTACTAGTAACGCGCATCCTATTGGTGCAGCGGGGTCACGTGATCACGTGACGGCCGCGCCTCGACCCGCGGACCATAGACATATATAAAGGCTAGATGACTCGTCCGCGCTGCTGCGACGTCGTCACACGGCGGCCATCTTGCCACAGGAGAGCTCGCTCACTTTAACATTGTGTTTAATGGTGCCTGTACTGCAAAACAACCATAACTTGCTCAATTCTCAACAGATTTTCAAACAGTTTGGTTTGTTATGAACGTCAGAGATGTAGTTATGACACTGCATACTTGTGAATAACTATAAACATTGAAAAACGTACTTTTATGAAAATAACCAAAACAGATAGCTATGACATGGTATTTATATTAAATCAATATTTCCATAGTATTCTTAGTAACATTTATATTTACATTATAACATATATACATATATATTATTACCATATAACATGTATATATATATATATATATATATATATATATATATATATATATATATATATATATATATATATATATATATATATATATATATATATATATATATATATACGGCGGACCAGAGAACATGGAGACAAACGCCAAAGGCACTAAAAACTCTTTGACATCACCTTCTAAACCACCAGCTCCACAGAAAAAACAAAGAGGAGTCGAAAACACGACTGCAGAAGGCCATGCTGGAGATGATTCAAATGCTGAAATCCTAGCAGCAATTGGGACACTTCAAAGCATGATGGAGGACTTCAAAAAAGAACAAAAAGAAAACACACTCACCATGGCCAGCATTGCTAAAGCGGTCGAGTTTACCTCGGCTGAAATCAAAGAATGCAAGGGAAAAACCAAAGAGCTGGGAATGGAAGTGAGACTGCTCAAGGAGAAAAACACAGAGCTGGAAAAGAGAGCTGCAGAGTTGGAAAGGTATAAAAGGAGATGGAATCTAAGAGTAAATGGGCTGAAAGAACAAAAAGAAGAAAACACGCGTCAGATGATGGTGGATATCGTCGGAAAAATCGCCCCACATTGGAAGGAGAAAATGGATTTCATAATAGACTCTGTGCATCGTCTGGGGCCAAACAACGCAGACCGTCCTCGCCAGATCATCATGCAGTTCACTGGAAGGCACTTCAGGGATGAACTTTGGCGTACCACCAAACATCACACCGTCTGCAAGGAGCTCAACATCCGCTTTGCAGAAGATCTCACCAAAGAAGACAGAGAGGCACGTAAAGCTGTATGGTCAAAAATTGAGCAAGCAAAGGCAGGCAGGTCTTAAGACGATGTTCAGAGGCCCCCATGCCTTCATCAATGGACAGAGAGTCACACCATAATCAAGTAACAGGTGGGATTTCTAATCCTACAAACAAGTGAGTTTGGATAAGCACTTAACATGCTCAGGGTTTTGCTACTATTCAGGTTCAGGTTAACTTGCGTCTACTCTTGTTAAATCAGTTCAGTTCCGTTAATTCATCTCAGTTCTTAATTGTATGTTGTTTGTTATATGTTTTTGTTAAAAAATGACATTTCTCTGATGTCTGTTAATGCAAGGGGTCTAAGAGACATAACCAAAAGGAAAAGCTTTTTTTTGTTTTGCAAAGGGAAAAATGTTAATTTTATTTTTCTACAAGAGACTCATTCCAAGGTTGAAGATATCACTTTCTGGTCAAAACAATGGGGAGATGAAATGTATTTCAGCCATGGCACTTCAAGATCAGCAGGGGTCGCCATTCTATTGAAAAACTTTAAGGGTCAGATTATCTCTCATGTGGCAGATGTTACAGTAATGGTCATTGGCTGATACTTATAGTAACTATGGATGATTTCAAATTCATCTTAGTAAACATTTATGGCTACAACGGGATCACTGAAAATAAAATCCTATTAGAACAAATAGGCTTACGATTAGATAATATTAAATCAACATATTCAACTGAGAACGTCATTATAGGTGGTGATTTGAATTTAGTCCATGATGAATTCCTTGATAAATGTCCGACTAGATTTTCTTCAAGTCATCCAAACAGTACTTTCACTAACTTCTGTAATGACCATGGATTAACTGATGCTTGGAGACATTTAAATCCAGGAATACTTAAATTCTCATGGTTTAACTCCTATTATAAATCCAGAATTGACAATTGGTTAATTGCAAACAACCTCCTAAATTATAATCTCAGCTCTGATATCTCTGCCGCTCCACTCACTGATCACAGTGTTATCCTTTTATATGTAAAGCCTAACAACAGGAGAACCTGTTCCAACAAATATTGGAAGTTTAACTCTAGTCTAATTAAGAATGATGTTTACTGTCAAAAAATTAAATCACTAATTACAGAAATTATAAATTCAGAAGAACTAACAACACCTGTCAAAAAATGGGAATTTCTGAAATATAAAATACGCCAATTTACCATCTTATTCAGTAAAAAAAGTAAAAAAGATTTTGAGAAAAAGGAACTAAACATTATCAAACAATTAAATGTTTACTGCAATAAACTTAACCCTACGGAAGATGATAAACAGAAAATACTAAATCTTCAACCTGAATTGGATGAAATTCAAAGAGCACAGGGAGCCTTTATTAGATCTAGAGCTAAATGGATAGAGGAGGGGGAAAAAACTCTGCATACTTTTGCGGCCTTGAAAAAAGAAGACAAAAGAAAAATAACATTAATACCTTATTAGTAAATGATATAGAAATCACAGAACCAAATTCAATCTCCTTAGAAATACTCAAATTCTATAAACAGCTTTACAATTCTAAATTCTCTGAGGAAGACTGCCATACATTTTTAAAGGATATAGAAGAATATATTCCCAAAGTTGGGGATAATTTCAAACAAACATGTGATAATCAAATAACCATGGCTGAACTGGATGGAGTGATTGGCCGCCTCTCTCTTAATAAGGCACCTGGCTCGGACGGCCTCACAGGAGACTTTTATAGACATTTCTGGGAAGACATAAAAAAATTACTTCATCAAGCTTTTGTGGAAATATTTGAAACTTGTATACTTCCACCCACAATGAGTGGGTTTCAATTCCTAAACCTGGCAAGGACCCCAGATTAATAGAAAACAGAAGACCTATTACTCTTAGAAATTCTGATTATAAACTACTCACCTATATTTTCTCCACCCGTCTTCAAACAGAAATGTCACTTCTCATTGCAGAAACACAATCTGGTTTTTTAAAAGGGAGATCAATCCACAATAACATAAGGTTGGTAATGGACATTATTGAATATAGAAATCAAATTGAAAATGATGGTTTTCTTTTGTTTTTGGACTTCTATAAAGCATTCGATTCAGTAGAGCAACCATTTATCTTCCAGGTTCTTGAACATTTAGGTTTTGGAATCAAATTTAGGAATTTAGTTGGAGGATTGTATCAGAATATCAACAGTTGCGTCGTACTCCCTCATGGCACCACCCCCAGCATTAATATTAGCGTAGGGATTCCACAGGGTTGCCCCATTTCACCATATTTATTTATATTGGTCACAGAAATGTTAGCAATATACATTAAAAATTGTAATGAAACACCTACATGTCTTAGGTACCGACATTGTTATCAGCCAACTGGCGGATGACACAACAATTTTTGTACAAGACAGACATCAAATTCCAATTACCATTGACAAAATAAAAAATTTCTCTAAAGCCTCAGGGTTAACCTTAAACTTAAATAAATGTGAACTTTTTGCAATTCACGATACAACACTTAAAGACATTTGTAATATCCCTATCAAATCAGAAATCAAATACTTAGGAGTGTACCTTACTAAAGACCAAAAACAAAGTCAATACTTGAATGTAGAACAAAAAATAAAAACGAGTAAAGCCATACTGAACTCATGGCTCCAAAGAGACCTCTCAATACTCGGCCGGATTTATCTAACCAAGATGGAGTGTTTATCAAGATGTATTTACCCAGCCTACTCTAGTGCTATCCCAAATAAACTGATCAAATCTATTAATCAAATAAATCTAAATTTTATTTGGAGAAACAAGCCACACTATATGGAAAAAAGTGATATGATTAAGGAAATCAAAGATGGTGGCCTGAAAGTTATTGATTTTGATTGCCTTAATGGAACTTTAAAAATTAATTGGCTGAAATTTTGGATCAAACATAGCAACTCATTTTGGTACTGTATCCCAAATGCCCTATTCAAGAAGATTGGAGGTTTGAATTGTCTTCTTACGACTGATTTCAATGTTAATAAATTACCAGTATCATTATCAGAGTTCCACAAACAAATCCTATTATATTGGAAAATGTTATATGTGCATAATTTTTCACCCCACACCACTATGATTTGGAATAATAGATATATATTATACCGAAATAAATCATTATTTTATCAAGATTGGTATGAGAGGAATATATGGTCTATAGTTGATTTAATGGATGCCGATGGTAATCTCTTGGATTATGAACAATTTTGCTCTAAACATAAATTCAACCCCTCAAAATCAGATTTCACTAAATTACAAAAAGCACTTCCCCATGGATTTGTTTTTCTAACAAAAAACATATTGGCACACCAACCTATAATGCCACAACTGGCCCCATTGTCACTACAGGGGATCTCAGTCCTGGACAAGAAATGCAACAATACATTCATTAGAAACTGCCTAAGTGGAACTTTGTTCCCCAACAAACAAAACAAAAATGATATACTACATAAATTTGAGAAAAAATCAATTGATAAATTAAGGACAATGTACCTAACATTTCCTATACCCCCCAAAACGAAAGAAACGCACTTTAAAATTATGAACAACATTTATCCTTCTAAAGAATTACTTAGATTACGCTTTAATATCGGTGACAATATGTGCACATTCTGTGAAAATGAAATTGAAACTACGGACCATATTTTCTTCTCTTGTGATGCAATACAAACATTCTGGAATAACCTTCACAAATGTATTAAACGGAAAATTGCATCGTTCCCATCCTCTATTTCTGAAGATAATGTAACTTTTGGTATGATCTTGAAAAACAAAAATGATGAACTCTGTTGCAATGTAATCCTCTGCTTTTATTTTTTATCCACAAGAATAGGACACTAAAATCATCCCCCAAATTTTGTGTATTTATGAACGAATTTAAAATGTATTTGAAATCTCTAAAACGTATAACAACAATTAAGGCACGAAATTTATATGATCTCTTAAAGAATTTTCCCTACTGAATTGGATAAAATCAGTCTGAATTCCCCCTTATAAAAGCTGCTTTTTTTCCTTACTAGTTTTATTACTTTATTAATTTAATTACTTATTTATATAAGTTCCTTTTATTTCATTATGTCTGTTTATTATTTATTTTATTCAGTCTGTTGCACTTTATGTTAAAGCATTTTAAAATATGTCACATTAGGGTCAGTTTTATGTTCCCTTGTTACTCTTTCTGGATTTCTAATGCTGTTTTATTCGTCATGCTCAATTCACTCAGCTGTTATAATCTTTTCTATCAATAACGTCATGCCATTATATATACTACATTTGTTTAATTGTTGTTTATTATTACTGTTGTAATGGGACATGTACATTACTACCTGCATTGGGAACACCTGAATGTGTTTCACTAATTGTAACGTCTGACCTTTCAATAAAGTTTCTTAAAAAAAAAAAAAAAAAAAAAGTCCAGAGTGCTCAGAAGGTTCATCTAAATCGGGGGTCGGCAACCATATATATATATATATATATATATATATATATATATATATATATATAACCTTATATATGTTATATAATACATCCATGTCGGCAACCCGCGGCTCTAGAGCCGCATCCGGCTCTTTAGCGCCGCCCTAGTGGCTCTTGGAGCTTTTTCAAAAATGTTACATTTTCTTCTTTTTTCCTTTTTTCTTCTTTTTTCCTTTCTTTCTTCCTTTTTCCTTTCCTTTTTAATCTCGACATTTCGACTTTTTCCCAGAGATTGTACTTCAACATTAATCTTGACATTTCAACTTTTTTCTCGAAATTTTGACTTTTTTCTCGAAATTTCGTCTTTTTCTCGAAATTTCGACTTTTTTCTCGACATTTCGACTTTTTTCTCAAAATTACGACTTTTTTCTCGAGATTTTACTTCAACAATAATCTCGACATTTCGACTTTTTTCTCAACATTTCGATTTTTTTCACGAAATTTTGACTATTTCCTCGACATTTTTGACTTTTTTCTCGAAATTTCGACTTTTTTCTCAAGATTGTACTTCAACATTAATCTTGACATTTCGACTTTTTTCACAAAATTTTGACTATTTCCTTGACATTTTTGACTTTTTTCTCGAAATTTCGACTTTTTTTCTCAAGATTGTATTTCAACATTAATCTTGACATTTCAAATTTTTTCTCGAAATTTCGACTTTTTTCTCGACATTTCGACTTTTTTCCCAAAGTCCATAATGAAAAAAAAAAAATTCCCCCAGTTATAACTAATATAGAAACATGCAGCATGTGTTGGCTTCATTCTAAGGCTTACACAAGACTTTTCATTTTTTGCGGCTCCAGACATATTTGTTTTTTGTGTTTTTGGTCCAATATGGCTCTTTCAACATTTTGGGTTGCCGACCCCTGATCTAAATCATGTGATGAAGGTGCTCTTTGGTGGGAAAAAGGATGTCAAAAAATAATAAAAATCCAAGGCACTCTTCTTCAGATATAAAAAGCCTTTATTTGAAATGGCCATTTCATGTAGAATTTTTTTTTTTTTTAAATATTTTTTCATTGATTTTTGTTTTAAGGTAAGAAAACATGGCAAGGAAATATAAGAACACCATATTCTACACAGAACACACTGAGCAGGAATTCACACACGATGAAGCAAAATGAGTAAACAAATATAAGGAAGGGGAGAGAGAGAGGAAAAAATGAAAAAAAAAAGGGGGGAAGGACTGTTAACAGTTGAATGGGTACGTGACCATAAATCCAGGCAGTGAGGTGTTATAAACAACATTCTGCTTGGTTCAAACTCAGGTATCGGCTTCTCTAGGGATATATGTCCATATAAGACCGTAGAGGCCTCTCTGCAAAGTCTGTGCACGCTCTGTTCCAATATAGTCCAAGAATGGGTCCCAAATTTTATGAAACAATGATGGTTTGTCCTTAAGCCAGTAGGTCGTGGCTTCCAGAGGGATGAGTTCCAATATACTTTGTCGCCACTGTGAAAGCGTAGGAGGTTTGTCAGAAATCCACTGACGTAAGCAGGGGCGGATCTATGGGTGGGCACAGGCCCGCCCAGATTGACAGCCTGCCCACCCATTAAGATTCATGGAAAAAAAAAATATATATATATTTTTTTTTTCGTAATAATTCATGATCAGTTACCATTGTGTCTGCCTTAAAAGTGTAACTGTGTAAGTATTTTCTTGTTAACGTTTAAAATTTAAAATAAAAAATATATAAAAACGAACTTCCTCTCACACGTGATTGACTGACGTTGCGCGTCACGTTTCTGTTCACGAGCGGGTCAGAAGGCGGGTGATTTGAATTAGACTACGGTTGCAGATCGCTGAAGTCGACTCGTAATAATGGCTAAAAAGCTGTCTTTCAACAGACTTTCGGATACAAAGATGTTTTACAGGCTCCGTGTGACTTATGGGATTGAAATATCTGATGCTGAACGTATTGTGTTCACTCAGAAAATCAGACGGAAAATGGATGAAGACAACCTCCCCACACTGATGGAAATTCTGGACAGCTGCCCTTCGGATGTTTTCCCTAACATGTTAGAAGTCTGTTAACAGTCTGTTAAGAGCCATCATAACGCTCCTTTTGACCTCCTGCAGCGTTGAGAGACTTTTCTCCGCTACAAACAGGATCCCGGCCTGAGATCATCCATGCTGACTGGTCGCCTCAATAACATCACACTCATTTCTTTTGAAAGAGAGATGATTGACAGTTCGGATTATGATGTCATAATCAACGTGTTTAACTCCAAGCCCAGAAGACTCCGTCTTATTTAGCAACTGCAGGTAAAACAGTGTTTATTTTTTATATTTCTGGCCCGCCGTGGCATGTTATGATTACGTTTATGGGGTAGCACAAAACTTTAAAATGTTCAATTTGTTTGTTTGTTTGTTGAAATTTCAATATCTGTTCTATAGCCTACGACCCAACCCCACTTGCAAATCACCAACTTTATGAACAAAACTCATAAGCGAGTAATGGTTGCGACAGTCAGGTGCGCTGCGCTGTCTAATGTGCTGAATTTGTGTCCGGAGCGAGATGTGAAGATTTATTCATGCTTTTAAGTGAACACAGAAAAACATGTTTAATATCAGCAAAACAATAAAGCATCATCAAAGACATAATCGCTTTTGTTCTCTCCCTCTTTTTCCGTCTAAACAAGCCTTTTTCACATAGAGGGCGCACAGCGGCAGCCGCCGCCTGCTTTCCCAGCCATTCATTGTGTATGTGCTGTCTCCGCGCAAGAGCGCAGGGTCTGCCGCCGAGGTCGGCGGCGCGCAACAGGGCGCACGGCGCCGGCTGTGCCCCCACCTGCACTGACTCTACCCCGGCAGTGTTGCCACGTTCTATGTGAAAAAGGCTTAAATTATGGAGTCTACAGTAGGACTGCTGTATATCCTTTCATTCCTGTAGATATTTATCTGACAGGAATCTGACTTAAATATGAGGTTTACTATAATCAGTGGTCCGAGTCCGACAGATTTTTTTACACAATATTATTTACAATATTATACACATCTGATCTTATAAAAAATCAGGCCCACCCAAATTTTTGCAGGCCCACCCATTAGCTACATTCTGGCTCCGCCACTGGATGTAAGACGCACCTTCTGGCACCAAACAAAAGCACATCGAGCAGTTTTACCAAGTGGGGTTTAAGATTCAGAGTAGAATGTAATCCAAGTATACAGGAAATTGGTTTAAGACCTAGATTATTACCAAATACTACAGAAATTTCATCAGAGACCTTTCCCCAGAAACTTTTGATAAAGGGACAATCAAAAATACAGTGAAAGTAAGACCCATCAGAAACCTTGCATTTGTTACAAAATTGGGAAAATATAGGATTAAATTTATTCCGTAACACTGGTGTAATCTGGAGCCTATGAATTATTCTAAACTGTAACTCCTTGACCTTGTTGGTTGACAAACAACCAGATGAGCTCAACCAAACATCTTCCCATTCATCATCTGAGATTGTTATGCCCAGGTCAGCCTCCCAGAGTAATTTAAAATGACCCATGCCCTCTGCTGGTGGGAACAAAGCGTTGTAAAACCTGGTAGTCAATTTTCGGGGCTCGGGATCTTGTAAGACTTCTTCTACTGGAGAGCGAGAGAACCCACTCGGGTGTAGCCTTACTTTTGAGGAGACAAAACTACGGACCTGCAGGTACCTGAAAAAGTGTTTGTTGGGAAGGTCATACTGCTCCTTGAGCTGGTTAAAAGATTTAAGAGCACCGTTAGCCACCAAGTCCTCTATAGCAGGGGTTCTTAACCTTTCTGACCTTGGGGCCCAATTTTTTCAGTACAGAGTGGCCCGGGGCCCGTTAAATATTAACACTGTATAGCAGGGGTATTCAACTTTAAGAGGTCCATTTAGAGATAATTTACTCAAGCGAAGGTCCAGAACATCATAATAAATATATATATATATATATATAGCCTCATAGTTGTATCAACATCTGCATCTGACTGTTATATTAAAAAAGTACATATTTGCCCATTAACATGTGTAACTTCAATCACACATATTTTTTTCTCTTAAAAATAAAATAGATTTTATTTTATTTTTCAAATGCTATCTTATTTTATTTCTTTACCAGCAGTTTGAATTTCCCCTTTTCTTTGTTAATTGTCTCAACACATTTTTATAATAAATGAATATAAACACATCTTAACAATTGAACAGTTTTGTAGTTTTTCTTTCTTCCCGTCTAATAATCTTATGCCCCCACTTTCTGTCATTCAGTGAGAGAACTGAGCTCTAATTTCTCCTGCCAGAATTTAAATCTGGGCTGGATGGTGTCAGGTTCTCATATGCATGATAAGGTGCTCATTGATGAGCCTGGAACGATATTTAGTTTTATTTAGCTTCTCATCTCTGTAAGAGTCAAGCTAATTACTTACTAAGTAACTTACTAAGTTTTATTTACATTAATAAGTTGTCAGGACTGCGCGTGTCGGATTTAATCCGAGCCTGATCAGCTAAAACGGGCAGACCCCGCAGCTCTCTGGCCGCTGCAGCCGTGTCACTTTCCGATGCTTTTGCAAGCCCGAACAACAGTCCAGCCCACACATCTACATCTACAATCCTTCAGCAGTAACGACGGAGCCGCCCGAGCGGCAGCCTCAGCCGACCTCCCCGGCCGCGGGGACGCGTCGGGATAAATGATCCCGCCGCGCTCGCTCGCTCTGGGCGCAGACCCAAGTAATCGATCCCTGATCCTGGCGGATCTAAACCTACTCTGTGCAAAATTAAGGATTTTCTCTATAAATAAACACAATTTCTCTTACTATTACACGTACAGCTAGCTGAGGGTCTTCTTCTCCTCATTTGGTTGGGAGTTGCTATGCAGTCCCGCGGCCCTCGCGGCCCACACGTACAAAACTTTTTTTTTCGCGGCCCACTAGATGGCACTCGCGGCCCAAGTGTGGGCCGCGGCCCTATGGTTAAGAATCACTGCTCTATAGTACATATACCCTTCTCAGACCACAAAAGAAATGCACGGTCCTCGAGACCAGGGGGAAAATACGGGTTCAAATGAATGGGGGTGAGGAGAGAGAGGGAATCGCTCTGAGTCCCTATCTTCCTAATAGTTCTCCATACCTTTAATGTGTTCTGAAGAATAAGGTTGCCCTTTACTTTGTCTGAGACCCACTTTTTAGTAACATATAAAGTGTTACAAAGAGGAATTGGATCGAGGGGAGCGGCCTCCAAACTAAGCCACGTGGATCGGGGGTCATTTCTAAACCATTCCCAGAAATACCGACAAAGACAAGCCAATTGGTAATATTTAATGTTCGGCAGGGCCAACCCACCCTCTCCAGGACGGTACTGCAGCTTTTGTAATTTCAATCTGGCCTGTTTGTCTTTCCATAAAAAGGAAGATAAAGAGCCATTTAAACTGGAGAGTGATTTTCTAGTCAAAAGGACTGGGATCATTTGGAAAATATAAAGCAGACGAGGAAGTATGTTCATTTTAAACAAGTTTACCCTACCTAGAAGAATTAACGGGAGATTAGTCCAGCATGCCAGATCATCCTTAATTTTACGGATTAATGGTATGAAATTGGCTTTATACAAACCTGAAAAGGAGGGAGTAATATATACACCAAGGTAAACAAACCCAGAAGGTGACCATCGAAAAGGGGCAGAACTAGATGGCGTCCAGGGGGTATTAAGGGTTAGGGGCATAGCCTCTGACTTTGAATAATTAATCTTGTAGCCTGAGAACCGGCCAAAATTTTTAATAATCTCAACAACTCTGGTAATAGAGACCTTGGGGTTACTTAAAAAGAGCAGAACGTCATCAGCATAAAGAGAAATTTTATGGTTTTGGGGACCTACACTGACACCAGTCACCAAAGGGTCTTTCCTAATCGCCTCCGCCGAAGGCTCTATGGCGAGCGCAAACAATAGGGGGGAGATTGGACAGCCCTGGCGAGTGCCGCGCCCAACTAAGAATGCAGGGGACTTCCAACCATTTGTAAGAACGGATGCCCGAGGGGAATCGTACAAAAGAGAGATCCATTTAATAAAATTATCGCCCAAGTCAAATTTGGAAAGGACGTTCAGTAAATATGGCCACTCGACTCTGTCAAAAGCCTTTTCTGCATCGAGAGAGACTACGACAGCCTTAGTTTTTAACTCTGTGCCATACTGAATAAGGTTCAGCAGTCTCCTAACATTATTACAGGAATTACGTGAGATGAGGTCAGAAAGGATACATTCTAATCTTTTCGCCAGGATTTTAGCTAAAAGTTTTCTATCCACATCAAGCAGAGCGATTGGTCTGTACGAGGAGCAATCCTCCGGTGGTCTGCCCTTCTTCAGAATGAGTGAGATGTTAGTGTCCATCATAGTACCTGGGGAGATGGCCAGAATCAAATGAATAGTTCAGCATTTTAAGCAAGGGATCAACTAATAGAGGCCGTCGGGCCCTGGGGCCTTACTATTTTGTAGGTCATTAATAGCCACTATAACTTCCCCACGTGAAATAGGTCTGTTTAATAGGTCCCTCTGGGTCTGAGAAGCTTGGGGCAGCTTGCATCAGGGCCGCAGGCTGAGACTCAGCTTCAGATTTATACAAAGATTCATAAAATGCCTGAAAGCATTTGTTAATGTCTTTACTATAATGTATTCTCTTGCCCGTCTCATCTTTTATCACCGGAATAGCCTGTGAATCTGCCTTTTTCCTAACAAGGTTAGCCAGGTATTTACTAGGCTTATTCCCGAATTCGTACATTCTGTGCTTAGCAAAGAAAAGACTTTTCTGAGCCTTTCTGAGACGACATCAGCGTATCAAGGGCTGCTGAAGTGGTATCAATATGAGCTCTCAAATCATCTGACGGATTGATATAAAATTCTCTCTGAAGGTTATTTAGTTGTTGTTCCAGATTCTGCTGTTCCGCCCCCTTCTTGCGCTTCAGATGAGCAGAAAAAGATATTGCAAAACCCCGTGAAACAGCCATAGCTGTCTCCCATAGCACATTAGGAGAAACAGCCGGGGTATCATTCTCAGACATAAAGAGCTTAAACTGCTCTGTGAAGTACTGGATAAAATCAGGGTTTTTAAGAAGAACATTTTTAAATCGCCACTGCATTGGAGGACGCTGTTCTTTACTAGACATCACCAAAAATAATGGGGAATGATCTGAAATAACAATATTACCAATTGAACATGAAGTCACTTTTTGGAGGGTATTTTTAGGTGTAAAGAAATAGTCTATCCTTGAAGAGGACTTATGGACCTTAGAATAGAAGGTATATTGTCTGTCTGTAGGATGGAGGGTCCTCCATGTGTCAATAAGATCTAAGTCTCTACAGCAGCCTAGTAAAGACTGACTAATTCCCACATTAGATCGCGATCCTGAGTATGATTTATCCAGGCGAGGATTAAGACAACAGTTAAAGTCACCTGCAATCACAGAAGATTCCACAATCCAGTCTGAAAACAGGGAAAATACTTTAGTGTGGAAATCAGTAGGACATATTGGTGGGGCATAAAAATTTAAGTAAGAAACATTGTCACCATATAGTGTACCTGTGATCATAACATAACGTCCCAGTTTATCACTCTTAACCTTCACTTCAGTAAGTGGAAGGGCTTTATGGATTAGAATCGCTACGCCTCTGCTCCTTGATGTAAAGGAAGAATAAAAGATCTGGCCAACCCAGTCTCTTTTTAATTTTAGATGTTCCTCATTACTTAGGTGGGACATGAGCAGAGTTTAATTGTTGAGTTATCCACCATAGTCAAGCGGTATTTGAATAGACAGACGCATGCCTGAGATGATCCCGGAAATAAAACATTTCAACCTCACAGTCGTTTCAGAAAAAAACAAACAAAAAGGGGAACAGTTAAAAAACAAAAACAAAAAATACACGTGTGTGAGATTAGAGCCCATGAACAGATCCCGACTCCGGTGGCCGGGCTGAGGCAATCTTTTCCTTGTAGAAAGGCTCAGCAGCCTCCGGTGTGCTGAGCAGGTGTTTCGCGTTGTTAAACGTGATCTGCAGGCGAACGGGGAACAACAAGCCATATCTGACGTCAGCAGCCCGAAGTCTCTGCTTTATGTCGGTGAACGCAGCTCTCTGCTTAGCGACGTCCACCGTGAAGTCCGGGAAAATGCGCACCGTGTGTCCGCGGAAGCTCAGGGGAGCCCTCTCCCTGGCAAGCCGGAGGATCCGTTGTTTAGTCTGGAAGTGATGGACCTTGACAATCACCGGGCGCGCAGGAGCTCCTGGTTTGGGCTTGGGAGCCAAGGAGCGGTGGGCTATATCCAGCAATGGGGAGCCTCCAGCGTCCTCAATGCCCAGCAGCTCAACGAAGAAGTCCGTCATAAATGAGGTTGGTTGTGGACCCTCCACATTTTCCTCAATCCCAAAAACTCTCAGGTTTTGGCGTCTGCTTCTGGACTCCAGATCCTCAGTTTTAGCCACAAGCATCAGATTGCTTTTGCTCAGTCTCATATTTAGCCTCGAGTTCAACAACCCTGTCATCACTATCTTGAAGTGAGGTTTCAACATCCGTGAGACGGGATGCGAATGAATCCATGGTGGTCTGAAGGGTACCTATGGACGAGAGAGTTTCATTTCTAAAGGACTCGATGAGCTTGACCACGGAGGAGAGGGAAGGCTTCTCGTCCTCACCAGCGGCGTCGCCATGATGTAGCTGCGGATTAGCATTAGCCTTGTCCGTGATCCGTGCTGAGCGGCTTTTATCTGCTCGTTCCTGACGCGAACCGCCTTTTCCTGTCATTTTATAGAGCTTCTGATTAAAGTATATATATATATATATTAAGCAACAAGATAGTAGTTTGCTAGAGTATTTTGCATAATATGCAGGAGCTGGTCAGGACGCGTCTATCCCCTATCCATGCTCCACAGTGCCCCCCTCATGTAGAATATTTTAAAAAGTCATCTTCTACATGAAATAGCCATTTCAAATAAAGGCTATTTATATTTGAAGAAGAGTGCCTTGGATTTTTCTTATTTAACAAAATAACATATTTGAACAATTTTTCAGACAATAAAATAACATTTGAACCATTTTTCAGACAATAAAATAATATTGGAACCATTTTTCAGACAATAAAATAACATTTGAACCATTTTTCAGACAACAAATAAAATTTTTATTTTTGTGAGGTATGTTTTTCGGCACTACCTTGTTCTCTATAGCTGCTCCGCCGTCTAATTCCCGGCGGAGCGGGTCAACGAAGCTGGGCTGGCTGCTCCAGCTCGGCCCCGCTTCGGTTTGGGAACCAACCCAGCAGCGAGCTCCATCGGCTCCGGAGCTTCCGCGGTGGAGGCCAGAACTGGGTCGCTGCTAGACAGATTTGTCTGGCGAGTCCGGCTTCACCTCAAGGCGCCAAAGCGCTCGGTGCTACTCGGTGTGGTAATTGCTACCGTGAGCGTTGCCACTCGGCTAGCTGGTGAAGTATTGCTACTTCCCAGATAGCAGTCAAATCCTGCATAACTGCGCACACCGTGAACAAAGCGCCTGGTGACCAAGTTTTCGCTCGTGTCTGTGGACAGTTAAGCTAAGCCACGGAGAGACAGTCAATAACGGGAGAAGAAATTCGGAACTTCTGCTCGTAGCGAGAAGAGGTTTTTGAATGACGTGCAGCGCAATGAATTCTATGAAAGAGAACCAAGTCCAGGTGCTGAACCGGCCTACCTGCAGTCCAGACCTTTCATCAGAAGAAAACAACAAGGCCCAGGAGTGCCGAGCAGACATGAATGAGACAACAATCTGCTGCTAAAACTCCACCTTTTTGGACAGTTGTTGGAAGAAGAGAGGATGCTACATAATGGTAAACATCACCCTGATCCTACTTTTTTTTTAGATGTTATAAAATAATATCCATGAAATGGCAATAAAATAATATTTTCCATGAAATGGCAAAATTTCCCATTTTCAGCATTTGATAAATTGTTTATAATCTATTTAGTATAAAATATGTTTAGGAGATGTACAGATTGTTGCGTTGTTTTGTATTTACATTTTACAAAGTTTCCCAACTTCTTTGGGAATAGGGTTATAAAGTAAAACAGGCTTCGTTATACAGTATATTGTTTTTTGATATAAATTATTAGCTCTAAAAATCTGTTCTAAGTTTACTTATGATCTTACAATCTTACAAGTTACAATCATCGGCTTTCACTGCAGACCTCGAAGCTGTGTGTTTCTTCAGTTACTTTTTCTTTACAGACTGAAAAAAAGGCCTCCAGTGTTAAATACAGTTTAATGAGTCATTGTCGACACCACAAAGACGACAGCCAGCTGCTGGGATTCGTTCACATCACACAATTTACTGTCACTTCTGCTGATATGAGAAACAAGACGCAGAGCGCTAGCCAGTGATGTGATTTGCAGTATCGGGGATTCGGAGCATGTGTCTGGTAGTCCAGGACGAGGCGTGAATCAAAGCTTGTTTCAGTCAGTGCGGTTTCATCCACATCTAAATCAAGCTATTTAGATTCAAGGTTCAGGAAGTGGTTCCGGATTTGGCGTGCTATAGGATATATGTGAGGTCCCCCCTGCTGTGGGGGGACCTGACATATATATGTATATATGAATATTTATATATATCCACATATGGTATTCTTCTAACTATCCCCAGATCACAAAGGTAACAAAGGAAGAGCAAGATCAAATGAACAACATCTCTGATATTTGTATATCTTTCCCTAAAACTTTCCTTTTTTGGAGGGTCTTTGAATATATTACATGTTCTTTGCTGCTGGTTTCTGCAGCTTGGGCCCCCCACTTTGGGCAACCAGTTTTTAACATTATTATTATTATTATTATTATTATTATTATTATTATTAGGGCCCGAGCACTTGCAGTGCGAAGGCCCTATTGTAATTGCAGGAATTATTCTTCTTCTTCTTCTTCTTCTTCTTCTTATTGTTCTGACAAAAGGAAGGCCTTTTTGCCCCCCTAAACGTGCCCAAAAAGTCACCAAATTTTGCATGCAAGTCAGGCCTGGCGAAAAATTTGATATTTAATGGTTTACATTAATGGGCGTGGCAAAATGGCTCAACAGCGCCCCCTTGAAAACTTTGTGCTTCAAGCCCCACAATGCGGTTTGTCGTACATGCACGAAAATCGGTACAGACCTGTATCATGGGACAACTTAAAGAAAAGTCTCTGGGCGTCATGTCGAGAAACCAAACAGGAAGTCGGCCATTTTGAATTAATCGTGTCATTTTGGCGAAATTTATGCCATTCCTTCGGCAGTTAATACGGCCCGAACCGTAACGTGCACCCAGGTGTGTTAAACATCAAAATGTGCGTCTCCATCCTCCGACACCACGCATTACTTTTCTCTTTCAAAAGCGTTACCGTGGCGACGCTAGACGCCAAAAAGCGCGCCCACCCTTCATCTGATTGGTTCAGACAGAAAAAACTTTGCGCCTCAAGCCCCATAATACGCTTTGACGTACATGAACGAAAATCGGTACACACCTGTATCATGTCGCAACTTAAAGAAAAGTCTCTTGGCGCCGTGGCCGAAACCGAACAGGAAGTCGGCCATTTTTAACATTCTGAATTAATCGCGTAATTTTGGAGCAATTTATGCCATTCCTTCGAGAATTAATACGGCCCGAACCGTAACGTGAACCCAGATGTGTTATACATCAAAATGTGCGTCTCTATCCTGCGACTACACGCATTACTTTTCTCTTTCAAAAGTGTTACCGTGGCGACGCTAGACGCCAACAAGCGCACCCCCCCTTCATCTGATTGGTCCATATTTGATAGTTCCCCAAAAGTCACCAAATTTTGCATGCAAGTCAGGCCTGGCGATAAATTTGATATTTAATGGTTTACATTAATGGGCGTGGCAAAATGGCTCAACAGCGCCCCCCGGAAAACTTTGTGCCTCAAGCCCCACAATACGGTTTGATGTACATGCACGAAAATCGCTACACACCTGTATCATGGCACAACTTAAAGAAAAGTCTCTTGGAGCCATGGCCGAAACTGAACAGGAAGTCGGCCATTTTGAAATCTGATTGGTCCATATTTGATAGTTCTCCAAAAGTCACCAAATTTTGCATGCAAGCCAGACTTGGTGATAAATTTGATATTTCATGGTTTGCAATTAATGGGCGTGGCCTAACGGCTCAACAGCGCCCCCTAGAATACTTTTATCTGCCATAACTTTTGAATGGTTTGACATAGGAAGTTGTGGGTGATGTCATGGGACTCTGTAATGAGTCCTTAAGCTTCGTTGGCCTTAATTAGCCCCGCCCCTTCTTCTGATTGGTTGTGCCGATTTCCTGCTATAACATTGGAATGGTTTGACATAGAGAGTCCTGGGTGGTGTCATCAGATTATTTATGGAGTCCTTGACCTTCGTTGGCCTTAATTAGCCCCGCCCCTTCTTCTGATTGGTTGTCCCTCTTTTCTGCTATAACTTTTGAATGGTTTGACATAGGAAGTCGTGGGTGGTGTCATTTCTGATACTTATGGGGGGAGGTGGCCGTGAGTGCGAGGGCCCGTTCATCGCTGCTTGCAGCTTTAATTATTATTATTATTGTTGTTGTTGTTTTATCATGTGTCTACCCAGATAAGTAAATAAAGCTCAGAAAGCTGCATCTTCGTAGCAATAAAGGTGCACTTTATTTTCAGCAAGAGAAACTGTAATTAAGGTGAGCAGCAGATGTTTTCAAATATAAGAAAAAACGACTTGATTTTATGACACACACAAAAAAATAATTTTGTCCACACACAAGAAGGACTTTGGCCTGACGTTTTTGTTGAAGCATGATGGAGAAAATCCTGGAAACACAGATGCATTGTGGTCCTAGTTGGTGATCGTCTTTAGCCTTTAAAGGGGTTAAGCAGGGGTTAATTTGTGCCGGATCCTGCCGGAACAAGATCCGGCACCTCTCGATTTTGGCCTCCCTGCGTTCCGGGACTTATTTGGGCAGATCCGGCACCTCTCGTATATATATAAAACAATAATAATATAAAAAAGTTTTTTTTTAATGTATAAAAAAATAATAATATGCATAAATTCATTTACAGAACAAAACCCAAACATTTCATGTTGTTTATAAAGATTTAACGTCATTTGAAAGAGTCGGAGATTTGTTGATGCAATAGAGGGCTTTCACGTGACATCACCAAACGGAGGTCGCCATTACGGAGATATACCCCCCACCCCCCCAGACCAAAACAATGCCAGAGCGTATGAGAGACTGCACATTTCTGCTCCTTCATAAACCGTAATCACAATCCGCGTGGAAAATGGTCAATTATTGCCGTGTGTACGGTTGTACAAATCGGTCTGACCGAGAAAAACACCTGGAGTTTTACAGACTTCCAAAAGTTATCACAAATCAGGGAGATACTTGCCGAAACTTATCAGAAGAAAGGAGACGTCTGTGGCTTGCTGCACTGAAACAGAACTTCACGGGCAAGAATCTTGACAACATTCGTGTTTGTTCTTCACATTTCTTGTCAGATAAGTGAAAAATAAATATAATAATATAATAATCTACTGTTTATTAAGCGTTATTGCTCGCCCTGATTTATTCATTTCATAGCCTTACAACAGAGTTTCTCAAACTAAATTTCTAGCACCCTACTCTGCCAGTGTACAAATGGGGGTCCATTTGGTGAAAAATGAGGTAATTCACGATGTCAGGATATTTAATCGTTGGCAGAATAGTCGGGTCATCCGTGGTCCACGTTGTTTGCTCCAGCTCGTACGGATCATGGCCCCCTAAAAGGTTTAATTTCTCTTTATACCTCGCCCTTTCTGGAGGATCAAGTCCTTCCCGGTATCTGGTATCTTCCCCACGTTTTGCCGAGGTTTTCCGTGGTTTTGACATGCTCAAATTTTACATGTTAGCCGCTTTGTTGTTGCTGTTCAACCTCCAGCCCTCCACAGCCTCCACTCTGCCTACAAATAATCCCGCCGCTATGGCTGCCGGGTCGCGGTACCGCCCATTTCGTGACGTCGGTGAAAACCCTCTATGAAAAGATGGGCCAGCAAACCACGCCCCTGACAAAAAAACTTTGGAAATTTGCTGGATCTGGGGAGCAAGCGGCGAGCAACGCAAACATGTCAAAAAGACAGTTGAATTTACTGTCTTTTTTCAAAAAGAAGGAAGAGTTGCATGATTCTTCAAAACGAATCAGAAAAGCAACAAGCGGCGATGAGGGCAGCTGCAGCACAATCAGTGTGGTCCTCGCGCCGCGGACACATACACATGAATGGATTTGTGTCGGTTGCTGTGGATTATGTTCTCACTACAAATAAAAATACGGGCTGAAGCCCCCCCAAATTTGATCTCAGCCCCCCCAAAATTAAGAGGACATTTTTCCCTTTCCAACGATACCAATATTGTGTTTGTACAATTTAAAACGGCGTTATTTTGGGGTTGATGCACCGCGTCTCTGCCTGCAGCAGTAGTCTAGTAGGAAGGAGGGGTTCCCGAGCACCCGATGGACTCTTTTCTGAAACGTGTTTTTTTGGGATCCTTTAGGTGTTTGCTTACGATTTTTGCTTGTTGCCCGAAAAAAAATTGGTCCGAAAGTTCTTTTTTGGAACCCATTTAGAATTTTTGCCTGTTAAAATGGCAAAAACGCCGATTTCCATAACTTCTGAACCATAAATCCTAGAAAGACAAACAAACACACTTTTTCTCATAATATTGACACCAGGAATCCAATGGAAAGGTTACTGGGATGGTAGAACCACTCTTTATTAGGGAAAAATGAGCTTCAAGTAGTATTTTAGGGCAAAATTACCCAAAAACGCTTGAAAATGTTTTTTTCAATCAAGTGCATCTCCCTTTTGGAAATACCTGTTGGTGTATTGTTTACACCAAAAAAAGGCCCAATTAGTCCCCTTCCCAACGAGGTACAACTTG
Organism: Cololabis saira; assembly: GCF_033807715.1. Classification (NCBI taxonomy): domain Eukaryota; kingdom Metazoa; phylum Chordata; class Actinopteri; order Beloniformes; family Belonidae; genus Cololabis; species Cololabis saira. The sequence goes on from NC_084599.1 coordinate 36,876,549, forward strand.
TAAGAAATCTGCATTTGTGGAATGAGTAATGAAGCAAAATGCGGGGGATGCAACCCATTTAGAATTCTTAGAATTTAAACACAACCAACATTCCATTTTCACAACTCCTAAACCTGACATCTTACTAAGACAAACAAACACTTATTTTCACTTTATTTTACATTAGGGATCCAATGGAACGGTCACTGAGATGATAGGACCAGTATTTATTACAGAAAAAAACACAAATTTAATAAGTATTTTAGTACAAAATCATTCTCACTCTTCTACATCACTGTCCATGTCCATCTCCTCCACTTCACCATCATCTAAAATGATGCCACCCACCAACAGATCCACTAGTGACTGAGGTAAAACTGGTCCATAGCACCATATTGGCTCTAAAATGCCGTGGCCATCCTTCTCCCACCCCTGAGCGAGCCACAGCAATAGCCCCTTTCTTGATGAGGTCTGTTGCACCAGGATGAGTCAGGTTGAGGTTGGTGAGGAAGACCTCAAACCACACCAGGTACCTAATGAAGCAGGGATAATACTGTTGAGTTTTGATTATGATAGCATTTTTAAAGCAGACTATTTACTTCAGTTGGTTACCAGAAGTTTGGTTTTGAGATTTTATAAGCTGATGTTAGTGTTTTCTCATGCCAGAATGTTAGTGATTTCTGATTTGTGTGTCATGATAAGCACTGTGTTACATTGTGATATATTGGATATATATATTTAAAATATTTTAATAATTTGACAACACTAATCATTATCAGAATAATATACAATATGATAACACTTATTACCTGGAGTAGTTCTGACCATCAAAAGCAAAAAACAAGTCGGCCATGTCCCCATTGCACTTATGGAAGAGTGCAAGGTTATTGGTCTTTTATTATGTTATTGGTTTCTGGCAATAGATCACAAATTGCCTTTATCCGAAAAGGTGAGTCGATTGGCTCAGCTTGTCTCTTGTCTCGTATTTGAAGAAGGTGATGCAACTTTTCTTTGGGGTCATTTTTGGAGGCACTGAAGCAAATGAAGTTCCCAGGCGATGGACTTGGGGTGTTCAATACACAGGTATATGATTGGATTTTTAGTGGGGGTTCAGACACATCAGAAGTCTGATCATGCAGTCTCTTTGCACTTCTCATGTTTTATTAATCCATCACTGGGCACAGAAAAAAAGAATATAAAAAAATACAATTAGTGCCACTGGACTAAATTATTAAAAAAAAGGCCTGGATAATCGAACTTACTGTATGTCACATTTCTTTTAGCGTACCCTACTGTTAGTTAAAACCTACTTGAACCGCCACCTTACTGTGGTGGAGGGGTTTGTGTGCCCGAGTCATCCTAGGAGCTATGTTGTCGGGGGCACTTTCGCCCCTGGTAGGGACTCCCATGGCAAACAGGTCCTGGGTGACGGGCCAGACTAAGAGCGGTTCACAAAGCCTATCATGAAGAGGAGACATCAAAGGACCGCTACGTCGCCCGGATCGGCGTCACCGGGGCCCCACCCTGGAGCCAGGCCTGGGGTTGGGGCTCGTAGGCGAGCGCCTGGTGGCCGGGTCTTTGCCCGTGGGACCCGGCCAGGCTCAGCCCGAAACGGCGACGTGGGTCCGCCTTCCAGTACGCCCACCACCCGCAGAAAGGATCATGGCAGGCCGGTGCAATGTGGGTTGGGTAGCAGTCGTGGCGGGGTGCCTCGACGACCCAATCCCTGGACCAAAACCCTCACAGTGGGGACATGGAATGTCACCTCGCTGGGGGGGAAGGAGCCGGAGCTTGTGCGTGAGGTTGAGAGATACCGGCTAGAGATAGTCGGGCTCACCTCCACACATAGCTTGGGCTCTGGAACCCAGCTCCTTGAAGGGGGCTGGACCCTCCACTACTCTGGAGTTGCCCAGGGTGAGAGGCGGCGGGCTGGTGTGGGCTTGGTTATAGCCCCTCAGCTCAGACGCCATGTGTTGGAGTTCACCCCGGTGAACGAGAGGGTCGCTTCCCTGCGCCTTCGGGTCAGGAAAAGGTCTCTCACTGTTGTTTGTGCCTACGGGCCGAACAGCAGTGGGGTAAACCCGGCCTTCTTGGGGTCCCTGGGAGGAGTACTTGATAGTGCTCCAACTGGGGACTCCATTGTTCTACTGGGGGACTTCAACGCTCACGTGGGTAATGACAGTGATACCTGGAGAGGCGTGATTGGGAGGAACGGCCTCCCCGATCTGAACCCGAGCGGTGTTTTGTTGTTGGACTTCTGTGCGAGTCACAGTTTGTCCATCACGAACACCATGTTCAAGCATAAGGGTGTCCATCAGTGCACGTGGCACCAGGACATCCTAGGCCGGAGGTCAATGATCGACTTTGTTGTCGTTTCATCTGACCTTCGGCCGCATGTCTTGGACACTCGGGTGAAGAGAGGGGCTGAGCTGTCAACTGATCACCACCTGGTGGTGAGTTGGATGCGCTGGCGGAGGGAGAGGTTGGACAGACCGGGCAGACCCAAACGGATTGTGAGGGTCTGTTGGGAACGTCTGGCCAAGCCCTCTGTCAGGGACATCTTCAACTCCCACCTCCGGGAGAGCTTCTCTCGGATCCCGGGGGAGGCGGGGGACATCGAGTCCGAGTGAACCATGTTCTCTGCCTCCATTGTCAACGCGGCGGCTCGAAGCTGTGGACGCAAGGTCTCCGGTGCCTGTCGTGGCGGCAATCCTAGAACCCGGTGGTGGACACCGGAAGTACAGGATGCCGTCAGACTGAAGGAGTCCTACCGGGCTATGTTGGCCGGTGGTACTCCTGACGCAGTAGATAGGTACCGGCAGGCCAGGCGGGCCGCGGCTCGGGCAGTCTTGGAGGCAAAAACTCGGGTCTGGGAGGAGTTCGGGGAGGCCATGGAGGAGGACTTTCGGTCGGCCTCGAGGAAATTCTGGAGGACCGTTCGGCGCCTCAGAAGGGGGAAGCAGTACTCTGCCGGCACCGTTTATGGTGCTGGTGGGGAGCTGTTGACCTCGACTGGGGACATTGTCGGACGGTGGAAGGAATACTTTGAGGATCTCCTTAACCCGACTGACATGCCTTCCACTGAGGAAGCAGAGGGTTGGGGCTCGGAGGCGTGCTCATCCATCACCCAAGCCAAGGTCACCGAGGTGGTTCGTAAGCTCCTCGGTGGCCGGGCACCGGGGGTGGATGAGATTCGCCCTGAGTACCTCAAGTACTCAGGGCGAGGGCTGTCTTGGCTGACACGCCTCTGCGACATTGCATGGAGGAAGGGGACAGTACCGCTGGGGTGGCAAACCGGGGTGGGGGTCCCTCTGTTTAAAAAGGGGGACCGGAGAGTGTGTTCCAACTACAGGGGGATCACACTTCTCAGCCTCCCGGGGAAAGTCTACGCGAGGGTACTGGAGAGGAGATTACGGCCGATAGTCGAACCTCGGATTCAGGAGGAACAATGCGGTTTTCGTCCCGGTCGTGGAACACTGGACCAGCTCTATACCCTCCGCAGGGTGCTCGAGGGTTCATGGGAATTTGCCCAACCAGTCTACATGTGTTTTGTGGATCTGGAGAAGGCATTTGACCGTGTCCCTCGTGCCATTCTGTGGGGGGTGCTGAGTGAGTATGGAGTCCGGGGCCCTCTACTAAGGGCTGTCCGGTCTCTGTATGATCGAAGCAGGAGTCTGGTTCGCATTGCCGGCAGTAGGTCAGACTTGTTCCCAGTGCATGTTGGACTCCGGCAGGGCTGCCCTTTGTCACCGGTCCTGTTCATAATTTTTATGGACAGGATTTCTAGGCGCAGCCAGGGGCCGGAGGGGATCCAGTTTGGGAACCTCAGGTTTTCATCTCTGCTTTTTGCAGATGATGTTGTCCTGTTGGCTTCATCAGACCGGGACATCCAGCATGTGCTGGGGCGGTTTGCGGCCGAGTGCGACGCGGCAGGGATGAGAATCAGCACCTCCAAGACCGAGGCCATGGTTCTCGACCGGAAAAGGGTGGCATGCCTTCTCCGGGTGGGTTGAGAAGTCCTGCCTCAGGTGGAGGAGTTCAAGTATCTCGGGATCTTGTTCACGAGTGAGGGAACAATGGAGCGTGAGATTGACAGACGGATCGGTGCAGCGTCCGCAGTAATGCGGTCGATGTATTGGACCATCGTGGTGAAGAGGGAGCTGAGTCGAAAGGCGAAGCTCTCGATTTACCGGTCCATCTACGCCCCTACCCTCACCTATGGTCATGAACTTTGGGTAGTGACCGAAAGGACAAGATCGCGGATACAAGCGGCCGAGATGAGTTTCCTCCGCAGGGTGGCTGGACGCTCCCTTAGAGATAGGGTGAGGAGTTCGGTCACCCGGGAGGAGCTCGGAGTCGAGCCGCTGCTCCTTCACATTGAGAGGAGTCAGCTGAGGTGGCTTGGGCATCTGTACCGGATGCCTCCTGGACGCCTCCCTAGGGAGGTGTTCCAGGCATGTCCCACCGGGAGGAGACCCCGGGGAAGACCCAGGACACGCTGGAGAGACTATGTCTCTCGGCTGGCCTGGGAACGCCTCGGACTCCCCCCGGAAGAGCTGGAGGAAGTGTCTGGGGTGAGGGAAGTCTGGGCATCCCTGCTGAGGCTGCTGCCCCCGCGACCCGGTAACGGAAAAGCGGAAGAGATGAGTGAGTGAGTGAGTGAGTGACAATTAGTGCCACTGGACTAAATTATTAAAAAAAAGGCCTGGATAATCGAACTTACTGTATGTCACATTTCTTTTAGCATACCCTACTGTTAGTTAAAACCTACAAAATACAAGCAAAACAGTAAGAGTTAAAAGCTAACCTCAATGAAAAAAGCTAGCTAACATGCTAATTGGTTAGTAGTAGTAGTAGTAGTAGTAAATATTTATTTCGGTCAATCACAAACAAAAATGAAAAAACAACAAACAAGATAACACAGGTTTTTCCCTGGTCAACATTGTGATTTGACCGAAAAGGTCTGGGCTTGAAGCATAAAGCTTATCTTGCCCACCTTTTAACAGAATAAAATATACAAAAAAACAAATGAAGTATCATAAGTCTACACAGAATAATAATAATAGTAATAATAATAATAATAATAATAATAATAATAGTTATAATAATAGTAATAATAATAATAATAACAATAATAATGATGGTGATGATAATAGTAATAGTAATAATGATAATAATAATAGCAATAATGTGATAATAATAATAATGATAGCTCTGAAAACAGAAAGTGAAAAGATGCTAAGGAAACCGGCAAAACCAATGTAAGTTGTCATTTTATCTCGTGCATGTGTGCATTCTTCATTGTTTGTTTATTGTGTTTCTATATATGTGTCCATTACCTTTGCTTTGAATAATATTTTGTATGCTTTTATTGAATTTGCTAGTTTAAGGTCATTTTCTAATGAGTTCCACAGTTTTACTCCTAAAACAGAAATACATCTTCCCTTTGCGTTTGTTCTAACTGTTGTTGTGTCAAACATTGCAGTTCCCCTGAGGTCGTGTTTGCCCTCTCTTGGCTTGAACAGTTCCTGCATGCAGCCCGGAAGTAAATTGTTGTAAGCCTTGTATATTATAACAGTGGTGTTCAGATTGACTATGTCTTGGAATTTAAGTGTATTGTTATGAATGAAAAGCGGGTTTGTTGGTGCAAGATACTCAGCCAAGTTTACAATTCTAATTGCTTTTTTTTGTAAAATATAAATGGGTTGAGTTATTGATTTGTACGTATTCCCCCACACTTCCACACAATAAGTCAGGTATGGGAGTAGTAGGGATCTGTATAGTACTTGTAATGATCTTTTATTTACAATACCTTTCATTTTATATAATATAGCTATTGTTTTAGATAATTTTCTTTTTAAGGTATTGATATATGGCTTCCATATGAGTTTTTCATCAATAGTTATTCCTAAAAATGTAGTAGTGTTTGTTTGTTCTAGTTTTATGTTATTAATAATTAGGTTTATTGGAGCATTTATCATTTTGTTGCCAAAAACAATGAATTTGGTTTTACTGATATTTAATGATAGCTTATTTATTTTAAACCATTTATTCACTATGTTGAGGTCCTTCTGTACTGCATGCAGGAGCTGCTCCAGATCTGTACCAGACAAGTACAGGCTTGTGTCGTCTGCAAATAAGACACACTGCATTTTTTGTAGGGCTTTACATATATCGTTTATATATAGGATAAATAATTTTGGCCCTAGTACAGAGCCTTGAGGAACTCCAAAAGTTATTTGTAAGGGTTCCGACTCGACTCCGTTTAGGCTAACAAATTGCATTCTTTTATCTAAATAGCTTTCCAGCCAAGAGAGGGCAATACCCCTGATTCCATATCGATATAATTTTTTTAATAGTATTTTATGATCTATTGTGTCAAATGCTTTTTTTAGGTCAATGAAGACCCCCACAGTGTATTGTTTATTGTCTATTGCTTTAGATATGTTTTCTACCAGTTCTATAACTGCCATTGAGGTTGATCTGTTGGTTCTGAATCCATATTGGTTATTACTTAGTAATTGGTGTTTTTCAATAAAGCTATCAAGTCTTGCTACAAAAAGTTTTTCTAGAATTTTAGAGAATTGTGATAAGAGTGATATCGGTCTATAGTTTGTGTATAGTTGTTTGTCTCCACTTTTGTATATTGGTACTATTTTAGCTATTTTCATTTTATTTGGAAAGATACCTGTTAAGAGTGATTGGTTGCAAATATGGGTAAAAGGTTTTACAATAGTATCAATTATATTTTTGACTAAAGTCATGTCTATATTTGTATTGTCAGTTGATTTTTTATTTTTCAGATTGTTAACAATTTTCGATATTTCTTGTTCATTTACACTAGCAATGAAGATGGAGTGTGGATTCTGATCAATGAGACCTTCATCTAGGCCGTCATTTTCTCTCAGGTCCTCAATCTCCTTTGCTAAATTTGGTCCTACATTCACAAAGAATTTATTAAATTCATTTGCGATTTCTTTTGTGTTTTCCTTTATTGTATTATCCTTTTTAAAAAACGTTGGGTATTGTGGTTTTCCTGTGCCTTTCTTGATTAGACTGTTCAGTAATTTCCAGGTACCTTGAATGTTGTTTTTCTGTTGTTCCAATAGTTTATGATAATAATCCTTCTTACTTATTCTTAATATATTGGTTAGTTTGTTCTTATATTTTTTATATCGTGTTTCTGTTTCATTGGTTCTTTGCTTTAAGAAGTTTTTGTATAGTAGATTCTTCTTTTTGCATGCATTATTTAAACCTTGAGTTATCCATGGCTTTTCCTGTTTTTGTTTGTTTGTATGTAGTGTCTTTTTTAATGGGCAGTGCTTATTATATGAATTAATTACTACAGCCAAGAAGGCATTATAGGCTTCATTTGGGTCAGATGCGTTGTGCGTTGTGGTTAGCTTGTCCAGCTAACCAAATAGAAATGAAGCTATTTTGAAGAATGTATTACCTCTGGCTCTAATATAAGAAAAACAACCATGTATAATGTTATATTAGCAAAAATGATAAGATATAACCTTATATTAGAAATGATAAAACATTCAGAAAATACTTACACTCCTTGTTCAAGTTTGCTTGTGTTTGACAGTTGACAGTTGATGCTACAGTTGGTTTGAGATTTCAAATTCTGAACATTCTAAACACTTAACAGTGGGAAGACACGCCCCTTTTACTGAACATTCGAAGCATTCTAAATGGGTTGCATCCCCCGCATTTTGCTTCATTACTCATTCCACAAATGGAGATTTCTTACAAGTTGTACCTCGTTGGAAAGGGGACTAATTGGGCCTTTTTTTGGTGTAAACAATACACCAACAGGTATTTCCAAAAGGGAGATGCACTTGATTGGAAAAAACATTTTCAAGCGTTTTTGGGTAATTTTGCCCTAAAATACTACTTGAAGCTCATTTTTCCCTAATAAAGAGTGGTTCTACCATCCCAGTAACCTTTCCATTGGATTCCTCGTGTCAATATTATGAGAAAAAGTGTGTTTGTTTGTCTTTCTAGGATTTATGGTTCAGAAGTTATGGAAATCTGCGTTTTTGCCATTTTAACAGGCAAAAATTCTAAATGGGTTCCAAAAAAGAACTTTCGGACCAATTTTTTTTCGGGCAACAAGCAAAAATCGTAAGCAAACACCTAAAGGATCCCAAAAAAACACGTTTCAGAAAAGAGTCCATCGGGTGCTCGGGAACCCCTCCTTCCTACTAGACTACAGTCACTGCACTGTGCAGCAAGGTCCCGCCCACAGCACCATGTGATTGGTTACACACAGAGACAGGCACGGGAAACAGCCAATCAGCGGTTAAGGCTGTGGATATTCTGTGCTCACACACAAACAGAGGAGCGGAGAATATTAGTTATTAATTATTTAGTTATTAATATTAGTTTAGCCGGGTAGAGAAGCTCCGGAGCTATGTTTCCAAGGTAAGTTAAGGCAGCAGACACCCTATTATTGTTATTCTAGCTTTCCAAAGTGCACCAGATTGATGCATTTAAATGCATTATGCTCAAAAAATTTCTCGGGGGGGGGCAGTCACCCCCCCGGTACCCCCTCGATGTTCCGGGACCTCTTCATGGACAAATTAAGCACTGGGGTTAAGTTTAACTTGATTTCTTGGCAGGAAAAAAAAGTTACATTACTAGTTGAGGTGAGCAGAAAAAAAGTCAACATGCGGTAGCATAAAAGTGATCAATACTCTGAAATGTTGATCAGTTCTGATGACTGCAGTATGGTAATGATAGAGACAATTAACAATTTGACATTTATGGCGTGATTATATGGTAAAGGAAGACATATGCAATGTTGGAACATGAACATAGTGAGAAGTGGACATGTGATATTCAATGTGTTTCTCCTGAAACTGCTTCTCTGCGATGTTTCTAAGGGAAGTGTTATCACAAATCCCCTACTCTTGAAACTCATCCAAGTAGTTATCAACACATCGAAGCATCTGTTTGATGGCGCTGAGCAGCAGGATGTCGGAGTTCATGTCCAGCTCCAACTCTTCGCTGTAGTTCTTCACTGGTACAACGCAGGACATCGGCATTCTGAGCCGGGTACTGACCTCCTCCATCTGGATCACAATAAACCATAAAAAAACGAGGGTTATCAGGACTGAGAGGTCAAGTATTTTACTTGAGAAACTTTTATTATCCTGACCAGATCTTTGATGTAGCCACTTTTGTAGACGTTTCTTAAATCCTCCTTCACCAAAGGGCAGGCTTCGTCTATTTTGGTGAGCAACACCAGCTGAGGAATCCCTTGAAACAAAAAACACATTTAGATTTAATATTTATTTTTCTAAAATGTAAATAACTTTATTAAAAAAAGGGAAATAACACATGAAGCAGGAGTCAATTCTACCGACCCATCAAGTTGACCTTCTTGCGGATGGCAACCATCTTCTTCTGCAGCTGTGGGGTCATGGTGGAGATCTTGCAGGAATCGATGACGTAAACCACACAGTGAATCTTGTCTTTGCGATCTGGAGACTTGCGATAGCCGTGAGCCTCCGAGGGTTTGAACTAAGTCCGTGTTTGAGGAGAAAGAGATCAACAGTTTCATTTAAGCACAGCTACGTCCATGTTCCAGCCAAAACCCACCAGGATGTAATCAAGCGGTGTACCTGGGCAGGCCGATGATCTTGGAGAATGATGCTGCTGATGTCGCCTACATCAAGCCCCGCCCCTGTACTTTCCTCCAGTCCCATGGTGTCACGCAGGATGATTGGCAGAGGATCTCTTGATTGTCCACCCCACACAGACAAGGTGCGAAACTATTGGAAACAAAGTCAGAAGATTAAAAAAAAACAAAAACAAAAACACAATAATACCCTCCCAATAATAATCTCCCCAACTTGCAGGTCATTGCTTATTTTTTATCTTGAGCATTATTTGCGGGGTTGCAAATTTGGGTCATTTTAGTTTGTGACTCTTGTTATATTTAATCCTTAGCTTTGTAATTTGTGCACTGGAGCGCCGTGGCGAAAGAATTGCCCGTAAGAGATCTAGATTCTATTCTATATTTAAGTTGTTTTTTATATTTAAGTTGTTTTTTTAATATATTTAATTGTGAATGAGACAGCGCTCCATATCTTTGGGTGCTGCCCCTGAAACCCACTTTGATACGAGCAGAAACCAGTGGATGGATTGAGGGACAGTAATGACGGGGAAATTATTTAATGTTGAAATCTAGGAGGCGGTCACCTACCTGTGTTGTCAGGCTGGTGGTAGAAGAGCCTGATATGGCCTGGTTGGTGACGTGACCTCTTAATACAGATTTGACGGAGTTAGAAAAGCTGGACTTTCCGGCTCCAACCGGTCCAATAAGTAAAATCTGAGCATGAGTCACGGAGCGAGTGAGCGGATTGTAGGTTTCAATCCTCTCCCTCAGCGCCGTACACATCCTTTTATACAGAAATAAAAAAGTTAAGAGCTATTTTTGTCTCTGTTACATTCTTACAATAGTCCAACAAAAAAGTCAAACTTTAAATTGTTAAGAAAGATAAGTGTGTAGCACGTTCTTGAGGACGAGAAAAATGTCTTCATCCATCTTACTTAGATTCCCAGAATACAGTCCTCCATGGTTTCTTGAGTTCAGTGGTCTCTGTTGGAGAAGAAAAATAATGAATACATTATTTTTAATTTTCTAATAATAATAATAATAATAATAACTAGAAAATTTCTGGAAATTTTGATATGGGCATGCCCTAGCGCCCATTCGTCCCCTCTTGCTGCTTTGGTTTGGGGCTGCAGTGGTTGTGTTTAGGGTGGTTCTATGTCAGTTTGAGGTGTTTTTACGCTTGTATTTCATTCATTCCTGCGCTCCCAATAGTTATTAATGGGGCGCGCTTTTTGGCATCTAGCGTTGCCACGGTAACGCTTTTGACTGAGAATAGTAATGCTTATCGAGGCAGGATGGAGACCCATGTAACGATGTATGCCATGCATGGGTGCATGTTCCGGTTCAGGCTACGTTAACGGATAGGTTTTTTTTTCACCATGGTACAAAACCCCATCCGAATGAATGGGGCCATTTGGCCTGGATTTTGACATAAAATTTCCTTAAATCCCAGCTTCATGAAATTTGAGTATGTTGAAGTCCACAGCGTGCCGAGTCAGGGGACATTTGTACGATGTCTCTACGATAACCTGTTGCCTAGCAACAAGCTTCCAAATTCAAACAGAAATAAAAAAAAAAATGAAAGGCCAATATCGCAAAAACTGTAATAATTAGCATAATGAGGTTATAGGGTCCGTTAGTGCCAATTGGGCCGAGTGTTTGAAAGTTTCAACCATGTCTCTACGATAAAGTTCGGCCGAGCAATAAGCGTCCGAATTTTCACCTTTTTTTTTGCTTTTTGGCGTCTAGCGTTGCCACGGTAACACTTTTTACTGAGAAAAGTAATGCCCATCGAGGAACGATGGAGACGCATCCAACGATGTATGCCATGCATGGGTGCATGTTCCGGTTCAGGCTATGTTAAAGGATAGGTTTTTTTTTCACCATGGTACAAAACCCCATCCGAATGAATGGGGCCACTTGGCCTGGATTTTGACATAAAATTTCCTTAAATCCCAGCTTCATGAAATTTGAGTATGTTGAAGTCCACAGCGTGCCGAGTCGGGAAACATTTGTATGATGTCTCTACGATAACCTGTTGCCTAGCAACAAGCGTCCAAAGTAAAACGGAAATTAAAAAAAAACCTGAAAGGTCAATATCACAAAAACTGTAATACTTGGCATAATGAGCTTGTACGTACCGTTAGGGACAATCGGGCCGAGTGTTTGAAAGTTTGAACGATGTCTCTACGACAAAGTTCGGCCGAGCAATAAGCGTCCGAATTTTCGCCTTTTTTTTTGCTTTTTGGCGTTTAGCGTTGCCACGGTAACACTTTTTACTGAGAAAAGTAATGCCCATCGAGGAACGATGGAGACGCATCCAACGATGTATGCCATGTATGGGTGCATGTTCCGGTTCAGGCTATGTTAACGGATAGGTTTTTTTTTCACCATGGTAAAAAACTCCATCCGAATGAATGGGGCCATTTGGCCTGGATTTTGACATAAAATTTCCTTAAATCCCAGCTTCATGAAATTTGAGTATGTTGAAGTCCACAGCGTGCCGAGTCGGGAAACATTTGTACGATGTCTCTACGATAACCTGTTGCCTAGCAACAAGCGTCCAAAGTCAAACGGAAAAAAAAATAAATAATAAAGGTCAATATCACAAAAACTGTAATACTTGGCATAATGAGGTTGTACGGTCGGTTAGGGACAATCGGACCGAGTGTTTGAAAGTTTGAACGATGTCTCTACGATAAAGTTCGGCCGAGCAATAAGCGTGGGAATTTTCGCCTTTTTTTTTGCTTTTTGGCAACTAGCGTTGCCACGGTAACCCCTATTACGGAGAAAAGTAATGCCCATCGAGGCATGATGGAGACGCATCCAACGATGTATGCCATGCATGGGTGCACGTTCCGGTTCGGGCCGCATTAACGGACGAAAAAAAGTGCGGAATAAGAATAATAACTAGAAAATTTCGGGAAATTTTGATATGGGCATGCCCTACCGCCCATTCGTCCCCTCTCGCTGCTTTGGTTTTGGGCTGTAGTGGTTGTGTTTAGGGTGGTTCTATGTCAGTTTGAGGTGTTTTTACACTTGTATTTCATTCATTCCTGTGCTCCCAATAGTTATTAATGGGGCGCGCTTTTTGGCATCTAGCGTTGCCACGGTAACGCTTTTGACTGAGAATAGTAATGCCCTTCGAGGCAACATGGAGACGCATCTAACGATGTATGCCTTGCATGGGTGCATGTTCCGGTTCAGGCTACGTTAACGGATAGGTTTTTTTTTTCACCATGGTACAAAACCCCATCCGAATGAATGGGGCCATTTGGCCTGGATTTTGACATAACATTTCCTTAAATGCCAGCTTCATGAAATTTGAGTATGTTGAAGTCCACAGCGTGCTGAGTCAGGGGACATTTGTACGATGTCTCTACGATAACCTGTTGCCTAGCAACAAGCGTCCAAATTCAAACAGAAATTAAAAAAAAAATGAAAGGCCAATATCGCAAAAACTGTAATAATTAGCATAATGAGGTTGTACGTAGCGTTAGGGACAATTGGGCCGAGTGTTTGAAAGTTTGAACGATGTCTCTACGATAAAGTTCGACCGAGCAATAAGCGTCTGAATTTTTGCCTTTTTTTTTGCTTTTTGGCATCTAGCGTTGCCACGGTAACACTTTTGACTGAGAAAAGTAATGCCCATCGAGGCACGATGGAGACGCATCCAACAATGTATGCCATGCATGGGTGCACGTTCCGGTTCGGGCAGCATTAACAGATTGTTTATTCACATGTTCCCCCATACAAATGCATTGGTTTTTGTTGCCATGGTAACAAGCCCCATAGGATAGAATGGGACAATTTGGCTTTAATATCTCAAAAGCTGTAAACGACAGCGTAATGTGACCTCAGTATGTTGTAGTCCACATGAAGCTGAGTCTTTTAACGTTGGAACCAAGTCTCTGCGATACCGCGTTGCCGCGCAACAAGCATCCGAAGTTCCGTTAGCATCAAAATGAACAATGTGGAATATCTCAAAAACCGTAATAGCAAGCATGACGAGACTAAAATATGTTGCAGTACAAAGCGTCCCGGGTTGGTCAATGTTGTAATGATGTCTGTACGATAAACCGTTGCCTAGCAACAAGCGTCCAAAATAAAAGTGATTTTTTTTTTTAATTGAAAGTTAAATATCGCAAAAACCGTAATAACTAGCATGATGAAGTTGTATGGTCCTTTAAAGACTATCGGGCCGAGTGTTTCAAAATTTGAACGATGTCTCTACGATAAAGTTCGGCCGAGTGATAAGCGCGGGAATTTTCGCCTTTTTTTTTGCTTTTTGGCAACTAGCGTTGCCACGGTAACCCCTATTACGGAGAAAAGTAATGCCCATCGAATCACGATGGAGACGCATCCAACGATGTATGCCATGCATGGGCGCACGTTGCGGTTCGGGCCGTATTAACGGACGAAAAAAAGTGCGGAATAAGAATAATAATAACTAGAAAATTTCACGAAATTTTGACATGGGCATGCCCTACGGCCCATTCGACCCCTCCAGCTGCTTTGGTTTAGGGCTGTAGTGGTTGTGTTCGGGGTGGTTCTATGTCAGTTTGAGGTGTTTACAGTTGTATTGCATTCATTCCTGTGCTCCCAATAGTTATTAAAGGTGTGCGCTTTTTGGCGTCTAGCGCCCCCCACGGTGACACTTTTGACTGAAAAAAGTAATGCCCATCGAGGCAACATGGAGACGCATCTAACGATGTATGCCATGCATGGGTGCACGTTGCGGTTCAGGCTACATTAATGGATAGGTTTTTGTTTCACCGTGGTAAAAAAATCCCATCCGAATGAATGGGGCCATTTGGCATGGATTTTGACATAAAATTTCCTTAAATCCCAGCTTCATGAAATTTGAATATGTTGACGGCCACAGCGTGCCGAGTCGGGGAACATTTGTACGATGTCTCTACGATAATCTGTCGCCTAGCAACAAGCGTCCAAAGTCAAATGGAAATTTAAAAAAAAAATGAAAGGTCAATATCGCAAAAATTTTAATAATTGGCATAATGAGCTTGTACGGCCCGTTAGTGCCAATCGGGCCGAGTGTTTGAAAGTTTGAACGATGTCTCTACGATAAAGTTCGACCGAGCAATAAGCGTCTGAATTTTTGCCTTTTTTTTTGCTTTATGGCATCTAGCGTTGCCACGGTAACACTTTTGACTGAGAAAAGTAATGCCCATCGAGGCACGATGGAGACGCATCCAACGATATATGCCATGCATGGGTGCACATTCCGGTTCGGGCAGCATTAACAGATTGTTTATTCACATGGTCCCCCATACAAATGCATTGGTTTTTGTTGCCATGGTAACAAGCCCCATAGGATAGAATGGGACAATTTGGCTTTAATATCTCAAAAGCTGTAAACGACAGCGTAATGAGACCTCAGTATGTTGTAGTCCACATCAACCTGAGTCTTTTAACGTTGGAACCAAGTCTCTGCGATACCGCGTTGCCGCGCAACAAGCATCCGAAGTTCCGTTAGCATCAAAATGAACAATGTGGAATATCTCAAAAACCGTAATAGCAAGCATGACGAGACTAAAATATGTTGCAGTACAAAGCGTCCCGGGTTGGTCAATGTTGTAATGATGTCTGTACGATAAACCGTTGCCTAGCAACAAGCGTCCAAAATAAAAGTGATTTTTTTTTTAAATTGAAAGTTAAATATCGCAAAAACCGTAATAACTAGAATGATGAAGTTGTATGGTCCTTTAAAGACTATCGGGCCGAGTGTTTCAAAGTTTGAACGATGTCTCTACGATAAAGTTCGGCCGAGCAATAAGCGCGGGAATTTTCGCCTTTTTTTTTGCTTTTTAGCAACTAGCGTTGCCATGGTAACCCCTATTACTGAGAAAAGTAATGCCCATCGAATCACGATGGAGACGCATCCAACGATGTATGCCATGCATGGGTGCACGTTGCGGTTCGGGCCGTATTAATGGACGAAAAAAAGTGCGGAATAATAAGAATAACTAGACAAAATTCCCGGGAAATTTTGAAGTGCCACGGACTACTGCCGGATGATCGCGGGGCTTATTTGCACCCATGAAGGTCAAGGACTCGATACAGATTCCAATGACACCACCCATGACTCTCTATGTCAAACCATTCAAAAGTTATTACAGAAAATATAGAACCGCTAACTGAACCGCTAACGGGATCGCTAACGGGATCGCTAACGGGACCGCTAACGGGACCGCTAACCGAGCCGCTAACGGGATCGCTAACCGAGCCGCTAACAACCGCTAACGGAACCGCTAACGGGACCGCTAACGGAACCGCTAACGGGACCGCTAACGGGGTCGCTAACTGGACCGCTAACGGGATCGCTAACTGGACCGCTAACGGTACCGCTAACGGGATCGCTAACGGAATCGCTAACTGAACCGCTAACGGGACCGCTAACCGAGCCGCTAACGGGATTGCTAACCGAGCCGCTAATGGGATCGCTAACGGGACCGCTAACAACCGCTAACGGAACCGCTAACAGGACCGCTAACAGAACCGCTAACAGAACCGCTAACGGGACCGCTAACGGGATCGCTAACAACCGCTAGCAGAACCGCTTACGGGACCGCTAACGGGGTCGCTAACTGGACCGCTAACGGGATCGCTAACTGGACCGCTAACGGGACCGCTAACGGGATCGCTAACGGGACCGCTAACGGGACCGCTAACCGAGCCGCTAACGGGATCGCTAACCGAGCCGCTAACAACCGCTAACGGAACCGCTAACGGGACCGCTAACGGAACCGCTAACGGGACCGCTAACGGGGTCGCTAACTGGACCGCTAACGGGATCGCTAACTGGACCGCTAACGGTACCGCTAACGGGATCGCTAACGGAATCGCTAACTGAACCGCTAACGGGACCGCTAACCGAGCCGCTAACGGGATTGCTAACCGAGCCGCTAATGGGATCGCTAACGGGACCGCTAACAACCGCTAACGGAACCGCTAACAGGACCGCTAACAGAACCGCTAACAGAACCGCTAACGGGACCGCTAACGGGATCGCTAACAACCGCTATCAGAACCGCTTACGGGACCGCTAACGGGGTCGCTAACTGGACCGCTAACGGGATCGCTAACTGGACCGCTAACGGGACCGCTAACGGGATCGCTAACGGAATCGCTAACTGAACCGCTAACGGGACCGCTAACGGGATCGCTAACAACCGCTAGCGGAACCGCTAACGGGGTCGCTAACTGGACCGCTAACGGGATCGCTAACTGGACCGCTAACGGGACCGCTAATGGGACCGCTAACGGAATCGCTAACTGAACCGCTAACGGGACCGCTAACCGAGCCGCTAACGGGATCGCTAACCAAGCCGCTAACGGGGATCGCTAACGGGATCGCTAACAACCGCTAACGGGATTGCTAACGGGACCGCTAACGGGGTCGCTAACTGGACCGCTAACGGGATCGCTAACTGGACCGCTAACGGGACCGCTAACGGGATCGCTAACAGAACCGCTAACGGGACCGCTAACACCAATAACACTACCATCCCATAATAAACACCTACCATCCCATAATAACACTAACATCCTATAAAAACACCTGACATCCCATAATAACACTAATATCCTATAAAAACACCTGCCATCCCATAATAACACTAACATCCTATAAAAACACCTGACATCCCATAATAACACTAACATCCTATAAAAACACCTGACATCCCATAATAACACTAATATCCTATAAAAACACCTGCCATCCCATAATAACACCTATCGTGTGTGTGTGTGTGTGTGTGTGTGTGTGTGTGTGTGTGTGTGTGTGTGTGTGTGTGTGTGTGTGTGTGTGTGTGTGTTCATCTAAGGTTAAAAGGTCAGGGTTCAGATTTCTCCATTTTCCAGGTTATACTATGAATTCTGTACTGAGTGAGTCATGTGACCAGTTCTGGGTCAGTCTAATCAGTCAACAGCTGAGCTCTGGTTGCTAGGGGCAACAAGAACCTGATACAGAGGGAGCGGGAATGACTCAGCTGGATTTTCGGTTGTGACAAACCTGAAATCACTCCACTTTGCGCTCAAACCGTAGCTCTTAGCAGAAAAACGAAAACATTTTGAGAAACGGAGAACCTACCAGATTATCTTAATGTTATTTTCATACAGATATTCCTTAAAATGTGTTAGTAATGGCAATTCGAAAACAAAAATGAGATTTTTTTTAAGAAAACTTCATTTAACATGGGAGTCAATGAAGAGAGAGACAGGAATTGGCGCGTCTGTTGGCTCCCCCGTTAAAATTTTGTGCACACCACGCCTGTCAAAGTCACATTTTATGAATCACAACACCTATGTCAATATTCTGACCAAAAATTATCTGTCTACCTTTTACGGTTTGGCCGTGAGCTCGAGTTACAAATAAGAAATCATGTTTTTTTTTCAGTGTAACTACACTCTAGCAAACTGACTCCCGTGCTCTAGATTTGAAAAAAAGTGATTTCCAGACCTCGCTTGAGGGCTCATATCTTGAAAAGTGTACATTTTAGGAAAAAACAGTCCGGGGTTTAGAGAGAGAAGAGAAGTTTTCCTCCGTTTTGAAGTTTGAATGACGTTTCTACGTGCAAGTATGAGAAAGATACGTGACTCGGAAAAAAGGTGAATTTTGTCTTTTTTTTCTCAACATTTTCCCATCCGCTTATAATGGCGCCATTGAAATGCATGGGAAAATCTTCCCCATTAGTTTGGAAATTTGGAAATGTTTTTGCACTTCGTGCAAAAACTATTCGTGCCATCGTTCTGAAAATCCACAGGACTGTAGTTAAATTCAGGGCCTACAACTTTCTAAATCGGTTCATAATTTTTCGAGTAACGGTGTGCGAGTGGTGAGGCCCCAAAGTTCACGCAATGCGTTCCGGATGGGGCAAAAAGCGCACGTTTGTGCACGTTGCGCAAAAACGTGCACGCCAATCGCTAATAAAAGTCATACCCATCGATTCCCGATTAAGGCGCACGTTTCTACGTTTTTACTTTTCGCGTTTTCTCAAAGCTGTAGGAGGAGTAGCCGGACAAAGTTTTTACGGAAGAATATATAAATAATAATAAGCCTGAGCAATAGTATGAGTGCCTCGTGCTGCGCACGAGGCACTCCTCCTCCATTGAGCTTGCGCAGCTCAATGGAGGAGGCGTGCCACGTGGCGCAGCCGTGGCACTAATAATAAATAAGCCTGAGCAATAGTATGAGTGCCACGGCTGCGCCACGAGGCACTCCTCCTCCATTGAGCTTGCGCAGCTCAATGGAGGAGGCGTGCCACGTGGCGCAGCCGTGGCACTAACTAGACAAAATTCCCGGGAAATTTTGAAGTGCCACGGACTACTGCCGGATGATCGCGGGGCTCGATACTGATTAATATACTGATTAATATGACATCATCCATGACTCTGTATGTCATACCATTCAAAAGATATTTGACTATAACGTATCAGCCAATCAGAAGAAGGGGCGGGGCTAATTTTCACCAATGAGGGTCAAGGACTCGATACAGATTCCAATGACACCACCCATGACTCTCTATGTCAAACTATTCAAAAGTTATTACAGAAAATATGTAATAGGCTAATAGAACCGCTAACAAGACCACTAACGGGACCGCTAACGGGATAGCTAACAGAACCGCTAACGGAACCTCTAACAGTATCGCTAACTGAACCGCTAACGGGATCGCTAAAGGGACTGCTAACCGAGCCGCTAACGGAATCGCTAACCGAGCCGCTAACAACCGCTAACGGAACCGCTAACGGGACCGCTAATGGGACCGCTAATGGGATCGCTAACGGAACCGCTAATGGGACCGCTAACGGGACCGCTAACAGGATCGCTAACGGGATCGCTAACCGAGCCGCTAACGGAATCGCTAACCGAGCCGCTAACAACCGCTAACGGAACCGCTAACGAGACCGCTAATGGGACCGCTAATGGGATCGCTAACGGGATCGCTAATGGGACCGCTAACGGGATCGCTAACGGGATCGCTAACGGGATCGCTAATGGGACCGCTAACTGAGCCGCTAATGGGGTCGCTAACAGGACCGCTAACAACCGCTAACGGAACCGCTAACGGGACCGCTAACAGAACCGCTAACAGAACCGCTAACAGAACCGCTAACAGGACCGCTAACGGGATCGCTAACAACCGCTAGCGGAACCGCTAACGGGACCGCTAATGGGATTGCTAACGGGACCGCTAACGGGGTCGCTAACTGGACCGCTAACGGGATCGCTAACGGGACCGCTAACGGGATCGCTAACGGAATCGCTAACTGAACCGCTAACGGGACCGCTAACCGAACCGCTAACGGGATCGCTAACTGAGCCGCTAACGGGATCGCTAACGGGATCGCTAACAACCGCTAACGGGACCGCTAACGGGGTCGCTAACTGGACCGCTAAGGGGATCGCTAACTGGACCGCTAACGGGACCGCTAACGGGATCGCTAACAGGACCGCTAACAGAACCGCTAACGGGACCGCTAACACCAATAACACTACCATCCCATAATAAACACCTACCATCCCATAATAACACTAACATCCCATAATAACACTAACATCCTATAAAAACACCTGACATCCCATAATAACACTAACATCCATTAAAAACACCTGCCATCCCATAATAACACTAACATCCTATAAAAACACCTGACATCCCATAATAACACTAACATCCTATAAAAACACCTGACATCCCATAATAACACTAACATCCTATAAAAACACCTGACATCCCATAATAACACTAATATCCTATAAAAACACCTGCCATCCCATAATAACACTAACATCCTATAAAAACACCTGCCATCCCATAATAACACCTATCGTGTGTGTGTGTGTGTGTGTGTGTGTGTGTGTGTATGTGTGTGTGTGTGTGTGTGTGTGTTCATCTAAGGTTAAAAGGTCAGGGTTCAGATTTCTCCATTTTCCAGGTTATACTATGAATTCTGTACTGAGTGAGTCATGTGACCAGTTCTGGGTCAGTCTAATCAGTACAGCTGAGCTGTGGTTGCTAGGGGCAACAAGAACCTGATACAGAGGGAGCGGGAATGACTCAGCTGGATTTTCGGTTGTGACAAACCTGAAATCACTCCACTTTGCGCTCAAACCGTAGCTCTTAGCAGAAAAACGAAAACATTTTGAGAAACGGAGAACCTACCAGATTATCTAAATGTTATTTTCATACAGATATTCCTTAAAATGTGTTAGTAACGGCAATTCGAAAACAAAAATGAGATTTTTTTTAAGAAAACTTCATTTAACATGGGAGTCAATGAAGGGCGAGACAGGAACTGGCGTGTCTGTTGGCTCCCCCGTTAAAATTTTGTGCACACCACGCCTGTCAAAGTCACATTTTATGAATCACAAAACCTATGTCTATATTCTGACCAAAAATTATCTGTCTACCTTTTACGGTTTGGCCGTGACCTCGAGTTACAAATAAGAAATCATGTTTTTTTTTCAGTGTAACTACACTCTAGCAAACTGACTCCCGTGCTCTAGATTTGAAAAAAAGTGATTTCCAGTCCTCGCTTGAGGGCTCATATCTTGAAAAGTGTACATTTTAGGAAAAAACAGTTTCGGGTTTGGAGAGAGAAGAGAAGTTTTCCTCCGTTTTGAAGTTTGAATGACCTTTCTACGTGCAAGTATGAGAAAGATACGTGACTCAGAAAAAAGGTGATTTTTTTTTTTTTTTAACCTCCTCCCACCCACAGTGTGAAATGCTGCCCCATACAAATACATGGGAAAATCTCCCCATTAGTTTGGAAATTTGGAAATGTTTTTGCACTTCGTGCAAAAACTATTCGTGCCATCGTTCTGAAAATCCACAGGACTGTAGTTAAATTCAGGGCCTACAACTTTCTAAATCGGTTCATAATTTTTCGAGTAACGGTGTGCGAGTGGTGAGGCCCCAAAGTTCACGCAATGCGTTCCGGATGGGGCAAAAAGCGCACGTTTGTGCACGTTGCGCAAAAACGTGCACGCCAATCGCTAATAAAAGTCATACCACTCGATTCCCGCTTAAGGCGCAAGTTTCTACGTTTTTACTTTTCGCGTTTTCTCAAAGCTGTGGGACTAGTTACCGGACAAAGTTTTTACGGAAGAATAAAGAATAACTAGACCAAAATTCCCGGGAAATTTTGAAGTGCCACGGACTACTGCCGGATGATCGCGGGATGCACCCATGAAGGTCAAGGACTCGATACTTAGTCATTTGACACCACCCATGACTCTCTATGTCAAACCATTCAAAAGTTATTACAGAAAATATGTAATAGGCTAATAGAACCGCTAACAAGACCGCTAACGGGACCGCTAACGGGATAGCTAACAGAACCGCTAACGGAACCTCTAACGGGATCGCTAACTGAACCGCTAACGGGATCGCTAAAGGGATCGCTAACGGGACCGCTAACGGGACCGCTAACCGAGCCGCTAACGGAATCGCTAACCGAGCCGCTAACAACCGCTAACGGAACCGCTAACGGGACCGCTAACGGGACCGCTAATGGGATCGCTAACGGAACCGCTAACGGGACCGCTAACGGGACCGCTAACGGGACCGCTAACCGAGCCGCTAACGGAATCGCTAACCGAGCCGCTAACAACCGCTAACGGAACTGCTAACGGGACCGCTAACGGGACCGCTAACGGGACCGCTAATGGGATCGCTAACGGAACCGCTAACGGGACCGCTAACGGGACCGCTAACGGGACCGCTAATGGGATCGCTAACGGAACCGCTAACGGGATCGCTAACGGGACCGCTAACGGGACCGCTAACCGAGCCGCTAACGGAATCGCTAACCGAGCCGCTAACGGGACCGCTAACGGGACCGCTAACGGGACCGCTAACGGGACCACTAACGGGATCGCTAACGGGATCGCTAATGGGGTCGCTAACGGGACCGCTAACAACCGCTAACGAAACCGCTAACAGTACCGCTAACAGAACCGCTAACTGAACCGCTAACGGGATCGCTAACGGGATCGCTAACGGGACCGCTAACCGAGCCGTTAACGGAATCGCTAACCGAGCCGCTAACAACCGCTAACGGGACCGCTAACGGGACCGCTAACGGGACCGCTAATGGGATCGCTAACGGAACCGCTAACGGGACCGCTAACGGGACCGCTAACGGGACCGCTAACGGGACCGCTAACGGGATCGCTAACGGGATCGCTAACGGAGCCGCTAATGGGGTCGCTAACGGGACCGCTAACAACCGCTAACGGAACCGCTAACAGGACCGCTAACAGAACCGCTAACTGAACCGCTAACGCGATCGCTAACGGGACCGCTAACCGAGCCGCTAACGGAATCGCTAACCGAGCCGCTAACAACCGCTAACGGAACCGCTAACGGGACCGCTAACGGGACCGCTAACGGGATCGCTAACGGAACAACTAACGGGACCGCTAACGGGACCGCTAACGGGATCGCTAACGGGATCGCTAACGGGACCGCTAACCGAGCCGCTAACGGGATTGCTAACGGGATCGCTAACAACCGCTAACGGGACCGCTAACGGGATTGCTAACGGGGTCGCTAACTGGACCGCTAACGGGATCGCTAACTGGACCGCTAACGGGATCGCTAACAGAACCGCTAACGGGATCGCTAACAGAACCGCTAACAGAACCGCTAACGGGACCGCTAACACCAATAACACTACCATCCCATAATAAACACCTACCATCCCATAATAACACTAACATCCTATAAAAACACCTGCCATCCCATAATAACACTAACATCCTATAAAAACACCTGCCATCCCATAATAACACTAACATCCTATAAAAATAAAATGGGGATCATGTAAGGTCAGGGTTCAGATTCCTCCATTATCCAAGGTAAAGTATTATGAAGTCTGCATTGATGTGTCATGTGACCAGTTCTGGGTCACATGACCCGGAAGTATGGTAGTGTATATTGTATTGGAATGACTCAGCTAGTTTTTTGGATTTGACAAGCCTCAAATAACTTCACCTTGTAATCAAACTGTAGCTCCTATCAGAAAAACAAAGACATCGTGAGAGAGACAGAACCCGGAAGATTCTGACAATCTTAATTTTATTCAGATATTCCTTAAAATGTGTTAGTAACGGCAATTCGAAAACAAAAATGAGATTTTTTTTAAGAAAACTTCATTTAACATGGGAGTCAATGAAGAGACAGACAGGAATTGGCGTGTCTGTTGGCTCCACCGTTAAAATTTTGTGCACACCACGCCTGTGAAAGTCACATTTTATAAATCACAACACCTATGTCTATATTCTGACCAAAAATGATCTGTCTACCTTTTACGGTTTGGCCGTGACCTCGAGTTACAAATAAGAAATCATGTTTTTTTTTCAGTGTAACTACACTCTAGCAAACTGACTCCCGTGCTCTAGATTTGAAAAAAAGTGATTTCCAGACCTCGCTTGAGGGCTCATATCTTGAAAAGTGTACATTTTAGGAAAAAACAGTCCGGGGTTTAGAGAGAGAAGAGAAGTTTTCCTCCGTTTTGAAGTTTGAATGACGTTTCTACGTGCAAGTATGAGAAAGATACGTGACTCAGAAAAAAGGTGATTTTTTTTTTTTTTAACCTCCTCCCACCCACAGTCTGAAATGCTGCCCCATACAAATACATGGGAAAATCTCCCCATTAGTTTGGAAATTTGGAAATGTTTTTGCACTTCGTGCAAAAACTATTCGTGCCATCGTTCTGAAAATCCACAGGACTGTAGGTAAATTCAGGGCCTACAACTTTCTAAATCGGTTCATAATTTTTCGAGTAACGGTGTGCGAGTGGTGAGGCCCCAAACTTCACGCAATGCGTTCCGGATGGGGCAAAAAGCGCACGTTTGTGCACGTTGCGCAAAAACGTGCACGCCAATCGCTTATAAAAGTCATACCCATCGATTCCCGATTAAGGCGCACGTTTCTACGTTTTTACTTTTCGCGTTTTCTCAAAGCTGTAGGAGGAGTAGCCGGACAAAGTTTTTACGGAAGAATATATAAATAATAATAAGCCTGAGCAATAGTATGAGTGCCTCGTGCTGCGCACGAGGCACTCCTCCTCCATTGAGCTTGCGCAGCTCAATGGAGGAGGCGTGCCACGTGGCGCAGCCGTGGCACTAATAATAATAAGCCTGAGCAATAGTATGAGTGCCTCGTGCTGCGCACGAGGCACTCCTCCTCCATTGAGCTTGCGCATCTCAATGGAGGAGGAGTGCCACGTGGCGCAGCCGTGGCACTAATAATAACTAGAAAATTTCACGAAATTTTGACATGGGCATGCCCTACGGCCCATTCGACCCCTCCAGCTGCTTTGGTTTAGGGCTGTAGTGGTTGTGTTCGGGGTGGTTCTATGTCAGTTTGAGGTGTTTACAGTTGTATTGCATTCATTCCTGTGCTCCCAATAGTTATTAAAGGTGTGCGCTTTTTGGCGTCTAGCGCCCCCCACGGTGACACTTTTGACTGAAAAAAGTAATGCCCATCGAGGCAACATGGAGACGCATCTAACGATGTATGCCATGCATGGGTGCACGTTGCGGTTCAGGCTACATTAATGGATAGGTTTTTGTTTCACCGTGGTAAAAAAATCCCATCCGAATGAATGGGGCCATTTGGCATGGATTTTGACATAAAATTTCCTTAAATCCCAGCTTCATGAAATTTGAATATGTTGACGGCCACAGCGTGCCGAGTCGGGGAACATTTGTACGATGTCTCTACGATAATCTGTCGCCTAGCAACAAGCGTCCAAAGTCAAATGGAAATTTAAAAAAAAAATGAAAGGTCAATATCGCAAAAATTTTAATAATTGGCATAATGAGCTTGTACGGCCCGTTAGTGCCAATCGGGCCGAGTGTTTGAAAGTTTGAACGATGTCTCTACGATAAAGTTCGACCGAGCAATAAGCGTCTGAATTTTTGCCTTTTTTTTTGCTTTATGGCATCTAGCGTTGCCACGGTAACACTTTTGACTGAGAAAAGTAATGCCCATCGAGGCACGATGGAGACGCATCCAACGATATATGCCATGCATGGGTGCACATTCCGGTTCGGGCAGCATTAACAGATTGTTTATTCACATGGTCCCCCATACAAATGCATTGGTTTTTGTTGCCATGGTAACAAGCCCCATAGGATAGAATGGGACAATTTGGCTTTAATATCTCAAAAGCTGTAAACGACAGCGTAATGAGACCTCAGTATGTTGTAGTCCACATCAACCTGAGTCTTTTAACGTTGGAACCAAGTCTCTGCGATACCGCGTTGCCGCGCAACAAGCATCCGAAGTTCCGTTAGCATCAAAATGAACAATGTGGAATATCTCAAAAACCGTAATAGCAAGCATGACGAGACTAAAATATGTTGCAGTACAAAGCGTCCCGGGTTGGTCAATGTTGTAATGATGTCTGTACGATAAACCGTTGCCTAGCAACAAGCGTCCAAAATAAAAGTGATTTTTTTTTTAAATTGAAAGTTAAATATCGCAAAAACCGTAATAACTAGAATGATGAAGTTGTATGGTCCTTTAAAGACTATCGGGCCGAGTGTTTCAAAGTTTGAACGATGTCTCTACGATAAAGTTCGGCCGAGCAATAAGCGCGGGAATTTTCGCCTTTTTTTTTGCTTTTTAGCAACTAGCGTTGCCATGGTAACCCCTATTACTGAGAAAAGTAATGCCCATCGAATCACGATGGAGACGCATCCAACGATGTATGCCATGCATGGGTGCACGTTGCGGTTCGGGCCGTATTAATGGACGAAAAAAAGTGCGGAATAATAAGAATAATAACTAGAAAATTTCTGGAAATTTTGATATGGGCATGCCCTACCGCCCATTCGTCCCCTCTTGCTGCTTTGGTTTGGGGCTGTAGTGGTTGTGTTCGGGGTGGTTCTATGTCAGTTTGAGGTGTTTTTACGCTTGTATTTCATTCATTCCTGTGCTCCCAATAGTTATTAATGGGGCGCGCTTTTTGGCATCTAGCGTTGCCACGGTAACGCTTTTGACTGAGAAAAGTAATGCCCATCGAGGCAAGATGGAGACGCATCTAACGATGTATGCCGTGCATGGGTGCACGTTCCGGTTCAGGCTACGTTAACGGATAGGTTTTTTTTTTCACCATGGTACAAAACCCCATCCGAATGAATGGGGCCATTTGGCCTGGATTTTGACATAAAATTTCCTTAATTCCCAGCTTCATGAAATTTGAGTATGTTGAATTCCACAGCGTGCCGAGTCAGGGGACATTTGTACGATGTCTCTACGATAACCTGTTGCCTAGCAACAAGCGTCCAAATTCAAACAGAAATAAAAAAAAAAATGAAAGGTCAATATCGCGAAAACTGTAGTAATTAGCATAATGAGGTTGTAGGGGCCGTTACTGCCAATCGGGCCGAGTGTTTGAAAGTTTCAACCATGTCTCTACGATAAAGTTCGGCCGAGCAATAAGCGTCCGAATTTTCGCCTTTTTTTTTGCTTTTTGGCATCTAGCGTTGCCACGGTAACACTTTTTACTGAGAAAAGTAATGCCCATCGAGGAACCATGGAGACGCATCCAACGATGTATGCCATGTATGGGTGCATGTTCCGGTTCAGGCTATGTTAACGGATAGGTTTATTTTTCACCATGGTAAAAAACTCCATCCGAATGAATGGGGCCATGTGGCCTGGATTTTGACATAAAATGTCCTTAAATCCCAGCTTCATGAAATTTGAGTATGTTGAAGTCCACAGTGTGCCGAGTCGGGAAACATTTGTACCATGTCTCTACGATAACCTGTTGCCTAGCAACAAGCGTCCAAAGTCAAATGGAAAAAAAAAAAAAAAAGAAAGGTCAATATCACAAAAACTGTAATACTTGGCATAATGAGCTTGTACGTACCTTTAGGGACAATCAGGCCAAGTGTTTGAAAGTTTGAACGATGTCTCTACGACAAAGTTCGGCCGAGCAATAAGCGTGGGAATTTTCGCCTTTTTTTTTGCTTTTTGGCAACTAGCGTTGCCCCGGTAACCCCTATTACGGAGAAAAGTAATGCCCATCGAGGCATGATGGAGACGCATCCAACGATGTATGCCATGCATGGGTGCACATTCCGGTTCGGGCCGCATTAACGGACGAAAAAAAGTGCGGAATAAGAATAATAATAAAAAGAAAAGGGAAACCTTTTCTAGATACTAATATATCGCCTTCATTTTCATGTTTTTCCTCGTTTTTCCGGCCGTGTTTTAGTTTTTGGGGATTTTTTTTTTCCACATCAGAGCGGGGTCATGCTGTACACCCGCTGGTGCGCAGTGGGACTTTTGCGACTTTAGCTTGTTAGCAAAATGCTAGCAACATTGCCCTTTGGGCCATTCTGGACGATTGCAATATGGTCATGCCATTACTTGGCATGCCCATAATAATAACTAGACAAAATTCCCGGGAAATTTTGAAGTGCCACGGACTACTGCCGGATGATCGCGGGGCTTATTTGCACCCATGAAGGTCAAGGACTCGATACAGATTCCAATGACACCACCCATGACTCTCTATGTCAAACCATTCAAAAGTTATTACAGAAAATATAGAACCGCTAACTGAACCGCTAACGGGATCGCTAACGGGATCGCTAACGGGACCGCTAACGGGACCGCTAACCGAGCCGCTAACGGGATCGCTAACCGAGCCGCTAACAACCGCTAACGGAACCGCTAACGGGACCGCTAACGGAACCGCTAACGGGACCGCTAACGGGGTCGCTAACTGGACCGCTAACGGGATCGCTAACTGGACCGCTAACGGTACCGCTAACGGGATCGCTAACGGAATCGCTAACTGAACCGCTAACGGGACCGCTAACCGAGCCGCTAACGGGATTGCTAACCGAGCCGCTAATGGGATCGCTAACGGGACCGCTAACAACCGCTAACGGAACCGCTAACAGGACCGCTAACAGAACCGCTAACAGAACCGCTAACGGGACCGCTAACGGGATCGCTAACAACCGCTAGCAGAACCGCTTACGGGACCGCTAACGGGGTCGCTAACTGGACCGCTAACGGGATCGCTAACTGGACCGCTAACGGGACCGCTAACGGGATCGCTAACGGGACCGCTAACGGGACCGCTAACCGAGCCGCTAACGGGATCGCTAACCGAGCCGCTAACAACCGCTAACGGAACCGCTAACGGGACCGCTAACGGAACCGCTAACGGGACCGCTAACGGGGTCGCTAACTGGACCGCTAACGGGATCGCTAACTGGACCGCTAACGGTACCGCTAACGGGATCGCTAACGGAATCGCTAACTGAACCGCTAACGGGACCGCTAACCGAGCCGCTAACGGGATTGCTAACCGAGCCGCTAATGGGATCGCTAACGGGACCGCTAACAACCGCTAACGGAACCGCTAACAGGACCGCTAACAGAACCGCTAACAGAACCGCTAACGGGACCGCTAACGGGATCGCTAACAACCGCTATCAGAACCGCTTACGGGACCGCTAACGGGGTCGCTAACTGGACCGCTAACGGGATCGCTAACTGGACCGCTAACGGGACCGCTAACGGGATCGCTAACGGAATCGCTAACTGAACCGCTAACGGGACCGCTAACGCGATCGCTAACAACCGCTAGCGGAACCGCTAACGGGGTCGCTAACTGGACCGCTAACGGGATCGCTAACTGGACCGCTAACGGGACCGCTAATGGGACCGCTAACGGAATCGCTAACTGAACCGCTAACGGGACCGCTAACCGAGCCGCTAACGGGATCGCTAACCAAGCCGCTAACGGGGATCGCTAACGGGATCGCTAACAACCGCTAACGGGATTGCTAACGGGACCGCTAACGGGGTCGCTAACTGGACCGCTAACGGGATCGCTAACTGGACCGCTAACGGGACCGCTAACGGGATCGCTAACAGAACCGCTAACGGGACCGCTAACACCAATAACACTACCATCCCATAATAAACACCTACCATCCCATAATAACACTAACATCCTATAAAAACACCTGACATCCCATAATAACACTAATATCCTATAAAAACACCTGCCATCCCATAATAACACTAACATCCTATAAAAACACCTGACATCCCATAATAACACTAACATCCTATAAAAACACCTGACATCCCATAATAACACTAATATCCTATAAAAACACCTGCCATCCCATAATAACACCTATCGTGTGTGTGTGTGTGTGTGTGTGTGTGTGTGTGTGTGTGTGTGTGTGTGTGTGTGTGTGTGTGTGTGTGTGTGTGTGTGTTCATCTAAGGTTAAAAGGTCAGGGTTCAGATTTCTCCATTTTCCAGGTTATACTATGAATTCTGTACTGAGTGAGTCATGTGACCAGTTCTGGGTCAGTCTAATCAGTCAACAGCTGAGCTCTGGTTGCTAGGGGCAACAAGAACCTGATACAGAGGGAGCGGGAATGACTCAGCTGGATTTTCGGTTGTGACAAACCTGAAATCACTCCACTTTGCGCTCAAACCGTAGCTCTTAGCAGAAAAACGAAAACATTTTGAGAAACGGAGAACCTACCAGATTATCTTAATGTTATTTTCATACAGATATTCCTTAAAATGTGTTAGTAATGGCAATTCGAAAACAAAAATGAGATTTTTTTTAAGAAAACTTCATTTAACATGGGAGTCAATGAAGAGAGAGACAGGAATTGGCGCGTCTGTTGGCTCCCCCGTTAAAATTTTGTGCACACCACGCCTGTCAAAGTCACATTTTATGAATCACAACACCTATGTCAATATTCTGACCAAAAATTATCTGTCTACCTTTTACGGTTTGGCCGTGAGCTCGAGTTACAAATAAGAAATCATGTTTTTTTTTCAGTGTAACTACACTCTAGCAAACTGACTCCCGTGCTCTAGATTTGAAAAAAAGTGATTTCCAGACCTCGCTTGAGGGCTCATATCTTGAAAAGTGTACATTTTAGGAAAAAACAGTCCGGGGTTTAGAGAGAGAAGAGAAGTTTTCCTCCGTTTTGAAGTTTGAATGACGTTTCTACGTGCAAGTATGAGAAAGATACGTGACTCGGAAAAAAGGTGAATTTTGTCTTTTTTTTCTCAACATTTTCCCATCCGCTTATAATGGCGCCATTGAAATGCATGGGAAAATCTTCCCCATTAGTTTGGAAATTTGGAAATGTTTTTGCACTTCGTGCAAAAACTATTCGTGCCATCGTTCTGAAAATCCACAGGACTGTAGTTAAATTCAGGGCCTACAACTTTCTAAATCGGTTCATAATTTTTCGAGTAACGGTGTGCGAGTGGTGAGGCCCCAAAGTTCACGCAATGCGTTCCGGATGGGGCAAAAAGCGCACGTTTGTGCACGTTGCGCAAAAACGTGCACGCCAATCGCTAATAAAAGTCATACCCATCGATTCCCGATTAAGGCGCACGTTTCTACGTTTTTACTTTTCGCGTTTTCTCAAAGCTGTAGGAGGAGTAGCCGGACAAAGTTTTTACGGAAGAATATATAAATAACTAGACAAAATTCCCGGGAAATTTTGAAGTGCCACGGACTACTGCCGGATGATCGCGGGGCTTATTTGCACCCATGAAGGTCAAGGACTCGATACAGATTCCAATGACACCACCCATGACTCTCTATGTCAAACCATTCAAAAGTTATTACAGAAAATATAGAACCGCTAACTGAACCGCTAACGGGATCGCTAACGGGACCGCTAACGGGACCGCTAACCGAGCCGCTAACGGGATCGCTAACCGAGCCGCTAACAACCGCTAACAACCGCTAACGGGACCGCTAACGGGACCGCTAACGGAACCGCTAACGGGACCGCTAACGGGATCGCTAACGGGACCGCTAACGGGATCGCTAACGGGATCGCTAACAGGATCGCTAACCGAGCCGCTAATGGGATCGCTAACGGGACCGCTAACAACCGCTAACAGAACCGCTAACGGGACCGCTAACAGAACCGCTAACAGAACCGCTAACGGGATCGCAAACAACCGCTAGCGGAACCGCTAACGGGACCGCTAATGGGATTGCTAACGGGACCGCTAACGGGGTCGCTAACTGGACCGCTAACGGGATCGCTAACTGGACTGCTAACGGTACCGCTAACGGGATCGCTAACGGAATCGCTAACTGAACCGCTAACGGGACCGCTAACCGAGCCGCTAACGGGATTGCTAACCGAGCCGCTAATGGGATCGCTAACGGGACCGCTAACAACCGCTAACGGAACCGCTAACAGAACCGCTAACAGAACCGCTAACAGAACCGCTAACGGGACCGCTAACGGGATCGCTAACAACCGCTAGCGGAACCGCTAACGGGACCGCTAACGGGGTCGCTAACTGGACCGCTAACGGGATCGCTAACTGGACCGCTAACGGGACCGCTAACGGGATCGCTAACGGAATCGCTAACTGAACCGCTAACGGGACCGCTAACGGGATCGCTAACAACCGCTAGCGGAACCGCTAACGGGACCGCTAACGGGGTCGCTAACTGGACCGCTAACGGGATCGCTAACTGGACCGCTAACGGGACCGCTAACGGGATCGCTAACGGAATCGCTAACTGAACCGCTAACGGGACCGCTAACCGAGCCGCTAACGGGATCGCTAACCAAGCCGCTAACGGGATCGCTAACGGGATCGCTAACAACCGCTAACGGGACCGCTAACGGGATTGCTAACGGGACCGCTAACGGGGTCGCTAACTGGACCGCTAACGGGATCGCTAACTGGACCGCTAACGGGACCGCTAACGGGATTGCTAACAGGACCGCTAACAGAACCGCTAACGGGACCGCTAACACCAATAACACTACCATCCCATAATAAACACCTACCATCCCATAATAACACTAACATCCCATAATAACACTAACATCCTATAAAAACACCTGCCATCCCATAATAACACTAACATCCTATAAAAACACCTGCCATCCCATAATAACACTAACATCCTATAAAAACACCTGACATCCCATAATAACACTAACATCCTATAAAAACACCTGTCATCCCATAATAACACTAACATCCTATAAAAACACCTGACATCCCATAATAACACTAACATCCTATAAAAACACCTGACATCCCATAATAACACTAACATCCTATAAAAACACCTGACATCCCATAATAACACTAACATCCTATAAAAACACCTGACATCCCATAATAACACTAACATCCTATAAAAACACCTGACATCCCATAATAACACCTATCGTGTGTGTGTGTGTGTGTGTGTGTGTGTGTGTGTGTGTGTGTGTGTGTGTGTGTGTGTGTGTGTGTGTGTGTGTTCATCTAAGGTTAAAAGGTCAGGGTTCAGATTTCTCCATTTTCCAGGTTATACTATGAAGTCTGTACTGAGTGAGTCATGTGACCAGTTCTGGGTCAGTCTAATCAGTCAACAGCTGAGCTCTGGTTGCTAGGGGCAACAAGAACCTGATACAGAGGGAGCGGGAATGACTCAGCTGGATTTTTGGTTGTGACAAACCTGAAATCACTCCACTTTGCGCTCAAACCGTAGCTCTTAGCAGAAAAACAAAAACATTTTGAGAAACAGAGAACCTACCAGATTATCTAAATGTTATTTTCATACAGATATTCCTTAAAATGTGTTAGTAACGGCAATTCGAAAACAAAAATGAGATTTTTTTTAAGAAAACTTCATTTAACATGGGAATCAATGAAGAGAGAGACAGGAACTGGCGTGTCTGTTGGCTCCCCCGTTAAAATTTTGTGCACACCACGCCTGTCAAAGTCACATTTTATAAATCACAACACCTATGTCTATATTCTGACCAAAAATTATCTGTCTACCTTTTACGGTTTGGCCGTGACCTCGAGTTACAAATAAGAAATCATGTTTTTTTTTCAGTGTAACTACACTCTAGCAAACTGACTCCCGTGCTCTAGATTTGAAAAAAAGTGATTTCCAGTCCTCGCTTGAGGGCTCATATCTTGAAAAGTGTACATTTTAGGAAAAAACTGTTTCGGGTTTGGAGAGAGAAGAGAAGTTTTCCTCCGTTTTGAAGTTTGAATGACGTTTCTACATGCAAGTATGAGAAAGATACGTGACTCAGAAAAAAGGTGAATTTTGTCTTTTTTCTCGACATTTTCCCATCCGCTTTGAATGGCGCCATAGGAATACATAGGGAAAATGAGCTCCCCATTAGTTTGGAAATTTGGAAATGTTTTTGCACTTCGTGCAAAAACTATTCGTGCCATCGTTCTGAAAATCCACAGGACTGTAGTTAAATTCAGGGCCTACAACTTTCTAAATCGGTTCATAATTTTTCGAGTAACGGTGTGCGAGTGGTGAGGCCCCAAAGTTCACGCAATGCGTTCCGGATGGGGCAAAAAGCGCACGTTTGTGCACGTTGCGCAAAAACGTGCACGCCAATCGCTAATAAAAGTCATACCCATCGATTCCCGATTAATGCGCACGTTTCTACGTTTTTACTTTTCGCGTTTTCTCAAAGCTGTAGGAGGAGTAGCCGGACAAAGTTTTTACGGAAGAATATATAATAAATAATAAATAAGCCTGAGCAATAGTATGAGTGCCTCGTGCTGCGCACGAGGCACTCCTCCTCCATTGAGCTTGCGCAGCTCAATGGAGGAGGCGTGCCACGTGGCGCAGCCGTGGCACTAATAATAAGCCTGAGCAATAGTATGAGTGCCTCGTGCTGCGCACGAGGCACTCCTCCTCCATTGAGCTTGCGCAGCTCAATGGAGGAGGCGTGCCACGTGGCGCAGCCGTGGCACTAATAACTAGAAAATTTCTGGAAATTTTGATATGGGCATGCCCTACCGCCCATTCATCCCCTCTTGCTGCTTTGGTTTGGGGCTGTAGTGGTTGTGTTCGGGGGGGTTCTATGTCAGTCTGAGGTGTTTTTACGCTTGTATTTCATTCATTCCTGTGCTCCCAATAGTTATTAATGGGGCGCGCTTTTTGACATCTAGCGTTGCCACGGTAACGCTTTTGACTGAGAATAGTAATGCCCATCGAGGCAAGATGGAGACGCATTTAACGATGTACGCCATGCATGGGTGCATGTTCCGGTTCAGGCTACGTTAACGGATAGGTTTTTTTTTTTCACCATGGTACAAAACCCCATCCGAATGAATGGGGCCATTTGGCATGGATTTTGACATAACATTTCCTTAAATCCCAGCTTCATGAAATTTTAGTATGTTGAAGTCCACAGCATGCCGAGTCAGGGGACATTTGTACGATGTCTCTACGATAACCTGTTGCCTAGCAACAAGCGTCCAAATTCAAACAGAAATTAAAAAAAAAATGAAAGGTCAATATCACGAAAACTGTAATAATTAGCATAATGAGGTTGTAGGGTCCGTTAGTGCCAATCGGGCCGAGTGTTTGAAAGTTTCAACTATGTCTCTGGGATAAAGTTCGGCCGAGCAATAAGCGTCCGAATTTTCGCCTTTTTTTTTGCTTTTTGGCATCTAGCGTTGCCACGGTAACACTTTTTACTGAGAAAAGTAATGCCCATCGAGGCAAGATGGAGACGCATCCAACGATGTATGCCATGTATGGGTGCATGTTCCGGTTCAGGCTATGTTAACGGATAGGTTTTTTTTTCACCATGGTAAAAACCTCCATCCGAATGAATGGGGCCATGTGGCCTGGATTTTGACATAAAATTTCCTTAAATCCCAGCTTCATGAAATTTGAGTATGTTGAAGTCCACAGCGTGCCGAGTCGGGAAACATTTGTACGATGTCTCTACGATAACCTGTTGCCTAGCAACAAGCGTCCAAAGTCAAACGGGAAAAAAAAAAAAAATGAAAGGTCAATATCACAAAAACTGTATTACTTGGCATAATAAGGTTGTACGGTCGGTTAGGGACAATCGGGCCGAGTGTTTGAAAGTTTGAACGATGTCTCTACGATAAAGTTCGGCCGAGCAATAAGCGTGGGAATTTTCGCCTTTTTTTTTGCTTTTTGGCAACTGGCGTTGCCACGGTAACCCCTATTACGGAGAAAAGTAATGCCCATCGAGGCATGATGGAGACGCATCCAACGATGTATGCCATGCATGGGTGCACGTTCCGGTTCGGGCCGCATTAACGGACGAAAAAAAGTGCGGAATAATAAGAAAAGGGAAACCTTTTCTAGATACTAATATATCGCCTTCATTTTCATGTTTTTCCTTGTTTTTCCGGCCGTGTTTTAGTTTTTGGGGATTTTTTTTTTCCACATCCGAGCGGGGTCATGCTGTACACCCGCTGGTGCGCAGTGGGACTTTTGCGACTTTAGCTTGTTAGCAAAATGCTAGCAACATTGCCCTTTGGGCCATTCTGGACGATTGCAATATGGTCATGCCACTACTTGGCATGCCCATAACTAGAAAATTTCATGAAATTTTGATATGGGCATGCCCTACTGCCCATTCGTCCCCTCTCGCTGCTTTGGTTTAGGGCTGTAGTGGTTGTGTTCGTGGTGGTTCTATGTCAGTTTGAGGTGTTTACAGTTGTATTGCATTCATTCCTGTTCTCCCAATAGTTATTAAAGGCGTGCGCTTTTTGGCGTCTAGCGCCCCCCACGGTGACACTTTTGACTGAAAAAAGTAATGCCCATCGAGGCAACATGGAGACGCATCTAACGATGTATGCCATGCATGGGTGCACGTTGCGGTTCAGGCTACATTAATGGATAGGTTTTTGTTTCACCGTGGTAAAAAAAACCCATCCGAATGAATGGGGCCATTTGGCATGGATTTTGACATAAAATTTCCTTAAAGGGAACCCTGCATATTAAGACATGTAGTCCCTAATTAGCCACAATTGTTCTCTTATACTAAAATATGTTGTTAGAAACACATAAAATAATCTAATTGCTTTAAAAATCTGCAATGTTTATTACATATTTTGACCTGCGGGAGGCGCCATGTTTTACCTGCGCAATGTATTCTGGGGGCGATGACGTACGACGGTGGCTCTGGGAAGATAAGCCCCATTAGTTTAACTGGGACAGGTATCTAAAACATAGTTGAGCAGCTCTCTCCCGGCCGTGGAGGCTGACGAGGGAGCCCATAAGACGTCTCGGTTCAGGCAAACTGGATCAAAGTTCTGTGATGCACGGGAGATCTGCAAAAATGATCAATGTTGTGCGCATCTTACCAGTGCATTAGGCTCCTGCGTAGACGGCGTAGCCTACGCCGTAGCCTGCGTAGGCTACGCCGTAGCCTGCGTAGCCGGGGCTCTACAGCCCGCAGCGCTCCGCCACCCGCTCTCCGCTCTGCGCTCTCCGCTCTCGCTGCAGCCGCCGGGATGGAGACGCCGGTGGGCAATATGCACGTTTGAGTGGGCATAGCCCCCCCCTATCCCCCCTAAAACCGGCCTCGGTGCTGGGTGATGACAGACCCGACGCTGAGGGGACTGGCCCATGGATGTATTAGGGACTGGCCCGGGACTTTGACGAAACGGGAGGCGCAGACTTCGCTTCAAATAGGCAAGAACATCTTTATTTAATTTAATGACGCCAGATCTGGCTGGGGTTTTTATTGTAGCATCGGTTATCTGCTAGTTGAAACGTGTGGTCTGTTAGTCTATCTGAGTTTTATGGTGTTTTTATAGTTCATGCTGTATGGGGCTGCACTTTTTTTTTATTTTATTTTACTTTTTTGTAGGTGCGCCGTCACCTTAATGTTCAGCTGTGTTTTCATCTGTGTTTCTGGTGCGCCGTCACCTGTTTAGCTGTGTTTTCATCTGTTTCTGGGTGTCAGAACAGTGGACGGGGGTTAGCAGGTGCCACCGTGTGACGTACTACCCAGAACGTAAAAAACAATGGCGACCTACATGTTAAATTATATTTTCAAATTTTATAAAAACGAAGACATCAAAAAGGTTTTTTATATCACATTGTTATAATTGATACCAACATTTATCTTTTAAGACCTACATGTCTTAATATGCAGGGTTCCCTTTAAATAACAGCTTCATGAAATTTGAATATGTTGAAGTCCACAGCGTGCCGAGTCGGGGAACATTTGTAGGATGTCTCTATGATAATCTGTTGCCTAGCAACAAGCGTCCAAAGTCAAACGGAAATAAAGAAAAAAATTCAAAGTCATTATCGCAAAAAGTGTAATAATTGGCATAATGAGCTTGTACGGTCTGTTAGTGCCAATCGGGCCGAGTGTTTGAAAGTTTGAACGATGTCTCTACGATAAAGTCTGGCCGAGCAATAAACGTTAGAATTTTAGCTTTTTTTTTTGCTTTTTGGCATCTAGCGTTGCCACGGTAACACTTTCGACTGAGAAAAGTAATGCCCATAGAGGCACGATCGAGACGCATCCAACGATGTATGCCATGCATGGGTGCACGTTCCGGTCTGGGCAGCATTAACAGATGTTTTATTCACATGCTCCCACATACAAATGCATAGGTTTTTGTTGCCATGGTAACAAGCTCCATAGGATAGAATGGGACAATTAGGCTTCATTATCTCAAAAGCTGTAAACGACAGCGTAATGAGACCTTAGTATGTTGTAGTCCACAGCAACCCGAGTCTTTTAACGTTAAATTAAAGTCTCTACGATATTGTGTTGCCGCGCAACAAGCGTCCGGAATTCCGTTAGCATCAAAATGAACAAAGTGGAATACCTCAAAAACCGTAACAGCAAGCTTGACGAGACTAAAATATGTTGCAGTACAAAGCGTCCCGGGTTTGTCAATGTTGTAATGATGTCTGTACGATAAACCGTTGCCTAGCAACAAACGTCCAAAATAAAAGGGATTTTTTTTTTAAATTGAAAGTTAAATATCGCAAAAACCATAATAACTAGCATGATGAAGTTGTATGGTCCTTTAAAGACTATCGGGCCGAGTGTTTCAAAGTTTGAACGATGTCTCTAAGATAAAGTTCGGCCGAGCAATAAGCGTGGGAATTTTCGCCTTTTTTTTTGCTTTTTGGCAACAAGCGTTGCCACGGTAACCCCTATTACGGAGAAAAGTAATACCCATCGAATCACGATGGAGACGCATCCAACGATGTATGCCATGCATGGGTGCACGTTGCGGTTCGGGCCGTATTAACGGACGAAAAAAGAGTGCGGAATAATAATAATAAAAAAAGGGAAACCTTTCTGTATACTAATATATCGCCTTCATTTTTCAGGTTTTTCGGGCCGTGTTTTACTTTTGGGGGATTTTTTCTTTTCCACATCAGAGCGGGGTCATCCTGTACACCCGCTGGTGCGCAGTGGGACTTTTGCAACTTTAGCTTGTTAGCAAAATGCTAGCAACATTGCCATTTGGGCCATTCTGGACGATTGCAATATGGTCATGCCACTACTTGGCATGCCCATAACTAGAAAATTTCTGGAAATTTTGATATGGGCATGCCCTACCGCCCATTCGTCCCCTCTCCCTGCTTTGGTTTTGGGCTGTAGTGGTTGTGCTTAGGGTGGTTCTATGTCAGTTTGAGGTGTTTTTACACTTGTATTTCATTCATTCCTGTGCTCCCAATAGTTATTAATGGGGCGCGCTTTTTGGCATCTAGCGTTTCCACGGTAACGCTTTTGACTGAGAATAGTAATGCCCTTCGAGGCAAGATGGAGACGCATCTAACGATGTATGCCTTGCATGGGTGCATGTTCCGGTTCAGGCTACGTTAACGGATAGGTTTTTTTTTTCACCATGGTACAAAACCCCATCCGAATGAATGGGGCCATTTGGCCTGGATTTTGACATAACATTTCCTTAAATCCCAGCTTCATGAAATTTGAGTATGTTGAAGTCCACTGCGTGCCGAGTCGGGAAACATTTGTACGATGTCTCTACGATAACCTGTTGCCTAGCAACAAGCGTCCAAAGTCAAACGGAAATTAAAAAAAAACCTGAAAGGTAAATATCGCAAAAACTGTAATACTTGGCATAATGAGCTTGTACGTACCGTTAGGGACAATCGGGCCGAGTGTTTAAAAGTTTGAACGATGTCTCTACGACAAAGTTCGATCGAGCAATAAGCGTCTGAATTTTCGCCTTTTTTTTTGCTTTATGGCATCTAGCGTTGCCACGGTAACACTTTTGACTGAGAAAAGTAATGCCCATCGAGGCACGATGGAGACGCATCCAACGATGTATGCCATGCATGGGTGCACGTTCCGGTTCAGGCAGCATTAACAGATTGTTTATTCACATGCTCCCCCATACAAATGCATTGGTTTTTGTTGCCATGGTAACAAGCCCCATAGGATAGAATGGGACAATTTGGCTTCAATATCTCAAAAGATGTAAACGACAGCGTAATGAGCCCTCAGTATGTTGTAGTCCACATCAAACTGAGTATTTTAACGTTGAATCAAAGTCTCTGCGATACCGCGTTGCCGCGCAACAAGCATCCGAAGTTCCGTTAGCATCAAAATGAACAATGTGGAATATCTCAAAAACCGTAATAGCAAGCATGACGAGACTAAAATATGTTGCAGTACAAAGCGTCCCGGGTTTGTCAATGTTGTAATGATGTCTGTACGATAAACCGTTGCCTAGCAACAAGCGTCCCAAATAAAATTGATTTTTTTTTTAAATTGAAAGTTAAATATCGCAAAAACCGTGATAAGTAGCATGATGAAGTTTTATGGTCCTTTAGTGACTATCGGGCCGAGTGTTTGAAAGTTTGAACGATGTCTCTACGATAAAGTTCGGCCGAGCAATAAGCGTGGGAATTTTCGCCTTTTTTTTTGCTTTTTGGCAACTAGCGTTGCCACGGTAACCCCTATTACGGAGAAAAGTAATGCCCATCGAATCACGATGGAGACGCATCCAACGATGTATGCCATGCATGGGTGCACGTTGCGGTTCGGGCCGTATTAACGGACGAAAAAAAGTGCGGAATAAGAATAATAATAATAATAATAATAAGAAAAGGGAAACCTTTTCTGGGTACTAATTTACGCCTTCATTTTCATGTTTTTCCTCATTTTTTCGGCCGTGTTTTACTTTTTGGGGATTTTTTTTTTCCACATCAGTGCGGGGTCATGCTGTACACCCGCTGGTGCGCAGTGGGACTTTTGCGACTTTAGCATGCTAGCAGCATTGCCCTTGGGGCCATTCTGGACGATTGCAATATGGTCATGCCACTACTTGGCATGCCCATAATAAGAAAAGGGAAACCTTTTCTGGGTACTAATTTACGCCTTCATTTTCATGTTTTTCCTCATTTTTTCGGCCGTGTTTTACTTTTTGGGGATTTTTTTTTTCCACATCAGTGCGGGGTCATGCTGTACACCCGCTGGTGCGCAGTGGGACTTTTGCGACTTTAGCATGCTAGCAGCATTGCCCTTTGGGCCATTCTGGACGATTGCAATATGGTCATGCCACTACTTGGCATGCCCATAATAACTAGAAAATTTCTGGAAATTTTGATATGGGCATGCCCTACCGCCCATTCGTCCCCTCTCCCTGCTTTGGTTTTGGGCTGTAGTGGTTGTGCTTAGGGTGGTTCTATGTCAGTTTGAGGTGTTTTTACACTTGTATTTCATTCATTCCTGTGCTCCCAATAGTTATTAATGGGGCGCGCTTTTTGGCATCTAGCGTTTCCACGGTAACGCTTTTGACTGAGAATAGTAATGCCCTTCGAGGCAAGATGGAGACGCATCTAACGATGTATGCCTTGCATGGGTGCATGTTCCGGTTCAGGCTACGTTAACGGATAGGTTTTTTTTTTCACCATGGTACAAAACCCCATCCGAATGAATGGGGCCATTTGGCCTGGATTTTGACATAACATTTCCTTAAATCCCAGCTTCATGAAATTTGAGTATGTTGAAGTCCACTGCGTGCCGAGTCGGGAAACATTTGTACGATGTCTCTACGATAACCTGTTGCCTAGCAACAAGCGTCCAAAGTCAAACGGAAATTAAAAAAAAACCTGAAAGGTAAATATCGCAAAAACTGTAATACTTGGCATAATGAGCTTGTACGTACCGTTAGGGACAATCGGGCCGAGTGTTTAAAAGTTTGAACGATGTCTCTACGACAAAGTTCGATCGAGCAATAAGCGTCTGAATTTTCGCCTTTTTTTTTGCTTTATGGCATCTAGCGTTGCCACGGTAACACTTTTGACTGAGAAAAGTAATGCCCATCGAGGCACGATGGAGACGCATCCAACGATGTATGCCATGCATGGGTGCACGTTCCGGTTCAGGCAGCATTAACAGATTGTTTATTCACATGCTCCCCCATACAAATGCATTGGTTTTTGTTGCCATGGTAACAAGCCCCATAGGATAGAATGGGACAATTTGGCTTCAATATCTCAAAAGATGTAAACGACAGCGTAATGAGCCCTCAGTATGTTGTAGTCCACATCAAACTGAGTATTTTAACGTTGAATCAAAGTCTCTGCGATACCGCGTTGCCGCGCAACAAGCATCCGAAGTTCCGTTAGCATCAAAATGAACAATGTGGAATATCTCAAAAACCGTAATAGCAAGCATGACGAGACTAAAATATGTTGCAGTACAAAGCGTCCCGGGTTTGTCAATGTTGTAATGATGTCTGTACGATAAACCGTTGCCTAGCAACAAGCGTCCAAAATAAAATTGATTTTTTTTTTAAATTGAAAGTTAAATATCGCAAAAACCGTGATAAGTAGCATGATGAAGTTTTATGGTCCTTTAGTGACTATCGGGCCGAGTGTTTGAAAGTTTGAACGATGTCTCTACGATAAAGTTCGGCCGAGCAATAAGCGTGGGAATTTTCGCCTTTTTTTTTGCTTTTTGGCAACTAGCGTTGCCACGGTAACCCCTATTACGG
Organism: Cololabis saira; assembly: GCF_033807715.1. Classification (NCBI taxonomy): domain Eukaryota; kingdom Metazoa; phylum Chordata; class Actinopteri; order Beloniformes; family Belonidae; genus Cololabis; species Cololabis saira. Next base: position 36,918,984 of record NC_084599.1, read on the forward strand.
AGAAAAGTAATGCCCATCGAATCACGATGGAGACGCATCCAACGATGTATGCCATGCATGGGTGCACGTTGCGGTTCGGGCCGTATTAACGGACGAAAAAAAGTGCGGAATAAGAATAATAATAATAATAATAACTAGAAAATTTCTGGAAATTTTGATATGGGCATGCCCTACCGCCCATTCGTCCCCTCTTGCTGCTTTGGTTTGGGGCTGTAGTGGTTGTGTTCGGGGTGGTTCTATGTCAGTTTGAGGTGTTTTTACGCTTGTATTTCATTCATTCCTGTGCTCCCAATAGTTATTAATGGGGCGCGCTTTTTGGCATCTAGCGTTGCCACGGTAACGCTTTTGACTGAGAAAAGTAATGCCCATCGAGGCAAGATGGAGACGCATCTAACGATGTATGCCGTGCATGGGTGCACGTTCCGGTTCAGGCTACGTTAACGGATAGGTTTTTTTTTTCACCATGGTACAAAACCCCATCCGAATGAATGGGGCCATTTGGCCTGGATTTTGACATAAAATTTCCTTAATTCCCAGCTTCATGAAATTTGAGTATGTTGAATTCCACAGCGTGCCGAGTCAGGGGACATTTGTACGATGTCTCTACGATAACCTGTTGCCTAGCAACAAGCGTCCAAATTCAAACAGAAATAAAAAAAAAAATGAAAGGTCAATATCGCGAAAACTGTAGTAATTAGCATAATGAGGTTGTAGGGGCCGTTACTGCCAATCGGGCCGAGTGTTTGAAAGTTTCAACCATGTCTCTACGATAAAGTTCGGCCGAGCAATAAGCGTCCGAATTTTCGCCTTTTTTTTTGCTTTTTGGCATCTAGCGTTGCCACGGTAACACTTTTTACTGAGAAAAGTAATGCCCATCGAGGAACCATGGAGACGCATCCAACGATGTATGCCATGTATGGGTGCATGTTCCGGTTCAGGCTATGTTAACGGATAGGTTTATTTTTCACCATGGTAAAAAACTCCATCCGAATGAATGGGGCCATGTGGCCTGGATTTTGACATAAAATTTCCTTAAATCCCAGCTTCATGAAATTTGAGTATGTTGAAGTCCACAGTGTGCCGAGTCGGGAAACATTTGTACCATGTCTCTACGATAACCTGTTGCCTAGCAACAAGCGTCCAAAGTCAAATGGAAAAAAAAAAAAAAAAGAAAGGTCAATATCACAAAAACTGTAATACTTGGCATAATGAGCTTGTACGTACCTTTAGGGACAATCAGGCCAAGTGTTTGAAAGTTTGAACGATGTCTCTACGACAAAGTTCGGCCGAGCAATAAGCGTGGGAATTTTCGCCTTTTTTTTTGCTTTTTGGCAACTAGCGTTGCCCCGGTAACCCCTATTACGGAGAAAAGTAATGCCCATCGAGGCATGATGGAGACGCATCCAACGATGTATGCCATGCATGGGTGCACATTCCGGTTCGGGCCGCATTAACGGACGAAAAAAAGTGCGGAATAAGAATAATAATAAAAAGAAAAGGGAAACCTTTTCTAGATACTAATATATCGCCTTCATTTTCATGTTTTTCCTCGTTTTTCCGGCCGTGTTTTAGTTTTTGGGGATTTTTTTTTTCCACATCAGAGCGGGGTCATGCTGTACACCCGCTGGTGCGCAGTGGGACTTTTGCGACTTTAGCTTGTTAGCAAAATGCTAGCAACATTGCCCTTTGGGCCATTCTGGACGATTGCAATATGGTCATGCCATTACTTGGCATGCCCATAATAAGAAAAGGGAAACCTTTTCTGGGTACTAATTTACGCCTTCATTTTCATGTTTTTCCTCATTTTTTCGGCCGTGTTTTACTTTTTGGGGATTTTTTTTTTCCACATCAGTGCGGGGTCATGCTGTACACCCGCTGGTGCGCAGTGGGACTTTTGCGACTTTAGCATGCTAGCAGCATTGCCCTTGGGGCCATTCTGGACGATTGCAATATGGTCATGCCACTACTTGGCATGCCCATAATAATAAGAAAAGGGAAACCTTTTCTGGGTACTAATTTACGCCTTCATTTTCATGTTTTTCCTCATTTTTTCGGCCGTCTTTTACTTTTTGGGGATTTTTTTTTCCCACATCAGTGCGGGGTCATGCTGTACACCCGCTGGTGCGCAGTGGGACTTTTGCGACTTTAGCATGCTAGCAGCATTGCCCTTTGGGCCATTCTGGACGATTGCAATATGGTCATGCCACTACTTGGCATGCCCATAATAAAAAGAAAAGGGAAACCTTTTCTAGATACTAATATATCGCCTTCATTTTCATGTTTTTCCTCGTTTTTCCGGCCGTGTTTTATTTTTTGGGGATTTTTTTTTTCCACATCCGAGCGGGGTCATGCTGTACACCCGCTGGTGCGCAGTGGGACTTTTGCGACTTTAGCTTGTTAGCAAAATGCTAGCAACATTGCCCTTTGGGCCATTCTGGACGATTGCCCTTTGGGCCATTCTGGACGATTGCAATATGGTCATGCCACTACTTGGCATGCCCATAATAAGAATAATAACTAGAAAATTTCTGGAAATTTTGATATGGGCATGCCCTACCGCCCATTCGACCCCTCTCGCTGCTTTGGTTTGGGGCTGTAGTGGTTGTGTTCGGGGTGGTTCTATGTCAGTTTGAGGTGTTTACGGTTGTATTGCATTCATTTCTGTGCTCCCAATAGTTAAAAATGGGGTGCGCTTTTTGGCGTCTAGCGCCCCCCACGGTGACACTTTTGACTGAAAAAAGTAATGCCCATCGAGGCAACATGGAGACGCATTTAACGATGTATGCCGTGCATGGGTGCACGTTCTGGTTCAGGCTATGTTAACGGATAGGGGTTTGTTTTCACCATGGTAACAAAAAACCCATCCGAATGAATGGGGCCATTTGGCAGGGATTTTGACATAAAATTTCCTTAAATCCCAGCTTCATGAAATTTGAATATGTTGAAGTCCACAGCGTGCCGAGTCTGTGGACCTTTCTATGATGTCTCTACGATAATCTGTTGCCTAGCAACAAGCGTCCAAAGTCAAATGGAAATTTAAAAAAAATATGAAAGGTCAATATCGCAAAAATTGTAATAATTGGCATAATGAGCTTGTAAGGTCCGTTAGTGCCAATCGGGCCGAGTGTTTGAAAGTTTGAACGATGTCTCTACGATAAAGTTCGACCGAGCAATAAGCATCCGAATTTTCGCCTTTTTTTTTGCTTTATGGCATCTAGCGTTGCCACGGTAACACTTTTGACTGAGAAAAGTAATGCCCATCGAGGCACGATGGAGACGCATCCAACGATGTATGCCATGCATGGGTGCACGTTCCGGTTCGGGCAGCATTAACAGATTGTTTATTCACATGGTCCCCCATACAAATGCATTGTTTTTTGTTGCCATGGTAACAAGCCCCATAGGATAGAATATATATCTCAAAAGCTGTAAACAACAGCGTAATGAGACCTCAGTATGTTGTAGTCCACATCAAGCTGAGTATTTTAACGTTGAATCAAAGTCTCTACGATTTAGCGTTGCCTAGCAACAAGCGTCCAAAATAAAAGGGATTTTTTTTTTAAATTGAAAGTTAAATATCGCAAAAACCGTAATAACTAGCATGATGAAGTTGTATGGTCCTTTAAAGACTATCGGGCCGAGTGTTTCAAAGTTTGAACGATGTCTCTACGATAAAGTTCGGCCGAGTAATAAGCGCGGGAATTTTCGCCTTTTTTTTTGCTTTTTGGCAACTAGCGTTGCCACGGTAACCCCTATTACGGAGAAAAGTAATGCCCATCGAGGCAAGATGGAGACGCATCCAACGATGTATGTCATGCATGGGTGCACGTTGCGGTTCGGGCCGCATTAACGGACGAAAAAAAGTGCGGAATAAGAATAATAACTAGAAAATTTCTGGAAATTTTGATATGGGCATGCCCTACCGCCCATTCGTCCCCTCTTGCTGCTTTGGTTTGGGGCTGCAGTGGTTGTGTTTAGGGTGGTTCTATGTCAGTTTGAGGTGTTTTTACGCTTGTATTTCATTCATTCCTGCGCTCCCAATAGTTATTAATGGGGCGCGCTTTTTGGCATCTAGCGTTGCCACGGTAACGCTTTTGACTGAGAATAGTAATGCTTATCGAGGCAGGATGGAGACCCATGTAACGATGTATGCCATGCATGGGTGCATGTTCCGGTTCAGGCTACGTTAACGGATAGGTTTTTTTTTCACCATGGTACAAAACCCCATCCGAATGAATGGGGCCATTTGGCCTGGATTTTGACATAAAATTTCCTTAAATCCCAGCTTCATGAAATTTGAGTATGTTGAAGTCCACAGCGTGCCGAGTCAGGGGACATTTGTACGATGTCTCTACGATAACCTGTTGCCTAGCAACAAGCTTCCAAATTCAAACAGAAATAAAAAAAAAAATGAAAGGCCAATATCGCAAAAACTGTAATAATTAGCATAATGAGGTTGTAGGGTCCGTTAGTGCCAATTGGGCCGAGTGTTTGAAAGTTTCAACCATGTCTCTACGATAAAGTTCGGCCGAGCAATAAGCGTCCGAATTTTCACCTTTTTTTTTGCTTTTTGGCGTCTAGCGTTGCCACGGTAACACTTTTTACTGAGAAAAGTAATGCCCATCGAGGAACGATGGAGACGCATCCAACGATGTATGCCATGCATGGGTGCATATTCCGGTTCAGGCTATGTTAAAGGATAAGTTTTTTTTTCACCATGGTACAAAACCCCATCCGAATGAATGGGGCCACTTGGCCTGGATTTTGACATAAAATTTCCTTAAATCCCAGCTTCATGAAATTTGAGTATGTTGAAGTCCACAGCGTGCCGAGTCGGGAAACATTTGTATGATGTCTCTACGATAACCTGTTGCCTAGCAACAAGCGTCCAAAGTAAAACGGAAATTAAAAAAAAACCTGAAAGGTCAATATCACAAAAACTGTAATACTTGGCATAATGAGCTTGTACATACCGTTAGGGACAATCGGGCCGAGTGTTTGAAAGTTTGAACGATGTCTCTACGACAAAGTTCGGCCGAGCAATAAGCGTCCGAATTTTTGCCTTTTTTTTTTGCTTTTTGGCGTTTAGCGTTGCCACGGTAACACTTTTTACTGAGAAAAGTAATGCCCATCGAGGAACGATGGAGACGCATCCAACGATGTATGCCATGTATGGGTGCATGTTCCGGTTCAGGCTATGTTAACGGATAGGTTTTTTTTTCACCATGGTAAAAAACTCCATCCGAATGAATGGGGCCATTTGGCCTGGATTTTGACATAAAATTTCCTTAAATCCCAGCTTCATGAAATTTGAGTATGTTGAAGTCCACAGCGTGCCGAGTCGGGAAACATTTGTACGATGTCTCTACGATAACCTGTTGCCTAGCAACAAGCGTCCAAAGTCAAACGGAAAAAAAAAAAAAAAATAAAGGTCAATATCACAAAAACTGTAATACTTGGCATAATGAGGTTGTACGGTCGGTTAGGGACAATCGGACCGTGTGTTTGAAAGTTTGAACGATGTCTCTACGATAAAGTTCGGCCGAGCAATAAGCGTGGGAATTTTCGCCTTTGTTTTTGCTTTTTGGCAACTAGCGTTGCCACGGTAACCCCTATTACGGAGAAAAGTAATGCCCATCGAGGCATGATGGAGACGCATCCAACGATGTATGCCATGCATGGGTGCACGTTCCGGTTCGGGCAGCATTAACGGACGAAAAAAAGTGCGGAATAAGAATAACTAGAAAATTTCTGGAAATTTTGATATGGGCATGCCCTACCGCCAATTCGAGCCCTCTCGCTGCTCTGGTTTGGGGCTGCAGTGTTTGTGTTCGGGGCGGTTTTATGTCAGTTTGAGGTGTTTACGGTTGTATTTCATTCATTCCTGTGCTCCCAATAGCTATTAATGGGGCGCGCTTTTTGCCGTCTAGCGTCCCCACGGTAACGCTTTTGACTGAGAAAAGCAATGCCCATCGAGGCACGATGGAGACGCATCCAACGATGTATGCCATGCATGGGTGCACGTTCCGGTTCAGGCTACGTTAACGGATAGGTTTTTTTTCCACCATGGTTTTAAAAAACCCATCCGAATGAATGGGGCCATTTGGCATGGATTTTACATTAAACTTTCCTTAAATCACAGCTTCATGAAATTTTAATACGTTGAAGGTCACAGCGTGCCGAGTCAGGGAACATTTGTATGATGTCTCTACGATAATCTGTTGCCTAGCAACAAGCGTCCAAAGTCAAACGGAAATTTAAAAAAAAATGAAAGGTCAATATCACAAAAACTTAAAAAAAAGGCATAATGAGGTTCTAGGCTCCGTTAGTGCCAATCGGGCCGAGTGTTTGAAAGTTTGAACTATGTCTCTACGATAAAGTCCGGCCGAGCAATAAGCGTCTGAATTTTCGCCTTTTTTTTGGCTTTTTGGCATCTAGCGTTGCCACGGTAGCACTTTTGACTGAAAAAAGTAATGCCCATCGAGGCACGATGGAGACGCATCCAACGATATATGCCATGCATGGGTGCACATTCCGGTTCGGGCAGCATTAACAGATTGTTGATTCACACGGTCCCCCATACAAATGCATTGGTTTTTGTTGCCATGGTAACAAGCCCCATAGGATAGAATGGGACAGTTTGGCTTTAATATCTCAAAAGCTGTAAACGACAGCGTAATGAGACTTCAGTATGTTATAGTCCACATGAAGCTGAGTCTTTTAACGTTGGAACCAAGTCTCTGCGATACCGCGTTGCCGCGCAACAAGCATCCGAAGTTCCGTTAGCATCAAAATGAACAATGTGGAATATCTCAAAAACCGTAATAGCAAGCATGACGAGACTAAAATATGTTGCAGTACAAAGCTTCCCGGGTTGGTCAATGTTGTAATGATGTCTGTACGATAAACCGTTGCCTAGCAACAAGCGTCCAAAATAAAAGGGATTTTTTTTTAAAATTGAAAGTTAAATATCGCAAAAACCGTAATAACTAGCATGATGAAGTTGTATGGTCCTTTAAAGACTATCGGGCCGAGTGTTTCAAAGTTTGAACGATGTCTCTACGATAAAGTTCGGCCGAGCAATAAGCGCGGGAATTTTCGCCTTTTTTTTTGCTTTTTGGCAACTAGCGTTGCCACGGTAACCCCTATTACGGAGAAAAGTAATGCCCATCGAGGCAAGATGGAGACGCATCCAACGATGTATGGCATGCATGGGTGCACGTTGCGGTTCGGGCCGCATTAACGGACGAAAAAAAGTGCGGAATAAGAATAATAATAATAACTAGAAAATTTCACGAAATTTTGACATGGGCATGCCCTACGGCCCATTCGACCCCTCCAGCTGCTTTGGTTTAGGGCTATAGTGGTTGTGTTCGGGGTGGTTCTATGTCAGTTTGAGGTGTTTACAGTTGTATTGCATTCATTCCTGTGCTCCCAATAGTTATTAAAGGTGTGCGCTTTTTGGCGTCTAGCGCCCCCCACGGTGACACTTTTGACTGAAAAAAGTAATGCCCATCGAGGCAACATGGAGACGCATCTAACGATGTATGCCATGCATGGGTGCACGTTGCGGTTCAGGCTACATTAATGGATAGGTTTTTGTTTCACCGTGGTAAAAAAATCCCATCCGAATGAATGGGGCCATTTGGCATGGATTTTGACATAAAATTTCCTTAAATCCCAGCTTCATGAAATTTGAATATGTTGACGGCCACAGCGTGCCGAGTCGGGGAACATTTGTACGATGTCTCTACGATAATCTGTCGCCTAGCAACAAGCGTCCAAAGTCAAATGGAAATTTAAAAAAAAAATGAAAGGTCAATATCGCAAAAATTTTAATAATTGGCATAATGAGCTTGTACGGCCCGTTAGTGCCAATCGGGCCGAGTGTTTGAAAGTTTGAACGATGTCTCTACGATAAAGTTCGACCGAGCAATAAGCGTCTGAATTTTTGCCTTTTTTTTTGCTTTATGGCATCTAGCGTTGCCACGGTAACACTTTTGACTGAGAAAAGTAATGCCCATCGAGGCACGATGGAGACGCATCCAACGATATATGCCATGCATGGGTGCACATTCCGGTTCGGGCAGCATTAACAGATTGTTTATTCACATGGTCCCCCATACAAATGCATTGGTTTTTGTTGCCATGGTAACAAGCCCCATAGGATAGAATGGGACAATTTGGCTTTAATATCTCAAAAGCTGTAAACGACAGCGTAATGAGACCTCAGTATGTTGTAGTCCACATCAACCTGAGTCTTTTAACGTTGGAACCAAGTCTCTGCGATACCGCGTTGCCGCGCAACAAGCATCCGAAGTTCCGTTAGCATCAAAATGAACAATGTGGAATATCTCAAAAACCGTAATAGCAAGCATGACGAGACTAAAATATGTTGCAGTACAAAGCGTCCCGGGTTGGTCAATGTTGTAATGATGTCTGTACGATAAACCGTTGCCTAGCAACAAGCGTCCAAAATAAAAGTGATTTTTTTTTTAAATTGAAAGTTAAATATCGCAAAAACCGTAATAACGAGAATGATGAAGTTGTATGGTCCTTTAAAGACTATCGGGCCGAGTGTTTCAAAGTTTGAACGATGTCTCTACGATAAAGTTCGGCCGAGCAATAAGCGCGGGAATTTTCGCCTTTTTTTTTGCTTTTTAGCAACTAGCGTTGCCATGGTAACCCCTATTACTGAGAAAAGTAATGCCCATCGAATCACGATGGAGACGCATCCAACGATGTATGCCATGCATGGGTGCACGTTGCGGTTCGGGCCGTATTAATGGACGAAAAAAAGTGCGGAATAATAAGAATAATAATAATAACTAGACAAAATTCCCGGGAAATTTTGAAGTGCCACGGACTACTGCCGGATGATCGCGGGGCTTATTTGCACCCATGAAGGTCAAGGACTCGATACAGATTCCAATGACACCACCCATGACTCTCTATGTCAAACCATTCAAAAGTTATTACAGAAAATATAGAACCGCTAACTGAACCGCTAACGGGATCGCTAACGGGATCGCTAACGGGACCGCTAACGGGACCGCTAACCGAGCCGCTAACGGGATCGCTAACCGAGCCGCTAACAACCGCTAACGGAACCGCTAACGGGACCGCTAACGGAACCGCTAACGGGACCGCTAACGGGGTCGCTAACTGGACCGCTAACGGGATCGCTAACTGGACCGCTAACGGTACCGCTAACGGGATCGCTAACGGAATCGCTAACTGAACCGCTAACGGGACCGCTAACCGAGCCGCTAACGGGATTGCTAACCGAGCCGCTAATGGGATCGCTAACGGGACCGCTAACAACCGCTAACGGAACCGCTAACAGGACCGCTAACAGAACCGCTAACAGAACCGCTAACGGGACCGCTAACGGGATCGCTAACAACCGCTAGCAGAACCGCTTACGGGACCGCTAACGGGGTCGCTAACTGGACCGCTAACGGGATCGCTAACTGGACCGCTAACGGGACCGCTAACGGGATCGCTAACGGGACCGCTAACGGGACCGCTAACCGAGCCGCTAACGGGATCGCTAACCGAGCCGCTAACAACCGCTAACGGAACCGCTAACGGGACCGCTAACGGAACCGCTAACGGGACCGCTAACGGGGTCGCTAACTGGACCGCTAACGGGATCGCTAACTGGACCGCTAACGGTACCGCTAACGGGATCGCTAACGGAATCGCTAACTGAACCGCTAACGGGACCGCTAACCGAGCCGCTAACGGGATTGCTAACCGAGCCGCTAATGGGATCGCTAACGGGACCGCTAACAACCGCTAACGGAACCGCTAACAGGACCGCTAACAGAACCGCTAACAGAACCGCTAACGGGACCGCTAACGGGATCGCTAACAACCGCTATCAGAACCGCTTACGGGACCGCTAACGGGGTCGCTAACTGGACCGCTAACGGGATCGCTAACTGGACCGCTAACGGGACCGCTAACGGGATCGCTAACGGAATCGCTAACTGAACCGCTAACGGGACCGCTAACGGGATCGCTAACAACCGCTAGCGGAACCGCTAACGGGGTCGCTAACTGGACCGCTAACGGGATCGCTAACTGGACCGCTAACGGGACCGCTAATGGGACCGCTAACGGAATCGCTAACTGAACCGCTAACGGGACCGCTAACCGAGCCGCTAACGGGATCGCTAACCAAGCCGCTAACGGGGATCGCTAACGGGATCGCTAACAACCGCTAACGGGATTGCTAACGGGACCGCTAACGGGGTCGCTAACTGGACCGCTAACGGGATCGCTAACTGGACCGCTAACGGGACCGCTAACGGGATCGCTAACAGAACCGCTAACGGGACCGCTAACACCAATAACACTACCATCCCATAATAAACACCTACCATCCCATAATAACACTAACATCCTATAAAAACACCTGACATCCCATAATAACACTAATATCCTATAAAAACACCTGCCATCCCATAATAACACTAACATCCTATAAAAACACCTGACATCCCATAATAACACTAACATCCTATAAAAACACCTGACATCCCATAATAACACTAATATCCTATAAAAACACCTGCCATCCCATAATAACACCTATCGTGTGTGTGTGTGTGTGTGTGTGTGTGTGTGTGTGTGTGTGTGTGTGTGTGTGTGTGTGTGTGTGTGTGTGTGTGTGTTCATCTAAGGTTAAAAGGTCAGGGTTCAGATTTCTCCATTTTCCAGGTTATACTATGAATTCTGTACTGAGTGAGTCATGTGACCAGTTCTGGGTCAGTCTAATCAGTCAACAGCTGAGCTCTGGTTGCTAGGGGCAACAAGAACCTGATACAGAGGGAGCGGGAATGACTCAGCTGGATTTTCGGTTGTGACAAACCTGAAATCACTCCACTTTGCGCTCAAACCGTAGCTCTTAGCAGAAAAACGAAAACATTTTGAGAAACGGAGAACCTACCAGATTATCTTAATGTTATTTTCATACAGATATTCCTTAAAATGTGTTAGTAATGGCAATTCGAAAACAAAAATGAGATTTTTTTTAAGAAAACTTCATTTAACATGGGAGTCAATGAAGAGAGAGACAGGAATTGGCGCGTCTGTTGGCTCCCCCGTTAAAATTTTGTGCACACCACGCCTGTCAAAGTCACATTTTATGAATCACAACACCTATGTCAATATTCTGACCAAAAATTATCTGTCTACCTTTTACGGTTTGGCCGTGAGCTCGAGTTACAAATAAGAAATCATGTTTTTTTTTCAGTGTAACTACACTCTAGCAAACTGACTCCCGTGCTCTAGATTTGAAAAAAAGTGATTTCCAGACCTCGCTTGAGGGCTCATATCTTGAAAAGTGTACATTTTAGGAAAAAACAGTCCGGGGTTTAGAGAGAGAAGAGAAGTTTTCCTCCGTTTTGAAGTTTGAATGACGTTTCTACGTGCAAGTATGAGAAAGATACGTGACTCGGAAAAAAGGTGAATTTTGTCTTTTTTTTCTCAACATTTTCCCATCCGCTTATAATGGCGCCATTGAAATGCATGGGAAAATCTTCCCCATTAGTTTGGAAATTTGGAAATGTTTTTGCACTTCGTGCAAAAACTATTCGTGCCATCGTTCTGAAAATCCACAGGACTGTAGTTAAATTCAGGGCCTACAACTTTCTAAATCGGTTCATAATTTTTCGAGTAACGGTGTGCGAGTGGTGAGGCCCCAAAGTTCACGCAATGCGTTCCGGATGGGGCAAAAAGCGCACGTTTGTGCACGTTGCGCAAAAACGTGCACGCCAATCGCTAATAAAAGTCATACCCATCGATTCCCGATTAAGGCGCACGTTTCTACGTTTTTACTTTTCGCGTTTTCTCAAAGCTGTAGGAGGAGTAGCCGGACAAAGTTTTTACGGAAGAATATATAAATAATAATAAGCCTGAGCAATAGTATGAGTGCCTCGTGCTGCGCACGAGGCACTCCTCCTCCATTGAGCTTGCGCAGCTCAATGGAGGAGGCGTGCCACGTGGCGCAGCCGTGGCACTAATAATAAATAAGCCTGAGCAATAGTATGAGTGCCACGGCTGCGCCACGAGGCACTCCTCCTCCATTGAGCTTGCGCAGCTCAATGGAGGAGGCGTGCCACGTGGCGCAGCCGTGGCACTAACTAGACAAAATTCCCGGGAAATTTTGAAGTGCCACGGACTACTGCCGGATGATCGCGGGGCTCGATACTGATTAATATACTGATTAATATGACATCATCCATGACTCTGTATGTCATACCATTCAAAAGATATTTGACTATAACGTATCAGCCAATCAGAAGAAGGGGCGGGGCTAATTTTCACCAATGAGGGTCAAGGACTCGATACAGATTCCAATGACACCACCCATGACTCTCTATGTCAAACTATTCAAAAGTTATTACAGAAAATATGTAATAGGCTAATAGAACCGCTAACAAGACCACTAACGGGACCGCTAACGGGATAGCTAACAGAACCGCTAACGGAACCTCTAACAGTATCGCTAACTGAACCGCTAACGGGATCGCTAAAGGGACTGCTAACCGAGCCGCTAACGGAATCGCTAACCGAGCCGCTAACAACCGCTAACGGAACCGCTAACGGGACCGCTAATGGGACCGCTAATGGGATCGCTAACGGAACCGCTAATGGGACCGCTAACGGGACCGCTAACAGGATCGCTAACGGGATCGCTAACCGAGCCGCTAACGGAATCGCTAACCGAGCCGCTAACAACCGCTAACGGAACCGCTAACGAGACCGCTAATGGGACCGCTAATGGGATCGCTAACGGGATCGCTAATGGGACCGCTAACGGGATCGCTAACGGGATCGCTAACGGGATCGCTAATGGGACCGCTAACTGAGCCGCTAATGGGGTCGCTAACAGGACCGCTAACAACCGCTAACGGAACCGCTAACGGGACCGCTAACAGAACCGCTAACAGAACCGCTAACAGAACCGCTAACAGGACCGCTAACGGGATCGCTAACAACCGCTAGCGGAACCGCTAACGGGACCGCTAATGGGATTGCTAACGGGACCGCTAACGGGGTCGCTAACTGGACCGCTAACGGGATCGCTAACGGGACCGCTAACGGGATCGCTAACGGAATCGCTAACTGAACCGCTAACGGGACCGCTAACCGAACCGCTAACGGGATCGCTAACTGAGCCGCTAACGGGATCGCTAACGGGATCGCTAACAACCGCTAACGGGACCGCTAACGGGGTCGCTAACTGGACCGCTAAGGGGATCGCTAACTGGACCGCTAACGGGACCGCTAACGGGATCGCTAACAGGACCGCTAACAGAACCGCTAACGGGACCGCTAACACCAATAACACTACCATCCCATAATAAACACCTACCATCCCATAATAACACTAACATCCCATAATAACACTAACATCCTATAAAAACACCTGACATCCCATAATAACACTAACATCCATTAAAAACACCTGCCATCCCATAATAACACTAACATCCTATAAAAACACCTGACATCCCATAATAACACTAACATCCTATAAAAACACCTGACATCCCATAATAACACTAACATCCTATAAAAACACCTGACATCCCATAATAACACTAATATCCTATAAAAACACCTGCCATCCCATAATAACACTAACATCCTATAAAAACACCTGCCATCCCATAATAACACCTATCGTGTGTGTGTGTGTGTGTGTGTGTGTGTGTGTGTATGTGTGTGTGTGTGTGTGTGTGTGTTCATCTAAGGTTAAAAGGTCAGGGTTCAGATTTCTCCATTTTCCAGGTTATACTATGAATTCTGTACTGAGTGAGTCATGTGACCAGTTCTGGGTCAGTCTAATCAGTACAGCTGAGCTGTGGTTGCTAGGGGCAACAAGAACCTGATACAGAGGGAGCGGGAATGACTCAGCTGGATTTTCGGTTGTGACAAACCTGAAATCACTCCACTTTGCGCTCAAACCGTAGCTCTTAGCAGAAAAACGAAAACATTTTGAGAAACGGAGAACCTACCAGATTATCTAAATGTTATTTTCATACAGATATTCCTTAAAATGTGTTAGTAACGGCAATTCGAAAACAAAAATGAGATTTTTTTTAAGAAAACTTCATTTAACATGGGAGTCAATGAAGGGCGAGACAGGAACTGGCGTGTCTGTTGGCTCCCCCGTTAAAATTTTGTGCACACCACGCCTGTCAAAGTCACATTTTATGAATCACAAAACCTATGTCTATATTCTGACCAAAAATTATCTGTCTACCTTTTACGGTTTGGCCGTGACCTCGAGTTACAAATAAGAAATCATGTTTTTTTTTCAGTGTAACTACACTCTAGCAAACTGACTCCCGTGCTCTAGATTTGAAAAAAAGTGATTTCCAGTCCTCGCTTGAGGGCTCATATCTTGAAAAGTGTACATTTTAGGAAAAAACAGTTTCGGGTTTGGAGAGAGAAGAGAAGTTTTCCTCCGTTTTGAAGTTTGAATGACCTTTCTACGTGCAAGTATGAGAAAGATACGTGACTCAGAAAAAAGGTGATTTTTTTTTTTTTTTAACCTCCTCCCACCCACAGTGTGAAATGCTGCCCCATACAAATACATGGGAAAATCTCCCCATTAGTTTGGAAATTTGGAAATGTTTTTGCACTTCGTGCAAAAACTATTCGTGCCATCGTTCTGAAAATCCACAGGACTGTAGTTAAATTCAGGGCCTACAACTTTCTAAATCGGTTCATAATTTTTCGAGTAACGGTGTGCGAGTGGTGAGGCCCCAAAGTTCACGCAATGCGTTCCGGATGGGGCAAAAAGCGCACGTTTGTGCACGTTGCGCAAAAACGTGCACGCCAATCGCTAATAAAAGTCATACCACTCGATTCCCGCTTAAGGCGCAAGTTTCTACGTTTTTACTTTTCGCGTTTTCTCAAAGCTGTGGGACTAGTTACCGGACAAAGTTTTTACGGAAGAATAAAGAATAACTAGACCAAAATTCCCGGGAAATTTTGAAGTGCCACGGACTACTGCCGGATGATCGCGGGATGCACCCATGAAGGTCAAGGACTCGATACTTAGTCATTTGACACCACCCATGACTCTCTATGTCAAACCATTCAAAAGTTATTACAGAAAATATGTAATAGGCTAATAGAACCGCTAACAAGACCGCTAACGGGACCGCTAACGGGATAGCTAACAGAACCGCTAACGGAACCTCTAACGGGATCGCTAACTGAACCGCTAACGGGATCGCTAAAGGGATCGCTAACGGGACCGCTAACGGGACCGCTAACCGAGCCGCTAACGGAATCGCTAACCGAGCCGCTAACAACCGCTAACGGAACCGCTAACGGGACCGCTAACGGGACCGCTAATGGGATCGCTAACGGAACCGCTAACGGGACCGCTAACGGGACCGCTAACGGGACCGCTAACCGAGCCGCTAACGGAATCGCTAACCGAGCCGCTAACAACCGCTAACGGAACTGCTAACGGGACCGCTAACGGGACCGCTAACGGGACCGCTAATGGGATCGCTAACGGAACCGCTAACGGGACCGCTAACGGGACCGCTAACGGGACCGCTAATGGGATCGCTAACGGAACCGCTAACGGGATCGCTAACGGGACCGCTAACGGGACCGCTAACCGAGCCGCTAACGGAATCGCTAACCGAGCCGCTAACGGGACCGCTAACGGGACCGCTAACGGGACCGCTAACGGGACCACTAACGGGATCGCTAACGGGATCGCTAATGGGGTCGCTAACGGGACCGCTAACAACCGCTAACGAAACCGCTAACAGTACCGCTAACAGAACCGCTAACTGAACCGCTAACGGGATCGCTAACGGGATCGCTAACGGGACCGCTAACCGAGCCGTTAACGGAATCGCTAACCGAGCCGCTAACAACCGCTAACGGGACCGCTAACGGGACCGCTAACGGGACCGCTAATGGGATCGCTAACGGAACCGCTAACGGGACCGCTAACGGGACCGCTAACGGGACCGCTAACGGGACCGCTAACGGGATCGCTAACGGGATCGCTAACGGAGCCGCTAATGGGGTCGCTAACGGGACCGCTAACAACCGCTAACGGAACCGCTAACAGGACCGCTAACAGAACCGCTAACTGAACCGCTAACGCGATCGCTAACGGGACCGCTAACCGAGCCGCTAACGGAATCGCTAACCGAGCCGCTAACAACCGCTAACGGAACCGCTAACGGGACCGCTAACGGGACCGCTAACGGGATCGCTAACGGAACAACTAACGGGACCGCTAACGGGACCGCTAACGGGATCGCTAACGGGATCGCTAACGGGACCGCTAACCGAGCCGCTAACGGGATTGCTAACGGGATCGCTAACAACCGCTAACGGGACCGCTAACGGGATTGCTAACGGGGTCGCTAACTGGACCGCTAACGGGATCGCTAACTGGACCGCTAACGGGATCGCTAACAGAACCGCTAACGGGATCGCTAACAGAACCGCTAACAGAACCGCTAACGGGACCGCTAACACCAATAACACTACCATCCCATAATAAACACCTACCATCCCATAATAACACTAACATCCTATAAAAACACCTGCCATCCCATAATAACACTAACATCCTATAAAAACACCTGCCATCCCATAATAACACTAACATCCTATAAAAATAAAATGGGGATCATGTAAGGTCAGGGTTCAGATTCCTCCATTATCCAAGGTAAAGTATTATGAAGTCTGCATTGATGTGTCATGTGACCAGTTCTGGGTCACATGACCCGGAAGTATGGTAGTGTATATTGTATTGGAATGACTCAGCTAGTTTTTTGGATTTGACAAGCCTCAAATAACTTCACCTTGTAATCAAACTGTAGCTCCTATCAGAAAAACAAAGACATCGTGAGAGAGACAGAACCCGGAAGATTCTGACAATCTTAATTTTATTCAGATATTCCTTAAAATGTGTTAGTAACGGCAATTCGAAAACAAAAATGAGATTTTTTTTAAGAAAACTTCATTTAACATGGGAGTCAATGAAGAGACAGACAGGAATTGGCGTGTCTGTTGGCTCCACCGTTAAAATTTTGTGCACACCACGCCTGTGAAAGTCACATTTTATAAATCACAACACCTATGTCTATATTCTGACCAAAAATGATCTGTCTACCTTTTACGGTTTGGCCGTGACCTCGAGTTACAAATAAGAAATCATGTTTTTTTTTCAGTGTAACTACACTCTAGCAAACTGACTCCCGTGCT